>NC_089504.1:44357597-44957597 GCF_036850995.1 Saccopteryx leptura | reverse complement strand
AACATACTCAAACAAATAATAGATGAGAACTTCCCAAGCCTGTGGAAAGAACTAAAGCCTCAAGTTCAAGAAGCAAACAGAACTCCGAGTTTTCTTAACCCCAACAAACCTACTCCAAGGTACATCATAATGAAATTGGCACAAACCAACGGCAAAGAAAAAATTCTCAAGGCAGCCAGGGAAAAGAAGAATACAACATATAAAGGAAGGCCCATTAGATTATCATCAGATTTCTCAGCAGAAACTCTACAAGCTAGAAGAGAGTGGACCCCAATATTTAAAGTCCTGAAAGAGAGGAACTTTCAGCCACGAATACTATACCCATCAAAGCTATCCTTCAAATATGAAGGAGAAATAAAAACATTCACACATACAGAAAAGATGAGGGAATTTATCATCAGAAAACCCCCACTCCAGGAATTACTAAAGGGAGTTCTCCAATCAGATACAAAGAACAAAAAAAAAAATAAAGCCACAAGTAAAAGCTCCAAGAAGAACACAATAAAACCAAATTTAAACTGTGACAACAACAAAAAGAAAGGGGGTGAGAGGATGGAGATTAACAGTAGCAAAGGACGATGGAGTGCAAAAGTACTCACAAAATAGTGCGCTACAATGAACAGGGTAGGAAACCTTTTCATTACTTAAAGGTAACCACCATTGAAAAAACCACCACAGAAGCACATGAGATAAAAAAGATAGCAACAGAAGAAAGATGTTTGGAATACAACCAAATAAAAACAAAAGATAGAAAAACGAAAGAGAAGGATCAAATAAGACACAAAACTAACAGAAAGCAATCTAGAAAATGGCAATAGGGAACTCACAAGTGTCAATAATTACACTAAATGTAAACGGATTAAACTCACCAAAAAAAGGCACAGAGTAGCAGAATGGATTAAAAAAGAAAATCCAACTGTATGCTGCCTACAGGAAACTCATCTAAGCAACAAGGATAAAAACAAATTCAGAGTGAAAGGCTGGAAAACAATACTCCAAGCAAATAACATAAAAAAAAAAGCAGGCATAGCAATGCTCATATCTGATAATGCTGACGACAAGACAATAAAAGTACTCAGAGACAAAAATAGCCATTTCATAATGGCTAAGGGGACACTGAATCAAGAAGACATAACAATTCTTAATACATATGCACCAAACCAAGGAGCACCAAAATATATAAGACACCTACTTATTGACCTTAAAACAAAAACTGACAAAAATACAATCATACTTGGAGACCTCAATACACCGCTGACGGCTCTAGATCGGTCATCCAAACAGAGAATCAACAAAGATATAGTGGCCTTAAACAAAACACTAGAGCATCTGGATATGATAAATATCTACAGGGCATTTCATCCCAAAGTGACTGAGTATACATTTTTCTCCAGTGTACATGGGTCATTCTCAAGAATTGACTATATGTTGGGCCACAAAAACAACATCAGCAAATTCAGAAAAATCGAAGTTGTACCAAGCATATTTTCTGATCATAAAGCCTTGAAACTAGAATTCAACTGCAAAAAAGAGGAAAAAAATCCCACAAAAATGTGGAAACTAAACAACATACTTTTAAAAAATGAATGGGTCAAAGAAGAAATAAGTGCAGAGATCAAAAGATATATACAGACTAATGAAAATGACAATACGACATATCAGAATCTATGGGATGCAGCAAAAGCAGTGATAAGAGGGAAGTTCATATCACTTCAGGCATATATGAACAAACAAGAGACAGCCCAAGTGAACCACTTAACTTCACACCTTAAGGAACTAGAAAAAGAAGAACAAAGGCAACCCAAAACCAGCTGAAGAAAGGAGATAATAAAAATCAGAGCAGAAATAAATGAAATAGAGAACAGTAAAACTATAGAAAAAATTAATAGAACAAGGAGCTGGTTCTTTGAAAAGATCAACAAAATTGACAAACCCTTGGCAAGACTTTAGCAAGGAAAAAAGAGAAAGAACTCATATAAACAAAATCCAAAATGAAAGAGGAGAAATCGCCACGGACACCGTAGATATACAAAGAATTATTGTAGAATACTATGAAAAACTTTATGCCACTAAATTCAACAATCTAGAAGAAATGGATAAATTCCTAGAAAAAGACAACCTTCCTAGACTGAGTCAAGAAGAAGCAGAAAGCCTAAACAGACCTATTAGTAGAGAAGAAATAGAAAAAAAACATTAAAAACCTCCCCAAAAATAAAAGTCCAGGCCCTGACGGCTATACCAGCGAATTTTATCAAACATTCAAAGAAGACTTGGTTCCTATTCTACTCAAAGTCTTCCAAAAAATTGAAGAAGAAGCAATACTTCCAAACACATTTTATGAGGCCAACATAACCCTCATACCAAAACCAGGCAAGGATGGCACAAAAAAAGAAAACTACAGACCAATATCTCTAATGAATACAGATGCTAAAATACTAAACAAAATACTAGCAAATCGAATACAACAACACATTAAAAAAATAATACATCATGATCAAGTGGGATTCATCCCAGAATCTCAAGGATGGTTCAACATATGTAAAATGGTTAACTAATACACCATATCAACAAAACAAAGAACAAAAACCACATGATCTTATCTATAGACGTAGAAAAGGCTTTCGATAAAATACAACACAATTTTATGTTTAAGACTCTCAACAAAATGGGTATAGAAGGAAAATATCTCAACATGATAAAGGCCATATATGATAAACCATCAGCTAACATCATATTAAATGGCACTAAACTGAAGGCTTTCCCCCTTAAATCAGGAACAAGACAGGGTTGTCCACTCTCTCCACTCTTATTTAATGTGGTACTAGAGGTTCTAGCCAGAGCAATCAGACAAGACAAAGAAATAAAAGGCATCCATATCGGAAAAGAAGAAGTAAAGGTATCACTTTTTGCAGATGATATGATCCTATACATTGAAAACCCCAAAGAATCCACAAAAAGACTACTAGAAACAATAAGCCAATACAGTAAGGTTGCAGGATACAAAATTAACATACAGAAGTCAATATGCCAACAATGAAACAACTGAGAAGGAACTCAAAAGAACAATCCCCTTCACGATTGCAACAAAAAAAATAAAATACTTAGGAATAAACATAACAAAGAATGTAAAGGACTAATATAATGAAAACTATAAACCATTGTTAAGAGAAATCGAAAAAGATATAATGAGATGGAAGAATATTCCTTGTTCTTGGTTAGGAAGAATAAATATAATCAAGATGGCCATATTACCCAAAGAAATATACAAATTTAATGCAATTCCCATCAAAATTCCAATGACAGTTTTTAAAGAAATAGAGCAGAAAATCATCAGATTTATATGGAACTATAAAAAGCCCCGAATAGCCAAAGCAATCCTAAAGAAAAAGAATGAAGCTGGGGGCATTACAATACCTGACTTTAAACTATATTATAGGGCCAAGACAATCAAAACAGCATGGTATTGGCAGAAAAATAGACACTCAGACCAATGGAGCAGAATAGAAAGTCCAGAAATAAAACCACATATATATAGTCAAATAATTTTTGATAAAGGGGCCAAAAACACACAATGGAGAAAAGAAAGCCTCCTCAATAAATGGTGCTGGGAAAACTGGAAAGCCACATGCAAAAGAATGAAACTGGATTACAGTTTGTCCCCCAGTACTAAAATTAACTCAAAATGGATCAAAGATCTAAACATAAGACCTGAAACAATAAAGTACATAGAAGAAGACATAGGTACTCAACTCATGGACCTGGGTTTTAAAGAGCATTTTATGAATTTGACTCCACAGGCAAGAGAAGTGAAGGCAAAAATTAATGAATGGGACTACATCAGACTAAGAAGTTTTTGCTCAGCAAGAGAAACTGATAACAAAATAAACAGAAAGCCAACTAAATGGGAAATGATATTTTCAAACAACAGCTCAGATAAGGGCCTAATATCCAAAATATACAAAGAACTCATAAAACTCATCAACAAACAAACAATCCAATAAAAAAATGGGAAGAGGACATGAACAGACACTTCTCCCAGGAAGAAGTACAAATGGCCAACAGATATATGAAAAGATGCTCATCTTCTTTAGTTATTAGAGAAATGCAAATCAAAACTGCAATGAGATACCACCTCACACCTGTTAGATTAGCTATTATTAACAAGACAGGTAATAGCAAATGTTGGAGAGGCTGTGGAGAAAAAGGCACCCTCATACACTGTTGGTGGGAATGTAAAGTAGTACAACCATTATGGAAGAAAGTATGGTGGTTCCTCAAAAAACTGAAAATAGAACTACCTTATGACCCAGCAATCCCTCTACTGGGTATATACCCCCAAAAATCAGAAACATTGATACGTAAAGACACATGCAGCCCCATGTTTATTGCAGCATTGTTCACAGTGGCCAGGACATGGAAACAACCAAAAAGCCCATCAATAGATGACTGGATAAAGAAGATGTGGCACATATACAGTATGGAATACTACTCAGCCATAAGCAATGATGACATTGGATCATTTACAGCAAAATGGTGGGATCTTGATAACATTATACGAAGTGAAATAAGTAAATCAGAAAAAAACAGGAACTGCATTATTCCATACGTAGGTGGGACATAAAAGTGAAACCAAGAGACATTGATAAGAGTGTGGTGGTTACGGGGGGAGGGGGGAAAGGGAGAGGGAAAGGGGGAGGGGGAGGGGCACAAAAAAAACTAGATAGAAGATGACAGAGGACAATCTGACTTTGGGTGATGTGTATGCAACATAATTGAAAGACAAGATAACCTAGACTTGTTATCTTTGAATATATGTATCCTGATTTATTGATGTCATCCCATTAAAAAAATAAAATTATTAAAAAAAAAGAAAGTTCAAGGCCAGGACATTATTGTTGGGATAAAAGAAATGTAACCATTTACAACAGGTGGGGCATCACTGAGGGAACAAGCCTGCATAAATTATATCTTTGATTTGTAAGATTAAATCAAAATATGATTTGAAAGGTATTTCATAGACTTTTCTCATTATAGTATTAATGTCTCTTTGAGCTTCTATTCCTGTAACAGTGAAAGGTTAGCATAACTATATTTAGGAAACAGTAGTCTAACAGGAAATGTGACTCCGTAAGTGAGAACGTGATTCTTACCATTGATAAATCATAAATTTGTTTTTTTTGTGCAGCCACATCTTCTTTCTGACTCACATGTTTTGACTGTTCTTCTAGCTGAAAGAGCAAATAAAATTTGTGTGTTTACAGACATATACCAAATTGATTCAGGTCAGTTTAGTAATATCATTGCATATAGAAATAAGAATTCTAGAAGTCTTCAATTTTCAAAATAAGAGAACTTTATAAGTCATTAAATTACATATAATCCATAAGAATTCAAAATTTGATCTAAATAATTTAAACACTGAAAAAGGAGTTTTACTGTTTAATAAAATTTCTTTGAAACAATTGGAAAGACCTTTTGGGAAACCACTGACTGTTAAGCAAACCAATCCTTGCTCTTTCAGTTATGTTGCATCAGCCTGCACCTCTATATTCACCTAGAACTTTATGAAAACTTAACACTTTCTATCTGGTATTATACTTATTTGTAAATGGTCTACCTGTCCTGCCAGAGTCTAATATTTTTAAGAACAAAGTTAGTGTCGTTTTCACCTATGTTTTCTTCACAGAGATGTCAGGTAATTCTTACTGAATGACTGAAATCAAATTTTATGTATGATGAGAAGGTAGAGACACATGCAAACAAAATTAGAGAAATATATCCACAAGCTTTGCTTCCTGGTTGGCTCATTAGTATTTCCAGTTGGCTCAGGATAATTTATAACCTGAAAAACAAAAATCTCTTCAATAAAAATAGGTTACACCCCAGGGGAAATGTGAGGATTTGTGTGTGTCATTAATTAAATATTTACATACTGTCCAAAATGTATAGTTTATTTCATTAAATCTAAGTCAAAATCTAAGTACTCTGACACTGGACTTCATCTTGCCAGAAGGTTCGCACACAACTGTGTCATGTCCGCACATGCTGACTGTAATTGAGACGAGCTGCTGAGTTTTGAGATGCACGCCAAGTTCAGAGAAGAGGAACTGTGGCATCACTAATTTCTCAGGATCAATGGCATACGGTAACGGCCATTTTAACAACTTTATAAACTTTTCTACTGATCTCAGACTTCGCTGTGAATCATTGATTTGCAGAACAACCCTTTGAAGCAAGCAGGAAGTCTGGTACAAGTGAGAAAGCACCAACTGTTTAGTATAGGTGACTCCGTTACTTGGTAGCTGTGTGCCTTTGAATAAGTTACTTAACCTCTCTAGAACTCAGAGTCCTCATCTGTAAAAAGTTAGGATATTTATATCGACTTCTAAAAAAATGTTTGAGATTTAGATTTTTTAAAATTATGAAAAAGTACTTAATAAACTATAAAGTCAACAAAATATCAGTTATTATGGTTAGGCAGGACAACATATTATTAATCACATTTTACAGATGAGAAGTTAATCAGAAAGAAGAAGTCAACTGTTTCAGACATTACAGGGCAGAAATTGAGACTCTACAAGAACTCAGGTGTCATCACTCCTGACTCTCAGGGCCTATTTGGTCTTCATCGTATGTTGTATTAGGGTAAAAATCTGTCTCTTCTTGCACACATTCTCTTAGTCTGAAGATTTCGGGAGACATGGAAATAAGTGAGGATGATGACGAGGAAAATCTGTGACTGACATAAATAACGGATTGGTTTATCCAAATTCTGCAATATAACCATCATATGTACAGTCTAATGACCTTTGGAAATTAGAAAAAAAGGTTAATATTGATAATAATTTTCCAAGAATACTATGAGAATTCTTAATAATTCCAGAGGTTTAAATCATGATAGCCCACAAAATACAGTTAATCATCACTTAAGCTCACTGCATATTAACACTGTAAGGAGTATTAAAGGTTATCACATCAACAACAGAAGCAAAGGGATGTCCTCAAATTCACAATGCCACTTTCAGAGCTGATTGTTTTGTAAGCGTTAACTTTCGTGCTAGCCATGATATTCTTGTTAGTTATGGAGACCATCCCATAGCAGAAATGCATCCAACACCGTGCTGGAGTCAACCTGTCCAACCAGGTGAGGGCCTGTTTTAAGCACCTCTTCCCAAGCTGTGCATTCAGTGATGTCAATTTAGTAGCTTGAAATCAGTAATGGAGTATTTATACCATGGAAACTGGCAAATGTTCTAAATCTCTTCCTCCCCACCAGAGCTGAAGCTAGTTGATAAAAATCTAGCAAAACTCCACTGCGTGGACCGTACCCTACTCATTTGGAACCAAATAAAGCAAAGGATAAAACCCATTCAAACTTTTGCTCACGCTTCAAAAGGTTCTCACCCACCTCTTGCTGATCTGGGGTCCTCAAGATCTGGAACTTTCAACATCGACGGGGAATATTCATTTCATTTAATAAAGATTCACTCAATATCTTCCAGGTCCCTTGCAGTGAGCTGGGGACAGACATACTAGGCTCTGTGACCAGGAGACAGTACCTCCACTGCCACGAGCACAGTCCACTGGACACGTGGAAAATGAGGGCCCTTAGCGGTGAAGACTAAGGAAAGAACAGCGGGGGTTGATGGACAACTGTTCAAGGATCGGAAATACTTCTTAGATCCATGCAAAAGGCAGGAGGCCATTGGAAACTTAAAAGGAAATGGAGGCCCTTAAAAATGTCTTTTCACGGAGTCTAACTCAATTCTGAGGTTTGACTACACCTGCTGCTCCATTGTGATTCCAAATGTTTTTAGCCACTAATAACTCAGACAAACTGATATCTGAAGCCATTCCTAAAATCTAGTGCCACATACCAACCTTTTTCAGTTTCATTTTCGTCACCTGTAAATTTCCTACTTCTGTTTCATACTGACGTCTGAGGTCACTGAGGGCTTCCTCAGCTTTGCATTTTTCCTAAAAGAAAATAAAAAGGTTGTGTTTATTTAAATAGGTTCTTCAAAACCCCAGAGATGAGAAATGATGTTGTTGAAGTAAGGCTGATCACAAGTCTCCTACATAGGGAGGGCAGAAGTGACCACGAGACTCTGGATACACGGCCTCCTCTGGGACTGAAACCACTCCTAGGATGAAACAACAAAGGCTCCAGGGTCAGGTTATTGTTCCCGCATCATCCATAACCCAGACAGGACAGAGTCAGGACACAAACCCCGGTCTACGGATGCCAACACTCAGGCCCTTCTCACTCAATTGTACTGTCTTTCAGAGTTAACAGGACAAGTGAATAAAAAAAGGAAACAAAGAAAAAGATACTTTTCTAAGAAAATGAAAGCCAACAGTACTTGGAAAAAAAAAAGGTTTATTTTCTATTTCCAGTAAACACTAATGATCCAAATTTATTTTATAAGGAAAAAAGGTCATTATTTCTTCCTTTGAAATCACTGAAGCATCCAAAACTTTCAACTATAAGAATTCCTGTAATGATGAATAAAAGTATATCCCAAATGTACCTTTACTTATAATTCATATTCCATTATGGAACATGGAGGTTAGCAGAGGGAATGTGAATGTCACTGTCATCTAGCGACAAGGCTGGCAGTAAGCATGGGCAGTGAGACGGTGCTGTGTGACACTGGAGCACCTCCTCTGCAGGAGGCTGGCTCTGTCTTCTCCTCAGCCCTCAGCTCTCATGGCACCTCCTCTCAACCAGACCTCTCATCCTGAACATCCCCCTGTGCCAGGTGCGTCTACACACACTCTGATTCTTTACTGCACTTGTCCCTATCGAAATTATCTGCTTCATTTATTTCATTATTTATTCTCTGTCTCTCCCTTTACCCTACCTACCACCCAAAACCACCACCACTAAAAGTGTCCTTGTCGGGAGCCCCTGTGGGAGCCTGAACTTGCTCCAGCCAGAGGATGCCCAGTGCCCAGTCCAACAGGGCGTGTCATGGGACTCACTGACGAACGAATCCCACACACTCACGTCTTTCCGCGTCTTGTGTTCTGCAGCCTGAATCCTCTGATCCATTTCCTCTTCCAGCTCACTCAGCTGCATGGCTGCCTTGTCCTGGGCTCTGAAATTCAAGAGGATGCACACCTTTTCATTATATGTACTCTTGAACTTGGAACATGCAAGCTTTGACTAATCTATTTCAAGCCCTTTATTTTACAAATAGAAGAAACAAAATATTTAAAATAATAATTGCTGTACTTTCTACATATTAAAATAAGATTAGCAATTTAACCATTTAGGTGTAAAAGGACATTAAAATATATATTAAATAAATGGAACAGATTGGGTAAAATGGCATCAAACTAGATTGTGTCAAAAAATTGATAAAGGTAATGAATTACTGGGAGGCTATCAAATTTTAAAAGTTCTTTTCTCTGTCATGACTGAGCTATAACCCTGGAAATAAATAAATAAATAAGAGAGAAAGAGAGAAATGAAGGAAGGAAGGAAGGAAAGAAGGGAGGGAGAGAAGGAAGTGGAGGAGGGAAAGAGAGATTGGGAGGACTCGAGGGATGGAGAGAGGGAGAGAGGGAGGGAGTGAGGGAGGGAAAGAAAGAAAGAAAGACTCCATGGCAAAGAGATGGTTAGATACAATTTTGAAATTTCATTATATGAAACACCCAATGTTATATGCTAAGGTAGAAGGGAAAAAAAGGAGAGACTCATCAATTATTACTAATCAGTTTCTGAAATTTATAAATGTAGATACAGTTACCCTTTGGAAAATGTTTGGTTTTTTTTTACTAATGTACTCAATAAGTCACATTTTATGGAGGCAAACCATATTGATTTGCTATAAAGTCAGAAATGAGAACATTTTGTTAAGAAGAGTTCCCATTTTATTTAACAATAGCCTCGTATGAAGAAGACTTCTGTCACTTTAGAATGATTGAGGCTTCAGATTAAGCCCTAAAATAGATATTTTGGTTCTCTCTCAGCTCTATGTCCAATTACCTACATTTTCATACCCGTATGACTTGCCTACTCAACTGGATTGTACGTGACTGAAAGCAGCCACCGTGAGATTCAGAGAGTCAGACACTTGGGTCAATGACACGCCGCTAATAAAGAGGAAGGAGCAGGAAGACCTAATTAGAACTCCCGTCTTCCAGTTTGGTGGCTTCTGCTACGTCATCCTCCCTGCTTGCAACTTACTCCCCTGCAACACAATTTACTGGTGCATAATTTAATTCCTACATAAAGTTCCAAACGAGCATTGAGGGGTGAGGGGAAGAATCCAAAGTAAAATTTTGAGTGACAAACTACTATTGTCTGCTCCTGTTGTTGTTGATGGGTTTTCTTTAACAGAAAGGTACATCAATTTATAGAGATAAAGTTAAGTAACTCTAAAACAATACCTAAATTGATTGTTTAATTTCATGTTTTACCAATCTCCAATAAGGATATATTTCAGATTTTATGATCTTAAACATAAAACATATACCTATTATTTTATGGTCAGTTAAAAATTACTTCATAAATTCCTGTATGTATCTATTTATATGTGACAGTCCTTATACTCACTACTTAATAATTTTTGTTAAAAAACAAAGTTTTCAGAGTTATTTCAAGAGAAAATTGTTAAGAACGGCCATCTGGCTGGCAGTGCCCTTGACTCAAGTTTAGGAGCAGAGGCGCTAAGCGGATCTGGTTTGAGCCATGCATAATGTGCCTGTAGAACGTCCCTGCCATCGATGCACCAGGAGACTCCCTACCACATCCAACGCTGCTCCCGGCCGATGGGCATACTGTCCTCCTGGGACGGCGTACTCCATCAGAGCCCGTGCCACCTGACCTTCTTTCCCTGACCCTAGTGGAGAACCACGCTGCTGACAGCTAACACAAGCTGCGACTGTGTCATGACAGCAGCAGCACCATTTTAAAAGAGGGAATATTTATGTCACTTGAAAAAAATTGCCAGGAATTTAGATGATAAGACCTTATTTTGGGCCTGAGATGATAACTTACCATAATATCAACATTACAGAATTCTACCAATTCTCGTCAAGTCTAGAACTATTTGGGATGGTTACAATCACAGGAATGCTTTTTAAAAAATCATCTCGAGTGCTTGGATAATTCTTTCTTTCAGGGATCGACTGCTATAATTTTATAGTTACTACCCTGGCAATATAAAAAGTCCTCTGTCTCTTGCCCTTGACATAGACAGATTTCTCCTCTCCAGATGCTTATCTAGGGCTGGTAAAACTTTTAGGTACACCATTACAGGAACCAGGACATCTGAGCGCATCTCACAGCCATGTGTGATGCCTAACACCACCAGAGTGACAGGCAAAGAAGACCACTCAGAAATCCTTAGCACAAAATCCATACTCATCCTCTTAATCAAAACATCTGGGCTTCAGCCCTGCTACTCTGTTGAAGGCAGCCTGTTCCAATGCTATGGGAGCACACGAAAGACTACAGTAATCCCAGGCCTCAATAATTGAAAGTCTGTGCATACAACCATCACCCAATTGGAAAACAGCACACAGCTACGTATAATAAGATTTATAATCATAACAAAAATATTTCAGGCCCTGCCAGGTGGCTCAGTGGATAGATCGTTGGCCCAGCATATGGACATCCTGGATTTAATTCCTGGTCAAATTCACTGGCTTCATTGATTCGAGCATGACCCCAGGTACTGAGGATAGCTCCATCTTAGCATGAGCCTCAGGCACTAAAATAGCTCAGTACTCAGCAATGGCCTCAGACAGGGTTGCTGGGTGGATCCTTCAGGGTGTGGGGGGCATGCAGGAGTCTGTCTCACTGTCTCACCCCCCCAAAAAATTCTATTTAGTAAGTTTTCACTATACACCAGTATTATGCTAAGCAATTTGTATGCATCATATCGTTGAATACTCACAACAACCCTATAAAGTATTTTTATAAACCTATTCTTCAGATCAGGCAGAGATAAATGCCTATTATGAGCTGATTTTTATCACCCTGAATTCCTATGTTAAAGTCCTAACACAAGTACCTCAGATTGTGATTATACTTGGAGAGGTCAATCGAAAGTGTCCTAAACCAATATGACTATCCTGAAAAGAGGAGGAAATTTAGACACAGAGGAAAGAGCACATGAAGACACAGGAGGATGGCCATCTACAAGCCAAGGAGAGTCGCCTCAGAAGAAACCAACCCAGCCAAGACCTTGATCTCAGACTTCAATTGTGAGAAAAATTAATTTCTGTGGTTCAAGCCACACCCAGTTGGTATTTGTTACCAGAAACACCTAGGCAACCACAGCAGACCATGATGTCCCCAAGGTCACAGAGTGTCTGGGTGGCGGAACTAGGATACAAGCTCAGTCTGGCTCCATTAAAGCAAAGTTGGCCCTGGCACTGAGGATGGCTCCATGGCTTCTGCTTCAGGCACTAGAATGACTCCAGTTGCAAGGGAGCAACACCCCAGATGGGTAGAGCATCGCCTGCTAGTGGGCTTGCTGGGTGGATCCCAGTCGGGTGCATGCGGGAGTCTGTCTCTGCCTCCCCGCGTCTCACTTCAGAAAAAATACAAAAAAAAAAATCTCTACTCCTAAATTGTCCCACATACTTCTTTGCCTTCTGTCCATGTTCTGACCACCAGCAGAATAAACAGCATAACAACTTTCTCATGAATAGGAACCAACCTATCATGGATGACCATTACTATACTGTCACTGAAAGTCCTTGTTTACTGGACAATTGACAGCAATAAAATGTTCAGAAGTAGCTGTTATAGATTTCCGGACTTCCTGCAAATTTCCAAAATAAGAAAGGAGCATAATCACCATAAATTCCCTTGGGTCCTTTGCTGGTCCTGGCATTATACAGAATTTCAGAAATAATTTACAGTAAATTATACAAATAGATTAATAACAGAAACTATCTGCCACTCACACATAACATGGGTAACTGTTGCCCTAGAGATGACCTGAATACTCCTCCATCCTGCTTCTTATTGCACGGCACATGGGGAGCACTGACTTCCCAGGACCCCTGCAGGCAAGCTGGAGGCATGGCACTAGTTCTGGCCAGGGGAAGGGGAGGAGAAATGATGTGCTGCCACTCCCGTGCCTGGCCCTTACAATCCTCTGTAAGACCCTCAGCTCATGTGGAATCTAATTCATACATTCATTTTCTATGTGTCTATCTCTTTCTCTGCCCCTTCCCCCGTCTCTCCCCACCCTTTATCCTTTTCTTTCTCCCTCTCTCCCTTCTCATTCTCTGCCTCCCTCTGTTCTCTCCCTCATCCTCATAGCTGAAGTGAACACTTCCACTACAGAAAGCCACGGGACAGCACGTGCTTGAATCCCCACACTGAGGGGAACAGCTCACGAGGACTGCCTGACCACACTGGGCTGTCTGACACATAAGAAAAACATAAGTCTGCACTTCAGAAAGCCACGAAGTTTGCTAGGGTCACCATGAACTTAGAAAGTTGGCATTATAGTTCCCTACTTCGTTTTTTTATCATGCTCTTCCACATTAAATTACTTCCTTGATAGCTTTATGTGAGCTAAGTAATAAAACTTCTCTGGCCAGGGTAAGTCTTTCCCACCACCACCCTCTCTTGTGCAAGGAACACAAGGCTGTTCTGAAGCACGCCTGTGCTGACGCAGACAGCCCTCCAGCACCTTACACATGCGGTCCGCAGGGACTTCAGTGTTTACATGTACTGTTTACTTAATCCTCTTGACAACCCCATAAAGAAATTATCACTAGCACTCTAGATATTTACCATGGAGGAAACTGAGGCAGACACAGGTGAGTATCATCCCGTGGCAGAGCCAGGAATTCCAACTCAGCCCATCTGGAGGAGGATACAGACATTATTGCTACAAAAACTGTCCACACAGCAAAAGGACTCCTTTAAAGAATAAAG
Source organism: Saccopteryx leptura (assembly GCF_036850995.1). NCBI lineage: Eukaryota > Metazoa > Chordata > Mammalia > Chiroptera > Emballonuridae > Saccopteryx > Saccopteryx leptura. The sequence continues at coordinate 44,943,685 of NC_089504.1, read as the reverse complement.
GCACAACTAAGATTAAAATGAGCTAATCTTATACAACTTACCTAAAGCTAATCAGGAAAAACACTACTGCAGACAATGAGACCCACCCCCACCCCTCATCAGCCTGTGAGCTTCATTTCGTCTGTATCTGTGAAACTAGAAAAACATCGGATTATGCTGACAGACTACTACAGAAGGCACGGGGCAATTTTCACACCTGATGGAAAAGAAAAAACAAAACAGAAACGAAGCAATACTTGATCATAGCCAGAGAGGATAGCCGGTCCCTACTGAGAGAGCTGAATGCTGTGCCCGGTACAGGCAGCTGAGCACTTGCAGGTTCCTCAGCTCAGCACACTAGGTGCCAAGACGATGTGTCCCACTCCCGGAGCGCAGTCACCAGCCTCCCCGGGCCGAGGGTTAAACAAGCAGGGACTGCACAGTGCTGCACACACAGCCCTGCTTCCCCAGGCCTGTCCCAGCGCAACCCTCTTGAGTTCCCAAAACAGTGCCCACCACTGACAGGGATCGAAGCACTTTGAAGTCTATGGCCTCATCTAATACACTGGGATTCACTAATACCAAGTAGCCTGTTTACAGGTGTACCTGACAAATACCAGGAAAAGGTTAAAGTGAAGTCACATGTGCTAGTTGTCCCAGACAACAAAACAGGCTCTACTTCTATGCAGAGAGAGCCACTAACACTAAAAAGTCCAATTTATGTGTAAAGAAAAAGGATCAAATAAAAGGCATTCTGAGAAAAATGCACCCTAAATTGCTAATCAATTTTAGATGTTTAAAATACGAGTCTATTCATCTCCCAGGCCCAATAACCATAGGTGAGTGGCTTGGGGGGCAAGGAAGGATCCAGCAATTCTGTAACTCAAAGAAGCTGATGAGGCCAGAGAGCTCAGAGTGGGGAGGGGTCACAGCTGTGGGTGGGGAAGGAGAAGTCAGCAGGAGTCAATGACTGCACCAGGCCTGAAAGCAGTGAAGAAAAGGAGGGGCGGTTATTTTGAGAGGGCAGAAAGCCATTAGGAGGTGTAAAGAAAGAGATGACAGGATCAAGTGCATTTCATAGCTGTTCCCATCTTCACAAAATTTGGGCAACAGCAAAGAATTAAGCAAGGATTTTGAAAAAAGTTTTCAGAGGCAAAGATTAAATCTTAAATTTACTGTCATTTAATCTAGAAATGTGGGACTTTAGGAGTTTCCCTTAGCTTCTACACTTCTTTGTTAGAGAAATGTGAAATTATAGATAATTAAAATCTGATAGTATAGATAGATCAATGGAACAGAATAGAGAGCCCAGAAATAGACCCACATCAATATAGTCAGCTGATCTTTAACACAGGACCAGAGGCAATACAACAAACCAAGATAGTCTTTTTAATAAATGGTGCAGGGAAACGGGATATCTACATGCAAAGGTATGAATATAAACACAGACCTTACAGACCTTATACCTTTTACAAAAATTAATCATAGACCTGAAGTGATAAACTATAAAACTCCTAGAAGGTAATATAAAAACTTAGATGACCTTGAGTATGGCAATGAGTTCTTAGATAAAACACCAAAGCTGTAACCTATGAAAAATATTATTGCTTAGTTGGATTGATTAAAATTAACAACTTCTCTGTGAAAGATAGAGTCAAGAGAATGAGAAGACAAGCCACAGATGGGGAGAAAATATTTCCAAAAACACATCTGAAAAGGACTGTTATCAAATTATACAAACAACTCTTAAAACTCAACAAGAAAACAAACAACCCATATCAAAAATGGGTCAAAGTCCTTAAGTTCACCTAAGAAGAGACAAAGATGGCAAACAAGCACATAAAGAGATGCTGTATCATGTCATCAGAGAAATGCAAATTAAAACAATGAGATATCACTGCACACCTATTACAATCACCCAAATCTGAAACACTGACAACACCAAGCCTGGTAGGGAGGAGGAGCAGCAGGAACTCGCATTCATTGCTGGTGGGAACGCAAAATGGTACAGCCACTTTAGAAAGAAGTTTGGTGATTTCTTAGAAAACTAAACATACTCTTACAATTCCATTTAGCGACTGCTCTCCTGGGCATTTACCTGCAGGAGATGAAAACTTATGTCTGCACAAAAACCTGCACATGGATGTTTACAGCAGCTTTATTCATAATCGCCAAAACGTGGAAGCAACCAATAATGTCCTTCAGTAGGTGAATGGATAAATTACACATCCAGACAAGGAAATATTATTCAGCACTAAAAAGAAATGAGCTATCAAGCCATGAAAAGACATGGAAGAATCTTAAATGCATATTACTAATAGAAAGAAGCTAGTCTGAAAAGGTGACATACAGTATGTATAATTCCTATATGACATTCTGAAAAAGGCAAAATTTGGAGAGAGGAAAAATATCAGTACATAGTTGGTAGGCTGAAGGGTAGGGATGAATAGGCAGAGCACGGACGATTTTTAGGGCAATGAAAATACTCTGTAAGATACTATAATGGTGAGTATATGTCATTATGTATTGTACAAGCCCATGGAATGTCATGGTACCAAGAATGAACCCTAATGAAAAATAAGGAGTATGGGTGATTACGATGTATAAATATCAGTCCATCAATTGTAACAAATGCATCACTCTGGTGAGGGCTGCTGACAGTGAGGAAGGCTGTGCATGTACAGGGACAGGGGCCATGTGGGAAATTTCTGTACCTTCCTTTTCATTTGCTGTGAACCTAAAACTGATCTAAAAAAAGAGCCTTTTAAAAATCTGATAGCTTATTTCTATGGATGAGTATATTCCTACTAAGGTGATACCAGCTGATCTTGCTCAATGCCTAGAACAAACCACACTGAATGATGTAAGTGGAAAGGCGTAGCTTTTCCCCCATAGAAGTCAAATCTACTGACTTCAAAATGTACTTTTATTACATAGTACACATACTTCCAGAATAAAATCCAACTAACCGGAAAAGAAATTCCAACAGTTGAATCTAACTAGACTGCAAGACCCAGGCACCTTCAGTTCTCTTTCTGAAGTTCAAGTCCTTCCCACTAACCACCTTGAACCAGCTGCATGTAATGATTTCAGTCTGTCCTCACAATAGGTCTCACTCCTCATTAACTCAGTCACAGAATGGGTACCTGGCTCTCCTTTCCAGAGAAAACACACAATGGTCTCATGAACTTGGTCCCACCGTCCTGCAGACTAGGAAAGACAAGCCAGACCAGGGTCCTGGGCTTTGCTGGCTGTTTGGAGCTGTTCCCTCAAAGGAGTGGGGTGGGGTAATGCAGACCTAACCCTCCTACACCCGGGAAACACCGTGTTTGCATCCTGTCCCGAGTTCCCTATCAAATTTTCTTCATGTATGGATATCACATTAGCAATGCTGTCCATGTGTACATGTGAGAAGATGAACCCCTTTACTTAAGAGTACTTTCAATGCACATTCACTCTCCCAATATTTCTCTTCTACCAATTTACTTTGAATCAAGCTAAACTTGGGCATGATCTAGGAAGGTTAATGCAAGCAGGTGTATCACAATTACTTTTCACTGAAAACTTCCTTCTATTTGGCAAGAAAAATCAGGCTTAGGGAGAAAATACGAAGTGCTATATCAGTTTCTATGCAAAATTTCCTTTTAGCTGACATCTGTCACCTTCCCAGGTTTGCTGGGAGCAATCACAGCTTATGCTTATGGTGCTGGATCATGTCTGCTTTATCATTCATACAGAATTTTCTTTTTTAATCAAAAGGTGACATTAACAGTAACTTACTAAACAGTGTACGAATGCTGAATTAAAGTTATTAACAGTCACATGAAAACAAGCCAGGGCAAGTTGGTGGATGTGCACTTTGCACCTCCAGCTTTTACCTGGTCACGTGTAGACACCCAGCAGTAAAAAGGCTTCTCATGAATGTGTGCCCAAATCAGGAGACAATCAGTGACAAACCCATCTCCCCTTTCCTGACCCAGTGTAACTAAGCCTTGTCTTTCAGGGGCAGAAACAGAAGAGTCACTGATAAAATCAAATTAAGCTGAGACAAGAGAAGCAGGAGACAGGTAAGTCTTCCAGGTGTTGGATCATGCAGGAGAGAGCGGATGGAGGCAGCTGCTTGCTGGCCACCTGAGAACCACCTGCAAGATCAGCAATGCTGCTCGGTGGCTGTGTGACCCAACCAATAGGGAACTAGGAAATTCTAGATCCGTGTACATGAAATAGATATGGAAAGCAGAAGTTGGCAGTCTTGCCACAGAGCAACAGAGAGTACCTGAAGTGCTCTTCCTACTATGATTTTACCATTTGTAGCATCGTTTAAAGTGTATAATGTTATTTTATCAGATGGTAATTCTTCTGTTTTTTTGCAATACAGTAAGCCCTTTTAGACCTCAAAAACAAAGGTACCTGCTTAATAAAAAGTTATGGACCAAATAATTTCGTTTCCTCAAGAAGCAGGATGATAAAAATCTAACTTGCTTGAAATGTTTAACTGTCTCAGCCTAGATGATACATGACAACTAAATGTCATGTGGGGTCCTGGACAGGGTCCTGGGACAGAAAAAGACATTAGGGAAAAACTGAGAAAATCTGAACAAGTATGGACTTTAGTTAATGGTAATGTATCAATATCAGTCCATTGATTGTAACAAGTGCACTATACCAATGCAAGAGGTTAACAATGGGGGAGAGTGGGTAGTTATGCGGCATTCTCCTCACTACCTTCACAATTTTTCTGTAAATCTAAAAACATTCTAAAGTAAGTTTCCTAAAAAAAATGTTTGTCAACATTTATCATTCACCACAGAGGACCAGGGCAGTGGTTGGCAAACTGCGGCTCGCGAGCCACATGCGGCTCTTTGGCCCCTTGACTGTGGCTCATCCACAAAATGCCACATGTGGGCTACCTCGATAAGGAATGTACCTACCTATTTAGTTTAAGTTTAAAAAATTTGGCTCTCAAAAGAAATTTCAGTTGTTGTACTGTTGATATAGCTCTGCTGACTAATGAGTTTGCCGACCACTGGACTAAGGGAATATCATTAGCCCCAGGAAAACCAGAAAACACAAATTTCCAGAGGAAGCCTCAGCATCTATGTCTTTTAAGAAAATGACATTCAAAGCCTACAATTTCACGCATGCAGTGACAGAAGGTTCATTTACACTCCACCTGACAGAAGGCTTTTTTCCTTAGATCAAATGATTATTCTTCTAATTTGATACTGTACATTTTTTTTATTCCAACTATTCTTGTATAAGTGCAAATAGTGAGTGATAGCTGTTTATGTTGACTCCATTATCAAAGAAAGAACTTCACAGAGGTCATTGAGGCTAGTGTTGTATCAGTCTGATCAGATGCTTCAAAAAGAAAATCAGTAGCATCAATTTCAACAATGGTTTGATTTTTCCCCCCTCCACTGCATGGAATCAAAGTGAAGCTGTGGGTAATTAATTGTGTTGAAGGTAAAACATCCAACCTTACTACAAATGTCATTGTCAATTTAGCAAAATAAGGGTAAAACATTGCAGTATAAAAATTTTTACTAAATTAAAAAATCTGTGAAGTAGAATTGCACCTAGAATTGGTGATAAATGCTTATAATGGCATCCAAACAGGCTCCGATAGTCTACCCATTGAAACAGAAGCTGTAACTGTCAGAATTTCAAATATATTTATACACAGTCGCAGTACCTAAACATTTTTATGGCGGTTACTTTCCCTCTTTACAGTCTATCTTCATTCGGGTTATTAAAAAGTTGAACCTTTGAAAAACTACTTAGCTAATCATTCTGGTTTTTGTAAACTAGTCCTATAAGTTTTCATTATCTTTTGTTCAAAATCTATTGAAAAGCTTTCATCAAATTAGTCAAAATGGGAGCTAGAAAAACTAATTTCCTCCCGCTTTCGAAGCTGTTAGTTGTTTAGAGTCAACTAAAAACTAAGCCTGATTACAGGAGGGCAAATGGACTAACCAGATTAAATGATGAGAGCTCCAGTGTTGTGCAAATGTATTCCCAAATTCTGTGACTATGATTTGGAATATTCCAACTTACATGCAGGTTTTCTTCAATAAATATCAGTACCATTTCTGACCCATGACTGGGAGTCCACATATACAAAAGGCCAACTGCATACATGGTTCTGTGCCATTCTACATAGGGGATATATATTACATATTTCTATACATGGTAGTATTTGTTTAGTAACTGTGGGAAATAAAGACATACTAAAGAAAGAACTTTAAAAATCTACTTTTAATTTTAAGAATTATTGATTTTTATCTATCAATCAGACACAAAGATAAATCAATAATGCTTTTCCAACATTTTATGCAAAGAGATGAGCCAAAAATATCCAACAAAAGCAAAGTCAGTTGTACAGATTTCCTTGTAAATTTTCTTGAATACATTTCCCCTTTAAAATAAAATGTTCTGCCCTGGCCGGTTGGCTCAGCGGTAGAGCGTCGGCCTAGCATGCGGAGGACCCGGGTTCGATTCCCGGCCAGGGCACACAGGAGAAGCGCCCATTTGCTTCTCTACCCTCCGCCGTGCTTTCCTCTCTGTCTCTCTCTTCCCCTCCCGCAGCCAAGGCTCCATTAGAGCAAAGATGGCCCGGGCGCTGGGGATGGCTCTGTGGCCTCTGCCTCAGGCGCTAGAGTGGCTCTGGTCGCAACATGGCGACGCCCAGGATGGGCAGAGCGTCGCCACATGGTGGGCGTGCCGGGTGGATCCTGGTCGGGCACATGCGAAAGTCTGTCTGACTGTCTCTCCCTGTTTCCAGCTTCAGAAAAATGAAAAAAAAAAAGACTAAAATAAAATGTTCTGACATCTTGAATTCCACCTTTTACAGTTGAGCCCCTTTGAGAGGCCCCGAGTCCCTGTCAACGACAACCGGGGCGCCTTTTCCACAGGCAGCAGCTTCCCCAGATCCACGCCAGAGCTCGTCTCCCGGCCACCTCCTGCTGCCCAGCAACCTGAGGGGATTTAATTATCTTTCCATTTGATTTTCTGAAGAACCAAAGGTGATTTTCTGGAATGTGATTAAAAAAAAAAAGGTAGCCAAAAAATTCTATTAAAATCTGGCTTTTTCACATTATACCAAGATCAGTTATACTGAAAACCAGCTGACTTTGAGCTCCCAGAGCCCTGGCCCATTAAAAGAGCAAATAACTGTCAGAATTGCAAACACTATCTACTAAAGGAATCTGTCCTCAATGCCAAAGGAGAGCCAAGAAAAACCTAGGCTTTTCTTAATTGAGTCATCATCTTATTAACTCACTGGTGCATCATGTAAGGGAAAAGCAATGTCATTTACACTGAACTCAGTATCTGTTTTCATCCCAAACCTTTCCTCTTCCTTGGTCCCCCATTGCATCAGCTGCCCTCCTCTCTCATTTGCATGGATAACATTCCCTCTGGGCGGTACAACTGGCCCAAAAGCTACTAAACAAAATGGAAATATATGTTGAATACTTGCATTAAATCCAAGTACTAAAGAAGAGGCTATAATAGAGTTATTACAATAATTCACTTGAATGGATAAGAGAACCCACAAAGCAGTATTATCTGTTTTCCTTCCTGTACAGCTTTTGTAGCATTTCTCTGACTCAACAAAGAGCATTAAAAATAAGTTCAATGACCAACTGGGGGCCCAAGACACAGGTGCAAGCCTATATCTTGCCAGACTGCCATGGGTTCATCTCAGCATAAGCCCATAAGCCTTTGCCACTCTAGGCTCGATGCCTACTTCTTACATGTAAGTAATAGAAATCCCTGTTTGGTGCTTATCCTTCTTAACTGCATGATGTTTAAGAAGACAATTGAGAACTAAAATGTCTACTTGGGGGAACTTCCACTATGAACAAAATGGTTAATGAAGTTAAAATATGAATATAAAAGAAAAGGAATAAAACTGAAAAAAAATAATAATTTCAAGATGGTGAAGTGGCACTCCAGCCATCTAAACTCAGGTGTCTTGGCACCATGAAGAATTCAAAGGAAGGCTGAGATTGAGAAAGAATGAAGAACAGCCTCTGAGACACCCCTGCTTGCCACAGGAATAACATGCACTCAACCCGGGGATTCAGAACATTTTTTTTTTTTTGTATTTTTCCGAAGTTGAAAATGGGGAGGCAGTCAGACAGACACCCGCATGCGCCTGACTGGGATCCACCGGGCTTCCCCACCAGGGGGCAATGCTCTACCCATCTGGGGCGTCACTCTGCCACAATCAGAGCCATTCTAGCACCTGAGGCAGAGGCCACAGAGCCATCCTCAGCGCCCGGGCCATCTTTGCTCCAATGGAGCCTTGCTGCAGGAGGGGAAGAGAGAGACAGAGAGGAAGGAGAGGGGGAGGGGTGGAGAAGCAGATGGGCGCTTCTCCTGTCTGCCCTGGCCGGGAATCGAACCTGGGACTCCTGCACGCCAGGCCGACCCTCCACCATTGAGCCAACTGGCCAGGGCCTCAGAACATAATTTTGATATCTCTGATCATTTACTTTCTGAATCTTCGGCAAACAAAGGTACCTAGAAGGAAAGAACTGCCAACAGCAAAGTGTAACCCGACAACCTACCAGAATGCAAGAGCAGAAAATACGGACAGGAACCCAGAATCACACTGGATCCTCACCTCCTCCAGTCCTAGGACTATCACTACACCCCTGCCCAGGATGAGACCTGGCTTCATAATGACGACCCTGAGTTAGCAAGGAAAGCTTAAATGATTTTACAAACAGTTATTAAAAGTAATGCATTCTATGTATCCATACGCTTACGAAAAGACACGTGACAGGATGCTCGGTGCAGCACTATATGCTATAGCCACAAGGAAAAAATTACCTAAATGGTCATTAATGGCAAAATGGATAAACTGTGGTACTTCACACTCTACAACAGTGGTCCCCAACCTTTTTTGGGCCACGGACCGGTTTAATGTCAGAAAATATTTTCACTGACTGGCCTTTAGTGTGGGACAGATAAAGGTATCGTGACCGAGACAAGCGTCAAGAGTGAGTCTTAGATGGATGTAACAGAGGGAATCTGGTTATTTTTTAAAAAATAAAACATTGTTCAGACTTAAATATAAATAAAATGGAAATAATGTAAGTTATTTATTCTTTCTCTGCAGACCGGTACCAAATGGCCCATGGACCGGTACCGGTCTATGGCCCGGGGGTTGGGGGCCACTGCTCTACAGCAATGGGAATGAAAGATCTACAACTACCATAATTTATTTACCCACTTCTGGAAGGGCTCTCAAGTCAATGCTGCTTGTATGAAGCCCTCGAGTAGCAAACCCTGAGAAAAAGAGTTAAAAGCAGTATCTGCTGTGCTCCTGGGAAGTGAATTATGCCTCTTCCTGGGAATATAAGCTTGGAAATAGCAGCTTTTGTATGGCTGAGTTTTAGGATCTGAATTGGGGCTTTCCTTTGCCTCTCAAATTGTATCTCTGTTAGCAACAACCAACTGAGGGACAAAAACTAGTAGTTGGGGAAAGCAGAATAAGAACTTGTTTCTACTAAAAAAAAATTCTTACTGTTTCCCATTAAAACTTCAGCCTTTGGATTTCTTAGCTTAATGCCTTTCCCATAGCATTTAGGAAGGGAGGGAGAGATGGGAGAAGAGGGGAGGGGAGGTGAGGGGAGGTGAGGGGAGGTGAGGGGAGGGGAGAGAGGATGGAAGGAGAAAGAGAGAAAGGAAGAAAGGAAGTGAACAAGCTAGCACTCAGTTTACCCGGAGAGTGCAGCTATGAAAAGGCCTGGTTGGCTTGCCAGATGGTTAAGGCTGCTGAAATCTAGGACATCTGTTCTGTGAGGTGCTCAGCTTGGAGTTACAGTTATGCTGATAAAGAATGAGACTGAAGGGTGAGAATGGGAGGGTAGAAGCAAGGGTGAGTAACAGCCTCTTCTCCCGGGGAGCAGTTCAGAGCCATAAACACATGTAGGGCTAACCTTCTCTTGGCAGACAGAAAAATGTTAATAACTTTATAGTTGCCCAGAAAGTTACTATGTTCTGATGCAGTGATTAGGCATTTCGAAGGAGTACAGGAGGGATATAACATATGTATGTGGATTTTTCCAGATTCACATAAATATTTGAAAGTTTTCCGGCTCATATTTTATACGCTGAAGGCATTAAAAAATGCTCTCTGATCTTTTCAGAACTAATCCCCATAACACAGGGAATCTCAAAAACTGAGACTGAAAACTGAATCAAAAAAGTTCCTTAATGGCGGCAATGGTTCATTTCATGTGTCAACTTGGCTACGGAACAGCACTCCAACACTTGGTCATACGTGTCTGGAGGCTGCTGTGACGGTATTTTTGTACCCGAGATGAACACTAAACTCAGTACATTTGAGTAAAGCAGATTTTCCTCATCCAATTAGTTGAAGACCTTTAAATGAAGACTGACCTCCGCAAAGGAGGAGAGAATCCGCCAGCTGGCCCGAGTTACTGCATGGTTCTCCCTGGGGTCTCCAGCCCACTCGCCTACCCTGCATTTTGGACTTGGCCAGAATCTACAATCCTGTGAGCCAGTTCCTGAAACTAATTCAGTCTATGTCTTCAGCTAGATAGATAGGTAGATAGACACAGAGATATATGTAGACGCCTACATCTCTTATTGGCTCTGTTTCTCTGGAGAACCCTAACTCATACAGTGGCTTAAATCACTGCACTTCCACTGGGACTAACTGCACATAAACAATGTTCCAGCTTCTTGGTGAATATACGCAAGCATTCCTACATTAGTTGAATAAGACTATTCAATTTATTTAGTTGAATAAGTTGAATTCAATAAGAACTGAATTCTCTTTCTTTTACTGAATAAGAACTATAATTTTAAATACCATTCAACAGAGTAGGTCAGTTTTTAAGGCCCAAATGCTCAGCCATACAGTAATATTTTAATTCTCACCAGGATTCCTTAGGATTGTAACAACCTGATAGATCTCTGTACTTCTGTGGACCAACAGATTTTCTATTAGCCTGAAGACAGCTTACTCGTGGTAATCTATTAGCAAAGAAGTGATGCATTATTCTTTAGACCAGTATAAAACCTCCAAATCCGTACACACAGAATCAATCCAACACTCACTTCTGGCTCTGTGCCTTGCCTTAGCCTCTCATGAATGTGTACTGAAGACTAGGACTGCTCTGCCACAGCGCATGTTCCCATTTCCTCAGTTACCTCACTCCCTAGTCAACAGGTGCATTCCCATGATGTTAATGTTTGACATCTCCAGTAACAGCCACCAAATGCAAGTCCGTTAGCACAGCCGAAGGCAGCAGGCTGCAGGTGAACACGGTGGGACACAACGCCCACTCACCCTCGGCTCTCTCCCTTGCCACCGATGTGGTCCCGGTGCTTAGCCTTGATTCTCTCAGATGTTTGTGCATTTTGTCCTTTCCCCATAACTCAGCAGCCACAATCCATATACCCCCTTCCATCAAGCTACTGTTACCTTAAAAAAAAAAACCCTGCAAAATCCTATATTTTTGTGTTAAAATCTTAAAATATCTACAGGTACTTCCATGTTTATTAAGACATATTTTTCTTTTTTTTTTTTTTACTGTGCTAGTATCTTATTAGGATTGTGTAATGCCAGTGACCAAGGCCAGGTAGGTTCACATTTGATTCGGGCAGACAGTAGAGGAACTGTGCAGCCAGAAAGTAAGTGGTGGGCCATTCTCGTTCAATAAATTCTCCCACCAGAGGACAAGCAAACAGCAGGGAAAACCGCTTTTCACAGCAGCAGGCAAACAAACAGCAAAACAGCCCCTCACAGTGGCAGGCAGGCAATCCACAGTCTGCCATCCAAATCCGCCCAAAGTGGAACTGTAACTCTGTTCCATTGAAACAAGAATTATGAGGTGACTGTGTCACAGGAGGGGATGAAACAGTGCAGCTCCCATGCCTATGTCTACAGGGGACAAGTCAGCAAATGCTGCCAGAACCTTCCACGAGCCCTTCTCCACCTCTGGACCAGGTGACATGGGCTGATGGCAGGTGGTACTTTCAGAACTGCATTCAGATTTCAGAATGTGTAACTCATTCACAATTTTTGGCTGACATTTAAAAAAGCATTCCTGGTCAAAGATATTATTAAAATGAGATGGTCACTTCAGGATGCTCCATAATTTTATAATTATCAATGATTACAACGGGATATCATGGCTGAACATTCCCATAAAATGTCCTAATACTAAATCAAATTAATAGAAATTGAAGAGAATGGTTGCCCTGGGTTTGTGTGGTGGAAGGAAGATATTAAATATGTCATTATTTCCAGTGTTAGTTCTTAAAAATGATAGGTATGAGTGCATTTAAGGGACAAACTTGACAGGACCTGTATTTGGGTCTGCTCCCGAAAAGCAAGACAGAGCTTCTGTAGTGACTCAAATTTCTTATCTCTAAAATCTTCATTGTCCCTTACATACGTATTTCTCATGGTAAGAAACATACAACATGAAATCTATCTCCTTAACAAAAATTAAGTGTGCAGTAGAGTATTATTGACTACATGTATAATATTGTAAAGAAGGTCTCTAGGATTTTCTCATCTGGAGTGACTGCAAAACTCTACCCACCATGAACTGCAACTCCCCATTCTCCCCTTCCTCCATTCCTTCCACCAAAATTCCACATTCTGCATTTTAGAGTTTGACTACTCTAGGTACCTCTATGTTAAGTGGAATCATGCAGTAACTGTCCTCTGACTGGCTAATTTTATTCAGTAAAATTCTTCCAGGTCCATTCATGTCATGCATATTGTAGGAATTCCTACTTTTCTTAAAGCTAAACCATTGTTTTTCTTAAAAGCTGAAATATTTTCTTTATCCACTCATCTGTCAAATAAACAGATTGTTTCCACCTCTTGGCTATTGTGAATAAAGCTGCAGTGATCATGGGAGTGCAGATCACACTGTGAGATCCTGATTCACACTCCTTTTGGATAAATACCCAGAAGTGGAACTGCCGGGTCATATACTGGTTCTGTTTTTAATTGTTTCAGGTCGTCTCCATACTATTTATATTTTCCATAGTGGCTGCACCATGTTACATTCCCACCAGGAGCTGCACAGAATCCCCTTTTCTCCACCTCCTCAGTAGCACTTCTTTGCTTTCTGGGGTTGTTTTATAACAGCCATCCTAACAGGTATCAGTTAGTATTTCATTGTAGTTTCTTTTCATCATATATATATATTTCTTTGCTTGAAGGACAAATTCCAACAACAAAAAAAATACCACTGTGGTACAGAAAATATAAGCTCTCATAACTAAATTCTCTTATTTTTCGTCAGAAATCATTCCATTCCAATTGATTTTTTACATGTCTTAAAAACTGTTCCAGCTCAAGATGAAGAGAAACACAGACATCAGGGCAAAGGTGTTCTGAAAACCCCAGTGCATTCAGAGCTCAGCTCTCTTCCTCAAGGACTCACCAGGGACTGTAACCTGGACAGAAATATTGTACGGGGACCTTGGTTGAGCCGGTACAAAGTAACCCTGAAAACACATAACATTCAAGAGCAGAAAAGAAAGTAGAAACAGACTATGTTCGGGTCAAAGCACTATCTCACATGGACAGGCAAGAAGGACCACAGTTCATGTTCTGAGTTAGGTACTGTGGGTTTTCATTCTAGCATCAACACGGATCTTCAGGCAAGATCACACCTGACACGTGTGAATTTACCCATCACAGGGAGGAAACAGGTTGAAAACTGGACACAATAACTTTTTCACCTCAGAGCTTTGAGCACAGAATACACAAAACTGGAAATTTCCACTTAATATCTGTACTTCCACTGTCCTTATCAGTTGGCATCACTGGCAACACCAGGCCTACATGCGGCATGACAGCACTGCCCACCCCCCACCAGGTGAAGCAGAGGCTCCTCCTACCCAGACTCCGCTCCATGGAATCCATGTTCCTCACCTGGTCCCCAGGGATCCCAGTGTGAGCCGCACTCCATCATCACAGTCACCCACAGGGGAGAGAAAGGAAGACAGAGATCCTCTGACAGGAGCCTAGAGTCTCTCACTGGAACTGTGCCACCGCCAGAGTGGAGACGAAGAGATAACATCTCTATTGAAGACAGGAGGAAACCCTGAATTTAAACGGCCTCCTTGATTTCTGACCAGAGGTGACAGCTGGATCCAGACCATCTGCCCCAAGGTCCTTCCCACTCTTTGCCCTCACTGATGCTGTCGCCTGTGGATAGAGAGCAAGTGGGCAAGAAATTTTGATTTTTGACAGGATACTATTTGAAAGCCAGCACCCAGTGCAGAGCGGGTATGTCTGAATACAAAAAAAAAAAAAAAAAATGTGGGAGAGAGGACAAAAAGGTAAGAAAAAGTTTCTTCTGTGGGAAAATGACAAGACTGGGAAGAATTTAAGATTAATTTTTCACCACAGCGCTATGCTCCCAATTTAAATGACAGACAAGGTCGATTCACAATGAAAAATAGAGAAACTGATGTTTTCAACCCTATGTAGTTCTGGAGGATTCCAAGTCTTTGTAGAAGAGTATTTCTCACACTTGATAAACGTGCTGATCTTAGCCAACAAAACATGTCTTATGCATTCCAGAACTGACATAAAGATTGTTTATATCGTATTGCCCAACTATGAACAAACATAAACCAGACATAAACTCCTTATACTTATAGCTCTAAAACATTTACAAAATCACTGAAATCAGAGTTAGTAACATTCATCTGATCTGACAGGGGGATGCACTTCAACTGAAACTAAATCACCACGGCCGAAGTCAAGATGGTACTGGCGGCGGCTTGCACGTGGCTCTCGGCAGCACACACACAGGAACAAAACCCCATCCTCCCGTCACTTTCTATTGAGACCACAGATGACCCGACACTGTGCCTTCGGTCACTTCCAATCTGCACGAACACATCACTGACACAGTGAGCCCACTGTCTGCCTCCCTCATCCACCATGACAGTGAACGGAGTGCTGTGGGACGCTGTACAACCTAAATCACAGAGCAGCTGGTGAAACTGTGTAGCCAAATAGGTAAGGGAGGAGTCATTCAGGCAATTCCAAATGGGCTGAAATTAATTGTTGCACCTTTCATTAAATAAAAACAGAAATCTTGAGTCTTTTAAGACCCCCAAGCGTACGTGTAAAATCCCAAAGGGTCTGAAGCCCCCTATTTGAGACACACTCTTCATAGGACATGTCCATAGCTCCAGGTGCATGCCAGCAGGTGTTCTTCCATTCCCTGTCTGCATCCCAGGTTTTCAGCTATTAGGAACTTATAGAACTAAGAAGGTGAGACAATAAGCTCCTTGAAGGTTGGGGTCAGGTCTACGAAGTCTGACTCGTGCCTAGGACTCTGTCAGGCACATCAATACTGAGGGAATCTGAGCAAAAATTAAAGAAACGAGTTAGAGTTGCTACATTAGCATATCTTGTTTTTATAAAACATACAGGCTAAGGGATTAAGGGTTAAAATTCCCTTTTCTCTTTCTATAATTGACAAAGGCAAATATAATTTGGAAGATCTCAAATGTTTACAAATTAAAGCAATGAAATTGTTTTCAGGGGGAAATCATTTCAAGGAATTCATGTGCCATACATACATTCCACCTTTACAGCTCCCTCTGGAATGAGTGTTTACTTTGCATTTTACAACCTGATATGAGACTAATACAGTCATGCAGAAACAGCCTGAACAACCATAGTTATTTCCCATGTCTTCCTTCCAACTACATACTGCAGTCAAGGGTTCTCAGCCCTGCAAGATACAAGAAGCCAGAATGTATAATATAATACAATATAATACATATACCATCTTAGGAGGAAAATAAGAAACGGACATTTGATCACTATGGAATTCTAACCTCTCCCATCATCACCTTTCTGCTGTCAATTCCCATGCCTTGTTCAAGGCAGAGTAACACGTTTTAGCTATTTACACTTTACAAATGAAATAGACTATGCAACCAGGAAGAAATAAAAAAACAGGAAAAGAATTCCACATACTCAAGGTGACAACACAACATGACCATGAACTTGAACAGTGATTTGGGAGAGGAATCCATCAACATTACAGGTTAGAAGACAAGCTAGACCAGAGTCCATGTTCTTGGCATTTCATTTTCCAATGACACCTCATGTTAAACCTTTTCTATAGATCAGATCAGAATAAATAACTTCTTACCAAAACCCAAGAAAAAAGCTCTAAACAATCAGCAAGATCTGAGAGTAAGAGCTGGCCACTGCATCTATGAACAGAACTCCCAGTCCTCTAAGACTGGGGAGGCCAGGATACCTATTGGGGCCAGAAGGCCAAAAATAATTTTTTTTATTTAGAAAATTAAATTTAACAGGCTGTCATTGACTAATAAGAGTCCATAGGTTTCAGGTAAACATTTCCATAGCATTTGAACAGTTATGTTGTATACCCATCACCCAAAGTCAAATCGCTTTCCATCACTATTTATTTGTCCCTCTTTACACCCTTCCCCCAGCCCTACCGGAAACCACTGAACTTTTATCTAGGTATGTCCATGAGTCTCAGTTTATCTCCCACCTGTGTGTGAAATCATATAGATCTTAGCTTCTTCTGACTTAAGAAATTATTACCTTGAGATGAAATTGAAATATCAGAACCAGAAGGGATCAGCAGCAAATTAAAAACTGTCTTGTGGACAGACTACTGCAAGGCTCCAAAGGTTCAAGGCAGAGCTGTGGACTCCTGAGCAGAGTTTTCCGCTTCGGCAGCATGGTAACGATCACATCATCGTGACAGAGGACATATTAAAGAGAAAAAACAACTAAGAGTGAAAAGACCAGCAATAGTGAGAAAACAAAGAAAGATAGATAGACAGACAGACAGACATAGATACACACACACATACATACATACATACCCCAGTTCTGAATCCAGAAAAGGCATAGAATCTCAAAAAGCCTGTGACTAGTACACTGATGGATCCCAAAGCCATTACCAAAAGTACACGTCATACGAAGTCAAACCACCCTTAGGCCTCTTCCAGCATTGGGTTCCAACCCACCATCATGCCTCAAGGCAGGAACAAACCTTTAGCTCCTTGGATAAACACAATATTACTCACCATATGAGTAAAAAGTATATATATTTACCTTCAAACACTACGAACACGTTATGAAGCACCCAGATGCCCACATTTTCAAAATACTCAAAGCTGAGGTCAAACAGAGAAGAGCTAATTTGTCTCACCCATGTCAAGCTGGTCATAAACTCATTGAGTAGTAAGAGGGGAAACTGAGGCTCAATCAGTGTCTCTCCATCTGTCTGCAGATCACTCTTTCGCCTGCTCTCACCTTGTCTCTGACTCTGTCTCCAGCCCTCTCTCCATGTTTATCTCTTTCTTTGCCCCCATCTCTTCTCCCCCTTTCCCATCTTTCCAACACCGTATCATGTGAGTGAGTGAGTGAGCTGCGGAAGCAACAGCACTATTGCCAAAGACTGTCAGACTGAGAGCCATAAGGTGAAACCCAGGACGGGAACATGTGTAACAAACCCTAAGCAGTACTCAAAGTCTGCCTCTCCCTATGCATAGCACTCATTCTTAGAAACGTCCTTGTTAAGTGGGATTGCTGTTCAACAGCTGATCTTTTCCTCTCAATTTTGGTAATCTTCGTTATACAACCAGGCTGAAGTAAACTGGTTTGGCAATCTATGTACAGTTCACACTTGGGTAATCTTGGTTCTTCTCAATTAAATTTCTTGTTTCTAAATTATTAAATGAAAGACTCCCCACTTCAATATTGTATGTGTAGAACGATCACAAACTACTCTATGTGACACAGCTAACCACACAGGACCAGTTTTGGTGTCTGACCAAATTCCACCCTAGCCCTGTCTGGCAGGTCCCCAACCACACTAATTCCTGTTACACTCCAGGCACCCGCCCTGGGTCCGTCCCTGGCCTGGCTATTGTGGCAGAACCTGTGCCCATTCACAAAATCGCGGTGGTCCTGGGGCCAGCTGGATCCTCATGTTTCTGTTTCTGAGAATGTGGGGTTCTCAGCTAATTTATCAAACTTAACTCACAAATGACACTCAAAATTGCTACAAAGGGGGTTTAGAAAACTCTGAAAAGCTTCAGTGCTGATCAGAAATGAGTCCTGCCAACCCTCACCTCCCCCATCAAATGCTCAGTGAGTGCACACATACACACACATGCACACACACAATTTCCTTCTCTTCTTGCCAATCTCTGAACATCACCACTAGTTCACTACGAGAACGTGAGAAAATCAAAAAAGGAAATAAAAAAAGACACCCAGCATGAACTAACTGCTTTCTTAGTATTTATATATGGACCAAGGAAATGAAGACAGAGTCTTATTCAACTCATCCAGCAAATATAATTTATATTTATTTAGCTCATTTATTGAGTACCTACTGGCTACAAATCTCCCTTTCACCAAGATAATGAATGCCCTGGAACCAGAGCCCAGCTAGGCTAAGTTATTACAAGTCTGCTCTCTGTCTCTCCCCAGATATTTTCTCTCTACAGTTATTGATCGACTTACAACCTATGCAACTTACGATCATTCGACTTTACGATCACAATCGCTAGCCACGACTGCTCCACGTCTGGCAGCGCAAGCGTTGCCCAGCTGGGCGTACAACAGTGCGGACAGCTTCTGGCAGCACCACCATCTCCACGTGCACCACTTCAACTGTTATCCCAGACTCAGTACAGCAATTTGTGTTTTGTGTCTTGGATATTTTTCATCAAACCCCTCCCAAGATGTCTACCAAGAGGAAATTGTCTTTGTCTATGCCTCAGCCTGCCAAGAAGGAAAGAAAAAACAAAATGCTGTAAAGATGATACAAATGCCATAAAATGAACAAAGAAAATTATGATATACAACAATAATGAAAGAAAATTATGATATACAACAATAATGAAAGAAAATTATGATAAAATATGACAAAGATTTTTATAACATCATTTCACAGTACTGTACATATAGCCTACTGAACTTATAACCGAATTGTGTTATGACCAGTCTGTCGGAACCAATCATGGTTGAAAGTAGAGCACTAGCTGTACTTGAAGGACTTTTCTTGGCCTGGTATGATCTTCCTTGTGGAATACTCTTACACAACCACATCACCTTGCCCACTGTGATGTCACCTACCGGCTGACCCACTTCCAGATTACTAGGAAGTGGGAACAATCCGTCCTGACTCTGGACTCCATGTCCACACGCCCAGCTCAGGCTAACAGGTCATGCGACGCTTTGAGGGCAAACCCCGCCCAACCATTAAGAGAAGGAGGCCATCAGATTTCTAAGAGGAAAAGAACTTAAGAATAAGTTGACACACACGCAGAGACCATTGTCATCCTTTCACAATGCAATATTACCTTCTAATATTACAGTAACTGATGACTGAGGGGTTCAACCCAAAATTGCTTAACATTTTGATCTAAGTGCTTGAATGAACTCTGAAATGGAATCAATACCACGTTTTGCCTCTACAGGATCAAACATTCTTATCTCTGATATCTGGTCTCCTCACATTGTACATGAATATCCACCCCCATTGGTACTGGACAGGGTGCCACCAGGGGTAAGATGGAGAGCCAGGAGGGAAACAAAGCCACCAGATGAAATAGTACATCTTTCTGGAGAGACAACTTCCCCTTAGAAGGAAATATAACACATTTCGAATTAAAACAACCTCCACTACAGTATGAAGTAAAATGAACAAGTATATGATTTTTTTAAGATAAAAACTCAACACTTCAAAGAAGGTCCTGCTTGCAGCAGTCTGTTGGGCTATGTCCACAATATATGGAGTTTCCTGAAAATAACTCTCTTGCCTTTACATGGTCTTTGAGGAAATTTTTTAAAAATGTTTCACCCACACTATGAACTTTCTGAGGGCATGAACTACATCTCTTCCTTCTCTTTGTCTCCAGGGAACTAGGACAGTACCTAAGATAGTGTCTGGCACAGAACAGATAGTCATTAATGTTTGCAGAACTAATTTGGCTGAAATAATGGCAATGGTATTATCAATAACCAAAGATTTTTATCACATTTGGAAGGGAAGGAGAAACATGAGTAAATATGAGGAAGTGGAATAGAAGCAATCCAATTTACCAAGATAGTATGGCTGCCATGGTAACCACCAGATGAAGCAGCTCTGTTTAGTTCTTTTCTACTTGAACAAGTACAGGAAGGCAAATATTGTACTTGTTACTCTCCCATCAGAAGGGGGTGGGGCTTAGGACACAAGTCTACCAGGTGACACCAGTAGCCATTAAATTTAATAACCTTTGAAGAGTTTGAAAAGGTATCATGAAAATAATATCACCAACAAGAATAAGTTTGAGTCTGTGCACTAACACTATGAAGGTCATTCTAACCATTTAAAGGTTAAGTGTCAAATATCTGCTGCTGAGACAGAACAATTATGAAATCAGATCCATATGTGTGTGTATGTTATATACATAAAAATAATATGTGAACTCACCTTTCCTTATTCCTAAAATTGTTACCTTTTTAATTGGCTACACTGGACCCTAATCAAGTAACAGAAACATTATTCAAAAAGCAGTTTATAGCAAAGTTTAAATTTTTTTACTTCCCTTGTGGAGCTGGTCCATTTTAATTCATTTGTAAATACTAGAAAAGATGGGTATCACACCTACTTTCTCTACACTATCCCGCTTACACTGCAGTGAGTCACTCTCCTTGACAATGTTCTCTGCACTCTCCAAACTGGAGAGAGAAACTGGGAGGAGGCAGAAGTGAGGACTCCTTGCCCTGCAGGTTACTATGTGAATGGGTGAGCCACACCACTGCCACCTCCCAGGGCTCTTTCTTACTCTGAGTCTTCTGTCTCAGGTATCTAACTGCCAAGCAAAATTATGTCTTTCAGATTTTTAAATAATGACAGCCAGTGTACCATAACATTTCAATTAAAATCTAAGCAGAAAGCTAAGAAACATTTTACAGCAGTCACATGTTTATAGAGCCTGAGGAAGAAATGAGAGCAGCTGCCTGAAACACATACTATAACACCAGGTATAGACAGGTGCACCTTCACCTCAAACAGAAAACCTGAGTGGCTTTTCCTCCCTGCCCTGGACCAGCAGGCATCCTCTTTCCCGCTAAGAATTTAGTAACTTTGTTATTTCTGCTGGAGTCACAGGAGTAGAATATTTACTGTATGATTTCATTATTTTATTCTGTTGTATATAAAGTTTTTCAATTCACATCTGGGACCAAATCCCTGCACTTTTATTAACTGTCCAAGTACCTTAAGGTTTTTAGGTATAAATTTCAGGGTCTATGTTTCTGCATCAATAAAAGAAAAAAAAGGTTTACTCTAAATATTACTATGAAATTTAAACAAAAGAACTCCTTAAAATGCTTAGCACATAGTAGGCATCAAAGAATATATTGTGTCCAGCAACATAAATGCCCAACAATGTCTATTTTTCTACTTAGTAGTAGGAAAATATATGCAAAACTGTTATAGAGAAAATACCAAATTGGCAAAAGGCCCGGGATCACCACTGCTCCAGGGAAGTCCTCCAGCAGGTGATAGTCATAAACAGGTCCTGTCAGTGAGCCAGCGCTCCTAAACCCATGCCCTGAAGAATCTCAGGACGCCCAGGATTTCACTATGGTCCCTGTAATTAACAAATCGCCTTTTGCAGGGCTCAGAAACGGACAAGTGACTCTTTCTCTCCTAAACCCTGATTCTGAATGCATTCCATTTCCTGAATTCTTAAGCGACCTTGGTCTTGGAAAAGTTAGTGAGCCAGTGAATGGAGAAGAGCAACTCGCAGAGAAGAGCAGGGTTCAGTGGGTCTGCACAGGAAACGCCATTTTCACCTCCCGCCTTCAAACCCAGACACGCACCTGGGGATGAACTTGGCCTCGTCCCCGAGTCGCGCTTGGAAGTCCTGCCGACCCCTGCCGGGGCTCGCCTGGCCCCAGGGGACTGCCAGCGCCGCCGCTGCCGCGTCCTCGTGGCCGTCATCCTCCTCGCTCTCCCCAGGGTCGGACGTGGCCCGGGACACTGAGAGCGCGGGCCCGTGCTGCTCGCAGCCCCTACGCCGCCCCCCGCGACGGGCCCCGCGGCAGCCGCGCGCGAACTCCTGGAAGGTGATGACGCCGTCGCGGTCGGAGTCCAGACGCTGGAACACGGCCTCGGCGTCCGCCGGCCGCACGCGGTGCTTCGCGCACAACGCGCTGAACTCCTCGCGCTCCAGGCGCCCCGAGCGGTGCGCGTCGTAGGCGGCGAAGACAGAGCGCAGCCGGGCCAACTCCTCCTGGTCCACGTCCGCGTCCATGTCGCCCGACCGGGGGTGGCCGAGAAAGTTCCGGGACGCGACGGGGTGCACCGAGCGCCCTGACTGTGGCGACAGCGGAAAGTCCAGGGCCGCGTGCTGCCTTCGGGAGTCGTGGCAACTTGGACTTGTCCGGCTGGTTCGGCCACTTGCGGGACCGTTAGGGAGGCGCGAAGCAACCAGGCGGGTCGAGGACGGGGCACTCCAATGCTGGTCCCGCGCATGGACCCCTGATGGCTCCTACCGGCTCCGGGAGCGGTGCGACTGCGCCTCTGGCTGCGCGCAGAGCGCGGGAGCGGCCGCCTGAGACTGAGCCCCGCGCGTCAGCACTCGCCACTTTCCCAGCGGGCTGGCTCCGCCCAGCCGGTGAGGAGGGGCGCGCTGCTCCGGTTCCCCTGCCTCTGAGAGTCCGCTGTGCTTCCCTGCTGGGTTCTGGTACAACACTCAGCTTGGGGCTCTAGGAGTTGGTACCTGGCCAGAACTGGGGGTACACAGTAGCGTTGCCAGGCCCTTCGAGGTAAATTTTTCCTCGGGTAAAACCAAGAATTTAGCGCCCCACAATTACGTTGCTGGCAGGAGTGTGGGAAACTGGACAAAAGGGAAAGGGAAGGGAAGGGTAGGTTTCCAAATTGATTAACGTTAGGTGTGTTTTACTTTCTTCTAATTGCAGAAATTTGGTAAACGTCTGTACATACAAGTTTTCTTACAAACCAAGGTGTATGATTGACCAGAAGATCCCCTTCTCCAAGTTCACTGGTTCTCCTAAACTCATGTTCATCCAGCATTCAGTCAGTGGTAGTCAACCTGGTCCCTACCGCCCACTAGTGGGAGTTCCAGCTTTCATAGTGGGCAGTAGCAGAGCAACCAAAGTATAAATAAAAAGAATGATTTAATTATAGTAAGTTGTTTTATAAGGATTTATTCTGCTAAACTTAGCGGAAATTCAACATAAAGTACTTGGTAAGTAATTGTTATTATATGCTTTAACTTGCTGTAACTCTGCTTTATAAATTTTATAAAATAAAGTTATTTCCCTACTTTATAAATCACCATACTGTGGAACTAGTGGGTGGTTAGAAAATTTTACTACTAACAGAGATACAAAAGTGGGTGGTAGGTATAAAAATGTTGACTACCCCTGATACGTAATACAAATCACAAATCTTCCAGATTCACACATCTAAATAATTTTTCTCAGTCCTTGTCTCCTCAACCTGAGAGAAAGTTAATAACCCAAATCCTTGGTAAGTAGCAATGTTTACGAGACTGGGGTAGCTATTTTAAAAAACACAACTCTTACAGAAATGATATATCCAAATGTATGTTTCCCTTTGTTCTTACACAATTCTTTCAACAATGCTATTGTTTCTTTAATACTGACTGCTTTATGGGTACAGGTTTTCTGTCATTCATTTTGATCTTTTAAACAAATCTTGTCCTTCCATTTACAAGAACCCTTCACGATGTCATATGACTTATGCAACATGGTCTTATGGTGTAACTTGTGAGAAATTGAGGCAGAGCCCTATTTTGATTAAAATTTAGAGAGCCTTTAATAGCTGTCCAGCCGACAACTGTCCACTTGCACTCCATGCAGGGAAGCAAGAACAGTCCCGAGGCCGGGGGTGGGGGGACAGTATTTAGAGACAAAAACCAGAGTTACAGTTAGTTGCTTCAGCACATTTGCATAATATCTTGCAAAAGCACACATTGTTCTAAAAATAATAAACAGCCTTCCTGTTAATTCTACAAAAGCTGAAGTATGAAAACCGCATCCTGCTTCTACCAGTAAGATTAGATCTTACACCCTGCTGCACAAGCTTGTCACAAATTTTCCACTTGCGGCTGTGGCTATAAACCAGTTTCTCTTAAACTATAAGCTGAATTGGGTCAGGGGTTCTCAGCATGGGCTGGCAACCCAGCACATTCCCACTGGTTCTACTGGGAAATCAAATCATTGTTTCCTTATCTGTATTAATGGGCTAATAATGTGCCCTTAGACTAGAAGATTTATGGCTTGAATTCTTCTAAACCTAAGTGCTCTCTTCCTCCTTTACCTGAGTAGTAATAAACCTGTACAGACAGACCTTTTGCAACTTACATAAATCCTTATGTTTTATAAACTTTTTTAACTATTCAGAAATGATTGGCTTTTATAACAATTTACTTTCTTCCTTTTTTGTTCAAAAGAATTTTTATACCATATACTGTGTATTACCAAAACTATACTATTTTTTAAGTTAGAATTCTTAATTTTAAAAGTATTAACTTTTACTGACAACCTAGCTGGCACTAAGTAATTTTTCTTTAAAGTATACTTCCTTTTGGAGGTAACCTCCCTCTAAGTAGCTAGTATTGATAGGTTAAGTATAAGCACACATATATTTTTCATTACCTTGTAGCTTCCCTTTTAGCAAAGGGACTTATATCTCCCTTCTGTATGACTCATGGTAGTACATGCATTAACCCGTAAGACAACTTGTTCTGGCTTTCCTTTGACCTTAGTTTCCCTCCTTCCCTGAAGTCCAATTAGTCCAGTTAAAAGGAGGTCCTTAGTGAGTTTCTTCAGGTATTAGCCATGCATAGACTAGCCAGCTTCCGGTTTGTGGCAGGAGCAGAGCATGCTGTCCTTCTCAGGGTAAATTACAATGGTTGGTGGGGTCAGTCTCCGTTGCCTACCAGGGTGTCTCTGCTGGGACTGCAAGCTTCTACCGGCTGTGGTAGGCCCAGGCGGGTATGCCTTCTACCTCAGCAGCAGTGGGAGTAGTCAGGATCACAGTGTGTGGACCTGTCCACGTGGAAATCAGTTCTTGGGTGATGTATTTTTTTTACGCAGACTGAGTCTACAGGCTGGAAGGGATGTACTAGGTCTTCTGGCTGTGCTGGAATCACCTCCCCAACAGTCTTTTGGACAGCCTGCTGAGTAATTTGTAGACCCTGCAAGTACTTAAGGAAGGAGTGGTTACCTAATCAGCTTTTATTTCCTCTCTGAGTTTTGGTAGGAAGGGAGGGGGTCTCCTAAACATTATTTCAAAAAGAGTGAATTCTTCCCTGTAGGGGGTGCACCTCGCCTTAAGGAGGGCTAAGGGGAGTAAGGTGGGCTACTTTTCATGGGTTTCAAAAACAAATTTGGTTAAAGTTTCCTTTAAGATTCGATTCATGCATTTTACCTGCCCTGAACTTTGGGGCCTATAGGCACAATGTAATTTCTAATTAATATTGAGTGCTTTTCCTACTAGCTGCGAGATCTTCGATACAAATGCAGGCCCATCATTAGACCCAATATTAATGGGCAAGCTAAATCTGGGGATAATTTTAATAGCTGTTATTGCATTCTCATTTCTAGTAGGAAAGGCTTCTACCTATCCTAGAAAGGTGTTAATTACTTTAGCAAAATCTATTTCTAAAAGTTCTTCTCTCTGTGTTTCTCTTTATATGATAATTTCTTTACTTTGCTTAGTATTCATTTGGCCATAGACTAAACACTCGGACATTATGCCTTCTGCAATAGATTCTAAGTCTGACTTTGCTAATTATTTCTTCTTATTCTTCGTTGTCCCTTTCCTGCTGGCAAAATCTTTTTCTAATTGGTTGCAAAAAATCCTTTTGCAACAAGGGTTCTAGTAAAGTTACTAAAATTTCCTAAAGCCCCACTGGTTTTATGGCTACCTCATTGGTAGTATTATCAGCTGCTTGGTTTTTCTTGAGTTTCTAAGGCAGAGGTCGGGAACCTATGGCCCGCGAGCCAGATGTGCTCTTTCGATGGCTTCATCTGGCTCACAGACAAATCTTTAATTAAAAAGATAATAACGTTAAAAATATAAAACATTCTCATGTATTACAATTCATTAATTTTTTACCGCTCATGTTCATGGTTGCGGATGGCTGGAGCAAATCACAGCTGTCCTCGGGGACAACTCCAAATTTTTATTGGATAATACGTGATGTAGATGGGTCGTTTTATGGCTCTCACGGAATTACATTTTCAAATATGTGGCGTTCATGGCTCTATCAGCCAAAAAGATTCCCAACCCCATTTCTAAGGTATCCCCCTCTTTTGGTGCTCTGGACAGTGGATGATGGCCATTATTTCAGGGGGGCAGGCTCCTGTATTGCTGGGGTGAGGGTTGGAGCCTCACCTTTGTTAGTTTAAGTCTTCTCCTGATGGCCCCTCTTTGACTGTGCCTGTCTTCGGTTGTTCCTGTGTTCAGGAATCTTACCCGCCTTTGGCTAACCAGCCATCTTAGGGGCCAGAGTTAGTTATGTGAGTGAGGGAGGAGCAATGTCCCTTCCGAAATGCTTAGTTTTTAGCAGCTGACGTTTCTACCTTTCTAAAAAACTTATAATACATTTTCTTTTAATTTCTAGAGCTGAATGCTAGTAAAGACTAAGTTGACTGTTTAGTATTTTGTGGCACCTCTAGGTCTAGAGGTGCATAGACTCTGTAAGCTTTCTATAGTCTAAGAAAGCTGTGTGGGTCTTCTGAGGATCCTGAATAACTTTTGACACCTTAGACAAACTTATAGTTCTTTTTCTTTCTTGAGGTGTCTCAGTTGTCCTAAGTGGGGTAGCGTATGTACAGTACAGATTCTAATAGTCCTGTTAGGGCTTGAGGCTTCCCCGAGAAAGGGGATTCTGAGCTTTCTAATTCTATAGGTCACTTGGAAAAAAGGATATAAACTATTTCCTATTACTTCTATGCCTCAAATCTAAAGATCTAGTTAAAAGCACTAACTGAAATAACCAATATTTCATAAAATAAAGCTTTTACTCTACTTAATTATAAATCTATTTTACATTCTAAGAAAACATACCCTATTTATGGTGTAACTTTACACACCTAACAGATAATGTCTAAAAGGTCAAGAGAAACAGATTTCTGTTCACATCCTTTAGCCCTTTTAATCTGGGCATAAAACTTAAATGTTTTCTACTACTACAATTAGTCATCTATTTTCTATTTTCTTTTTTCTACCTATTATGTTGAGAATTCTACTATTAAGCCAATTAATAGTAATATTTGTCACTCTGGGTTTGGTGACCTAACATTGAACAATACTGAATCATTACATTAATAATCATGGCATATATTACATATTTCCTAATATTTAAACCAAGATTTCAACATGACAGGGCTATGAAATAGCAAATAAAAAGGAGAATTAACAAAAGACTCATGGAATAACATACATTTCTAATATAGAATATATATTTTTTCTCCTGACCAAGCAGTGGCGCAGTGGATAGAGCATTGGAATGGGATGCCGAGGACCCAGTTCCGAGACCCCGAGGTCACCAGCTTGAGCGTGGGCTCATCTGGTTTGAGCAAAGCTCACCAGCTTGAGCCCAAGGTCGCTGGCTGGAGCAAGGGGTCACTAAGTCTGCTGTACCCCTATGGTCAAGGCACATATGAGAAAGCAATCAATGAACAACTATGATGCTTCAACAAAGAATTGATGCTCCTCATCTCTCTCCCTTCCGGTCTGTCTGTTTCTATCTGTCCCTCTCTCTGACTCTCTCTGTCTCTGTCAAAAAGAAAAAAAAAAAAAAGAAAACTTTTTTTTCTACAACAACAAATTGTTGGTACAAAAAGGAAGTCTTTGTATTTGGCAGACTATAGAATTCTATATGCCTTATTATTAAAATTTAGTACAATTCACAATAAGAGGATTATAAACTACTAGCCCGTGATACATTCAATGAAAATCACATTTTTTCTGAGTTTTTAGCTGATCTTCTCTAGCCTTGTCAGCTGCCTGTTTGTACTGCTTCAGGTCTTTCTTCAAATTTCAGATTTCAGTTTCTAAATGCATAATCTGGTTTAGACATCTGGAACATTTCCAGCATCTTTAAGTTCAGTTACTCCCTTTTGTTTTTTGTTGTTGTTGTTTTTGTATTTTTCTGAAGTTGGAAACAGAGAGGCAGTCAGACAGACTCCCGCATGCGCCCAACCAGGATCCACCAGGCATGCCCACCAGGGGGCAATGCTCTGCCCATCTGGAACGTTGCTCTGTTGCAACTAGAGCCATTCTAGCACCTGAGGCAGAGGCCATGGAGCCATCCTCAGCGCCTGGGCCAACTTTGCTCCAATGGAGCCTTGGTTATGGGAGGGGAAGAGAGAGACAGAGAGGAAGGAGAGGAAGAGGGGTGGAGAAGCAGGTGGGCACTTCTCCTGTGTGTCCTGGCTGGAAATCAAACCTGGGACTCCTGCATGCCAGGCCGACACTCTACCACTGAGCCAATCAGCCAGGGCCTGTATTAACTCATTCCTTTGCATTATCTTTCATGTTTCTTTTACATTTGGTTTGTTCCCTGGCTTCCGGAAGAGCTTTCTGAGTACGCCGTTCTGGTGCACTTTCCTTTTTATAACCAGGAACAACTCTACATTTAGGAGCTTGGTAACTACCCTCTGGTCCCTTATGTGTTACTGTTGCTCAAAATCCAGAAATCTCTGACAGTCTTCTTACTGGCTCGACTGCTCTCTGTCTCCTTGCAAGGGAGGCAGCATGTGCTCCCTCACTAAAGTCTGGTGCTTCTCAGGTAGCACCCTTATAATTGGGTCATAAGACGCATAATGTAACTTCAACCCTTCGAGGTCATTAATTAACTTCTTTTTTTCTTGGACTATTATGGCTAAAGCTGTGGCTTTAGAAGGGGCAGTATTCTCTAAATCAGGGGTAGTCAACCTTTTTATACCTACAGCCCACTTTTGTATCTCTGTTAGTAGTAAAATTTTCTAACCGCCCACCAGTTCCACAGTAATGGTGGTTTATAAAGTAGGGAAGCAACTTTACTTTATAAAATTTATAAAGCAGAGCTACAGCAAGTTAAAGTATATAATAATAATTACTTAGCAAGTACTTTATGTCATATTTTAGCTAAGTTTGGCAGAATAAATCTTTATAAAATAACTTACTATAGTTAAATCTATCATTTTATTTATACTTTGGTTGCTCTGCTACTGCTCACCATGAAAGCTGGAACACCCACTAGTGGGAGGTAGGAACCAGGCTGACTACCACTGCCCTAAATCTTCTCCTCAGGTCTGGCTATAGATATGGAGGCGGGGATTCCCTGGAGCCAGAGCAGAGGAGGGGGGTGCTGTAGCAAGGTGGTGGTAGCCCTTAGCTTACTGTGGTATTAAAATCATTTGTCTTAATTACTTGGCGCAGCCCTTGAGCCAAGAAAAAAGGTTTCTTGGCCCTGGCCGGTTGGCTCAGTGGTAGAGCGTTGGCCTGGCGTGCGGGGGACCTGGGTTTGATTCCCGGCCAGGGCACATAGGAGAAGCACCCATTTGCTTCTTCACCCCACCCCCCTCCTTCCTCTCTGTCTCTCTCTTCCCTTCCCCCAGCCAAGGCTCCATTGGAGCAAAGATGGCCCAGGCGCTGGGGATGGCTCCTTGGCCTCTGCCCCAGGCGCTGGAGTGGCTCTGGTCGCTGCAGAGCAATGCCCCGGAGGGGCAGAGCATCGCCCCCTGGTGGGCAGAGCGTCGCCCCTGCTGGGCGTGCTGGGTGGATCCCGGTCGGGCGCATGCGGGAGTCTGTCTGACTGTCTCTCCCCGTTTCCAGCTTTGGAAAAAATGCAAAAAAAAAAAAAAAAAAAAAAGAAAGAAAAAAGGTTTCTTTGTTGTACAATATAAGAGAATCGGTCAGGGTGCCTGGGATTCCCGGTGCCTGAGGAGGAGGGGGCAGGTGCCTGGAGCTATGAGAGTAGCCTGCAGCTTCTCTCTTTATTTTCTCCACTACTTCTCTTGCAGCCACCTGCAGCCTGCTGCTGTCTTTACTTTCCCTATCCCTGCTGCCTCTGCTGCTGCGATCTGCCACATCCTATGACACCCACTAGCAGGTAGGTGCCCGGTGATAGCATGCTAGATTGCCTGTGCTTTCTCTGGGGCTAGCAATCCTTGATTTGACCAGTGTGCTCTAAAAGTTGGCCAATTTAATTTACAGAGAGTTTTCAATGGCCCTTTAGACAATTTTTACATTATTGCAAGATCTAATTTTGAAATTCTTAAGCAGACATTTTAGTGGGATTTGCCTCTTCTT
This sequence comes from Saccopteryx leptura, assembly GCF_036850995.1. Lineage (NCBI taxonomy): Eukaryota > Metazoa > Chordata > Mammalia > Chiroptera > Emballonuridae > Saccopteryx > Saccopteryx leptura. The sequence goes on along the minus strand of NC_089504.1, from coordinate 44,913,323 downwards.
TCACAGTTTGGAGGGTGGGAGGCAGTCTTTGAGCCACTTTGGCTGCTCAGTAAGAACATCAATCCAAATCTGTATATATGGAATTTGGTTGGGGTGTCCAGGATGCCTGAATGTTGTGGACTGTAAATGGCAAAAAGCCATTGTAGATTCGAGGCTTAGCAAAAGGCTAAGTTCTCCCCCCTTCACCTCCATATTGGCTATGATGCTGAGTATTTGCACCCACTTCACTTGCTTCCTTAAGTTGCTGGAAGCAATTTACATGCCCTTCCTCTCACTCTTTGTTTGTTCAGATGTTGGTTGATTTCACTTATGCCTGGTGGGGGGACTCCTGTTTATTCATGGTGGGGGGATTCCTGTTTATGCATGGTGGGGGGATTCCTGTTTATGCCTTGAGAGAGCTCCTGTTTCAGCCTCGGATGTGTAACTTTGTATCGAGGAATTTCATGATTTGCATATGGCTATAAAGTAAAGCAAATTGGGGCTATGGATATTGCCATCGTATTTGAATAGTCCTCCTGGTCCCATTTTTTCTTAATAAGTGTGTTTCCTTAATTCTGCACCATTATTAGGAGCCACGCTGGTCCACAGCACCTGAAGATGACTGATTGAACGTGATAAGCAAGAGAGATATTAGTACAGGGGTCCCCAAACTTTTTACACAGGGGGCCGGTTCACTGACCCTCAGACCGTTGGAGGGCCAGATTATAAAAAAAACTATGAACAAATCCCTATGCACACTGCACATATCTTATTTTAAAGTAAAAAAACAAAACGGGAACAAATACAATATTTAAAATAAAGAACAAGTAAATTTAAATCAACAAACTGACCAGTATTTCAATGGGAACTATAGGCCTGCTTTTGGCTAATGAGATGGTCAATGTGCTCCTCTCACTGACCACCAATGAAAGAGGTGCCCCTTCCAGAAGTGCGGCGGGGCCTGATAAATGGCCTCAGGGGGCCGCATGCGGCCCGTGGGCCGTAGTTTGGGGACCCCTGTATTAGTAGATCCCTCTGAAGGCCAGTTCCCTAAGGGTAGGGGTTGCCGCTGGCTGCACTTACTCACACAGAGTGCGTAGTCTTCTGGAGCTAATAGTTGCTCCATAGTCTGTAGCTCATTTCTTGAAGTACTGGAAATTATTCAAAAAACATTCAAGCGGCATACACTTAGCACATGAAGTAGACTGACCCATATTAATAGACTTAACAAGGTCTACTGAGAAAGACAACCAGAGAAACACTGCCCTGAGAACATGTAGACAGACAAAAACTAAACCTGAGATCACTGGCCACTGTTGTATGCCAGGATCGGGTCGCAGAAGTTATGCTGCGTCCAGCCCTGCCACAGACCCCCTAGAGGCGCCCCAACCTGTCTGGACCAAGTTTCTTCCCGGTAAGATCCTGAGCGGCTCAACTTCCAATTAAGTAGAGATGCTCCTTTGGTTCCCTCAGTTGCCTTGTGCCTGGGGCTGAGGAATGTCTCTCAGGCAGGGCACCTGAAGGCCCAAGTGGGCCCTTGTGCCACCACCGGTGAGGTCCGGTGGTATCTCACTGGGGCCTCCAGATGTTATGGTGTAACTTGTGAGAAGCTGAAGCAGAGCCCAAATTTGATTAAAATTTAGAGAACCTTTTATAGCTGGGCTGCTGACTGTCCACTTGCACTCCACGCAGGGAAGCAAGGAACTCCAGAGACCAGGTTCAGTGATGCAGATCTGCTTTATTCTGGAAGTAAGCTAGCTTAATACATGAGTTCAGTCTGTAGGATGCTACAGTAGGGCAAATGGCCAAAAAAGGTCAGGGGGCTGCCCCGCTGGCGCTAAGTCATTTCTGCACAGCAGGCGAGCTTCCTTCCTGGGTGTGCCCATGAGGGTTCCAGGAGCTGGACTATTCTCACAGTATTGCATCAGCCACAGCCACGAAGTAAATGCTCTGCGCTCTACCTACACTTTACTGCCATTTCTTTTAGTTATGACTATGTATTTCCATCTTACCTCTTTCTGGATTCTCTATTGCTTATTATTTTGACTTTTAAAAATAAAAATAAAGTAGGAGATTTGACTGACACATTTCCGGAGGCTAGCAGTCTTAAAATTACAGCTAAGTGCTACACATCTGAAGAACTGTTTCTTCTTGAATACTACAGTCAACACAGTCAACAGTTGCTGCATCTATCAAGGTGTCAATAGCACGGTATTCTCCATCTGAAAATTTAAATGGTAAATTATGAGAAGCCCTGGTCATAGCAATATAATTACTAAGTGAATGTAGTTCTATACCAGTGGACAGCTGATACATTGGAATTAATTTTATCATTGGTGCAATATAAAGTGCTATTGATTTTGAGTTTACATGCTTTCCTGTTTTTACAAAAAATTGATTTTTCCATGTAAATTAAAAAGTGACTAGCCTGCAATGCCTTTAAAGCTTTGCCAATATACTTATTCAACTGAATCTTTGAAATATTATTATTATATTGTTAGCAATTAATAAATATGTTTTTCAAAATAGATGTGTTAATATTCTTAACTTCTGAGGAAGAAGTGCTTTGCACTAGTTTCTAAATTCTTATATTCTTTAACCTACTTTGCCCTTTTCCTGAGTCCCTTCATTGAAGAATAATCAAGAAACATGGATTGGCACTGGCCGGTTGGCTCAGTGAGTAAAGTGTTGGCCTGGTATATGGATGTCCCAGGTTTGATTCCCAGTCAGGGCACATAAAAAAAGCACTATTTGCTTCTCTGCTCCTCCCTTTCCTCCTCCCCTTCTACTCTCTCTTCCCCTTCTTGCAGCTGTGTCACCTTTGTTTCCAGTGTCGCCTGTTGCCCAGTAGCACGAAACACTGAGGATAGCTCGGGAGATCTGAGGGCTTCAGCCTTAGGTACTAAAAATAGCTCAGTTGATTCTTCAGCCCAGCCAGGAGTTGCCGGGTGGATCCCAGGCGGAGCATATTTGGGAGTCTGTCTCTCTGTCTCCCCTCCAATCACCACTCATGTGTAAAAAGAAAGAAAGAAGGAAAGAAAGAAACATAGATTTATTTTTTTATTTTTTCATTTTTTGTACTTTTCTGAAGTTGGAAACGGGGAGGCAGTCAGACAGACACCCGCACGCACCCGACCAGGATCCACCCGGCACGCCCACCAGGGGACGATGCTCTGCCCATTCCGGCGCCGCTCTATCGCGACCAGAGCCATTCTAGCGCCTGAGGCAGAGGCCACGGAGCCATCCCCAGCGCCCGGGCCATCTTTGCTCCAATGGAGCCTTGGCTGCGGGAGGGGAAGAGAGAGACAGAGAGGAAGGAGAGGGGGATGGGTGGAGAAGCAGATGGGCACTTCTCCTGTGTGCCCTGGCCGGGAATCGAACCTCGGACTTTTGCACGCCAGGCCGACGCTCTACCACTGAGCCAACCGGCCAGGGCTAAGAATCATAGATTATTCCAAATGTTTTGTTTACACATTTTCTTATTTCCACTGATACTAATCTCCAGACTTAATGTAACAATTATCTATTATTAATCTAACTAGGCCTAATGTAATAGTAAACTGTCACTGCATAACAACACAACAAACAGTGATTAAAACAATCATTATATTTTGTTATAATTCCATTGTCATCACCTGGGGAAGGGCTCAGGTTGGTGGGTTTTGCACTGGCTCGCCTGGACTCATGTAGTCATTGTGGCATAACTGTGGCTGCATGGTCTTAGAGATTCTCATTCATGTGTTTGGGAGCTGGTACTCACCGTTAGCTGGATCATGTTTCTTCAGAGGTCTAGGTAACATCATTGTAAACATCTTTGCTGAGAGAATTTCACCACAAAATGAATTAGCTGTAAGGGAATAAAATATAAAATAACAAGAAAAAATAGAGGAACATTAAAGAAGACAGTGAAACATGAAAAATTAACATTTAAAAGACTATTGCGGCCCTGGTCGGTTGGCTCAGTGGTAGAGCATCGGCCTGGCGTGTAGAATTCCCGGGTTCGATTCCCGGCCAGGACACAGAGGAGAAACGCCCATCTGCTTCTCCACTCCTCCCCCTCTCCTTCCTCTCTATCTCTCTCTTCCCCTCCCGCAGCTGAGGTTCCATTGGAGCAAAGACGGCCTGGGCGCTGGGGATGGCTCCTTGGCCTCTGCCCCAGGCACTAGAGTGCCTCTGGTCACGGCAGAGCAACCCCCCAGAGGGGCAGAGCATCGCCCCCTGGTGGGCAGAGCGTCGCCCCCCTGGTGGGCGTGCCAGGTGGATCCCGGTCGGGCGCATGCGAGAGTCTGTCTGACTGTCTCTCCCTGTTTCTAGCTTCAGAAAAATACAAAAAAAAAAAAAAGACTATTGCAAAAATAAAAGTATATTGTCATTGAAGCCTTTCGTTCAGAGTTGGACCCTGCTTTTCCTATCAAAGTTTCCACATTTTCATTGTGACTTGTCACGAGGACACTCCTTAGCATATTATGTCAGCTCAAGTAACAAGCGAAAGTATTTTTTTTTCAAGTATTTTCTATGATTTTATTTTTCATGTTAAAACTCTGATCCATCTAGAATTTATTTTGGGTCAGGTGCAAATTGTATATTCAACTTTATTTTTTTTTTTAGAGTTCTACCTAGATGTCTCAACACCATTTCTTCAACACTTTCTTGCTAATGGATTTATTTTAATAGCACCTTTAGCAGATATTAAATTCCTCTTTTTCTTTGAGTTTATTTCTAGACTTTCCAGTCCGTTCTATCAAGGAATCACTCACATTTTTGTGATGTTGTTGTTTGTTTTTGTATTTTTTCGAAGTTAGAAGCAGGGAGGCAGTCAGACTCCCGCATGTGCCCAACTGGGATTCACCCGGCATGCCCACCAGGAGGTGATGCTCTGCCCATCTGGGGCCGTTGCTCCATTGTGGCTGGAGCCATTCTAGCACCTGAGGTGGAGGCCATGGAGTGGTCCTCAGTGCTGGGGCCAACTATGCTTTAGTGGAGCCTTTCACTGTGGGAGGGGAAAAGAGAGAGGAAGGAGAGGAGAAAGGGTGGAGAAACAGATGGGTGCTTCTCCTGTGTGCCCTGAGCAGGAATCAAACCCGGGACTTCCACACATGGGGCCAACACTCTACCGCTGAGTGAACTGGCCAGGCTGAATCACTCATGTTTTCAAAGAACTCTTCAGCTTATAAAAAGATTTCCAAGGGTCCTATAAATATTGGGTTGCCTTTTGAATTTTTAAGTGTTTGTTTATACATCGTTAAGTAATTGGCAGAAAAGATTGGGGAAAGTAGGGAGAATTAAGACATTTGTTATGAACAAATACATATTGACTATTCATCTGAAGTATTTATGTAAATCGGTGAGAATAAAAATAGGAGTTGATTTTTACAAAGAGTAAGGAACTCCCAGGATATCTAAACTGTGAGATGCCTCTAACATAGCCACTCACAGGTACTGAGGAATGCTTTTGAATATCCCCAGCAATATCCTCAGGGGAAAGCTGGGGTGATATAATCTGTCTTCACCTCAGAAATATGGAGAGAAGCCCACACTTCTGTCCATGAAGCTACCTCCTAAATGTTTTCTGCAGAATATGAAGAAGCAGCTGCCCTCAGACACCAGACAGGCACATCAGTCAAGTCACCTTATCTGAGGACTCCTCACACCTCCACGCTTAGTAAGCCTTCAGTTTACAGAATTCAACCCCATCAATCCCTTGGGAATCCCGTAGGTTTGAAGCACCTGTGCAGGAGCCACCGGCAACTGGTCATTTTGCCGTAGTGGCTTGGTATTCCTTCCCCAAATTGTGGGAGAATCAGAGCTACTGGAAATATAGTCATTTGATGAACTTTCCACATCGGTGGGGTAAATGCATGGTATTAACTCTTTCATCCCAAGACAGTAGAAATCAAATCATGATGGGCAAAGTGTGTAGTTATTTGAGACTAGCTTTGAGGTTCTGAACAAGAGACAGGGAAACATTTTCACAATGTTTCCTTGAGTTGTGCTAAAACACAGAAAACAGTATGCTTGAGATTGCAAAGTCTAGTTCTGTAAGTTACTGAGTACCAGTCAGCAGGAGACACGATCTCTGGACCTCAGTTTACTCAAGTGGCAAATTCCTACCCCAAGGAGTGCTTGATGAAAACACCAAATATTACAATACAAATAAGACAGCAAAATGCACTGTCAGCTGATGGGTGATACATAAATTGAAGGTACATATAAATGAGAAATTTATCATTATTACCTCTTTCCATGCTTTTTAACTAAAGCTTTAATGGCTTTGTTTGTTATCTGGCATCCATTCATGGAGAGCCCTTGAAGGCTGAAAGTTGACCAAAAAAGTAAGTAAATGAATAACATACATTTCAGTGATGTCTTTATTTACAAGAAAGATTTCAAACCAAAAGCTTTAAGTTTGTTGGTTATTCATACAGCCTCAAACATTAAAAAAGACAGATTTTGTTTTGGTAAACAATATATTTTATTTTGGGTTTATCAACTTTGGGGGACTCAATAAATCAGCCACAAATATATATACATGATCGATGATTGATAGATAGATAGATAGATCTTTATTTTTTGGATTTCTTTTCTGTTGCTTTGATTCTGTCTTTGCAGAAAACATATTTTCATTTCAAATTATTTTATCAATACTTTGGTTGTGCCCAAAGACTGTGGTTGTATAAAGTATATGGAATGTTCCTGGTGTGGTCATTTAAACCATAGTTTCCATTATCACCTTGTCATTAAGCCAGATATAGTTTTCTTCAGAGATAAATTAAGGAAAGCATACAATGATGTAGTAATCATCACAGAGATTCTCTATGCTTTCTAACAGACCAGGCTTCAGATAGAAACTGACAACAAAGTGAGATACAGGGAGTAAGTATTACATAGCATTTGATTTAGATTTATCACCAAACAGAGTGGGACATAAAAGCGGTGGTGTTTTTGCTATGACATTTCCCCACATTGGATGTGCAAAATCAGAAAAGCTGAAAGAGCATCTTCCCTTACAGTCACCAAATTATATCAGCAGTATGAACTCTTTGTGAAAACAAGGCTCAATTTTAAAAGGCTGAAACTTCACTGAAACTTGAAGTTGATTTAATAGAAAATCCTTATCTTGAAATATCTCTATAAGGAAACTTTTCACATTGAGAAGCATGATGACGGTATTCCTGATATAGTCAGTTGTCACAGTATTGATTATCTTACATTACAGCTCAGAGCAAAGGAAGAACAATGAAGCAACAACCCTGGCAATGAAGACTTCCCTCCCCGTCAGGCATGCCACCTGCAGCTTGGCAGTGGACCACGAAGGAGTTGATAGTTGTGCCACTTTCCTTACACAGACAACTGAGGTTAGAGAAGATCAACTGTGACATCACATTGGATGTTCAAAAATGTCTCGCTTTCTCTTTCCTTGCAGAAGTGTGGTAGAATTGTGATTCCTCATTTCAAGGAACTCATTGCTTTGACCAGGAGACGCAATCAGCTGCCTTACAATCCAGTGCACACTTCGTGACATCCTCACCCCTTCCTTCCCCAGACTGTGTCTGTGGAGTAAATACCTCCAACCCACCCAAGATGGACTTAAGCAAAAAAGAGAAACCTTTGTTGTTGTTGGGTTTTTTTTGGTATTTCTTTGAAGCTGGAAACGGGGAGAGACAGTCAGACAGACTCCCACATGCGCCCGACTGGGATCCACCCGGCACGCCCACCAGGGGGCGACACTCTGCCCACCAGGGGGCGATGCTCTGCCCCTCCGGGGCGTCGCTCTGCCACGACCAGAGCCACTCTAGTGCCTGGGGCAGAGGCCAAGGAGCCATCCCCAGCGCCCGGGCTATCTTTGCTCCAATGGAGCCTTGGCTGCGGGAGGGGAAGAGAGAGACAGAGAGGAAGGAGAGGGTGGAGAAGCAGATGGGCACTTCTCCTGTGTGCCCTGGCCGGGAATCGAACCCGGGACTTCTGCACGCCAGGCTGATGCTCTACCACTGAGCCAACCGGCCAGGGCCCTTTGTTGTTTTGAGCTACTGAGATTTGGACGTTGTTCGTTAGCACAACAAAATCTAGCTCTTCCTGACTGAAACAAGGGCTGCCCCAACTTTCTATCACTAGAGTGCTTCTGCGGGTAATCAGAAACATTGAAGAACTTTTATGAGGTTGTTCAACTCAGGTGATCCTTAAAATCAGATCTCTAATCCTTTTGTTCTTGCCATAAACAGTACCAGTGATGAAAACCTTGTCAGGATGATCTCATTGCTCTAAGGTCAAAAGAAGTTTTACAGTAGCAATTCAATTTAAGAGCCTCTGAGAAATCCAGGATGTCAACCATTACCTGACACAGAGACCTACTAGAGTTCTCCTTACATTTACACACCTCTATAGTCAGGGCTATCTGCTCTCAGCTTCTGCTACCTTCAAAATAAAAAGTCACAACCATTGGGATGTTAAAGATGATATTTACATTCAGGCACAGCCTTTATATTAGAGTTTCATTAGAGAAGACTTAATTTTTGCTTTCTACTTTAATTATGCAATTTGAAATTATTTCAGTTTGTTAGGGTTGGAATTAATTTTTGCATGAAAAATATTTATAAGTTATTTAAAAAGATTATTTTATGTTCTGATTTTTATGAAGAGAATAAATTTTCAAGCCAATATATCAATATATGTAAATAGATCAGAACAATTAATATATACATCTATATATTATTTGCTATATAATGTGCATATATATATAATATATGCACATCAATATATGGAAAAGTTTTTATGCATGTATGTATGTGGCTCATTATGGGTACAGAATCCATTGCTTAAATCATTTTTTCCAAGAAGTTGTTACTCATAACAGTTGAAGCACTTTTCTAAACTAGCATTTAGCCAACTATGGCCTATGGGCCAAATGCAGCCTATTACTGGATTTTGTCAACCAAGTTTTGGTGGAATGTGACTATGTTCATTTATTTACATATTGTCTATGGCTGCTACAAAAGCAGAGTTGAGTAGTTATAATAACTTGTATGGCCCGCAAAACCTAAAATATAAACTACCTGGCACATTAGAGATAAAGCATTTCAACCCCTGCCCTGATTTCTGCTCCATCTAGTTCACGGCACCACTGGTGGCAAATTGAGACCCAAGGGCTGAGGCTGCAGAAATCAGGGCTCCATTAGAGGCAAATATTAATCCCAGGGAGGGGGGAGTCCTCTCAGGGTCTTCTTTCTGCAGTGAAAGGATTTAAGGCACAGGGCAATCATACTCGGAAATCCCATTTTCGACATTCCAGTACAGACTCTTATACTTACTAGATGTGTGAAGTTAGGCAAGTTTCTTAATTTCACTGTGCCTAAGTTTTCTGCTCAGCAAAATGAGGAAAAGAAGAATATCTTCTTCATGGAAATGTTCTGGTCATTATAATAATGCAGACATTGTAACTAGAACAGTGGTTGGAATGTAATATGAGTAAGTATTACTTTTAAATATATATTATCAATGAATTAACTGGGTGAATGGCAGGATGATTTTTGGTGCATTACTTTGAAATTCCTTGTATCAGAGCCATCACACCCACGTCTGTGGCCCCGGACCAACTTATGTCCACTGTTGTCAACCTGCTGCAAAGGGCCCTTGCCTGGTGCAGGACCTTGTTCCCCGTAAGCCCAGGACCACTGTAGCTTGTCACATTCAGCTGCTGGTGATTAAAACCAAGTGAGCATTTGTTAGAAACACTTCAGAATGCCTGGGCATGATCAGGAGATTTTAGTAACTAAGAGAGAAGATCAGGGAGTAAGAGCAATCACCTTAGAAGCCAATGACTGATGAGTGTAAACTAGCTCAGCAAAGATAAAAAAAGAACATGACTAAAGCAATCAAACTGGCCTGTTTCCATTTTGGCCAGTCCACCTTCTTTCGTGCTAGTTCACTGAATCTGCCACACCTTCCTGATAGGAGGGGGTCATAGGGGGAAAAGAGTAACTTGAGAGCCACTGTAGGATTACAGGAGCTCACCGAAAGAACCAAAGATTATGTAGCCATTAAAATGTATTTTTGTGAAGAGGTTTTAATTGAGAAAACAAAAGCTTAAGTAACAATGATGATGACTATAGGATGTTTTAAAATTTTTATTATCTCCATTATGTTATATAAATATTGTTTTAAAATACTCTTTAATATATATATGTTAATTTTGTAGTCTAAAAAATTGTTATTTTTCAGCAAGGCAACACTAATTTATAGTGGCAAAACACAGAACAATGCCTAGCTGGAGGATGGCAGTGTGGGGACTAAGTGAGAAGAGGAAAGAGGCCATTTTCTGGGGTGGTGGTGACGTTCTATATCAGGATGCAGTGGGTTACAAGAGTGCACACATTTGTCAAAACTCCATAACTAGTAAACTTACAACATGTGCTCTTCATTATATATAAACTTTAGCTCAAGAAGAAAGAAACAACAACTGTAATGATACACATGCTGAATTGTTTAGGAGTGATGTATAGCAGATGTCTATGACTTACTTGAAAATTAATTTTTCTTAAAAGATAGGTTGAAGGACAGAAAAAGGAATGAATATATAGGTTTGTGATAAACCGAATGTACATTGCTCACAAAAATTAGGGGATCAGGGAACATACAGATACTCCAGTACTTTCAGCCTTTTGTATAGTGCATTTTCACCAATGAAGTAAAAGTTGTTTTTGCATCCCATTTGCATAATCAAACAACTTTCTTTGACTTGTTTGCTTTCCTGATGTTCTTGTTTAATTTTAAAATAATCAAATGCTTCTCTTTTTTTTATCACTTCATATTCATTTTGAAATATCCCCTAATTTCTGTGAGCAGTATAATATACTGGGGAACAATTTTTTTTCATTTTCTGTTGCATGAGGTTTTAGAACCGTTTCTATATATTTCTGCATTGCTGATTCCAAATCTAAAATCCGTTGTTTTGGTGCATGCTCTAGTTTTTATGCAATTTTAATTTCTTTTTGTTACAGTTAATTCCATGTATTGGTTTTAAATTGGAGTTAAAGGGCAATGACTCTTGGATTGAACATAACCACAAGGCAATTAATGTTTTACAAACATCACTTCTACATAATTGTAGTTGTTTTTAAATGTAAAAAATTATCTGATAAAAACACCCTCTCATTTTGTTTTAAGATTGAATCATGGCTTCTTCGAGTAGGTGTAAATGTAATAGTCCTGACACCTTCTGTTATATATATATGTGGCTGTTACACACTTCAACGTCAAAGGCGCAATATTTCATCATTTGTGACACGTGCATATTTTGCCTATTTGCAAGTTCCCCTTGGAGATCAAGACAAGAATTGGGCTCCTTATATTGTGTGTCATAATTGTGAGGCAATGCTTCATGATTGGACAAAAGGAAAACACAGAGGAATGCCTTTTGGTATTCCCATGGTTTGGCGTGAACCTAAGGACAACAGCAGTCACTGTTATTTCTGTCTGATCCATACAAAGGGCATCAGCAATATAACGGCATATGATTGCATATCCTAATATTCCTTCAGCAACACGACCTATCCCACACTCTGAGACACTCCTGGTTCCAGTTTTCAATGGTTTTATTTCTTCTAAGGACGAAGAAATTGAATATGGTGAGCAAGTGTATTTTGATAATATGCATGAGGAAATGATTGTAGAATCTGAAGGGTCTTCTTCTGATGCCAAGCAGTCATTAACCCCTCAGCAGTTTAGCTAACCTGAATTGAATGACTTAGTAAGAATGACATAAAAATTGTCCTCGGCTTTCTGAAGTATGAGGAGCATAACTGGATCATTTGTATGATCTGAAAATGGTAAATTTCCTGCTAGGACAACAGAGAGGTTTCACAAGTATCCTTGCTTTCTGTGTTTGTGGGACAGCTGAGCTCAGAAGAAACACTGGACACAGAAGGAGTGGCCGAAATGTGAAGCTCTGGAAGTAGGGATGCAAAATATTGTGAATGAACCTGTAGTTAATTGAGACAGAATAATTTTTCCCCCACTTTACATTAAACTTGGTTTAATGAAGCAATTTGTTCAGGCTTTTAATAGAGAAAGTGAATGCTTTCAACATACTATTTCTGCTTTTCCTGCCTTGTCTTTCGAGAAGATAGAAGCAGGTGTATTCAATGGGCCTCTAATTCGAACCCTCATACGTGACGAAAAATTTGCCAGGAAGGAGAAGAAAGCAGCATGGCAGTCTTCTGTGGCAGTTACAAAGAACTTCCGTGGCAACAAAAAAACAGAAAACCATGAACTTCTGGTTCAAAGGATGCTGTTGGCTTTCCGTGACATTGGATGTAACATGAGTGTTAAGATTCACTTCCTGAACAGTCACCTTGATAAGTTTCCCGAAAATCTTGGAGCTGTTAGTGATGAGCAGTCTACTGCTGGAGCATCAAAAGAGATTGTCTTCAACAAGTACACAGACGCAAGAGCTACAAACGGAAATTTTGGCCTGAATAGAATTTAAATAACTTTTGCAAAATTTTATGATTAAAATAACTGTTTTAATATGTTCTATTTCGAAATTGTAGACAAATTCTGATGCAATCATATCTTTTAGTGTATCAGTGTATTTATTGCAATATATAAATTATTATATTTTCACAAAGATGATGCCCAAGAAAACATTCTACTTTGTTATGTTAAACTAAATGTTGAAAATTGAAAATAAGATGAAAACCTAAAGTCTTGAATTGCAAAAAAAAAAAAAACCTGTAGCTTACAGAGAAAAACTGATATCAGACTTGAGATCAGGACACTCGAATTAGGTAAGAACAAGTGTTTCTGTGGATGAAACAAAAAAAATTTTTCCCCAGTGTTATCAATTATTGGGCAGTTCATTTTAAAATTAGAGCAGCCCGTTGTTATTTTACAAAATGTAGGTTCTGAAGCATTCAAGTCAGGTTCTATCAAGGTATAAGCAGGCTGTGTCCAAGGGTCCACTGGGCTGATCCAGGCTTGGCCAACACTGTTCGGGACAAACCATATCCTCATCTCACTCTTACTGCTTCTTCTGCTCTACCCTTCCTCTGACTCTGCCCTCTTTTTTCTCCATATTCCACTCTCTCCATCTTCTCCAAAGTCCTCGCAGGAAATGGTCTGAACCTGGCATCAGGGAGAAGGCCAGGTCAGAAAAGTTCACTGGCACAAAACTTAGAGCCACTATGAATCCCAGGCACCTCTTTATGCAAATTAAGAGCTGGGAGATATCACAACTTCATTCAAGCCAACCCAGTAGGAACTGAGGCGTGAGAGATGAGCTAGGAAGGGTGATGCCCAGAGAATGTCATGTGAGGAAGGTCTTCAGGAGTTCCTGATTGCCACACCACAGGTTCCCCTTGGATCCCGGCTAGAAGATTCTCAGACAGTACTTTCTTACCCTCTGTGTCTGATTTCTTCAGGACTCTTCATCTTAAGTAAAGACCCCTTCCAAAAAAAAATCCTCAAAATAGAACACTCAATATTTCCGTCATTCTTTTAGTAATTAAAAATTTGGGCTTCAGTTCACTGAAGCCAATTCCAATTATTGCCTGACTCTAAAGATTTATTAATATTTCCTCTCAACACAGTGTTTCCTGTGATCAATTCCCGCACTGAAACTTAAATGCACAGATGTTGCATAGATGTCACGTGTCCTTGGATGCTGTTCTGGAAAATAGAGATACCTGTGGGTGAGAGGCTGTGGAGGACTCCCTGCAGTTCCTACCATAACTGTAGACTATGATTTCCTAGAGGGTAAAAAAAAAAAAATGTATTCATCTATTTGGTTCCTCCGTCCCCTCACCAGCCAAGTTATTCAAGCTCCAGGCTGTAGCAAGAATGCTGGAAATGTTTGGTGACTTTAATAATTTCCTAGGCAACTATAACAAAATTCCACAAATAAGGAGGCTTAAAACAGCATAAATTTATTTTCTCACAGCTCTGGGGACCAAATATTCCAAAGGTATAGGAAGGGCCATGCTCTCCCTGAAAGTTCTGAAGGAGACTCCTTGCTCTTAGCTTCCGTGTGCTGGCAATCCGTGTTGATCCTCTGCCTGTAGACACATCACTTTAATTCCAGCCTCTGTCATCATCACATGTGTGTCATCTCCCTGTGTGTCTCTCTGTCTTCTCCTTCTACTTATAAGGACACAAGTCACACTAGATTAGAACCCACCTTAGTCAAGAATGACCTCATCTTAATTTGAGTGCATCTGCAAAGACCCCATTTTCAAGTAAGTTCATGTTAACTGGTACCAGAGTTTAGGATTTCAACATACTTTTCGGGGGATAAAATTCAATTCATAATAGTGATGTAGTGGGAAAAAGTGAGTTAATGATTAAGTGCATACATCTTAGAAAGATGGAAAGAGCCCTGGCCGGTTGGCTCAGTGGTAGAGCGTTGGCCTGGCGTGCAGAAGTCCCGGGTTCGATTTCCGGCCAGGGCACACAGGAGAAGCGCCCATCTGCTTCTCCACTCCTCCCCCTCTCCTTCCTCTCTGTCTCTCTCTTCCCCTCCCGCAGCCGAGGCTCCACTGGAGCAAAGATGGCCCGGGCACTGGGGATGGCTCCTTGGCCTCTGCTCCAGGCGCTAGAGTGGCTCTGGTCGCAACAGAGTGACGCCCCAGAGGGGCAGAGCATAGCCCCCTGGTGGGCAGAGCATTGCCCCTGGTGGGCGTGCCGGGTGGATCCCGGTCGGGCGCATGCAGGAGTCTGTCTAACTGTCTCTTCTTGTTTCCAGCTTCAGAAAACTACAAAAAAAGAAAAAAGAAAGAAAGATAGAAAGGAGAAAAAGAACAAAAGAAGGAAGGAAGGGAGGGAGGGAGGGAGGGAGGGAGAGAGGGAGGGAGGGAGGGAAGGAGGGAGGGAGGGAGAGAGGAGAAACACCTGTTTTTTTTTGTTTTCATGAAACTTAAAGTATCACAGCAAGAGAAAAAAATAATCTTAACTAGATTTTCTGAATTTATGTTCCGAGGAGTCATTATGTGGTTGCATTCCCTCATATGACTGACTCAAACGAACAGTTCTTTTCCCCTAAGACCAATGGTTAATTTCCTTAATGGTTTGCCTATTAGGTTGCTCATTAAAAAAGAATTACCTAATGGCAAGTGCTTTGCATTAAATACCTAGAGTAGCTTCAGTTAGGGTCTTGTTTACTTGTCTGTTTTTGAGGGAAAGAATTTTACTTCTGCTCTTAACATGGGAGTCTCTAGAGACCAGGCCATATGCTTCTAGTTGTCCTTCTCTCCTTCTGTGCCTGGAAACACAGACCCCTGTTGTTCACGCCGTCACCTTTGCAGCCAAGGAAGGGAGGGAAGGGGGTGCAGGGAGCCAGCCTACACTCAGTTCCCAGTCCTACAAAGTGAAAGGAATGGTGTCTTGAACTGTTAGCCTGAGGACAAGAAACCTGGGCTCTGGATCTAACCGCACAGCCAATCACAGACTATCCCCAAATACCAGGTACCTCACTAATTGAAAAAAAAAGTGCTTTATATGGGCAATCTCTCAAATTCCTCTTAACACTGACATGAATGTATCCCGGGTGTCCACTTAGTGTAGTAGGTCCATGGAGACAAAAAGATTTCCTCTGCTCACCAATCAGTTGGGAAATCAAGAATCAGTTCTTAAGAGAACTTGAGAGCTTCCAACATTCAAGACTGAGAAGGAAACACCCTACAGAAACTGTAGTCCTTCTGAAACGAGAGCTGTGAGAGTCCAGGCTCCCCCAGGGAAAAAGCCATTCAGACGGCTGCCTTCAATTGGAATCAGAACATTAGCCACATTACCATGTTATCCCCTCTTCCTGGCAAGGCAGGTCAGTGAGTCAAGACAATAGAAAAAATACAATAAACTTGGACTCAATAAATCTGGGTGATCTTTCCATACATTGTTTGAAGCAGGGTGCATTAGTGGTAAGACTCAGACACTTGAATTTGAATCCCACTCAGCTCTGCCATGTAGGCCCTGGGTCAGTTTAGGGGTAAGCCTGTTTATTCATCTGTAAAAACAGAAATGTTATTGCAAGAATAACATGAATATGTAAACGTTTGAAGGACACAGTAAACACTTAGGAAGCACTTGTCTTCCTGTCCACAAATAGAAAGGTATAGCCTCTCTGTCCTTGCCTGCATCTTCACCAGCCACAAGTCTGGTTCTCTGGTAGATATCTAGTGCCCTTGATGATAAACCACCTGCACAAGGCTGATCGTACATGCTGTGATGTATATTTTCAGTAATTCATCTGAGTACTTGCTCCGTGATCCCACTGAAATTTCATTGAGTCTATAATCTCAGGAGTTATAAACTACTCAAAGGACCACAACTGTTTACAGCCATTGCAATAGCCTCTTAAAGATAAGAGAACACACATTTACCCAACGGCTGGCGGAGGAACCCGTGAGGACACACATTCTCCCAGTCACCGCACAGCTGGGATTCACCGGTGGTTCCATTTTCTCCGGGTGCTAAGGAGATTACCTCTTTTGTGATCTTGTCACATAAATGGTAGGTTCTTCAGGATTAGGGAGCATAAGTTTATTCTTTCTGCCCAGCCTTTCAGAGAGCACTCCACCTAATCAGTGCTCTATAGATGGCTAGCAATTCAACTCTATGTCAAGTTGTGATCATTTGGTTGAACCCAAT
Source organism: Saccopteryx leptura (assembly GCF_036850995.1). NCBI lineage: Eukaryota > Metazoa > Chordata > Mammalia > Chiroptera > Emballonuridae > Saccopteryx > Saccopteryx leptura. Next base: position 44,896,709 of record NC_089504.1, on the reverse strand, counting down.
GTTTGAAATGATAAATGCTTATTTCCTGTTCTCAGAGAGCACTTAGGAAATTTAAACATTATCAGCACACTTCATATAAGAAAAAATGCAAAAAATTTGGTTGTGTACTTATTTAGGCTTTCAAGATCAAAATATTATAAAGCAAACAAGTGAAGAGTAAAGCATTGTATCTCTTTTAAATTAGATTACTTAATAACTTGGAAATTGAGAAAAGAAAAAGTTGATGGTACAAAATCATTGCAGATGTTGAATTGCATAGTAATAGCCTGCCAATGTCCTAGTCCACAGAATCTGTGACTGTGCTCCCTTATTGGCAAAAGGGAGTCTGCAGGTATTATTAATGATATTGAGATGGTATCTTGGATTACATAGGTCATGTCCGTGCATTCACAAAGGTCTTTTCAAGGGAGAGAGTGAGAGAGGAGAGCCAGAGCTAGAGAAGGAGGTATGAGGGCAGGAACAGAAGATGCAATGTCATTGCTAAAAGGGGGCCTGTGAGCCAAGGAATGCAGGCGGACTCCAGGGCCTGGAAAACACTAGGAACAGATTCTCCCCTCAACCTCGAGAAGGAACACCATCTTGTCAACACCTTGATTTTAGACCACAGACCCACTATTTTATGTCTGGCCTCCAGAACCGTAAAATAATAAACTGGTGTGTTCTTTTAAGTCATAAAGAATGCTGTAATTTGTTAGCTAAGCACTAAGAAATTAATATAGATCAAGTAGAGAAACAAGACATATCATATATACTAATTATTTTGAGTTTTGTTATCAAAAACTAAGAGCTGCCACATGTAAATAAAATAAAAAGAACAATGGCTTTATTGCATCTTACATTCTTTTTTTTTTAATTTTGAACTTTAGCAGCAAATGGTCTTATTCAAAGGCCTTGGGTGAGTCACAGAATCAGTGTGAAAGCTCAGGAACACTGAAGATTATAAACAGTGACCAAGGGAAGAGAGACCCTGAGGAGTTCAGCCAAGGCCACGTCCTAGAGCAGTGGTTGGCAAACTCATTACTCAACAGAGCCAATATCAACAGTGCAACGATTGAAATTTCTTTGAGGAGCCAAATATTTTAAACTTAAACTGTATAAGTAAGGTACCTTCCTTATCTTGGTAGCACCAGCACATGGTATTTTGTGGAAGAGCCACACTCAAGGGGCTAAAGAGCCTCATGTGGCTCATGAGCCGCAGTTTGTTGACCAAGGTCTAGCAGGGGTCCCCAAACTTTTTACACAGGGGGCCAGTTCACTGTCCCTCAGACCATTGGAGGACCGCCACATACAGTGCTCCTCTCACTGACCACCAATGAAAGAGGTGCCCCTTCCGGAAGTGCGGAGGGGGGCCGGATAAATGGCCTCAGTGGGCCGTAGTTTGGGGACGCCTGGTAGAGGGTTTGGAGTCCAACCAAGATGCTGTCATTGCTTCAGCCCCTTTGACATCACTGTGGTGTGAGCGATCCGGTAACCACCTCAGGTTTGCATTGCTCTTTAGGGCTCAGGGCTAGGCTGCAGCCCATGATGAGCTAAGTTAAGTTCTATACTATACCCCAGGGTCAGGGACAGAGATGCTATCTGTTCCAGTCACTTCTCTTGGGACTTGTGCTATTCTGCTTTCCCCTAACATCCACATGGTATGGATTCCCCTGAAAACAAGACTGTTCAAATGCTGGTAGAAAAGAAAATGATGTGTGATTCAGATGATCAAACCCTGTGGTAGACATTTAAGACCCATTTCTCTGCAGTTATGAAAAACATTGGCAAGGGATTTGTGTGCAAGTTGTTGTCAACCCCCCTCCAGAAGGTAACCTGCTGTGAGTCTGTCTTATCCACTCTGTATCCCCAGTGTCTAGAATCACACCCAGGACACAGTCAGGCTTGAGAAATGTGACTGAATTAGTGAGCTAACAGTTAGGAGCCAGATCACAGAGGCCCTTAGAGATCATGTTAAGAAGTTGGAGGATTTAATCTAAAATATATAATATCTGTACTGAAATGACTGATCAAGAGAAGTTCTGTAGTAAATTAGAGAACATTCATTTCATCCCTAAATTCACACTGGACCTACTCACAAGATGCTCCCTTGAAGGGATCCTTCCCAGCGCTCGAGTGCTACCCACTCACAGTTTGGAAAGATGTGCCAGAAAACCTGGAGGGAAAATCTCTCAGGAAGCCAAGACCCTGAGGAGAACAGTGAGGACTTCTACAAGAGCTTATGTCAAATACAGCTATAAACTGCCAGCCTGAGAGCACACCAGTTCAAGGGCCTGACCACCAAATTCCCATTCTATGGACAGTTAAGAACTACAAATTCACAAGTGAACCTGATACACTGATACAGGAAAAGTAAACTGGGTAATTATTGCCAGAATTTTGCATTTGAAAACTAACCTTACTTTGTAATTTCAAGTTGAAGCACTTTCATCTCTTTTACATTTTTAGCTCTAAAAACATGTCTAGATCAGGAAAGAAAAGATGTTATTCTTATTTTAAAGCTTACAAAACAATATGCTTTCCTGGGGATTCCTTTCCTACTTGTGGACTTTTGGACATATCCCCTGGGGATCCTTCTCAACAGCCTACTTGCCATAGTATAAACATGAAACTAGCTTCCGTTTAATTGGAGAACCCTGTGACCCCACCACCTCTGCTGTCACTTTAGACTCAACATTCCATTTTTTTACCTAGTCAAACTCTTGATCCAATCTACCCTTAATAAATGGAGATCCTACATCTACAAGGATTCCATTCATAACTGTCCATTCTAACTTTCAGGCCTAATTTTTCTCTTAATGATTTACTTCTCTTTTAATGCATCCTACACAACATTCTCTCTTCCATGATACCCCAAATTTGTGTCCATCAAAATATCAAGATATGTGGGACGTACTCTATGAACTTCTGTCAAAGTGAGTTCTCTACAATGCTCCCTGTCCCAAATTATCTGTTAGATTTTGGAATTCTGTTATTGACTGACAGCAGTTTCCAGGGTCCTGAGCAAGGCCCGTGCAGCAACAGTGCTTCAGGCCTTTTGTTTAACGAAAGGTCATCGAAGTGCCAAGTATTATTCCAAAAACTTTATGGACGTTAATTCATTTAATCCTCAAAATCACCCCATGAGAAAGACACTGCTGTCATCCCTATTTTACCAACCAGGAACCTTGGGTAGACAGGAGGTTAAGCCCTTTTTAATAGTTACCCCACTGGCAGGTCCAAAAATCTCATTTCTAACACAGGCCGCTTGGCTGCAGAGCTCAGACCTGTGGCCACCCAAATATGGGTGCCTCTTATTTATACTGCCTGGATGTGTGTGTGTGTGTGTGCACGCACACCTGCGCACATAGAAACTCTTTGAAATCTTGCCTTATTCAAACAATTATATCTCTGATTACCCGTTCAAGCACTATGTACAGCAGAAGGGAGGAGCTGCAGACAGCAGGGCTATGGGTTTGGGGCACTGTGTCTAGTTAAATAAGCATAAGGGCAATAGGAGACCAACCACTTATCAAGGGTGCTACCCAACTGAGAGCAGGCAGCCTCGACCTCGTTTGGGGGATCAGAGGGTGAAAATCTCTGAAGGAAGAGATGTTCAGCTAAATGAGCAGGAGCTAGCTAGGCAGTATGGGGGTACAGACGGATAAAGATGGATGTCAGAGAAAGAGACAAACCCCTGGGGTCATGAGGAAGACCAGAGCACATCCTGAAATTTTTCTACTAAAGCCTGCGACTCCTGGCCATCACTCCCCAAACTGGTTGACCTGCTGCCCACTGACCAGGATGGCCTGGGTGTGCCCTAGCCCCCACCCTGTGTTCATTGTCTTCTCCCACCAGCCAGCTGCACAGGCCAACAAGACAAGTGTTTTAGAGCACAGTTTCAGGTAGGCACCTCCTAGAATTAGAATTACTTCCGGGATTCCTGCAGCACCATTGAAGGAAACACCCCAAAGGCTAAAGGAAGCCTGCTTTATTTAACTTACAATGCAGAAAATATTTGTAGTTCCTTAGACATTTGAATGGCTATAAAAATTATACTTTATGATACAATTATTAATGGTTTGAAGAGAAATAAAACAGTATAAACGAAATATGGCTGATACTATGAAAATGTAAGCCATATAAATCAAAATCATAAAACAATTATTCAATACTCAGAGGCCTACTTAATATATACATCTAAAATTTCTTAACACATATACAATAGAAGCCTGCAAAAACACAATCAATTCGAAGCTGATCACTGTACAAATATGAAAATAAATCTTTACCTTTAACCTCAATTTTACCTTCAGCAAGAGGGCTGTGTGACTTACATTTATGCAAATCACATTTGGTATTAAGTAATCAAATGTCGCAGCTGTCATACAGAGCAGCAAGTGGGAAAAATTATGAAAATGCACGAGGATAAAGGTTAACAGTAAAAAATGTCTCCTTATCCAACATTCTTTTCTATGATGAAATTAGAACATTGTCCAATGTCAGGATACATAAAAAGGAGCGTAGTATAATTGTAATTTTAAAGCTCTCTAAGGCAAAATTCAGATAAGATGACTTACTTGCATACAATTATGCAAATGTATCAAATTAAGTGTAGGTTAAAAACATGAAATATAGTGTCGTGCCAAACATAAGAACAGACCAAAAAGTTTGTTTGCAAGGTTGAAAGAAATACTGGACCTACTTGAACGCTGAATTTAGTAACGAGAGGGGGAGGCTCAGCACGCTGCCACCTGCCCCTGCACACAGGCACACTGCTGTGCAAAAATCGAACTTCCCTCCCTTTTCTTCTCTCCTCCCTCCCAGTCTAGCAGTCCAGCCCCCACCCCAGCCTGTCTCTCTCTTTTTCTCCCCTCCCTTTTATTATTTCTCTTCTCAAGCTTTATCTCTCTGGGTCTCTTTAGATCTCTTCCCTCCCTTCCTCTCCCCTTCCCTGTCCTCCCTCTCTGCCTTCCTCCCTCCAGCTCCTCCTGACGGGTCTTCTTCCTCAGACAGCCCCTCCCTGAACAACCCTCCCCGACCCGGTCTGGTCTCCCAAGGCAGGCGCAGGGGCACACACACCTTATCTTTTATACTGTATACTTTCTGTACCTTCTCGCTTTAGATGTGTTTAGATACACAAATACTTACCATTGTGTTTCAGCTGCCTAGCGTGTTCAGCACAGTAACATGCAACATGCAGTACAGGCTTGTAGTCCCGGAGGAATAGGCTATTCTGTACTGAGTGGGTGGTAGGTTAGCCCATCTGGGTGTGTGAGGAGCATTCCACGATGTCTGCACAGCGACGAAATCACCTAACAAAGCATTTCTCAGAGCACATCCCACTCCTTAAACAGTACATGACTGTATTTTGTGTTCTTAATAAAAATAAGCTTTAAATTTGAGAACACCTTCATGAAATCAAATGTTAGTAATAATCATGGTTTCCTAGCAAAGCAGAAGAAAAACCTGTAAGCAGTTTTTCTGTAAACAGGAGTGCTACTCAGAGCGATAAGGTTCTGTTTTGGGTTTTTGTTGACAAAATATTTACCCATTGTCGAATAAAGATGACTGTCCATTAAAGGTGCCCATGTAATCTTGTAATCTAATCAATCTGGGTGTACTGGCCACACAATTCAGAAGCAGAGACCCAGATAATACCTCTGTATCAAAGGTATACCCATGTGTACAGACTGTGAGACAAATATAGTCACTTTGGTGGGAAAGAAAGGCAACATGACAACAAGTGTACTAACAGTTTTGTGCAAATGCACCAAACACCTGTGCATGAGTTCCATATGATACCTATGTCAGTTCCGTTCTAATCTGGCTTCACAGATGTCACCCAGGCAGACAGCAGCAGAACTCTCACCTCCTACATCCCCAAAATAACAACCACTCCCTCCCCTGTTTACTTTGACACTAACCCACAAGGAAGGCTTTCTTTTTGGTCAAAACCATCAACTTTTTTCTGGGACTAAGAAACATCAAAGAGGAAACAGGACTCCACGGTGGAGTTGCTAATGACCAATCCAATTTTCCAGAAAAAAACTACATGCCATCAGTGAAGAGAAAAAATGCTTTCAATAGCTAAAGGAAGGCCCTGGCTGGTTGGCTCAGTGGTAGAGTGTCAGCCTGGCATATGGAAGTCCCGGGTTTGATTCCTGGCCAGGGCACACAGGAGAAGCACCCATCTGCTTCTCCACCCCTCCCCCTCTCTTTTCTGTCTATCTCTCTCTTCCTCTCCCGCAGCCAAGGCTACATTGGAACAAAGTTGGCCCTTGTGCTGAGGATGGCTCCATGGCCTCTGCCTCAGGCGACAGAATGGCTCCAGTTGCAATGGAGCAATGCCCGGGATGAGCAGAGCATCGTCCCCTAGTGGGCTTGCTGGGTGGATCCCAGTCAGGCACATGTGGGCGTCTGTCTGTCTGCCTCCATGCTTCTCACTTCAGAAAAATACAGAAAAAAAACCCAAAACAAAACTAAAGGATGCTGTGGCTACTCATAATCCATGTGTGAAATGTACATGGTCAATTTTCATTAAAATATAAATGAAGCTTAGGGAATTTAAGGTTTGATCATAAAAATCATAAACAGGAGAGAAATTGTTACAATGAATTATTTTAATTCAACAAAAAGGAATATTTTTTAACTTACATATAACAGTGATGATTTAAGTTTTTTCAGTGAACTACTTGAGGCCTGGACCTATGTGGACCAAGGTAAGTTGAGATCTCTGGTTGGGAGTAACTTAATTGGTTCACACTACTGAAAACAAAATAAAACAAAAACCAGGGTTTGCTGACCCACAACAGGGTCATGTATTGAAAAGTCAATAATGTGATATTTTGAGAGTATAAATAACCAGAGTTCTTAAGTGTGAACCATCTCACGCTGCTTCCCACTGATTAAAAAGAATGATAATAATTGAGGGAGAGGTGAAGCCGGCAAGGCCACGCGGCCTTGGTTTACAGATGAGGGAACAGACATCTGAGACCACAGGCCTAGTTAACAGCAAAGTGCAATAGGATGCTAACCGAATACTTGAAAGAAATGTTGTCATGGATTATGTCAGTGGCCACATGAACCTAATGATGTCCATGAGTTTCTTCTACAGTTTTGATCTGAGCATGTGATTTCCTTAGCCCTTAAAAAACATTCACACATTATTGTTCAAGCCTCTGTAAGGACACAACAGGCATATTTAACCAGGGAACCCAAACTGTTCATGGGAACGTAGCAAAGAGGAGCCGAGGCTCTGGAGAGACCTAAGAACAACAGTTCAGACTTCTGGCTGGTCACTCTCCAGGGGGCAGTGTCCGCCGGCTGCACCACGCTACGTAAGAATCAAGTCCCATAGCTTCTGTCCTCCGGAAATGAACACTTCACAAGCCAAGGCCATGGTTATGGGTTTAACCCTTGCAGCAATTCTTCATATGGGTTGACTGTTTGGAACTGCCTCCAGTCAGATTGGTAATGGATTTGCTGTCATCCTCCTCCGTTCTTTTTTTCACTTCCCTGGAGAGAGACAGAGAGGTAGAGGCAGAGGTAAGAGCAGAGGGAGAGAGAGACTGGGGATTACTGAGGAACAAAGCTAAACCACAAATGGCTCTGCAGAAATAAAATACACAGCCACACACCTGCTGTGTGCCGTCCATATGCTGTGTAAACGCTTGATCGATGTTAACTTACTTAATCCTCACAAGAACCATGTGAATTTATCGTGCCCCACTGTACATCTTACATATGAAGAGTTCCCTTAGGTCACACAGCTGGAGGAGTGGCAGAGCTGGGACCCAAGCCACGCAGGTTGGCTCTAGCACCTGCATCCTGAGCGCCAGGCCACAGACTCACACACGCAGGCACAGCCTCTCATGCACAGGCACACACACATGTGTACATACCCGTGCATACACGGACTCCTCCTGCTCTCTCCTATGGTTTCACATGCTTCATAGTCTGCTGCATGCACAGAATGCCAAGGGAATGGTGTACTGGGACTTCTAAGCCAGGTGTTAGTAAGGCCTGGCTGCCCTGAGCTCTCAGTTAAGGAGTCCAGGGTTCCTCAGTAGACAGAGGCCAGCAGAGGAGTTCTGGGGGAGGAGAAGTCACACAGAGGGGCACCTGGGTGGTATCAAGCCTGAGATAGCCTGGTATCCATCTGACTGCAAATGGAAGATCCCCGAGTGAGAGAAGTTGAGGAAAGTTCTAACTGAGACCTGCCAATTCTAGTAATTTCTAAAAATAGAGGTGGTTGTGGTTTTAGGTGACCAAGTTTTAGGGTGGTTTATTACAGAGTGGTAGAGAACTAAAACTGTTTGTTCCAGAGTAGCAGATAATGGGAATTAATACCTGGCAGAACAATGCCGCTCAATAAAATATAATATCCACACACACTCATTTTAAATATTTAGTAGCCACACCAAAAACTGTAAATAGAGACAGGTTACATTAATGTTATAATGTACTTTATTTTTTTATTAATTTTAATGCAGTGACATTGATAAATCAGGGTACATATATTCAGGGAAAACATCTCCAGATGACTTTGACATTTGATTATGTTGCATACCCCTCACCCAAAGTTAAATTCTTTTCAGTCACCTTCTATCTTGTTTTCTTTGTGCCCTTCCCCTTCCCCCACCCCCTCTTTCTCCTTCCTCATCCCCCACCCCTGTTACCATCACATTCTTGTCCATGTTTCTGAGTGTCATTTTTATGTCCCACCTATGTATGGATTCATATAGTTCTTAGTTTTTTCTGATTTACTTATTTCACTTCGTATAATGTTATCAAGGTCCATCCATGTTATTGTAAATGATCCAATGTCATCATTTCTTATGGCTGAGTAGTATTCCATAGTATATATATACCAAAGCTTTTTAATCCACTCGTCCTCTGATGGACACTTGGGCTGTTTTCAGATCTTCGCTATTGTGAACAATGCTGCCATAAACATGGGGGTGCATTCTCCTTTTGGAACAGCTCTATGGTGTTCTTAGGGTATATTCCTAAAAGTGGGATAGCTGGGTCAAAAGGCAGTTCGATTTTTAATTTTTTGAGGAATCTCCAAACTGTTTTTCCACAGTGGCTGCACCAGTCTGCATTCCCACCAGCAGTGCAGGAGGGTTCCCTTTTCTCCACATCCTCGCCAGCACTTATTCTGTGTTGTCTTGTTGATGAGCGCCATTCTGACTGGTATGAGGTGACATCTCAATGTGGTTTTAATTTGCATTTCTCTAATGATTAGTGATGTTGTGCATTTTTTCATATGCCTATTGGCCATCTGTATGTCCTCTTTGGAAAAGTGTCTATTCATTTCTTTTGCCCATTTTTTGATTGGATTGTTTGTCTTCCTGGTGTTGAGATTTACAAGTTCTTTATAAATTTTGGTTATTAACCCTTTATCAGACGTATTGTCAAATATGTTCTCCCATTGTGTAGTTTGTCTTTTTATTCTGTTATTGTCTTAGCTGTGCAAAAGCTTTTTAGTTTGATATAAACACATTTGTTCATCCTGTCTTTTATTTCCCTTGCCCGTGGAGATAAATCAGCAAATATATTGCTGCGAGAGATGTCAGAGAGCTTACTGCCTATGTTTTCTTCTAAGATGCTTATGGTTTCACGCCTTACACTTAAGTCTTTTATGCATTTTGAGTTTATTTTTGTGAATAGTATAAGTTGGTGGTCTAGTTTCATTTTTTTGCAGGCAGCTGTCCAATTTTCCCAACATCATTTATTAAAGAGGCTGTCTTTACTACATTGTATGCCCTTAGCACCTTTGTCAAATAACAGTTGTCCGAAGAGCTGTGGGTTTATTTCTGGGTTCTCAGTTCTGTTCCATTGATATATGTGCCTGTTCTTATGCCAGTACCAGGCTCTTTTGAGTACAATGGCCTTGTAGTACAACTTCATATCAGGAAGTGTGATACCTCCCACTTTATTGTTCTTTTTTAAGATTGCTGGGCTATTTGTGTTCTTTTTTGGTTACATATAAATTTTTGAAATATGTGATCCATATCTTTAAAGTATGTCATTGGTATTTTAATTGGTATTGCATTGAATTTATGAAGTGCTTTGGGTAATATAGACATTTTTTTCTTCCTAACCATGAGTACAGTATATGCTTCCACTTGTTTGTATCTTCCTTGATTTCTTTTATCAATGTTTTATAATTTTCCAAGTACAAGTCTTTAGTCTCCTTGGTTAAATTTACTCCTAGGTACTTTATTTTTTGGTTGTAATGGTGAAGGGGACTGTTTTCTTAATTTCTCTTTCTCACTGTTCATTGTTGGTGTATAAAAATACCTCTGATTTCTGAGTATTAATTTTATATCCTGCCACTTTGCTGAATCCATTTATGAGGTCCAGTAGTTTTTTGACTAAGACTTTAGGGTTTTCTATATACAATATCATATCATCTGCAAATAATGATAGTTTACATCTTCTTTTCCAACTTGAATGCCTTTTATTTCTTCTTCTTGTCTGATTGCTATGGCTAGGACTTCCAGGACTATGTTGAATAAGAGTGGTGAAAGGAGCCACCCCTGCCTTGTTCCTGATCTTAAGGAGATTGCTTTTAATTTTTGCCCATTGAGTATGATGTTGGCTGTGAGTTTGTCATAGATGGCTTTTATCATGTTGAGGTATGTTCCCTGTATTCCCACTTTGCTGAGAGTTTTGATCATGAATGGGTGCTGGATTTTATCAAATGCTTTTTCTGCATCTATTGAAATTATCATGTGGTTTTTGTCCTTCCTTTTATGTGATGAATCACATTGACTGATTTGAAAATATTGTACCTGCCTTTCCTCCCCAGAATAAATCCCACTTGATCATAGTGTATGATTTTTTCCATATATTGTTTGATCCGGTTTGCTAATATTTTGTTGAGGATTTTAGCATCTAAATTCATCAGGGATATTGGCCTACAATTTTCTTTCTTTGTGTTGTCTTTGCCTAATTGTAGAAACAGAATTATGTTCGCCTCATAAAAGGAGCTTGGAAGTCTTCCTTCTTCTTGAATTTTTTGAAATAGCTTGAGAAGAATAGGAGTTAGTTCTTACTTGAATATTTCGTAGAATTCACTTGTGAAGCCATCAGGCCCAGGACTTTTCTTTGTTGAAAGTTTTTCGATAACTGTTTTTATCTCATTTGGTGTAATCGGTCTGTTTAGGTTTTCTGATTCTTTCAGATTGAGTTTGGGAAGATTGTATGTTTCAAGGATTTGTCCATTTCATATAGGTTGTCTAGTTTTTTGGCATACAGTTCTTCATAGTATTTTCTTACAATATTTTGTATTTCTGTTGTGTCAGTTGTTATTACTCCACTTTCATTTTTAATTTTATTTATTTGAATCCTCTCTCTTTTTTATTGGTGAGTCTAGTTAAAGGTTCATCAATCTAGTTTACCTTTTCAAAGAACCAGCTCCTACTTTTATTGATCCTCTGTATTGTTTCTTTAGTCTCTATGTCATTTATTTTTGCTCCGATTTTTATTATTTCCTTCCTTCTACTACATTTGGGCTTTACTTGCTGTTCTTTTTCTAGTTCTTTTAGATGCAGGGTTAAGTTGTTTATTTGAACTTTTTCTAGCTTAAGGTATTCCTGTAATGCTATGAGCTTCCCTCTCAGGACTGCTTTTGCTGTGTCCCATAAATTTTGAGTTGATGTATGCTCATTATTGTTTGTTTCTAGTAATTTTATATTTCTTCTTTGATCTCATTGTTAACCCATTTGTTATTTAACAACCTGCTATTTAGTTTCCATGTGTCTGAGGATTTTTTAGTTTTTCTGTTGTAGTTAATTTCTAGTTTCATGCCATTGTGATCAGAGAAAGTGCTTGATATGATTTCAATCTTCTTAATTTTGTTGAGACCACTTTTGTGCCCTAACATGTGGTCTATCCTAGATAATGTACCATGAGCACTTGAAAAGAATGTATATTCTGCTACTTTAGGGTGAAAGGTTCTGAAGATATCTATTAAATCCAGTTGATCTAGTGTGACCTTTAAGTCTGCTGTTTCTTTGTTAATTTTCTTTCTTGAGCATCTATCTAGTGATGTTAGTTGGGTAATGAAATCCTCTACTATTACAGTATTGCTGTTATCTCCCTCTTTATATTCATTAAAGTCTGCTTTATATATTTAGGTGCTCCTATATTAGGTGCATAGATATTTATAATAGTTATATCTTCCTGTGGATTGCTCCCTTTATCATTATGTAGTGGCCTTCTTTATCTCTTACTATATCCTTTGTTTTAAAGTCCATTTTGTCTGAGATAAGTATTGCTATCCCAGCTTTTTTTCATTTCCATATGCATGAAATATTTTTTCCATCCTTTTACCTTCAGTCTATGTGCATCTTTTGTTTTAAGGTGTGTCTCCTGTAGACAGCATATGTACAGGTCCTGTTTTCTTATCCATACAGCTACCCTATGTCTTTTGATTAAATCATTTAATCCATTCACATTTAAGGTTATTGATATGCAGTGGTTTATTGCCATTTCATTCTTTAAAGCTGTATTCCTCTTTTGCTATATTCTTTTCCCACTTTGATCTGTTTACAACAGGCCCCTTAACATTTCTTGTATCATTGGTTTATTTGTAATGAATTCTTTGAGTTGTTTTTTTTTTTGTCTGATAAGCTTTTTATTTCTCATTCAATTTTAAATGATAGCCTTGCTGGATAATGTAGTCTTGGTTGTAGGTTCTTGTTCTGTATTACTTTGAATATTTCTTGCCATTCCCTTCTGGCCTCAAGTGTTTCTGTTGAAAAGTCTGATGTCATCCTTATAGGGTCTCCTTTGTAGATGATAGTCTTCTTTTTTTCTTGCAGCTTTTAATATTTTCTCTTTATCACTTAGCTTTGGTATTTTAATTATGATGTGTCTTGGTGTAGGTTTCTTTGGGTTTCTCTTTAATGGAGTTCTCTGTGCTTCTTGAGCTTGTGAGAGTTTCTCCTGCATTAATTTAGGGAAGTTTTCAGCTATGATATAATTGAACAAAGTCTCTATCCCTTGTTCTTTCTCTTCTTCTTCAGGAACCCCTATGATGCGGATGTTATTTCTGTTCATGTTGTCACAGAGCTCTCTAAGAGTTTCCTCAGACTTTTTGAGTCTCTTTTCTTTTTTCTTCTCTGCTTTCATGCCTTCATTCCACTTGTCCTCCCCCTCGCTGATTCGATCCTCAGCTCCATCCATCCTGTTTTTAATTTCTTCCAATGTGGTATTCATTTGTGATATTGTATTTGCCATCTCCAACTGATTCTTTTTTATTATTTCAATATCCTTTTTTATACTTGCTATATCTTTATTTAGGTGTTCGGAAGAACCATCCATTGTTGTTCTAAGATCCCTAAGCATCCTTACAATCATTATTTTGAACTCTGCATCCGGAAGTTTGGTTATTTCCATATCACTCAGTTCATTTCCTGGAGGTTTCTCTTGTGGTTTCATTTGGATTGCACTTCTCTGTCTTCTCTTTATGTCTGTGTGTTTGGGTGTTTTGTTTGTAGAGCTGGTTGATTCTAGCCTTGGTGTTGTCAGCCTCCTGTTTTCAATTGTTTTATTTCTAAGGTGTTTTTGGGTTGGCATCAGCTATTATTTGTAATCCTCTTTCGAATTTGGGATGCCTTGTAGTCTTGATTTGTTTGTTTTCTTAACAGGTGAGTCTTGTTTACTGATCTCGGCAGGGGGTTTATTTGAAACTACATCCAGGAATGCTGTTGGTGTAACCTGAGACTTAAGGCCTCTTCTGCCAGTTTGTCTCTCTGGGGGCAGGGTGTTTTCTCAGCTTCAGTAGGGGGAGGTGTATCTCAGATCTCCATGGAGACCTGAGTTACTTCTCCTCCTCCCCACTTCTTGTTTTCAGCTGTGTCTTGTTGCGCTGATTGGAACTGGAGAGATGTCCGGAAATCTGTGACCCAGAATCACTTTATTCTTTTGTTTTGTGGAAGGATCAGCCCCTCCTCCAGCTATGGCCACCTCCATTCCTCTGCCCCTCACCGTCTCTCTCTCTCTCTCTCTCTCCCCCCTTTATTTTTGGAAGACAAGTCAGCCTTTTCAACACACCTCATTCCCTGGTCACCAGGCAAGTGGCTGTGAGCAGTATTTTCTGCTCTTTTCCTTGGAGTGAGAGCCTTTCTGTGCTCTCAGCCTCACCCCCCCCCACACTCTGTTCCTGTAAGCAGATGTGATTCAAGCACTCCCTACCAGGTTTGTTGTGGCTGTTTCTTTGCTCCTTGGTTTTTGAGAGCTGTTCTTGTTGGTTTTTCATGCTGATTGTTCCTAAATTAGTTTGCAATCCAGTTAAGTGATGTGAGTTGGGAGTCTGTGCATCTGTCTACTCCGCTGCCATCTTCAGGTCTCTATAATGTACTTTATTAAACTCAGCAGAACACAAATATTATCAATTCAGCATGCTATCTATAAAAATACTGAGGTACTTTATAACCATTATAATATCTTCAAAATTAGTACTTCTTCAATACATGCAGCATATCTAAATTTGGATTAGTCATACTGCAGGTGGCCAGTGGCTGCACAATTGGTCAGGAAAGGTCTAGGAGGTACTTTTGATAACTACTGCACTGATAGAAGGGAAAAAAAAGAGAGATCTTGCTGAAGGCCAACTAATAAATGCTGTGCTACAAGCTTTCCCATTTTTTCTTTTCACACACACACACACACACACACACACACACACACACACCTGGACATGTGACAGGTGAACATTATTATCCTCTGTTCAAAGATGAGGTAGCAAAGACTCAGGGACAGGGAAAGGATTCACAATTCAATCCCTGACACCCTTTAGACTAATTTCAGACTTCTGACCTCTAGGTTGTAAGATAGTAAGTTTTCATTGCTTAAACTACTAGGTTAGTAGAAATTTCTTGCAGTGACAATACAAAACCAATACAATTTCCCAACTCCCAGTGTACTCACTTGGTCGTTTGATAAAAGTCCAATTTATGCCAACTCTGGGGTCCTCAATTAGTGAGCTATGAGGGAGAGTTAGAGATCTAAATCCAGATGTTCATCTGTGCAACAGCGTATTCTAAGTGCCCTTAGCAATGTTCATTCCATCCACAGTGAAAAAACTGCAAGTGAGGATGCCACTCAAGAAGCAATATGGAATATCTTAAATAATAGTTTTACTGTTTCTTGTCAGGTATTATTTAATATTTTTCATTAATATATTAAAATTCTTTCTTATAATAATCTAGTTTTGTATACCTCTTTTATTGTTCTTATTTAAGTATTAAATGCATGAAATAATAAACTACCATTTGGTATAGCATCTGTTAGACCTAAAACAGTCAATATAGAGAACCAGTCATTAAATTATTTGAATCCCGTCACTGTCTAAATCAATCATTACCGGATCCAGAGAAAACTGCTACACACATGCACAATGTTCTTCAGGGACACAAAGGGAGCACCCCAGGGAACTGGGTGCTGGGAAGGGAGTGCACTCTGACAGCAGGGCAACCCCTTGACTGAATGGGACTTCCTTCAGTAATGAGGAAAGGTGATTCCAGAGGTAGGAAACAGCATGCACAGAGGCAAAGAGGCATAAAAGAGCTTGACCACGACTGGAAACAAAGTTTGCTGTGTCTATAAATTATTGTTTGTTTGGAAAGCAAAATAAGTCATATAATCAGAGAGGCAGGCAGGTTAGACTGTGAGATACTAAGCCACTTGCTAAGAAACTTAGACTCTATGTTATACATAGGACATCTACGTGGGGCTACAAGCAAAAAAGTGTTAATTGGATTTTTTTATTTATAAATACTAGCATGAATGCAGGGTGGAGAATAAACTGATGAGAAGAAATGCTGAGGCAGAATCTTTGGTGCCTCCTGCACTGAACCCAGGTGAGAAATTCCCAGGCAGAAAATTCTCAGCCCTGAAGAAGATAGATGATAGATAGACAGACAGACAGCAAACAGACAGAAATATAGATAGATATAGATAGATAGATAGATAGATAATGAATAAATATGAATGAATGAGAATATAAATGAGTTCAAGAAAAAGTACAGAAATGTCACTGAATCA
The DNA here is from genome assembly GCF_036850995.1 of Saccopteryx leptura. Taxonomy (NCBI): domain Eukaryota; kingdom Metazoa; phylum Chordata; class Mammalia; order Chiroptera; family Emballonuridae; genus Saccopteryx; species Saccopteryx leptura. The sequence continues at coordinate 44,880,671 of NC_089504.1, read as the reverse complement.
ACTGGGCATCCACTGGAGGTAGGTGATAATGGAACAGAAAAAGGAGTAAAGATTGATTCTAGGTTACTACTTTTTAATTATAATTTTGGTAGTTTCCTGAGAAAGTAAATAAAGATTGAGGAACAATTTTTTTTTTTTTTTGTATTTTTCTGAAGCTGGAAACGGGGAAAGACAGTCAGACAGACTCCCGCATGCGCCCGACCGGGATCCACCTGGCACGCCCACCAGGGGGTGACGCTCTACCCACCAGGGGGCGATGCTCTGCCCCTCCGGGGCATCGCTCTGTTGCAACCAGGGCCACTCTAGCGCCTGGGGCAGAGGCCAAGGAGCCATCCCCAGTGCCCGGGCCATCGCCGGGCCATCTTTGCTCCAATGGAGCCTTGGCTGCGGGAGGGGAAGAGAGAGACGGAGAGGAAGGAGAGGGGGAGGGGTGGAGAAGCAGATGGGCACTTCTCCTGTGTGCCCTGGCCGGGAATCGAACCCGGGACTTCTGCACGCCAGGCCGACGCTCTACCACTGAGCCAACCGGCCAGGGCCGAGGAACAATTTTAAAGAAAAATTATGCCCTAACGAGGTGGCTCAGTGGATAAGGCATCATCCTGGTATGCTGAAGTTGCGGTTCAATCCCTGGTCAGGGCACGGACTAGAAGCAAACAATGCGCACACAACTAAAAAGAGCAACTAACTGGAACGATGAGTTGATGCTTCTCTCTCTCTCTATTGCTAATCTCCCTCTTCTTTTCTCTGTCTTTCTCTCTCTCTCTCTCTAGATTTCTCTCTCAAATAAATGAAAAATTTTTTTTTAAAAAGGTAAAATAAACACATTAGGATTTGTATAACTTGGGTCAGTCATCCTATGAAATTTCCAGTTATGAATGGGCGGAAGTAGAAATATGGAATTTAAAAAGAAGTAGAAATGAAAAATACAAAAACTTGAAGTCACCAGCTAAAGAGAGTTCTAGAAACCATAGGGATGAAAGGAATTATACAGAGAGAAAGAGAGTAAAGAGGAAGAGAATTAATAATGGAAGCGTAAAATTACCAGCATTCAAATCACAAGCCAGTGATTCAAATCAGCTATTAAAGGTCCTAATTTTGACATTTAGTAGCTATGTCACTGTAAGATTAAGCATTGTAATTCTCAATTTTCTTATCTGTACAATGGGTACAATAATCATAGTATCCTCATAAGACAGTTCACAGGTCTTCTTTCTGGGAAGGCCAATGGCCTCTATGAGCTATATATTGGGTTGGCAAGAAAGTAATTTTGGTTTTATAGTGTGAAATAAAACTCATTTTTTAATACAAAGAATAAACTTTAATCAATTATATATTTTCCATTTTGTTCAATGACCTTTTGCCATCTTTCTTGCAGCTTCACGATTCTGCGCTCATAGAAATTTTGGTCCTTATCAGCAAAAAACTGAACCAAGTGCAATTTAAGGTCATCATCATTTATGAAAGTTTTACTATTCAAAGAGTGTTGCAAAGTTCGAAATAAATGGTAATCAGACGGTGCCAGGTCAGGGCTGTATGGGGGATGCGACATCACTTCCCAACCAAGCTCCAATAATTTTCCACGAGTTACTAAAGATGTGTGAGGCTTTGCATTATCATGGTGGAACACAATTCCTTGGCGATTTGAGACCATTTTTTCTTTGTTTGCTTCATCCAGTTTCATTAGTTGTTGACAGTAAACATCAGAATTGATCATCTGTTTTCTTGGAAGCAGCTCAAAATATACAACACCTTTGTACTTCCACCAAATTGACAGCATGACCTTTTTTTGATGCAATTCAGTTTTAGATGTGGTTTGTGCTGGTTCATCACGCTTGGACCATGACCTTTTTCGAATGATGTTACTGTAGATGATGCATTTTTCATCACCAGTGATGATTCTTTTCAAAAATGGTCGGTTTCATTGCGCTTGAGATGCATGACGGAAATATTGATTTTGTTGTATTTAGTGAATCTCTTTCAATTCATGTGGAACCCAAATACTGAGCTTCTTAGCAAGTCTACGACATTTTAAGTGATTTTCATTTGTTTCAACTAACCTCTCTGCAATCTCTTGAACAGTTATATGACGATTCTCTTCAATTTTGGCTTTGATTTAGTCATCATTAACTTCAGTAGGTCGACCAGAATGTTGGTCATCTTTGAGTGAAAAATCTCCAGAATATAATTTTTTAAACCAATTCTGATACATGCATTCGGTTATGCAATCAACACCATAAACTTCTCATATCTTTTTGTGAGCCTCAGAAGCTTCCTTTCCTTAATGGAAATAAAAAAGTAAAATATGCTGAAAATGACTGTTTCTGTGCTCCGTGTTAAAATTGACCCAAAACTAACAGCTACAAACAAAATTACACACAACTTGCTTCTAAGGTAACCTAAATGTGACTGATATTAAATGTCAAAAGGAAAAAAACATAACACGAACAGAAGTCCTTCAAAACAATTGCAACGTTATCTGTGACAGCCAAAAAAACTTTCTTGCCAACCCAGTATCATATGGCTGCCTGATCATGTTTTATTTTGTTTCTCTAATGTTAAATTGCACAGCCTGTCTTTTTCCTTAAAATATCTACTGAGCCAGGTATGGGCTTTCACATGATGTGTGCTCATGATAATGCAGACATTACTGAACCTGAAAGCGAACAGTAACGGGGAGACATAGGCACCCACATCGTTCCTCTGACCTTCAGTCTTTCATCCACCAAAAATAAAGGCACATCCCATTTCAAAGAAATTAAAAAGATATATTCCAGAAGTCTAACACAAGTTTAAGGCTGGGAAAATGAAATTACCTCACCCCAAACCACCATATGTTTAATAACCGCATTTTAAACGACTCAGTCTTGGAAACAGATTTACACCCAAAGGGCTCAGCAGTTGCGCTGAGCTAATCTGTCAGCCTGAGCTTCCTGCGTTTTTCTCAAATTTCAGGCCATTGATCAATTAGTGCCTGTAGCATCTGAATAAATTGAAAAATGTTTAAAGCCTTGTAGTTCTATTAATAGCAAATTTACTTCCCAAGGACAATGATTGTATGGTTGTCCTATCAGTGCTATAGGGAAATTACAAAACTGCATTTCTAAGAGAAACTTTCCTAGGATTGAGAGGTTTTCTTTGAAAAAGCTGAGTAGTTCATGTTGTTAACCAAACATTTATGGCCTCCCTTCAAAATGAGTCCTTCAGACAGTGTAAATTCTTAAACCCAGCTAGGTTAAGTTTTTTGACGTGACATGGTGAGAAAGGGACCGTGCTGGGAATTGTCTTTTGAAATCTAAATGGAGAACTTACATGTCCTGCCTTCTCCATAACATTCTAAATGTGTAAAACTTTTTCAATATTCATTTAACCTGTGGAGACTATACCATTTCCATTTGAGACTTCAGTATTTTGACAAGCAAATCTGAAAGCAGAGTATAAAGAAAATATTAATGTCTTTACATATTTGCTTTCTTTCTACTTTTCATATTTAACACATGGCTAATAACTAAAAACCTCCTTGATAAGGAAGTCACAGGAGGTGCCCTTTTTATAGAAAATGCCTGTGTGTACAGATGTTTCAAGTAAACCAGAGCCTGTGTGGAAGCTACAGAATAAACAGAGCTGCAGGAGCAAGTACGGACAGACAGCACACAGCCTCTCCCATCTTTATGATTTTATAATAAAGAAAATCGATTCTGCACTCTGGGTGTGACTGCGACAATTTGGAGCCACTTAACTTTAACATGGCCTGTATGGCCAGCAGTCACGGCCGTCATGGCCATACAGGTTCAGGTTCTCATTGGATTCAGGCAGATGGTAAAGAAATAGTGGAGCCAAAAAATGGTGGGCCGTTCCTTTATTCAAGTCTCTCACCAGCTGATGAGCAACACACAGGGAAAACACTTCCCCTTCACTCATTCAGAGCTCCCAAAGCCCTGATACATTCTCCAGTTCCACAACCATGAGAATCTTCTCTTTTTTTCCTAGACTCAAAGGCCTCACCAGTCTCAGCAGAGCTCACAAAGGCCCTCAGTGCTGGTTCCCCATCTGCACACCTCTCTTTCTCTGCACAAACTGGCTTCTTCCTCAGCACCCTGCATTCTCTCCTCTCACTCACTCTGCCAACATGGCTTCTCTCCCATCACTGCATTCTCTCTGCTCTCACTCTGCAAACATGGCTTCTCTCTCATCACTGCATTCTCTCTGCTCTCAATCTGCCAACATGGCTTCTCTCTCATCACTGCATTCTCTCTGCTCTCACTCTGCAAACATGGCTTCTTTTCTCTCTCTCCTTCTGCTCTCTCTTTTCAAACTTTCTGGCTTGAAAACCTCTCCTCCAGCAAACATTAGCAAAACAATGGCCCCTCCCAAGCAGGAAGGTAATTTGCAATTTCACAGACCACATATACCTGGTGCTGCCCAGCCCCTAATGCAAACTATAAGTAAGCAAACATAAAAATCATATTTTACAAATTTTTTTGACCAATAGGACCCTACAAGACAACTCAGCATTTACAAGCAATTGCATTATTCAATGGGGTATAAGGCTGTTGTATATAGAATACAGAATGTTGAAACCAGAGAGGGTCTGAGAGATCCTTGTCCTCAGCCATCCTCCCTCACTTGACAGATGAGAGATGCCCACAGGAAGACAGGGTCTTGTTCAAGGCTTCACGGCTATCAGGGTAAGTCTAAGGCTGGGCTTTGAGCCTCCTGACACCACAATCCTCCAGCACGCTGGGCAGCAGGCAGCAGCCATGCAGAGGGCCTGCTCCGCAGCATCCTTCTCGGATCACCCAGAGCAGCCATCCAGCACCTCAATGCCTGAGGCTAAGGTAGCACTGAGCCCCTGTCCAGCCTGGTGCCCAACCAAGCTCTAAAGACCTGCAGGTCCTCCCTCCACCTATCTGCCTCAGTGGGCACATCCTCTCCGTCCACTTACTTTCAATGAAGCACCGATACAACCGTCTCAAAAAAGGAAAACAGCTACTGACTCAGCACTTACTCCACCTTCACTTCACTGACTCGCCCCACTCTGTTTACTGAATGTATCCTGTTCAACCAAAATGGCTGTGCGCCCAAAGGTGCATGGGGTCCATTACTTCACCCTTATTTATGAAGGTTTTATTCTGATTCTTGACAAAAGTGATATGAGCCCATGATTCTCCTACTAATTACAAGCAAAAAAACATGTAATTCACTTGAATTTATACATTGAAATATTTGTTAGCCTTTTCTCTACCCATTCTAGGTCACACTCAAAGTTAGCACTGCTTTAGCTTTAATCAAAAATCATTTCCAGATTTCCAGTGTGGTGGGGACAGGTGGCTCTCTTTTGGGTTGATGTCAAAGGTGATACTTGTCAAAGTATCTGTCTGAGTTCAAGCCCAAGGCATCTTCCAAGCCCTGCCACAAACATTCTACACAGAGCATTGAAGGTTGTAAGCCTGTTTCCTGGTTCTCTCTGGCCAGTCTCTCCAGGGCCCCAGTCCAAGCCTTCTATTAACAGAATTCTGTTCTAGTAAGCACTATAACACCAAGTCACTAATAGAAAAGCAGAATAAAAATCCTGTGAAGTATTTTAACTGTTGATCTATATTAGCAGAAGAGGCCAATTATCATACTAAAGTTAAAATTCTTGTAAAACCTCACAAGTGATCAGCAAAAGCACTATATACCTAAAATTACATTTCTACTTTGTCAGCAATTAAACATCATTAGCCTGGATATTCATAGCACACATTTTTATTTCTTTTTTCCTTCCTCTTTCCTTCCCCTTCCCCCCTTCCCTCCTTCCTTCCTTCCCTCTTTCTCCCCTTTCTTCCTTCCTTCCTTCCTTCCTTCCTTCCTTCCTTCCTTCCTTCCTTCCTTCCTTCCTTCCTTCCTTCCTTCCTTCCTTCCTTCCCTTTCTCCCCTTTCCCCCTTCCTTCCTTCCTTCCTTCCTTCCTTCCCTCCATCCATCCTCCCTTCCTCCCTTCCTCCCTTCCTTCCTTCCTTCCTTCCATCCTACGTACCTACCTACCTTTTAATAACACCTTTAGGCCAATAGAGAATTATCTTTTCATTTGTGGCAGAAAACTAGGCGCAAGACATAAATATAACAGACAATGTTGTTATCTCCTAACAATACTCTAAGGATTAAAACATATTCATACCCAAGTTCCACAGTAATGCAGTATTTGATTCTACTCTACACACCAAAATGTTACTTATTATTAACACCATGCTTCAGCTTAATAATTACCTGTGTAATAAATTTAACAAAGTGCTTCCACCTGGCTTGATATGAAATTTGCCTTATTGAGGTTTTCTTTCCTTTACCCTGGAAAATCTCATAATAGTTATATTCATAATAGTCTCTTGTGTTCAAAATCTGGTCCCTGGAAATGACTCATACAAGTCAACTATTAGCTTTGTTGTGAAATTTTGAGAAATGTCAACAGCACCTCAGATGCACCTGCTTTGTTTGGCAGTAAGGTATTTTGCCAATGTTCACAGTGAACATGGAGCTTCACTAATTCTTATAAAATCTATTGTTTCTCTAACCACTACAGAAAGATAAGACAGTGTTTTCCAACATACAGTCATGTTGTGGTTGAGAAGTTTGACATGTGCACCAACGAAATAAAAATTCAATCCTACGTCCAGATTTTCAAATAAGAGACAAAGATTACCGGGCAAGATGGAGAACAGCTTCCACGATATTCGAACCGTCTTTGGCACTTGTTTCACAGAATAATGCCCCATAGGTCTGTAGGGCAAACAAATACAGTATTAAACAAAGTCTTAAGCTTCCTAAAGCTTTAGCTTAGAAGTTAATAAATAAAAACATTTTCCTGTTGAGTACACTAAGAGTGACTACCTGCTGAGAAACTAGATTCACAGTTTCAATAATTAAAAGGAAATGACCAGTTTTAGCCTCATTATTCCAGAAAGTTCCTAGTTGAGGTAGTTTTCAGTTTACAGTGGTGGTTGGGGAAGGAAGGTAGGAGAAGGGGAGTCAAGACGGACACATATATGGTGACAGAAAATGACTTTGGGTGATGGGCACACAACACGATCAACAGTTCAAATGCCATAGAAATATTTACCTGAAACCTATGTACTCTTATTGATCAATGTCACCCCATTAAATTTAATTTTCTAAATAAAAATTTTAAAAACCACAATACAATTTTCATGTTTTGAGGGGTTTATTTCCATTAGTCACACACATGTTACCCAATGTTTGCCATCAAATAGTTTGAGAGAAATAAGAACGATAGTTGAAGGTAACCACTCAGGAACAAGTCCATCAAAAGTCTGTCTCCTTTTGGCCACCACCTACACACATCCCCTTTCACACTGTCATTTCCTGTCAAGATTCAGCACACTGCAGGATGCTAAAAGCAGTGGACATTTTTTAGTCTTCTATTATTCAACCTTCAGCGTTTATGCGTGTGATCACTGATCATCTCCCTCTCCTGTTTCTAAACTTTTATAGCTTCTGGTTCTACTTCAAGTAATGTTCCGATGCTTCACACCGGCAGACAAGACCTAGCCCACATGTGGCCCCAGCCAACCTCCCAGGTTTACCTGCCACTGTTCTCTCCCACAGTGCTCCAGGGACCCTGCCTTCCCTCCGTTTCCACAGTGCTCCCAATTCCCTACCATCTCAGGACCTTTGCACCTGTTGATCCCATTACCTGGGCGATACCTTGCCTCCATCAACCCTTCTCCAGAATGACTGCTACCTACCTTTTGGATCTTAGGTAATCTACCCTTGAAGTTAAGATTAAGTGTTTCCTAACCGTGAAAAGTTCCTATTAGGTCTTCTTATTGTAAAACCTAGTAGCTGCCTGTATTTTTCCTGCACAGCACTTGCCACAACTGTAACTGCTGAAGTAATATTTGTGTGCCTTGTCTGACAAGCTGGAGACCATTTCCCTCCAGAAATGAGAACAGTGTGCCACGGGCCTGGGTGTGGGCCACACCGATCTGTGCGGGACCAGGGGAGTCGTGGGGGCTGCTCTGGAGCAGGGAGAGGGAGACAAACCAAACAGTGGGGGACACTGCACTGTGGGACCTTGACCCACAAAGCCCTCATATCCATAGAAAAATCTATTTAAAAAAAAATCACAAAATGAATGAATTCTCAGATCTGGATAGTACTGCTGCTGAGTCCTGTAGCCGTGATGTTCCGGGTTGAAACAGACAGTGCTCTTGAGGGTATAGGTGATGAATTCCATAACTAACCTTGGAAACTGAGAAATTAAGGGGAAGAAATAAAACTGGCACGCAGACAGGGATTGTGAGGTCTCTAACGTGGCAGAGGGACCGAGTCTGACATGTGGCTCACATGTGTTCAATGTCTCTCTCCCCAGACAATAAACTACAGGAGGACAAAGACTTCCAGCATTGTTCTCAGTTCTTTGCTTGGCACATAACGAAGTGCTTGTCACATGGTGGAGACAACTAAATATGTGTTGAATGAATCTCTTCTGCATTCATCACCTCATTTTGATGTTGACCGTATCTGGTTCACAGTTCTAAATTTGAAAACAAGAAAAATCTCCCAATTCAGAACAGTGAAACTCAAATTTATTTTAGAAGTTCACATGGATATGCTACAGAGAAGGAGACCCTTTCATGGTGCCAATGACAGGCAATAACCATAGCAATCTCACATCAGATGGTGATGGTACAAACTTCTTATCTGACTCAGGGTGCGCTTGTAAGTCAGGCCAAATCATTAGAGGGCCACACAGCTTTCTGACAGAATGGTAACAATGGGTGTATTAACATTACCCACAGTAATCACCTGGACAGGGGTGAGCTCCATCCTCTACACAAATGCAAAACCAAAAGTAATTCTGGACTCCTCCAAGTAAACACAAATCTTACAGAAAACAAAGCAGGTCTTCCAACCAGGGCACACACTGTACCATCTGGCCCTTGGCATAGGAACCCTCTGGAATCCAACCACCCTTGAAACAGGACACCCATTCTTCTTCTTTCACCTGGACTCCAGTAGACAAGGGTTCCAGGAACTGATGAGAGTGAGAAGGAAGATGTGGTAACTCTGGCTCCTCTAGGTCAATGGAACTCAGCGGGAGGAAAGGGTAAGTAATCAACCTCCCTCTGTGAGGGATTTCATCCTTGGTGCTAGGAACTAGATTCATTACATGGGGTAACACCGGGAGTTCTGGGTAAGGACAGAAGTACCATCACACAGGGTGGGGGGGTGTCATAAAACCTCTTAATCAAAGGCAGACGAGAGCAAAAGACCTCTTCCAACCTGGACTCACTTTCCCTCTTACCATGGCCAGTTTCTCTCCACAGTACCCAGGGACACACTTCTGTCCCTCTGCAGCAGCAGTGTCGCGAAGATCAGCCTTGTTTCCTACCAACATGATAGGAATACTCTCAGTGGCTGCATCCTACCACAAAGAAAAGAAAAACAGTGTGCATACATCAAACACTGGACAAGTTACAACAATGATGACAGCAGCTACCATGTCCAAATGCCCGTGTGCCGCATGATGTAGCAATACTGTCTTTAAACTTCAAAATCTCTAAAATAAGACAATCATTTTCCCATTGACAGGTGAGAACACTAAAATTCTAAGATTTTAAATAGAAGCTTGTAAGGGCCCAGGCCCAGGTTTAAATTGACTGCATCCCCCTTCCCACTAAACAAACCAATATACATTCAAGAAGCATGACCTCAGAGTTATATTTGATTGTGGTGCCCATATCATTTCCTATAATTTTCATTCTGAAAAATAGTAATTACAAGTCTACTTCATTATCCAACACACAAAACACACAACTAACGAACTCAGCTAAAATGAGACTAAAATGGAGTTTGAAAGTTCCACATGGGCTGCTATCTGGTTTACAAGAAAAGCAAAGTGAGAATGTCCTAAAAGTGAACATTTTTCTTATGAAGAGTCAGTTACCACTCTATTCAAAATAATAGCTTCTTAGGATAATGTTTCCAAAACAGCATAAGTAAATGTCATGCTATTCCACACCTGGGGGAGCTGGGGTGAAACATAACCTGTGAGAGGCACGCATGAGTTTGAGCCCCACCCCTCCTCTCCAGCCTCCTGGCCACTCACTGGCTACATAAAATCAGGCAAGTCTCTTCATGTTTTTGCCTCAATATCCCTATGTGTATGTAAAGCCAGTAACCAGGGCCACCATCACAGCCGCCTGGCCCATGCAGGTTTGCACTGGATTTGGACAGTTGGCAAAGAAACAACGGAGCCAAAAACTGGTGGGCCATCATCTTTAATCCTAGTTTGCATTCCACAGGCAAGTAAAAACACACACTGGGCTCCAAAACCCACTCATTCAGTACTCACAAAGCTACTAACTTATCCGAGTTTCCTAGAATCAAAGGTTTCTAGCTCACCAGACTTATTCACCACTGTTTCCCATCTCCTTCTCCCTGTACAAACTCTGCACAAACTGGCTTCTTCCTCAGCACTCCACTATCTTGGCTGCTTCTCCTGGATTCCTCCACGTGGCCTTTCTCTGCTCTCCTCTCTAATGCTAATCTCAGGAACCGAGAGAGCAAGCTCCTGGTCTGTCCCCGGGAGTGTAGTGTAGGTCATAGTGTAGAAATCAAAACCTTTAATTCAATATACAAAATAGGGAAGTCTGTAATACAAAGTCACTTATCTGAGGCATGATGGGACTGCACCACCCCACATCAAAAAGGGTAGGAAAGGCTTAGTCCTAAAACCAAGTCCCAGGCTACAAGGATCCTGCCTGCCCACAGCCCACAGCCCACTCCCAACACACATTAATATCACCTGGGCGATGGGCTTCCAAGTGGGCAGTGCCATCTTTAACAAAGTGAGCATAATATATTTTATCTGCTCAACAGTGTACAATGAAGGGGCAACATAAAAAGGCATGCCTTTTCCATGGAAAAGGCATCTCCCATCAGATTAGGCTATGATGAGAATAAGAGAATACAGCTGCCTAGCTCAGGAAAATGGGGTTCTGGTTCCAAAACAAGAGAGGCAGCAGCCCTGGTTAAGACATGCAGAAATGACTCTTGGCAGTGCCTGGAGACACCCAGGTGCCCCTTCAGTGTGGTCCGTACCCAACACGGGATCAAGATATAAGCCTTAAAAGTAATGAAGTTCTCTTTGACTCTCCTTCTCTTCACACTACTTTCTTCCAACTGCAGGCACCAGAGAGTAGTAAGGGCAGAGGGGAAGGGGAGAAAAAGGCTCCCTTCAAACCTACCCCACCTGCTCATTCATGCGTTGTGTTCTTTGGCAATCTGCTCAGGATCCAAGGGACTTCATTTGGAAGCCATTAACCAAATACTCACTTAAGTAAGCCAAGAATCCCAGCATCTAATTGACTTCACACAGTCACACAGGTAAATACCTCCTCTGAGCCCTGACTCAAATATCACCTCCTTGTGAGGCCACCCTGACCACTCAAGGAAAGCTGAGGCCCACCACCTCACCATGGGCCCTTCCCCTGCCTTCTTTCAGTTACCATAACATGTATCACTTTCCGTCATTCTAGTCATTTTATTTGTTTCTGTCTGTTTACTGCTACGTCTCCCTCACTAAAATACAAGCTCCATAAGGATAGGGCTCTTTCCTTCACTAACAGACAGAGGTCAAGCTCTGGAACAGCAAAACAGTACCTGCACAGAGGAGGTGCTCAAGATACTTTCAATGTGTAAAAGTCAGGATGAGAGCTCACGTCTCAAGTGTCTCCATTCAAGTTTTCCCCAAATATTCAGTCCATAAATTATACATGCCAGATAAGTGAATGGCTATAATTTTTTTTTTGCCCATGGTTTCTTATCAAGATTTTATAATCTAGTTAATTTCTGATCTAAGTGTATTAATTACTAATTCGGAGGGTCCATTAACCACTGACATTCTACTTCTTCTCAATTCTCAGGCCTATCCTGATGATTACACGATGAGTTTCTACCCATATATGGTGGCCATAGAAACTGTCCCTATAGAATTCCCTCAAATTGGAAAGGGTGAGCCACGCAAAGGTTCATCACAACCATTATTTTTCTAGATGAAAGATAAATGCCAAGTGGTCTCTATTTTTTTCTCTATACCAGACCAGATAATTCATCTTGAATACAGTGTTCTTACTCTTCAGAACCTGGGAAAGGTGCAACCAATAGCTGCCAAGGTCACTTCCCTGCTGCTCAGCACTTGATGGCTGTGGGCTCCTGGAACACGTGGCAGCCGGTCACTAAGGGCTATTTCAATGCCACGGCTGGCCTCGCCTTTTACGCTTTCCTTTCTTGAGTGCAATCCAAAGACTTAAAATAAAAACTAGTTCCAACAGTTTCGGCAATAGAGTTTTGCTGTAATTGTAACTACCCATGTGTATGAGTAAGTTGGGCTTATTCATTATTCCATTATTCTCTGCGCTCACAGCCCTATCCCAAGGGGGACCATTTGTCCCCTGGAGTAGATGCCCCTCCTCCACGCACTAACTGTACCGTGAGTTCCTTTCTTTACATCAAAAGCTGCTTCTCACAATCTGCTGCTCACTCTGATGTTTTAGCAAGGCAGCAACCATAGTGAATCTGGAGGTTCGATTCTAGCCCTCCTCCAACCCTAACCTCCAAATAACTGTAAGCCTGTGTCCTACACTTTCTATGCCTCAGATTTCTCTCAGTAAGTGAAAACAATCTACATGTCTTCCTTTCTCAGATATGTTAGAGATGAATGTAACACGGAAAATTTTATGAAATAAAATATAAATGTCAACAAACTTTCACTGCATTTATCATTTTAAGTCATGACATTTCAGTAGGACAAAATGCATGTTTATTCATCACTGTCCAAGTTTTATTGCCAATTACAACGTCATTTCTCATATCACTTGTTTAGTTAGAAAGAGAATAATATTAACCCTGTTTTTATACAGGGTATAAAACATGGCCAACTGAAGCATCCAGAAGCCAACTTGAGATCAGACAGTCATAAATGCTCTGTTTAGAGACCCCAGTGTTTAATGCCTGTTAAAAATTAAAAAATAATACACTACTTGAACAATTATATTAGCCACTAGTTTCAAGGTTCCCCCACCCCCACTCCCAGGAGAGTATGCTAAACCAGAGCTTGTACCGGAGTTTTATGTTAATAACTGCTGGCAGCACACCGGTCAAATAATTTCCTACTTCAAAAATTATTTACAATGAAACCAAAGGATATGAAAGCTCCTCAGGTAAAAGATACCATCTCAGTTGATCAAAGAAAGCACAGACACCACACACGTTTAAAATACCAGTTGGCATTTCAGTGGTACTTTGAGATGCGTCAACACCCAAATCGCTACCAGAATCAGGTTGAGAACACAGCTGAATAGAATCTGAGGCTCACAGGTGTTCACAGCAGGCGGTGTTTCACCTGTACTTCTAGTGCATGTGGAAGCCCTGTCCACATCCAGCCATGCTACACACCCCGCCCACCAGCTTCGTTTCTCGGAGCTGCTGCTTCTCAGGTTCTCTGCATTTCCACTTGCTACCAATGGGGTTCTGATTTCATCTGTAAGGAAACCCAGAAGTTTTATCCCCAGAAACTCCCTTTAGGTGTCTTGGCCTTGTGGGAACCTGCCCAACTACTGAGGGAGACTGATACCACTGAGTGCCACCAGGAACCCTGCCTCTCACATCCAGTTCTTTGTGATAACATGGATCCACGGGTTCTCACTACGTTCCCTTCAACTAAGAAGAGAACCAGCATTTTCCGGGATGGCTTGTGTAACTTTGTTTCTCTATTTTGATTTCTTACCTCTATCATATCTACCCATTCTCGAACATTCAGAAAGCTTTTCTCACACGTAACGTCATACAGCAGCAAAACACCATCTGCTCGTCGGAAGTAGGACTTGGCAATACTTCGAAATCTGGAAAAGAGAAAAGCACTGAAGTCATGATTCTAATCAGTCTGGTGGGTGCTGCTTCATTCTTCATCTCTTTTATCCTCACTATTTTCTCATCTTCTCAAATAAGTCCCAATTGAGAAAAATATAATTATAACAGATCACTGGGAAACAGCCACCGCTGAGGCCCTGAATGACCCAGTGAAAGGTAACGGGATGAGAATCTGGGATGCCGATTTTAAAAAGCCCATCATTTTCACACCAAACAGTCCCAAGAGTGTTTACAAACCCCAAAACATAACCAGGACAAGGCTGACTGTGCCATTTCTAAAAATCCCAGGCTCAGAAAAAACCTACCAGAACCCACGAGTGGGACACAAGAGAGGAAGAAAGTGCACATGAGAGAGGCACGAGCTTCCGGGTGTGAGCAGGGCGGAGGAAGAACAATGTGGAGCCCCACACCACGCAGAAGCTTTGCTTACACAGAGGTGAGGGGCTCATGGGGAGAAGAGCATACTACAGAACACTCTTAATCTAAACCATGTGCAATATTTTATATTGTCTTAAATTGGGCCATGTCAGACACAAGTTATTTTTGAAATGTTGAAACTGTCACCCTGCTAGAGATATGAGTTCTACCTGGGCAGGTATTTGTACCAGCCTAAATGGCACCTGGTACAGAGCTTGGTAGGCAGCCCATACGTACTTGTTTTACAATTGGATTCTGCTCCCAAAGAGCTGAACAACACTAAAACCTATATGTAAAGCTTCTTGCCATTGGCAATAAATGCAGGATAAGGAACTGTTACCAGACACACATCTGCTATTTAGTTTGTGCCTCTGCCCTTAAATCAAGGGCAACTGACAGCTATTTTTTATTGTGCCCTAATTAGTAGCCCCTCACACTGTCAGTGCATTCACAGGTGTGGTCTCCCCTAAATTCTCTTCCTAGAAAAGAGCATGCACTCTCTTTTTCCCAACTGAACAGGAGCTCAAGGAAAGTTTAAGATCCTTTTCTCACACGACTGATAGATAAGTAAAGGAGGTAGGGAAGTGGGAAAAACTGAGTACAGTGGTACCTTGAGATACGAGCAGACTAACATAGAATTTTTTTTTTTTTTCATTTTTCTGAAGCTGGAAACAGGGAGAGACAGTCAGACAGACTCCCGCATGCGCCCGACCGGGATCCACCCGGCACGCCCACCATGGGGCGACGCTCTGCCCACCAGGGGGCGATGCTCTGCCCCTTCGGGGCGTCGCCATGTTGCGACCAGAGCCACTCTAGCGCCTGAGGCAGAGGCCACAGAGCCATCCCCAGCGCCCGGGCCATCCTTGCTCCAATGGAGCCTTGGCTGCGGGATGGGAAGAGAGAGACAGAGAGGAAGGAGAGGAGGAGGGGTGGAGAAGCAAATGGGCGCTTCTCCTGTGTGCCCTGGCCGGGAATCGAACCCGGGTCCTCCGCACGCTAGGCCGACGCTCTACCGCTGAGCCAACCGGCCAGGGCTAACAGAATTTTTAAGATACAAGCTGTGACTCTGTCCATGGTTTTGTTCGAGAACCGAGCGAAATTCCGAGATACGAGTCATGATTCAAGAAGCTGCTGCTAGTTGGTGTGTTGGTGCACGGATCCAGTATCGGCAGCACAACACCAGCATCTCGTTCTTTCTCACGTGTTACATGCAGAATCAAGTCGAATCTCGTGCACTGTATTCGTTCTTGTATCATTTTTGCATTTTCTACTAACTTTTTTTGTGTGCTATCATGGGGGCAAAGAAAGTGAGTGTAAAGGACAGTGGTGAGAAGAAGAAGAGAATGATGTCAATAGAAGCAAGAAGTAATAGAAAAACATGAGCGTGGTGTATGAGTGATTGAACTGGCAAGGCTGTACGACTGCAATACATCTATAATTTGTATCATCCTTAAACAAAAGGATGCCATCAGAAGCACAAATCCAGGAAAGGAACTGCAATTCTGTCCCGATTAAGGACAAATATCCATGATGAAATGAAGAAGCTTCTGCTGGTATGGGTGAAAGAGAAAGAGCTGGCAGGAGATACAGGGATGGAGACTGTAATATGCAAAAAGGCACATATTATTTATGGCGACTTGAAGAAGAAAGAACTATCAACTTCAAAAGAGGCAGCAGAAGATACGTTCAAGGCAAGTCACGGCTGGTTTGAAAATTTGAAGAGATCAGGGCTCCACTCGCTGGTGAGGCATGGTGAAGCTGCGAGTGCTGACGTTAAGGCAACTGAGGAGTATATCGCACGTTTTGCTGCGCTTATCGCAAAGGAAGGCTACATCCCCCAGCAAGTGTTCAACTGTGACGAAATAGGATTGTTTTAGAAAAAAAATGCCCCAGAGGACTTTCATCACAGCAGAGCAGAATAAGCTGCCAGGCCATAAACCCATGAAGGACCATCTAACCCTTGCATTGTGTGCAAATGCTAGCGGTGACTGTAAAGTAAAGCCACTGCTACTGTATCATTCCATAAATCCTCGAACCTTTAAGACTCACAACATTCTTTAAAAAAAACAACTGCAGGTTACGTGGTGCGCCAATGCTAGGGCATGGGTTACAAGGCAGTTTTTTATTGAATGGGTAAATCTCGTCTTTGGTCCTGCAGTGAAGAAATATCTTCAAGAAAATAAACTCCTGCCCTGGCTGGTTGGCTCAGCGGTAGAGCGTCGGCCTAGCGTGCGGAGGACCCGGGTTCGATTCCCGGCCAGGGCACACAGGAGAAGCGCCCATTTGCTTCTCCACCCCTCCGCCGCGCTTTCCTCTCTGTCTCTCTCTTCCCCTCCTGCAGCCAAGGCTCCACTGGAGCAAAGATGGCCCGGGCGCTGGGGATGGCTCTGTGGCCTCTGCCTCAGGCGCTAGAGTGGCTCTGGTTGCAACATGGCGACGCCCAGGATGGGCAGAGCATCGCCCCCTGGTGGGCAGAGCGTCGTCCCCTGGTGGGTGTCCCGGGTGGATCCCGGTCGGGCGCATGCGGGAGTCTGACTGTCTCTCCCTGTTTCCAGCTTCAGAAAAATGAAAAAAAAAAAAAAAAGAAAAGAAAAGAAAAGAAGAAAATAAACTCCTGATGCAAGCATTACTAATCCTTGATAATGCTCCAGCCCACCCACCTGGTCTTGAAGATGACATTCTCGATGAGTTCAAATTTGTGAAAGTCCTCTACCTCCCACCCAACACGACTTCAATCTTGCAACCTATGGATCAGCAGGTCATTTACAACTTTAAAAAGCTTTACACAAAGCACTTTTTTGTGGCTGCTTTGAGGTGACTGAGAATACAATTCTAACACTTTGAGAGTTTTGGAAAGACCACTACAACATCGTGATGTTTACGCATTATCGACTTGGCATGGCAGAGGTTATAAGAAGAACCTTGAACTCAGCATGGAAAAAGTTATGGCCTGATGTTGCAGACAGGGACTTCGAAGGATTCGAGCCAGAGACCAAGACCGAGGTAGAAGCGTTGGAGGAGACTGTGTACCTTGGAAAGTCGATGGATCTGGAGGTAGATGAGGGTGACGTAAACTAGCTCGTTGAGGAAAATGAGGAGGAACTCAAACTGAGGAGTTGAAGGAGCTACAAATGATGCAACATATGGAGCTTCTGCAAGAGATTAGTAGTGAGGAGGAGGTAGAGTTGGTGGAAGTGATTTCTACAAGTGAAATTAAAGACATGCTGTCAATGTGGGAGAAGCTTTCAAGTTTCACTGAAAAGAAACACCCAGAATAAGTTTCAACTGGTCATGCTTCAGCACTTTTTAATGACACTTGTCACATTTCTGTAACATTTTAAAAGGCAGGCAAAAGCAAACCTGTTTGGATAGATTTTTATTCAAAAGTCCTGCAAGTGAAAGTGCCAAAAGTGCAGCCAAAAAGGCAAAAACAGGGAATGATTAAATAAAAAATATGTAATGTTAAGCTTAGGTTAAGTTTAAAGTTAAGAAAGTGCATTTTTTTACAATTAAGCTTTTGTGGTTTCATTTTAAGTAAAGAAAGTGCAGTTTTAGTTTTGTTTAAAGTAAAGGAAACGCAGTTTTAGTTTACATTTAGTGTTAAGAAAGTGCAGTTTTAGTTTACATTCAGTGTTAAGAAAGTGCAGTTTTAGTTTATGTGTCTACGGTGCCTGCATCCCTTCCTCCCTCCCTCCTCCTCCGCCATTCACCTCTGTTAGCCACACTCGTCTGTCTCCAAGGTAAGAATATAGTACTTTTACTCCAGGTAAGAATAACACTTTTTATCGATATTTTATTTCATATATTTTGTTATGCATTGGTAAAGTATACATGTGTGTTTCTTAATTAAAAACATGTCTTTTTTTCATAATTTAGGATGGTTTGGGGATGTTTCACAGGGCTGGAATGCATTAAATCTATCTCAGTTATTTTAAATGGGAGAAATTTGTTTGATATGTGAGTTGACTGACGAGCTCGGTTATAAGAATGAATTAAACTCGTATCTCAATACAGGTACCACTGTATTCTTGAAATTCTAATGTACCATATAACTATACTGTGTAAATATATAATTATAAGTGTAAAAACCACAGTGCGTGCTACAAAGCTGGCCTGCGCCAGCCCGCGCAGAGCCCCAAGCTTCATAGAGAGCACTTGCCTCTCCTGACCGGCCGTATCCCACAGCTGCAGAACCGTCCGCTCTCCGTCGACGAGGAGAGTTTTCATTTGGAAATCAACTCCTGGAAAGGAATATAATAGAACATGAAGAACATGTTGTAAATAATTCCACTGGTTTTTACTCTCAAGCACTCTTTAGATGAGATAGAAGCCAGTAAGCCAAAGAGCCCAGTAAGGTAAAGAAAAATCAGCATGGCCTCCACAGAGAGTGATCTGCACATGCTAATTGTAAGTCAAACCCCATGTGGGCACACGAACGCACCGTCTGCACGTTGGCGGACTCGGAAAAGATTTAGTCTATGGACAAAGGGAAAAGCTGTGTTCTATTTGTCCGTGTAGTTAGATGAACTCAGTTATACTTGTGTGTGCTGCATGTACATACATGTGTGTATGTGTATGGGTATATATTCATGTTTGTATGTGTGCAAGTATATATGGATATGATATGTATATATGCCATGCTCTCTAGCAAATGAACCAGAAACTGTAGTCTTTTTATGAATCAAATTAAAGTAAACTTTCTATTTTGTTATCTTGAGTGGCCTAACAAAGAACCAGAAATTTACAAAGATGCCCACTGTGAAGAAGGTAACTGATTCTTTCCCAACATTTCTGGTTATCAAAATAAGAATACTTCAGATAAATAAGTAAAATAAATAATAATCTGCATATATTTGACTCTTTTAGTGATTATTATGCAAACTTGAGAAATCAAGGTACTCCCCCTTCCTTGTTCTGGGAGGCAGTGCTCCTGATCCCCATAAAGGAAGCAGACCTGTAGCAATGACTCTGACCACAGGGACCAACCAGCCGTCAACACTGTCACTACCAGCATCAAATGGCATCTTATTAGAAAAGCTCTCCCTGGCTGCCCTAGGTAAATGTGTACTTCTCCTTAAAGCTCAGATAAATATTTTTTTAATTTGTTTTTCATCCATTTCCCTCCTTTGGGATGTAAGTTCCTTGTGAGCTGAGATATAGTTCACTCTCTTCACCATGCATCCTGAGCACCTATAACAACATCTGGTCACAGGAGGACTCAAGAATTGTTTGCTGAATAAATAAATCTGTCATTGGTGCTGGCCATTGGCTCAGTGGGTAGAGCATCAGGCCAGCATATGGATGTCCTGAGTTCAATTCCGAGTCAGGGCACACAAGAGAAGCAACATCTGCTTCCCTCCCACCCCCCTATCTCGCCTTCTTCTCCTCCCACAACCAGTGGCTCGAATGGTTCAAGCATGGCCCTAGGTGCTAAGGATAGCTTGGTTAGTCTGAGCACTTCAGCCTCAGGTGCTAAACATAGCTTGGTACTCAAGCATCTGCCCCAGACAGGGTTGCCAGGTGGTCCCAGTCAGGGTGCATGCAGGAATCTGTCTGCCTTACTATCTTCCTTCCTCTCACCTAAAAAAAAAAATGAATCTGTCATTGCAGGCTCTAAACTTGATCTGGTTCATCTGATTTTCTGAGTATACACCCCTGTCCTTTGTCAGTCTTCCTTTCTTAAGCTGGGCCTTAGCAAAAACAGAAAGAGACCATTCTATAGACCAGGACACACACACACACACACACACACACACACACACACACACACACACACATCGCTAAATATATGGCAGGGGAGGGAGAGAGAGAGAATGAGATTGATCTGTCTATCTGTGTA
Source organism: Saccopteryx leptura (assembly GCF_036850995.1). Classification (NCBI taxonomy): domain Eukaryota; kingdom Metazoa; phylum Chordata; class Mammalia; order Chiroptera; family Emballonuridae; genus Saccopteryx; species Saccopteryx leptura. Next base: position 44,860,488 of record NC_089504.1, on the reverse strand, counting down.
TATAACACCTAAAGAAAATAAAATCAAGCTGAAGGTCATTTCCCCAGTACTTTCTGGAAACATACCCAAGGTAGCACTTGTGTTTCCTCGAAATTCATTCTTGCAAAGTCTCATGAGGAAACTGGACTTGCCCACTGCGGCGTCCCCAGCAAGCACAATCTTGTAAGCCTTTTGTGAGCTGGAAGATTTGTCGTCATCCACCATGTCTGTCTGGGGGAGGGGAGAAAGCCACAGTGGATAACGAGAAGTGCGCCGGTTTTCTTCCTCTTAAGGCTCATAGCACAGAAAATCATTTCTGTTCCTGAATAAAAGATGTCTTAGAACTACCTACCTGGGGTGAAAGTGCCAACATGGGCTTTCTGGATAAACTAGCGACGCTGCCTTCACCAACAGACCCCCGGGGCTTCCAATCCAGGACAGAAGCCAGGCCCTCCGGACTATATGCCTCTTCTTCCCTTATATCAGGAACCTGTTAAAAAAAAAAAGCTGTTCAAAATCCAAGTCTCTCAATACACATCTACATCAGAGATCAATGAGGACAAAATAGCCGAATCTATAGTCATTGCTGTAATGAAATAGTGGCCAACAGCAATCTATGAGAATTTCTCTGGAATTAGATGGAGAAAGAAAATAAACACTCTGCCTATGTTTCATATTTATAACCTTTAAAAAGGATTTCCATGTCAATCACAGTCAAATAGAGTGACAGATCTCTATCAAAGATGAGGCCTAGGAGAGGAGTGACTTCTGGGACTTACGTCTGTGTCTGAAGCATCACCCGCAAAGCTCTCCTGCGTGCCATGAGACCTCTGAAACGCCCTCTGGGGTTTGTATTCCACCTCTGAGTCGTACTCGTTGGAATCGCGCAAGGTGGACAAGCCACTGTCGAAGCAGCTCTCGGGCAGGCTGTCAACTTCACAATTCATCCTCTGCATGGGATCACAGAGGGCCAGGGAGTCACAGTCCTCATCCACATAGGATGAGCGAGATGACCTGGGATAAAGAAAACTGCTTTACAGCAGGGCTCACCACACTCAAGACCACCCAGGCAAGAGTGGGACAGGATGGATTCAAGACCAATGTTCTCACTTTTGCCAAGAGCCACAATGTATTCCATAATTAAGCATCCGGAGAAAAAAATGTTCAAAGCCATATCAGTTCATTCTATGTAACGATCAATTATGATAAAGACACTCGAGCACTGGATGTGAGGGCTATCTAGCTGCGACATCTGTCACCCCATTGATTGCCAGGATTGATTGGGCTGACCTGGCTGGCGAGGCAGGTGTCCCCTTCCTCCCTCACTGCTTCATGTGCGTTCCTCCCAAAGCTGTGCGCTCAGTCGAAGAGGACGACCTTCCCCGATAGAGGAGAGGGCCGTTCTTCAGTCAAGGGTATACGAGTAGCTGCTCTCCCCTGCTAGAACCTCCAAACAAGCTCTCAAGACACTCGAGCATTTAAAAAATGAAGCTACTTTATAAAAATCACCTTTACTTCCTGATACAAAAGTACTAGAGATCCAAATGCAATCTGAAGTTGAATTAAGAAAAATACATGTAGAAGATGTGAACCTTTTTGCTCTTACGTGGTCAGACCACATTCTGAACAGTGTGTCTGTTTCAGATAATATCTCTACATAAAAAGGAAGCAGAAAACTTGGACGGGAAAGGCAACCATGACGATGTGACACTCAAAACCCTCAGAGATGAGAAACAGTTCTGTGTACTCAGCTTAAGTCTTATTCTCTTCAAATAACCAAGAGGCTGACCCAAGAAGAACATGTGTTCTCAGGTGGCCCAAGACCAAATAAAGTCTTGGTGAAAATAATAATATGGTGAAAAGTGGCGGGCAATGAGAAATGTGTGGTACTGGAATGGTTTGACAGATGAGATGAATTCTCTGCCACTGTGTGCTGACAGACAGTCTGGAAAGACCCCTGTAGGAGAGGTTCCACAGATACAGGCTCACACTTCTGACTTCTACGCAGCTTTCCTCTCATGAAACTCAAACAGAAGAATCTGAAGAAACTGCATATTCCCCTATTTACTTTTGCTTTTCTATTTATTTTCATGAGAATCTAAGTTTACATTGAAAGAAAAACAATGGCTATAATTTATTTAATCACGCTACACACTGAACACAACTCAGGACACATGATCTCACCAGAAAGGGGGGATGGGCAAGGCAATGGGCCTCCAGATAGGACATATGATAAGAGATAGATATGCTTAGAAAAGACAGGGTGATCTTAATATAAAGTATAAGCCATGTGAATAAGAGAAAATATTTTGATGCCTTTAGCCAATGTTTAGTATTAACTAGAAATGTGATGTACCCACCATACTTTGTCTGTGTTGCTCAGTTATGAGGTCTTCCTCGACCTGTTTAGCTAGCTAGGTGTGTGCGTGTATACACATTCTTTTACTATTTCATCATTTATAAAACTCTGCTTCTGAAATTGATTTTAGGTTAATCTGTAAGGAACTAAAAAAAACCCATTCCATTATAATATACTACAAACTACTTCAGATCCATGTCGTTATTGGTTAGAAACAAGTTCAACTGTGGCTAAAGTTCTTAGAAAAACATAAAACTAAGAAGAATTTAAAAGTTAAAATCCAATAAAGGCCACAAGAGTAATAAAATTAAGTTTATAATACGCTTGTAAGTTTTAATTTTAGCATCAAAAAGAAAGTAAAATGTTAACTTCCTATATCAAGCTAATGACTCCCCTCAAAAGGAACACCAGTTGGACCACAGTATCCCTCCAGTTACTGTTCAAGGAAGAGCACACAAGCGATAGACTCCTGTCACTCTGAGTCACTGGGGTATGATGACTTTGTCCCTTAGAATCTACTGCCAAGGAGCTCTTAGTCATGGTGTGTACTGTTTTCAAAAATAAATCATGATGAAATATCTGGAATAATTATCAGTTATATATCTTTTTCCCAATGTGCTTAACAATGATCTTAAATATCAGTCTAGAAAAATGGCATCACACCCACATATTCTTAAAAATAATCTCTATTTCCTAATCCCAGAGCAGCCATCTGCCTATAAATTAATAAATCATTTAAATTTGTTATTTCACAAATCAGTGGACAATAAAAACATCAGATACGTGGAGTTTTCTTAAAAGTGATCCTCAATAGTCAGTCCATTTTGCTATCATCAGGATATTAAGTGCATTGTTCTTTAGACCAAAGGTTCCCAGATGAAAAGGGAATCAACTGGAGCAGAAATGCAGAGATGGAAACCTGTAGTTTGTGCATTCTCTTCTGACAAACCAGGACATACGCCAAAAGTAACGTTTTCTTTTTTTTATTCAGTGAGAGGATAGAGGCAGAGACAGACTCCTGCACCCCAACCGGGATTGACCTGGAGAGCCCACAAGGGGGTGATGCTCTGCCTTATCTGGGGCCACTGCTCTGTTGCTCAACCTAGCTCTGTTTAATGCCTAAGGAAGAGCCCATAGAGCCAATCTCAATGCCCAGGGCCAATTTGCTTCAATTGAGCCATGGCTGCAGGAGAGAAAGGGAGAGGGGGAGAAGTAAGAGGGGGATGGCTAAAGAGCAGACGGGCACTTCTCCTGTGGGCCCTGACCGGGAATCAAACCCAGGACTTTCACACGCCAGGCCAATGCTCTACCACTGAGAAACTGGCCAGAGATCAAAAGTAATACTTTAAGTAGCAACACTGGACATATGTGTATGTTCACACATGTGTACATACACATACACTTTCAGTTTTTATTGCAAGATCTCAAGTTATAGTAGGGCTAATATTTCACTTCATTTAATTAAAAATAGAGCTAAATTTTCACTTCTGGTAAGTCTCTGTGACTCCCTTAACACAGCAGCTTATAAACATCTACTGGCTTATAGTTACTATAATATTTATTTTAAAGTTTCCTTTCCCTTGAATATAACTTACATAGTATTATGCTAGGCCATTGAACATTTGCCAAGAGTCTCAACATCATAAACCACATATAACACATCATATACCGTGGTCCAACTGATTTCCCTGAAACTCTTCTTCCTGAGACCACTTCTAAGAAACGGGACAAGATTAGGAATCAGGTAAAGGTGAGCACACATAAAACCACGTCATGATAACATCTTAAGGAAATCACTTTGCCCTGTCTGGAACATTTTTACTTTAATCTTTACATATTTTATGTTTCAGACATTTAAAGTAAGAGTAGGAATAGAAATTACTGTCCAAAATATATTCTATTATTTTAATTTACCTCTAAGGAAATTTACTTTCAACTTTGATCCAGAATTCAAATAAAACGTAAGTAACATACCTGTCATAGCCCAGAGGTTGAGGAGAATGACCACTAAATTTGGGACTGCTCCTAGAAATTGTATTCCCCGGTGATATATTATTTATGCGCTGTAATACATAAGTAATGTTTTGTTACTCCGTGTAAACATTTTATTTATATACATGTTTTTTAAACTGTTAGCACACCAGTTAACTTCTAATGTAATTAAAAGTCTGGTATCCTATGTGAGCAAACGTGAGTACAGAAATCAAGGGAAAAACACGCAAAAAACTGCATATGGCACTTCCTCCTCATTGTGTCGTAAGTCTAAACCAAGGGTTCCCAAACTTTTTACACAGGGGGCCAGTTCACTGTCCCCAGACCATTGGAGGGCTGCCACATACAGTGTTCCTCTCACTGACCACCAATGAAAGAGGTGCCCTTTCTGGAAGTGCAGCGGGGACCGAATAAATGGTCTCAGGGGGCCGCATGCGGCCCGTGGGCTGTAGGTTGCAGACACCTGGCGGACGCCTGGACTCTAAACCTACCACATAAGTCATAAAGGGGTACCCAGTTCCTAGATCTGCCAGAACCATGTAATACCAACTTCTCATTTGTTTCTTCCTGAATCATAATTTGGCATAGTGACATTCTTTCAAACCCAAAGCTACGGCACTGGGCCCCGACTTGAAGCTGACCCCCACAAGTGGGAGGGAGACTTTGAGGCATACAGAGTCTGGGGAAGGTCCTCAAAATCCCAGTGGTGGCTTAGTGTGTTTCCATAGGAGAGTCTGAAATCTGAGGCCACCACTCTGAGACTCTCACTACCGTAATGAACACTCACTGTGTGTGAACACACTCCTCTATCAGAAGCACCCCTCCCACCTCTCCAATGGGCAGGGTTTCATGTGTGCATCTGCAGGACCGCCCACTTCTGCTCTTCCTGCTGTCTGTGCACATCTTCACTACGCACTACCCCATCAACTCCGCCAGGACCCGGGTCACACCTTCCACGTCTCTCTCTGGTTCCCCAGACTATCTAACAAAAGCTGGTCAACCTGCAGGCCTTCTTTTTCTCAGAGGAGAAGCACATTTGTTTTTAAATTTGTGACAGTTGTGCCCCAGTTTATTCTATGAAATAGCTTCTCATGATCGTAAGTTCTCTCCTAACAAAATACAAGATTTTCATCAAAATACTCTATCACAACCAGAGCAACACGTATTAGAAAATTCTACTGCACACCAAGGATCTGTTGAACTTGCTGTAAGTGTTTTCGAGAGCACTCCTCAGGCCGTCGTTACTGTCGTGCAGCTTCCGGTTAGCTGTTCTGCAGAGTAAGGAAATACAACAGAGAAATCGATACAAAAACGTGTTAGTGGGGGCAAATGTCACCACTTATTTCTCAGGCTGTGATGTGCAGAATGTGGAATGACCACCTCTTGCAACTTTCTCCCTCTTCCATTCACACCTCATAAACTGACATCTAAATGCATTACAGGAAACACAACCTCATGGGTGTGTCACCTCTCTGTAAGACCCCACTGCATGTAGGAAGGGTTAGATGTCCTGTGGGACTGCTCTGCCCTCCTGCAGCCCCATCCTTGGAATAGGTTTCAGGCATGTCTCTGTTCCCAAAACACCTGGGACCAGCCGGCAGGACAATCGCTCTCTGACCCCTGCACGCAGCCTGGCTATGGGTGTGGTGTGTGTACCACACTCCTTCCTGACTACTCCTGCATCCCCCTCCTGGTCAGGTGCTGGGACACAAGGCACAGCCATGTACCAGTTAAAGGCTCTGATGTTGACTCAGGTTTCAAATCCAACTCAGCCTTGTCCTCCCACATGATGGACAGGAGCTATTTCACCTGTCAGAGCCTCAGCAACCTCCTCTATGAGGTGAGGACAATAACAAAGCCTCTGGCACGGAGAGTAGCTAATCATGCCCCACTGAAGGCTTCTTCATCCCTATGCCCTCAGCTCACTCAATACTGATGCTTCCACTGGGAACATTTCCTGGACCTTCCTGGTTAGGCCAAAGTTCTCTTTGGTACACATCCCTTCCCTTTGCCCCTCTTTCTCATTCAGCATTTTATAATTCCATGATGTCTGATCAGGTTCTCCTCTTCCCTAGACTAACCCCATTAGGAGAGAGACTTTTTTCCTACTACTTGCCACTCTAGCCTCAGCTCCCAGCACACCTGGCCCTTAGAAGGTGGTGAGTGGAGATTTGCCAAATGAATGAATGAATCAATCAACAGGATTATGACAATACATCAACTCTAATTGTCACAGGTGAGACTTAATAGCCATTCCAAGATGGTGAGACAAATTTGTCAAGCCTGATCTTACTCCATTTGGGGGAAGTGAAAACAGCAGAAAATACTGCGTGGGAGGAAAAGAGAGAAAGTGAGGGAGAGGGCGATTGTGTGAGGGAGGGCCTCAGAGGCTGGAATTACTGCAGCTCCCCTGTGAAGCTGACAGAGCGGGTATGATATTTCCAAAAGGGTTTTTACAAAAACCTAAGAGAAGTACACCTCTGACCAAGCACCATAAGCTGTGAAAGAATGGTCACGTACGCCTGGTGCTGCGATGAGACCACCGAGACGCCTGACCGCCTCTCAGCTGAGCTACAGAGGCAGCCGTGAACGCCAGGGCCATCACTCTCCACAGAAGTGTAATAGAGACACAGGGCTCAGAGCACCTGACTTGCAAGGACTTTTAGAGAATTATGCTCTGGGGCCTGGATGTGAGTAGTTGATTTGGGATTAGAGGCGTCAGACAGCTAAGAGGTTGTTCTAAATGCAGCACAGCTAGAGGACTCATGCATACACAGAGGAACCCGTATTAGGACACAGCGACTTGTGTTACATGTGGCACTTGTTTTATTAACAACAACAATAACAAAAGTAAAATGTAAATGGAATGAGCAGTTTATATGAGAACTTACTGGAGTATTTCAATCTGCCTCTCAAGACTATTTCGATCTTCCGTGTACTCTCGGATTATTTCCAGATCCCTGTAAAATGGTTTTATGTTGAGTGAGAATCAGGTGTTCAGTCCTGCCTTACCCAAAACTGCCATCTCCAACTCCTTTTCACCTTTTCTAAGACGCGTGTCCTTACCCATTCCTGTCTGGGCTCCCACCTGGCCCCTCCCCCGTCAGCAGCCCCTCTCCTCCTGGGACTCCACAAACCCGCCCACACTCTCTGCTTTCTTGTGCAAGGCGCTGCTCCACCTCATCGCCCACTCAGCACCACCAGCCTTACACCCCAGCACTGGCCTGGCTCTGCTCCTCACTGGGAATGAACCGCTGCCCTTCTGCTGAGTGCCCTCTCCCCACCTTCCTCTCCTTCTAACCCTGCTCTGCCCATTCGAACCCTTACACAATCCCACCCTGTTATTATCTTTCTCCTGGGTCCTTCTCTCCTTGCCTCGCCCCTGCTCCAACTCCCCCCCTCCTCCCTGCACCACAGAGGAAACCACAGGACAGGGCCCAGCTGTCTCCATGCATGGTATGTTCTCACAGGCTGACTCCTCCCTCGGCTACTTCACTGTGAAGCCCTGGCCTCATCCTCAAAGGTCATGCTGAGCAGCAGTCACTCATCTCCAGCCCATATTCCACCTCGGCCATTTCTAAGCAACAAACCCCCTCACTAGCTTCCAGAATGCTCATGATATTACATTCTAATCTTAAACTAGCTTTCCAACATTTTATTGTTTTAACTTTTACTTTTCCATTCAAAATATCATTTTTTTTTTACCCAGTGGTATGATCACTCCTCCCCAAACGAGTCTTATCTGTCCCAAACATCTGGACCCTGCGCTGGTCATCGCCTGACCTGGGACATCTCTGGACTTTCTCCTCCCGTCTGTGAAGTGGGGATAAGGACAGTCCGTCTCACAGGATACCCTGTGGACTGAAGGAGTGAATACTAACCCGGCACTGAGGACAGGGCCTGGCAGATGGCACCTGTGTTACTGCTGATGTTGCCTCTGCTCCCCTTGAGCAACACAAACCTATTCCCCTCCCAAGGTCACCTCGAGCGTTTCCTCTTTAGTCAAGTTCTTCACCTCTTCTGAACTAAAAGCACAGGTTTTCTACCATCACGTGGCAATGAGGCCCACCTGCGCACTGCTGGTGGTATTGCTTCTGACACTGTGCAGCTCTATGTCAACTCTGTCATCTTTGAGATTTTTATCTTCCTCAACTAAATCTGAAGTTCTCAAAGAGCAGAGACCACAACTGTCCTTTTTTATGCATTCCACACTCAACACTCCTCATGTAGTTCAAGACCTGCTGAATAAATGTTTCACTGCTTTCCATTACAGGACCTTGATTCTGATAAAAATTTGCAAACAAACAAATAAAAAATGTTATGTTTTCCCAAGTGTGCACATGTGTATATACATACATGCATATACTATAGATGCATTTTATATGCATATATGTATAGATACATTAATATGCAACTGTGTATGCTTGTGTATATATTTTATATTTGTACACATATCCATTTTTGCATATCTCTATATATATAGTCTTGTGTGTGTGTGTGTGTGTATATATATATAAATACACACCTCCGTGTGTGTGTTATGCCTTCTGTTACTAATGCCATACAGCAAAACTAAAGTATAGTAAAATAAAATTACTTGTCTAAGATAGCTAATTTTCCTTATGTTGAAGGACCAATATTCCTATCTTCAAAGCCCTTTAATTAGCACTGACTCTTGACATGTTAGAAATATTCTTCTGCTCCAGGTTAACTCAAGTATTTATTAAGCCGTGCTCTGTCCTACCCGGTCAATAATTAAACTAACTAATCTGTTTGCATAAAAAATTAGACACAAAAATTACTAGAAAAGCCAATAAGAACATAAACTCTTTAGAAAGCAAATGATGTATCAGTAAAGTTAATCAATAAGCCTTTCTTGTTACACAGCTGAGCATGGTCATCCCATGTATGGTTACCAAAATGAACATTCCACTCAAACTAAAACAATCAAATGTAAAGTTTCATACCTTTCAGAATTCAGACTCTGATCAGCATAATCACTTTTCAAAGCATCTAATTCACTCTGAAGAAAGGCTATGTTTGTCTGGGCTTCTAAAAGATCTTTCTTAACTTTCTGATTTTCCTAGAGAAAAGGAACATTGCAGATATTAGATTCAGTCTCTTTCACCTGGAGAAATAAAGTCAAGTGGAGTGGAACGTCCTGCACAAAACTCTCACCCATGCACAGGTCTTTGAATCTCAGTATGCAAAGAATTAATTATCAAGTCAAGGTAATTTGAAATTATTAAAGCGTCCAAAATCTAAACCCTCAAAGTTGTTCTTTTTATTTTTAATACTTGACATTTGGTGCCAAACTCCAACAATCTTCAGCTTGTTGTCATTATTAACTGTGACATGTTATTGGCAAATTAACTGAGATTAAACATTTAAACATCTGTTTACTTAATGAGAGCTATGCACTACTGACAAAACCTCTGTGAAATGAAGAGGAGCTATTACCAGGCAGACTGGCTCCTTTTCACAGTAAATCCTATCAACTAACATTTTTAAATTTTGCACACAAAAATAAAACAACGTGGTTAGAAATTTTATAATTTTTTTTTAAATTCTAAGGAAGACATTGCCATTTACGATAACATGGATGGACCCTGAGAACATTATATTGAGTGAAATAAGTAAATCAGAAAACTCTAAGAACTGTATAATTTCACACATAAGTGGGATATAAAACTGAGACTCATGGACATGGATAAAAGTGAAGTGGTTGGGGGGGGAGATCTAGGAGAGGTGGGTGTGGGGGAGAGGGATGTAGAGGAGGGAGAGGGGAGATCTAGGAGAGGTGGGTGTGGGGAGAGGGATGTAGAGGAGGGGGGAGGGGAGATCTAGGAGAGGTGGGTGTGGGGAGAGGGATGTAGAGGAGGGGGGAGGGGAGATCTAGGAGAGGTGGGTGTGGGGAGAGGGATATAGAGGAGGGGGGAGGGGAGATCTAGGAGAGGTGGGTGTGGGGGGAGGGATGTAGAAGAGGAGGAATGGAGAGTATAAAGAAGGACATATATAAGGTGACAAAATGATTTGACTTTGGGTGATGGGTATACAACATAATCAACAGTTCAAATGCTATAGAAACGTTTACCTTAAACCTATGTACTCTAATTGATCAATGTCACCCTGTTAAATTTAATTTTCTAAACAAATTTTTTTAAAAACACTTTCTACAAAATTTTTAAAACTTGTAAAAATTTATCTAAGAAAATTTTCTAAAATAAAATTCAAGCAGCTCAAAGTGGTGAACTGAGCACTTGAATTTGTCTTCCCTCCCTTCTGAGACCCCATTAACCTGAAACACGAAAGGAAATAAATCAATGAAAGTATAAAGAATGGAAGGGGGACCCATCTGCAGTTAAGTGACTTAAGCATTTCTGAAAATGGAAACTGGACCGAAATGTGCTGACTAAGGCAGAGAGCAGGGGTAAAGCAGGCCTGGAAGATGCATGTGGAGGGTTCTGCCTGGAACAGAGGAGAGGCAGCTGGCCATACAGAAGCCCAGAGAATGAGAGTGGAGCTGAATACCGGTTCAACTTAAATATTAAGTCACCCGCCCCTCAAGCCCATGCCTGCTCTTACCCTAGGAAAGAACCGCAGAGAGCCAGAGTGGACTCCAAAGGCAACCAGATGGGGCTTGCCTTTACCATAAAACACGAAATGGCTCTTGGAGGTAAGCAGAGGGGGCACAGGGGGTGAAACAGCAGTGGAAAGAGACTTTGCAAGGGGCATGGGGGCACGATGCAGTGGGCAGAGGGTGTTATATTGAGTGAGACACTTGAAAACATGTCAACACAATAAATTAAAATTTAAATTTAAAAAAACTGTATGACTCTAATAAGAAAAGCCAAAGCGTCCCTCTGAATACCCAGGCCACATCCATTCTGGTAATTGGGATCCCCCTGCACAACAGCCAGCTTCACACACACAGCTCCTAGGAAGACCCATCACAGGATGGAGGCCTTGAGGGAAATAGATGCCTTAACCCAGCTGCCCAGAAACCTACCCCAGCTACTAAAATGATCCGAAATTCCAAGATGACATAGGGGCAGCAAAGCAATCAATCCAATAAAGACTGAAACTTTGTACAGTCTAAAATTAATATGAAGGAGAAAAATACAATTTCTGTGCATTGGGAAGAAGAACTAGGAAGTTATAAAGTATCAGTGATATAAAGATGGCAGATTTTTTGTTTGTTTTTTGTTGTTTTGTTTTGTTTTTTACAATAATAAAAAAATACAAAAAAACCCACATGACTCTAAGAAAGTCATGATCCAAATACAAAGCCAACTAAGATGTGGCCGGACATGGAAGTGATCGTGCATTAAGGGGCTTCATTTGACCATGAATTTGGGTGGCACAGGGCTAATGGCTAGAGAGACAGGAATGCAATTCTAGCTCATACTATCTCATTTCTTGGCTCCTCAGTGAGAATAAAAGAAATGTTCATTATTGGCTTTCAACTTTTAGAGTTAACCTAAAAACAAAATAAAGAAAACTTCCTCAAGGTCATATAAACAGATGCAAATGTTATTGGTATTCACAATAGAAAGACTAAAAATATAGTCAGCAGAAGATGGAAAAGGGACTGAAAGAGGAAAGCCAGAGAGAAGAAGGGCAAAGCCATAACGCCTCATCTCATCAAGCCGGGGGACACAGATCAGAGTTGATGCTATAAGAATGCAGGGTTAACTATTGAAAGTTCAAGGCCATGACATTACTGCTTGGGATAAAAAGTAAATGGGGCCTGACCAGGCGGTGGCACAGTGGATAGAGCGTCGGACTAGGATGCAGAAAACCCAGGTTCGAGACTCTGAGGTTGCCGGCTTGAGCGCGGGCTTATCTGGTTTGAGCAAAAGCCCACCAGCTTGAACCCAAGGTCGCTGGCTCGAGCAAGGGGTTACTCGGTCTGCTGAAGGCCCGCGGTCAAGGCACATATGAGAGGGCAGTCAATGAACAACTAAGGTGTTGCAACGCGCAATGAAAAAAAACTAATGATTGATGCTTCTCATCTCTCCGTTCCTGTCTGTCTGTCCCTGTCTGTCCCTCTCTCTGACTCACTCTCTGTCTCTGTAAAAAAAAAAAAAAAAAAAAAAGTAAATAGGGATGTAAGTAAGCATTCACAACAGGTGAGGTATCACTGAGGGAACAAGCCTGCATAAATTATATCTTTGATTTATGAGATTAAATTAAAATATGATTTGAAAGGTATTTCATAGACTTTTCTCATTAGAGTATTAATGTCTCTGAGCTTCTATTCCTGTAACAGTGAAAGGTTAGCATAACTATATTTAGGAAACAGTAGTCTAACAGGAAATGTGACTCTGTAAGTGAGAATGTGATTCTTACCATTGATAAATCATAGATCTGTTTCTTTAGTGCAGCCACATCTTCTTTCTGACTCACATGTTTTGATTGTTCTTCTAGCTGAAAGAACAAATAAAAGTTGTGTGTTTACAGACATATACCAAATTGATTCAGGTCAGTTTAGTAATATCCTTGCATATAGAAATGGGAATTCTAGAAGTCTTCAATTTTCAACATTAGAGAACTTTATGTCATTAAATTACATATAATCCATAAGAATTCAAAATTTTGATTTAAATAATTTAAACATTTGAAAATTTTTTTGAAACAATTGGAAAGACCTTTTGGGAAACCACTCAACTGTTAAGCAAGCCAATCCTTGCTCTTTCAGTTACATTGTATATCAGTCTGCACCTCTATATTCTATATTCACCTAGAGCGTTATGAGCACTTAACACTTACTATCTGGTATTATAATTATTTCTAAATGATCTACCTGTCCTGCAGAGACTAATTTATTTTTATTTTTATTTTTTTACAGAGACAGAGAGAAAGTCAGAGAGAGGGATAGATAGGGACAGACAGACAAGAACGGAGAGAGATGAGAAGCATCAATCATCAGTTTTTCGTTGTGACACCTTAGTTGTTCATTGATTGCTTTCTCATATGTGCCTTGACCTTGGGCCTTCAGCAGCCCGAGTAACCCCTTGCTCAAGTTATAAAGTATCAGTGATTAAAGATGGCAGATTTTTTGTTTGTTTTTTGTTGTTTTGTTTTGTTTGCTCAAGCCAGCAACCTTGGGTCCAAGCTGGTGAGCTTTGCTCAAGCTGGCAACCGTGGGGTCTCGAACCAGGGTCCTCCACATCCCAGTCCGATGCTCTATCCACTGTGCCACTGCCTGGTCAGACTAATATTTTTAAGAAAAAAGTTAGTGTCATTTTCACCTATATTTTCTTCACAGTGATATCAGGAAATTCTTATTGAATGACTGAAATCAATAAAATTTAAGTATGATGAGAAGGTAGAGACACATGCAAACAAAATTAGAGAAATATATATATAAGCTTTGCTTCCCGGTTGGCTCATTAGTATTTCCAGGCTAAGTTGGCTCAGGAGAATTTATAACCTAAACAACAAAAATGTCTTCAATAAAAATAGGTTACAACCCATGGGAAATGTGAGGATTTGTGTGTGTCCATTAATTGAATATTTACATACTGGTCAAAATGTATACTTTATTTCATTAAGTCTAAGTCAAAATCTAAGTACTCTGACACTGGACTTCATCTTGCCAGAAGTTCTCACACAACTGTGTCATGACCGCACATGCTGACTGTAACTGAGACGAGCTGCTGAGTTTTGAGATGCACACCAAGTTCAGAGAAGAGGAACTGTGGCATCATGTATTTCTCAGGATCAATGGCATACGGTAACGGCCATTTTAACAACTTTGTAAACTCTTCTCCAGATCTTCTCAGACTTCGCTGTGCTCTCACGTGAATCATTGATTTGCAGAACAACCCTTTGAAACAAGCAGGAAGTCTGGTACAAGTGAGAAAGCACCAACTGTTTAGTATAGGTGACTCCGTTACTTGGTAGCTGTGTGCCTTTGAATAAGTTACTTAACCTCTCTAGAACTCAGAGTCCTCATCTGTAAAAAGTTAGGATATTTTTACCTACTACTAAAAAAATGTTTGAGATTTAGATTTGTAAAAATTATGAAAAAGTACTTTATAAACTATAAAGTCAATAAAATATCAGTTATTATAGTTAGGTAGGACACCACATTATTAATCACATTTTACAGATGAGAAGCTAAAGATCAGAAAGATGAAGTCAACTGTATCAGACATTACAGGGCAGAAACTGAGACTCTACAAGAACTCAGGTGTCATCACTCCTGACTCTCAGGGCCTATTTGGTCTTCATCATGTGCTGCATTAGGGTAAAAATCTGTCTCTTCTTGCACATATTCTCTTAGTCTGCAGATTTCAGGAGACATGGAAATAAGTGAGGATGATGACGAGGAAAATCTGTGACTCTGACATAAATAAAGGATTGATGGATCCAAATTCTGTAATATAACCATGCTATATACAGTCTAATGACCTTTGGAAATTAGAAAAAAGGTTAACATTGATAATAATTTTCCAAGAATACTATGAGAATTCTTAATAATTCCAGAGGTTTAAATCGTGATAGCCCACAAAATACAGTTAATCATCACTTAATCTCACTGCATATTTACACTGTAAGGTATATTAAAGGTTATCACATCAACAACAGAAGCAAAGGGATGTCCCCAAATTCACAATGCCACTTTCAGAGCTGATTGTTTTGTAAGCGTTAATTTTCGTGCTAGCCATGATTTTCCTGTTAGTTATGGAGACCATCCCATACCAGAAATGCATCCAACACCATGCTGGAGTCAACCTGTCCAACCAGGTGAGAGCCTGTTTTAAGCACCTCTTCCCAAGCTGTGCATTCAGTGGTGTCAATTTAGTGGCTTGAAATCAGTAATGGAGTATTTATACCATGGAAACTGGCAAATGCGCCAAATCTCTTCCTCCTCACCAGAGCTGGAGCCAGTTGATAAAAATCTAGCAAAACTCCACTGAGTGGACCGTACCCTACTCATTTGGAACTAAATAGAGCAAAGGCTAAAACCCATTCAAACCTTTGCTCACACTTCAACACGTTCTCACCCACCTCTTGCTGATCAGGGGTCCCCTAGATCTGGGGAATATTCATTTCATTTAATAAAGATTCACTCAATATCTACCAGGTCCCTTACAGTGAGGTGGGGACAGACATACTAGGCTCTGTGACCAGGAGACAGTACCTCCACTGCCACGAGCACAGTCCACTGGACATGTGGGAAATGAGGGCCCTTGGTGGTGAAGACTAAGGAAAGAAAAGCGGGGGTTGATGGACAACTGTTCAAGGATCAGAAATATTCATTAGATCCATGCAAAAGGCAGGATGCTATTGGACACTTAAAAGGAAATGGAGGCCCTTAAAAAATGTCTTTCCACAGATTCTAACTTGACACTGAGGTCTGACTACACCTGCTGCTCCAATGTGATTCCAAATGTTTTTAGCCACTAATTACTCTGACACACTGATATCCTGAAGCCATTACTAAAATTCTAGTGCCAAATACCAACCTTTTTCAGTTTCTTTATCGTCACCTGTAAATCTCCTACTTCTGTTTCATACTGACGTCTGAGGTCACTGAGGGCTTCCTCAGCTTTGCGTTTTTCCTAAAAGAAAATAAAAAGGTTGTGTTTATTTAAATAGGTTCTTCAAAACCCCAGAGATGAGAAATGTTCTTGTTGAACTAAGGCTGATCCCAAGTCTCCTACATAGGGAGGGCAGAAGTGACCACGAGACTCTAGATACACGGCCTCCTCTGGGACTGAAACCACTCCTAGGATGAAACAACAAAGGCTCCAGGGTCAGGTTATTGTTCCCGCATCATCCATAACCCAGACAGGACAGAGTCAGGACACAAACCCTGGTCTACGGATGCCAACACTCAGGCCCTTCTCACTCGATTGTGCTGTCTTTCAGAGTTAACAGGACAAGTGAATAAAAAAGGAAACAAAGAAAAAGATACTTTTCCAAAAATATGGAAGCCAACACTACTTATTTGAAGAAAAAAAAAAAGGTTTATTTTCTATTTCCATTAAACACTAATGATCCAAATATATTTTATAAGGAATATATTTCTTCCTTGAAAATCACTGGAGCATCCAAAACTTTCAACTATAAGAATTCCTGTAATGATGAATTAAGTATATCCCAAATGTACCTTTACTTATAATTCATATTCCATTATGGAACATGGAGGTTAGCAGAGGGAATTTGAATGTCACTGTCATCTAGCGACAAGGCTGGCAGTAAGCATGGGCAGTGAGACGGTGCTGTGTGACACTGGAGCACCTCCTCAGCAGGAGGCTGGCTCTGTCTTCTCCTCAGCCCTCAGCTCTCATGGCACCTCCTCTCAACCAGACCTCTCAACCTGAACATCCCCCTGTGCCAGGTGCGTCTACACACACTCTGATTCTTTACTGCACTTGTCCCTATCGAAAATTACCTGCTTCATTTATTTCATTATTTATTCTCTGTCTCTCCCTTTACCCTACCTACCACCCAAAACCACCACCACTAAAAGTGTCCTTGTTGAGAGCCCCTGTGGGAGCCTGAACTTGCTCCAGCAGAGGATGCCCAGTGGCCTGTCCAACAGGGCGTGTCATGGGACTCACTGACGAACGAATCCCACACACTCACGTCTTTCCGCGTCTTGTGTTCTGCAGCCTGAATCCTCTGATCCATTTCCTCTTCCAGCTCACTCAGCTGCATGGCTGCCTTGTCCTGGGCTCTGAAATTCAAGAGGATGCACACCTTTTCATTATATGTACTCTTGAACTTGGAACATGCAAGCTTTGACTAATCTATTTCAAGCCCTTTATTTTACAAATAGAAGAAACAAAATATTTAAAATAATAATTGCTGTACTTTCCACATATTAAAATAAGATTAGCAATTTAACCATTTAGGTGTAAAAGGACATTAAAATATATATTAAATAATGGAATAGATTGGATAAAATGGTATTGTGTCAAAAAACTGATAAAGGTAACAAATTACGGGGAGGCTATCAAATTTTAAAAGTCCTTTTCTGTGTCATGACTGGGTTATAACCCTGAAAATAAATAAATAAATAAAATAGAGAAAGAGGGAGGGAAGGAAGGAAGGGAGGAAAGAAGGAAAGAAGGGAGGGAGGGAGGAGGGAAGAAGTGGGAGAGGAAATGAAAGAGAGGGAGGGAAGGAGGGAGGGAGGGAGGAAAGGAGGGAGGGAGGGAAAGAAAAACAGACTGCATGGCAAAGAGATGGTTAGATACAATTTTGATATTGCATTATATAAAACACCCAATGTTATAATGCTACAGTTAAAAGGGAAAAAAAGGAGAGAACTCATCAATTATTACTAATCAGTTTCTGAAATTTATAAATGTAGATACAGTTACCCTTTAGAAAATTTGGGTTTTTTTTTTTTACTAATATAATCAATAAGTCAAATTTTATGGAGGCAAACCATATTGATATGCTATAAAGTCAGAAATGAGAACATTTTGTTAAGAAGAGTTCCCATTTTATTTAACAATAGCCTCATACGAAGACATGTATCACTTTAGAATGGTTGAGGCCTCAGATTAAGCCCTAAAATAGATATTTTGGTTCTCTCTCAGCTCTATGTCCAATTACCTACATTTTCATACCCACATGTCTTGCTTATTCAACTGGATTGTACGTGACTGAAAGCAGCCACCGTGAGATTTAGAGAGTCACACACTTGGATCAATGACACGCCACTAATAAAGAGGAAGGAGCAGGAAGACCTAATCAGAACTCCCGTCTTCCAGTTTGGTGGCTTCTGCTACGCCATCCTCCCTGCTTGCAACTTACTCCCCTGCAACACAATTTACTGGTGCATAATTTAATTCCTACATAAAGTTCCAAACGAGCATTGAGGGGTGAGGGGAAGAATCCAAAGTAAAATTTTGAGTGACATACTACTATTTTCTGCTCCTGTTTACTCCCCCCTTCCCTCCAAGGTTATTTAACTCCATATGGAAAAGTCAGCTATTTCTAGTTTGCTTATAAATACTTGCTATTTGAACCTTAGGAATTATGTACCACCATAGCAACTTCGATATGGGGGTTTGTTTGTTGTTTACGAGAACTGTAAAACTGTATAGAGAAATGCCACATACTCATTTCTCTTGTTATGGCCAGTGTTCCCAGCCAGTCTTCCACACATCTAGTCCAACCATTCGGGCACCTGGGACTGCCACTGAATGTGTTCCCCCGCTTTTCTCACTGCTGAGCCACTTTTATAGGTTCTGGTTGTTCAGTCTGTGACCAGAGTGTTTGCCCCAGCAATGCCTAATCCCTAGTAAAATGTCCAGGGTATGGGCGAATGTCCTCTTCACCCTAGCCCAGGGCCCCTACCAGGACACTGGGAACCCATTATTCAGGTGCAAGTGCAGAGCAGAAAGCCTGAGACCTTCCCAACCTAAAAATAGAGGTGAGGCTAGGCAGGTAAGGAAATGTTCACAGTGGTCATATATCGATGCTTCAGTGAGGTCTCTGATAATTGAGAGAGGGGTCTTTAGGAGGTCCGCACTCAGGACACAGCCTGACTTTGGACCCCACCCAGAGAGCACCGAAGTGGGGACAAGGAAAGCACCCACACGGTTCAGCATAATGTGACATACAGCTCAGCCGGAGAGCAGCCTGTCTGGTAATGAGAGCCTAAGAATGTCATTCTTTTTCTCCCTAATGGGTTTACATGGTCCTATCTTGAGAGGGAGCACACGCGTGTGTTGCTTTTGTGCATGTGTGTTTGTGAATGTATGTGTGCTCCATGTATCTTTGTGTGGGTCTATGTGTGCCTGTGTGTATACACAAGAGTTTATCTATTTGAAGCTATTCACCAGACACTGTGAAAACACACTGTGTGTCCGCTACTGCCCTCTCAAAGGAGGCCTGTCTGGGGCTCTGATCAACACTTCACAGTGCGCTCCGGAATCCAGAGCTGTGAAGGGCACCCTCTTGAGAGCCCAGCAGGCACAGTGCAGGGAGAAGACCCAGACCAGGAGGGAACGTGTTCATGAGCAACCTCCCCACCCCGTGAATACTTCAGCTCTTGCATGACTCTCAGACTATAAAAATAGGCCTACTTAACATCAACATTGTAAAACATTTTCTCTTCTACCTTTTTAAAATTTATTTTTTAATTTATTGGGATGACATGGTTTGCCAAACCGTATAGGTTTCAAGTGTACAACTCAAAATTACACCATCTACTTCAGTTACTTCAAAGAGTCAGCTCGATAGTCTCACTGTCCGGTTGAAGGACAGAACAGAGACAGAGGAGCAGCCCTGCCTGCCCGCATGGAGACGAAGGCATCCTACCAAAGGGCCGTTTGCAGGCTCTGGGCTGAGACCTCGAGCAGGGTGGGTAGCATGCTTGGAGCTGCCGGGTGAATACATGTTAGCCAAAAGCCTCTGTGGGACAAACCAGGAACTGTATCAAACAAAACGCCCTCTTTTCCAACATCCGCCCGAGGAGTGTGCTCCTTCAGTAAGCAAAGAGGCTGCTATATGCACCACAACACACGTAATTCTTCTTTTGCACTGGCTGCTGTGAAAACCAGTAAGACAGCCTGTGTGAGCCAGCTCTGCCTTCCAAATTGGCCGTGTGACTGGAAGGGCTTAGCAGCTCTCAGGCTTTCGGTCCCAGCCCCGTGACAGGCCTAGAGGGAGAGGCATCACCCACAGTGGCATCTATTAAGTCTCAAGCCCCTGCAGAGGTGAATATTTATGGCCTCGATTGGCACAGGCAGAAGCTGAGAGCCGTGGAAATTAAGTAACTTGTCTGAAGTTGCACGCCAGTCACTGATGAGGCCAGGCTCCCAACGGAGCCCTGCCTGCCTTTTGGGATGGAAAGTGTCCCATGTGTTTCAAGTGGCTGAATAGCAGATAACAAATCTCTTTGAAGTGTTCTGTACAGAATCGTGGCCTTGAAGAGATACGACTGACCTGCTGATGGACTGCTGACTGACCCTTTGAAGTACTGCCTGACTCAACTTCCCCCATGCTGGCTTAGCTGAGACAGCTTCAGGTTCCCAAGGACCAGAAAGCCCTCCCACATCATGATGTGACAATGCATTTCTGTCCATGTGACCTCCAGGTCGGAGAGCCAGTTCGAGGACCCCAGGTGCCACTTAGAAAGGAAGGAATGCAATACCTCTTCACTGCAATGGCCAGGTTTTCCATTTCTGTGCTTTGAAGTCTGATCTCACGGATGAAGTTCTTTATAATGTGCTCATATGGCTGGATCAGTCTTGGCTCCACAAGGTTGATGTTTTGATACAAGGTACTAACTTGTTCTTTCCTTCAAAACAAATCAAATTAAACCATGTGAAAAATAAAGAGGCAAACTTTCAGAATATTTTTACAAAAGAGACACATAAGTAAAGAACTAAGGAAGAGCCCTGGCCAGTTGGCTCAGTGGTAGAGTGTCAGCCTGGCGTGCAGGAGTCCCGGGTTCGATTTCCAGCCAGGGCACACAGGAGAAGCGCCCATCTGCTTCTCCACCCCTCCCCCTCTCCTTCCTCTCTGTCTCTCTCTTCCTCTCCTGCAGACAAGGCTCCATTGGAGCAAAATTTGCCTGGGCACTGAGGATGGCTCTGTGGCCTCTGCCTCAGGAGCTAGAATGGCTCCGGTTGCAGCAGAGCAGGGCAGAGCATCGCCCCCTGGTGGGCATGCCGAGTGGATCCCGGTCGGGCGCATGCAGGTGTCTGTCTGACTGCCTCCCCGTTTCCAACTTCAAAGAAATACAAAAAAAAAAGAAAAGAAAAAAGAACTAAGGAAGAAACAACAGCAATAATACAGTGTGTCCGTAAAGTCATGGTGCACTTTTGACCAGTCACAGGAAAGCAAGAAAAAATGATAGAAATGTGAAATCTGCACCAAGTAAAAGGAAAACCCTCCCAGTTTCTGTAGGATGATGTGGCAGCATGTGCACATGCGCAGATGATGACATAACACCGTGTATACAGCGAAGCAGCCCACGGCCATGCCAGTCAAGATGTGAACGGTACAGAAGAAAGTTCAGTGTATTCTGTGGCTCGCTAAATTCGAATCCATGACCAAAGCGCAATGTGAATGTCGGCGCATTTATAACAAAGTGCCACCACATAGGAATAACATTACTCGGTGGGATAAGCAGTTGAAGAAAACCGGCAGTTTGGTGGAGAAACCCCGTTCTGGTAGGCCATCAGTCAGTGATGAGTCTGTAGAAGCTACACGGGATAGCTACCTAAGGAACCCTAAAAAATCTGTGCATGAGCCCACATCAAACTGCTCTAAGTAGGTATGAAACTGGGAGAGTTTTCCTTTTATTTGGTGCAGATTTCACATTTCTATTGTCTTTTGTTGCTTTCCTGTGACCGGTCAAAAGTGCACCATGACTTAATGGACACACTGTAGAATAACCTATTATGGAGGGACATCGTCAGAGATGTTGCTACATTCTTCATCTTTTTTTTTTTTTTTTTTTTTTACAATAGAACAGCAACTTTATTGTTTTTGCAGCTTTACTGAGGTATGATGAACAATAAAAAACAAACAGTTTTCAGTTATGCAATGTGATTTTAAGGTGTACAATGTGATAGTTTAATGTCAAAAGATGGAGTCTTATGGGGCAGTGGAAATGCATACAAGGGCACTGATAGGGAAGAATTTTTGTTGTTGTTGTTCTTGATGGGTTTTCTTTAACAGAAAGGTAATAGATTTATAGAGAAAAACTTAGGTAACACTAAAACAATTGTTTAATTCCATGTTCTACCAATCCCCAACAAGGAAGTATTTAAAATTTTATGATCGTAAGAAAACATATACCTATCATTTTATGGTCAGTTAAAAATTACTTCATATACAGTCCCCGGCCGGTTGGCTCAGTGGTAGAGCGTCGGCCTGGCGTGCAGAAGTCCCGGGTTCGATTCCCGGCCAGGGCACACAGGAGAAGTGCCCATCTGCTTCTCCACCCTTCCCCCTTTCCTTCCTCTCTGTCTCTCTCTTCCCCTCCCGCAGCCAAGGCTCCATTGGAGCAAAAGATGGCCCGGGTGCTGGGGATGGCTCCTTGGCCACTGCCCCAGGCGCTGGAGTGGCTATGGTCGCAGCAGAGCGATGCCCCAGAGGGGCAGAGCATCGCCACCTGGTGGGCAGAGCATTGCCCCTGGTGGGCACGCCGGGTGGATCCTGGTCGGGCGCATGAGGGAGTCTGTCTGACTGTCTCTCCCCGTTTCCAGCTTCAGAAAAATACAAAAAAAAAAAAATTACTTCATATACATAAATTCATGTAAGTATCTATTTATATGTGACAGTCCTCATACTCACTACTTAATAATTTTTGTTAAAAGACAAAGTTTTCGCAGTCATTTCAAAAGAAAAATTATTAAGAACAGCCATTTGGCTGGCATTGCCCTTGACTCAAGTTTAGGAGCAGAGGCGCTAAGCGGATCTGGTTTGAGCCATGCATAATGTGCCTGTAGAACGTCCCTGCCATCGATGCACCAGGAGACTCCCTACCACATCCAACGCTGCTCCCGACCGACGGGCATACTGTCCTCCTAGGACGGCGTACTCCATCAGAGCCCGTGCCACCTGACCTTTCTTCCCTGACCCTAGTGGAGAACCACGCTGCTGACGGCTAACACAAGCTGCGACTGTGTCATGACAGTAGCAGCACCATTTTAAAAGAGGGAATATTTATGTCAGTTGAAAAAAATGCCAGGAATTTAGATGATAAGAGCTTATTTAGGGCCTGAGATGATAACTTACCATAATATCAACATTACAGAATTCTACCAACTCTCGTCAAGTCTAGAACTATTTGGGATGGCTACAATCACAGGAATGCTTTTTAAAAAATCATCTCCGCCTGACCAGGTGGTGGCACAGTGGATAGAACATCGGACTGGGATGCGGAAGACTCAGGTTCGAGACCCCGAGGTCTCCAGCTTGAGCATGGGCTCATCTGGTTTGAGCAAAAGCTCACCAGGCTTGACCCAAGGTCACTGGCTCCAGCAAGGGGTTATTTGGTCTGCTGAAGGCCCGCGGTCAAGGCACATATGAGAAAGCAATCAATGAACAACTAAGGTCTCGCAACAAAAAAACTGATGATTGATGCTTCTCATATCTCTCCGTTCCTGTCTGTCTGTCCCTATCTGTCCCTCTCTCTGACTCTCTCTCTGTCTCTGTTAAAAAAAAAAATCATCTCAAATACTTGGATAATTCTTTCATTCAGGGATCGACTGCTATAATTTTATAGTTACTACCCTGGCAATATAAAAAGTCCTCTGTCTCTTGCCCTTGACATAGACAGATTTCTCCTCTCCAGGTACTTATCTAGAGCTGGTAAAACTTTTAGGTACACCATTACAGGAACCAGGACATCTGAGCGCATCTCACAGCCATCTGTGGTGCCTAATACCACCAGAGTGACAGGCAAAGAAGACCACTCAGAAATCCTTAGCACAAAATCCATACTCATCTTCCTAATCACAACATCTGGGCTTCTGCCCTGTTACTCCTTTGAAGGCAGCCTGTTCCAATGCTATGGGAGCACACGAAAGACTACAGTCATCCCAGGCCTCAATAATTGAAAGTCTGTGCATACAACCATCACCCAAGTGGAAAACAGCACACACCTACATATAATAAGATTTACAATCATAACAAAAATATTTCAGGCCCTGCCAGTGGCTCAGTGGATAGAGTGTTGGCCCGGCATATGGACATCCTGGATTTGATTCCTAGTCAAATTAACTTACTTCTCTGGTTCGAGCA
Organism: Saccopteryx leptura; assembly: GCF_036850995.1. Lineage (NCBI taxonomy): Eukaryota > Metazoa > Chordata > Mammalia > Chiroptera > Emballonuridae > Saccopteryx > Saccopteryx leptura. The sequence goes on along the minus strand of NC_089504.1, from coordinate 44,836,424 downwards.
TGGCTCCAGGCACTGAGGATAGCTCCATCTTATCATGAGCCTCAGGCACTAAAAATAGCTCAGTATTCAAGCACTGGCCCCAGATGGGGTAGTTGGGTGGATCCTGGCGGGGAGTGGGGGCATGCAGGAATCTGCCTCACTATCCCCCCCTTAAAAATTCTATTTAGTGAGTTCTCACTATATACCAAGTATTATGCTAAGCAATTTGTATGCATATCTTTGAATACTCACAACAACCCTATAAAGTATTTTTATAAACCCATTCTTCAGATCAGGGAGAGATAAATGCCTATTATGAGCTGATTTTTATGCCCCACCCCAAATTCCTATTTTGAAGTCCTAACACAAGTACCTCAGAATGTGATTATACTTGGAGAGGTCAATTGAAAGTGCCCTAAACCAATATGACTATCCTGAAAAGAGGAGGAAATTTAGACACAGAGGAAAGAGCACATGAAGACACAGGAGGACGGCCATCTACAAGCCAAGGAGAGCCGCCTCAGAAGAAACCAACCCAGCCAAGACCTTGATCTCAGACTTCAATTGTGAGAAAAATAAATTTCTGTGGTTCAAACCACACCCAGTTTGGTATCTGTTACCAGAAACACCTCAGCAACCACAGCAGACTATGATGTGCCCAAGGTCACAGAGTGACTGGGTGGCGGAACTAGGATACAAACTCAGTCTGACACTGAAGATCACATGATCAACCATTACATCATATTGCTTCCCAATTGTATTGAATATCTGAACCTTGGCGGAAGAAAGATTAGAAATCAATACACAGCACTAGGAAATAAGGCAAAACATGGCACATATACTGACCTGGAATCTTAGTTAAACATGGCCCCAAGGTGTATCCAGATAGCTACAAACTCTCCCAGGTTTGCTCATAAACAAACTGTTAGATCTGTGCAGAGGCTAATTATGATTCAAAAGAACCGCTCAGGGAAAATATTAATAAGCCAGCAGGAGTAAATCACTTTATTTGGGGATGGATATAAGATACAAAAAGCTGCCATCATCCCTCCCACCAGAGCTCAGTACAAATACTAGTTGCAGTAAAGAGCCATATTTATTAAAGAGCAGTTTCAAGGGGAGGGGGGGTTAATCTCTACTCCTGGCCCTGGCCGGTTGGTGCAGTGGTAGCGGCATTGGCCTGGCATATGCATGCCCTGGGTTCGAATCCCAGTCAGGGCACACAGGAGAAGCGCCCATCTGCTTCTTCTTTCTTTCTGTCTCTTTCTCCCCGTCCCGCAGCCAAGGCTCCATTGGAGCAAAGTTGGCCCAGACACTGAAGATGGCTCCATGGCTTTTGCCTCAGGCACTAAAATGACTCTGGTTGCAACAGAGCAACACCCTAGATGGGCAGAGCATCGCCTCCTGGTGGGCATGCCGGGTGGATTCCAGTTACGTGCATGCGGGAGTCTGTCTCTGCCTCCCTGCTCCTCATTCAGAAAAAAAAAAATCTCTACTCCTAAATTGTCTCACATACTTCTTTGCCTTCTGTCCATTTTCTGACCACTAGCAGGATGCACAGCATAACGACATTCTCATGAATAGGAACCAGCCTGTCAGGGATGACTATTACGATACTGTGACTGAAAGTCCTTGTTTACAGGACCATTGACAGCAATAAAATATTCATAGGTAGCTGTTATAGATTTCCTGACTTCCTGCAAATTTCCAAAATAAGAAAGGAACATAATTACTGCAAATTCCCTTGGGTCCTTTGCTGGTCCTGGCGTTATACAGAACTTCAGAAATAATTTACAGTGAATTGTACAAATAGATTAATAACAGAAACTATCTGCCACTCACATATAACATGGGTAACTGTTGCCCTAGAGATGACCTGAATACTCCTCCATCCTGCTTCTTATTGTAGGTCACATGGGGAGCACTGACTTCCCAGGACCCCTGCAGGCAAGCTGGAGGCATGGCACTAGTTCTGGCCAGGGGAAGGGGAGGAGAAACGGTGTGCTGCCACTCCCGTGCCTGGCCCTTACAATCCTCTGTAAGACCCTCAGCTCATGTGGAATCTAATTCATTCATTCATTTTCTATGTGTCTCTTTCTATGCCCCTCCGCCTGTCTCTCCCCACCCTTTATCCTTCTCTTTCTCCCTCTCTCCCCTCTCCTTCTCTGCCTCCCTCTTGTTCTCTCCCTCATCCTCATAACTGAAGTGAACACTTCCACTACAGAAAGCCACGGGACAGCACGTGCTTGAATCCCCACACTGAGGGAAACAGCTCACGAGGACTGCCTGACCACACTGGGCTGTCTGACACATAAGAAAAACATAAGTCTGCACTTCAGAAAGCCACGAAGTTTGTTACGGTCACCTTGAGCTTAGAAAGTTGGCATTATAGTTTCCTACTTCGTTTTTTTATCATGCTCTTCCAGATTAAATTACTTCCTTGATAGCTTTATGTGAGCTAAGTAATAAAACTTCTCTGGCCAGGGTGAGTCTTTCCCACCACCACCCTCTCTTGTGCAAGGAACACAAGGCTGTTCTGAAGCCCGCCTGTGCTGACGTAGACAGCTCTCCAGCACCTTACACATGCAGGCCGCGGGGACTTCAGTGTTTACATGTACTGTTTACTTAATCCTCATGACAACCCCATAAAGAAATTATCACTAGTACTCTACATATTTACCATGGAGGAAACTGAGGCAGACAGAGGTGAGTATCATCCCGTGGCAGAGCCAGGAATTCCAACTCAGCCCAACTGGAGGAGGATACAGACATTATTGCTACAAAAACTGTCCACACAGCAAAAGGACTCCTTTAAAGAATAAAGGCACAACTAAGATTAAAATGAGCTAATCTTACACAATTTACCTAAAGCTAATCAGGAAAAACACTATTGCAGACAATGAGACCCACCCCCACCCCTCATCAGCCTGTGAGCTTCATTTCGTCTGTATCTGTGAAACTAGAAAAACATCGGATTATGCTGACAGACTACTACAGAAGGCACGGGGCAATTTTCACACCTGATGGAAAAGAAAAAACAAAACAGAAACGAAGCAATACTTGATCATAGCCAGAGATGATAGCCGGTCCCTACTGAGAGAGCTGAATGCTGTGCCCGGTACAGGCAGCTGAGCACTTGCAGGTTCCTCAGCTCAGCACACTAGGTGCCAAGACGATGTGTCCCACTCCCGGAGCGCAGTCACCAGCCTCCCCGGGCCGAGGGTTAAACAAGCAGGGACTGCACAGTGCTGCACACACAGCCCTGCTTCCCCAGGCCTGTCCCAGCGCAACCCTCTTGAGTTCCCAAAACAGTGCCCACCACTGACAGGGATCGAAGCACTTTGAAGTCTATGGCCTCATCTAATACACTGGGATTCACAAATACCAAGTAGCCTGTTTACAGGTGTACCTGACAAATACCAGGAAAAGGTTAAAGTGAAGTCACATGTGCTAGTTGGCCCAGACAAAAAAACAGTCTCTACTTCTATGCAGAGAGAGCCACTAACACTAAAAAGTCCAATTTATGTCTAAAGAAAAAGGATCAATTGAAAGGCATTCAGAGAAAAATGCAACCTGAATTACCAATCAGTTTTAGATGTTTAAAATTTGAGTCTATTCATCTCCTTGCTTGATAAACTACAAGCGGATTTATGTGAAAAAATTTAGTAAAGGCTAATTACTGAGAAAAATTTCACAAATTAACAATTTTAAATAAGCATTTAAAACTGCAAACAGTCCTATTGAGGCTAAAGGGGATATTATTTGAACTTATAAGACAAACAGGTACACTTAAGCTGTACAAAAATTTTGAAAATCACACACATAAAATTAACATTTTACTTACATGATCGGGTATGTGTGTGATTATGTATTTGTCATGTAGAAGGCTGGTACTTAGAACGTCTGGACACCTCTGGTCTCAGGACACCTCTGGGTAATAGTCACGTGCGGAAAACATCACTCCACACTTAGGAATGCAGTGACCCAGTAACGGAGCTAGGAAAGTTATCCCTTAGCGTCAGTCTTGCTTCTTTAAGCATTAAAATAGGGGGCAAACTATTTATTCAAACCATAAGTGTCTAGAGTTAAAGACCAAACCAATTTTCTGCGAATAAAAGAAAGAGAATTAAGGGTCAAGGCCTATATCATTCTACACTAGGGTCTACCACAAGAAGAATGACATAATGACCGTAACATCTGAGCATGGGAAACTAAACGTAATGCCATCCAAGGGGCACTGTATTTGTTAGATCTTGGATGTAAAATGCTAAGAAACAGGCTGAGTTAGTTCCCTCCTAAGGCTCACCATGAAGATTATGTACAAGATGCTGTGACAGCATGGGGCCGGAGAACAGATGAGTAGGTGTCAGCTAAGCAGAAAGGGGGACTTCCCAAGCCCCAATAACCATAGGTGAGGGATTTGGGGGCAAGGAAGGATCCAGCAATTTTGTAACCAAAGAAGCTAAGGAGGCCAGAGAGCTCAGAGTGGGGAGGGATTACAGCTGTGGGTGGGGAAGAAGTCAGCAGGAGTCAATGACTGCACGAGGCCTGAAAGCAGTGAAGAAAAGGAGGGGCGGTTATTTTGAGAGGGCAGAAAGCCATTAGGAGGTGTAAAGAAAGAGATGACAGGATCAAGTACATTTCATAGCTGTTCCCATCTTCATAAAATTTGGGCAACAGCAAAGAATTAAGCAAGGATTTTGAAAAAAGTTTTCAGAGACAAAGATTAAATCTTAAATTTACTGTCATTTAATCTAGAAATGTGGGACTTCAGGAGTTTTCCCTAGCTCCTACATTTCTTTGTTATAGAGGTGTGAAATTATAGATAATTAAAATCTGATAGTATAGATAGATCAATGGAACAGAATAGAGAGCCCAGAAATAGACCCACATCAATATAGTCAGCTGATCTTTAACACAGGACCAGAGGCAATACAACAAACCAAGATAGTCTTTTCAATAAATGGTGCAGGAAAACGGGATATCTACATGCAATAGTATGAATATAGACACAGACCTTACAGACCTGACACCTTTTCAAAAATTAATCATAGACCTAAAGCGATAAACTATAAAACTCCTAGAAGGTAATATAAAAAACTTAGATGACCTTTAGTATGGCAATGACTTTTTAGATATAACACCAAAGGTATAACCTATGAAAAATATAACTGTTTAGTGAATTCATTAAAATTAACAACTTCTCTGTGAAAGATAGTTTCAAGAGAATGAGAAGACAAGCCAAAGATGGGGAGAAAATATTTCCAAAAACACATCTGAAAAAGGACTGTTACCCAAATTATACAAAGAACTCTTAAAACTCAACAAGAAAACAAACAACCCATATTAAAAATGGGTCAAAGTCCTTAAGTTCACCTAAGAGACAAACATGGCAAACAAGCAAATAAAAAAGTCCTGTATCATGTCATCAGAGAAATGCAAATTAAAACAATGAGATATCACTGCACACCTATTACAATCACCCAAATCTGAAACACTGACAACACCAAGCCTGGTGAGGAGGAGGAGCAGCAGGAACTCTCATTCATTGCTGGTGGGAACGCAAAATGGTACAGCCACTTTAGAAAGAAGTTTGGTGATTTCTTAGAAAACTAAACATACTCTTACAATTCCATTTAGCAACTGCTCTCCTGGGCATTTACCTGCAGGAGATGAAAACTTATGTCTGCACAAAAACCTGCACATGGATGTTTATAGCAGCTTCATTCATAATTGTCAAAACTTGAAAGCAACCAATAACGTCCTTTAGTAGGTGAATGGATAAATTATACATCCAGGCAAGGGAATATTATTCAGCACTAAAAAGAAATGAGCTATCAAGCCATGAAAAGACATGGAAGAATCTTAAAAGAAGCCAGTCTGAAAAGGTGACATACGGTATGTATGATTCCTATATGTCATTCTGAAAAAGGCAAAATTTGGAGAGAGGAAAAATATCAGTACATAGTTGGTGGGGTGAAAGGTAGGAATGAATAGGCAGAGCACGAAGGATTTTTAGGGCAATGAAAATACTCTGTAAGATACTATAATGGTGAGTATATGTCATTATGTATTGTACAAACCCATGGAATGTTATGGTACCAAGAATGAACCCTAATGAAAAATAAGGAGTATGGGTGATTACGATGTATAAATATCAGTCCATCAATTGTAACAAATGCATCACTCTGGTGAGGGCTGCTGACAGTGAGGAAGGCCGTGCATGTACAGGGACAGGGGCCATGTGGGAAATTTCTGTACCTTCCTTTTCGTTTGCTGTGAACCTAAAACTGATCTTAAAAAAAGAGCCTTTTAAAACTCTAATAGCTTATTTCTTTGGAGGCGGGGGATGAGTATATTCCTACTAAGGTGATACCAGCATACCAGCTGATCTTGCTCAATGCCTGGAACAAACCACACTGAATGACGTAAGTGGAAAGGTTTATATTTCCCTTCATAGAAGTAAAATCTATGGATTTCAAAATGTACTTTTATTACATAGTACACATACTTCCAGAATAAAATCCAACTAACCGGAAAATAAATTCCAACAGTTGAATCTAACTAGACTGCAAGACCCAGGCACCTTCAGTTCTCTTTCTGAAGTTCAAGTCCTTCCCACTAACCACCTCGAACCAGCTGCATGTAATGATATCAGTCTGTCCTCACAATAGGTCTCACTCCTTATTAACTCAGTCACAGAATGGGTACCTGGCTCTTCCTTCTGGAGAAAACACACAATGGGCTCATGAACTTGGTCCCATCGTCCTGCAGACTGGGAAAAACAAGCCAGACCAGGGTCCTGGGCTTTGCTGACTGTTTGGAGCTGTTCCCTCAAAGGAGTGGGGTGGGGTAATGCAGACCTAACCCTCCTATACCCGGGAAACACCGTGTTTGCATCCTGTCCCGAGTTCCCTATCAAATTTTCTTCATTGATTCCCGGCCAGGGCACACAGGAGAAGCGCCCATCTGCTTCTGCACCCCACCCCCCTCTCTGTCTCTCTCTTCCCCTCCTGCAGCCAAGGCTCCATTGGAGCAAAGATGGCCCAGACGCTGGGGATGGCTCCTTGGCCTCTGCCCCAGGCGCTAGAGTGGCTCTGGTCGCAATAGAGCGACGCCCCAGAGGGGCAGAGTATCGCCCCCCTGGTGGGCAGAGCATCGCCCCCTGGTGGGCGTGCCGGGTGGATCCCGGTCGGGCGCATGTGGGAGTCTGTCTGACTGTCTCTCCCCGTTTCTAGCTTCAAAAAAATACAAAAAAAAAAAAAATTTCTTCATGTATGTATATCACATTATCAATGCTGTCCATGTGTACATGTGAGAAGATGAACCCCTTTACTTAAGAGTACTTTCAATGCACATTCACTCTCCCAATATTTCTCTTTTACCAATTTACTTTGAATCAAGCTAAACGTGGGCATGATCTAGGAAGGTTAATGCAAGCAGGTGTATCACAATTACTTTTCACTGAAAACTTCCTTCTATTTTGGCAAGAAAGATCAGGATTGGGGAGAAAATATGAAGTGCAATATCAGTTTCTATGCAAAATTTCCTTTTAGATGACATCTGTCACCTTCCCAGGTTTGCTGGGAGCAATCACAGCTTATGCTTACGGTGCTGGATCATGTCTATTTTATCATTCATCCAGAATTTTCTTTTTTAATCAAAAGGTGACATTAACAGTAACTTACTAAACAGTGTACGAATGCTGAATTAAAGTTAACAGTCTCATGAAAACAAGCCAGGGCGAGTTGGTGGATGTGCACTTTGCACCTCCAGCTTTTACCTGGTCATGTGCAGACACCCGGGCAGTGAAAAGGCTTCTCATGAATGTGTGCCCAAATCAGGAGACAATCGGTGACAAACCCATCTCCCCTTTCCTGACCCAGTGTAACTAAGCCTTGTCTTTCAGGGGCAGAAACAGAAGAGTCACTGATAAAAACAAATTAAGCTGGGACAAGAGAAGCAGGAGACAGGTAAGTCCTCCAGGTCTTGGATCATGCAGGAGAGAGCCGGATGGAGGCAGCTGCTTGCTGGCCACCTGAGAACCACCTACAAGATCTGCAATGCTGCTCGGTGGCTGTGTGACCCAACCAATAGGGAACTAGAAAATTCTAGATCCGTGTACATGAAATAGGTACAGAAAGCAGAAGTTGGCAGTCTTGCCACAGAGCAACAGAGAGTACCTGAAGTGCTCTTCCTACTGTGATTTAACCATTTGTAGCATCATTAAGTGTATAATGTTATTTTATCACAAGGGTAGGGAACCTATGGCTCACGAGCCAGATGTGGCTCTTTTGAGGGCTGCACCTGGCTCACAGACAAATCTTTAATAAAAAAAATAATAACGTTAATAATATAAAACATTCTCATGTATTACAATCCATTCATTTCCTACCGCTCATGTTCATGGTTGCGGGTGGCTGGAGCCAATCGCAGCTGTCCTCCGGGACAACACCAAATTTTTATTGGATAATGCATAACATACACGGGTCGTTGTATGGCTCTCGCGGAATTACATTTTAAAATATGTGGTGTTCGTGGCTCTCTCAGCCAAAACGGTTCCTTACCCCTGTTTTATCAGATGATAATGCTTCTGTATTTTGCAATAAAGTAAGCCCTTTCAGACCTCAAAAAACAAAAGCACCTGCTTAATAAAAAGTTAAGCACCAAATAATTTCCTTTCTTGAAGAAGCAGGATGATAAACGTGTAACTTGCTTGAAATGTTTAACTGTCTCGGCCTAGATGATACATGACAACTAAATGTCATGTGGGGTCCTGGACAGGGTCCTGGGACGGAAAAAGACATTAGGGGAAAACTGAGAAAATCTGAACAAAGTATGGACTTTAGTTAATGGTAACATATCAGTATCAGTCCATTGATTGTAACAAGTGCACTATACCAATGCAAGAGGTTAACAATAGGGGAGAGTGGGTAGTTATGCGGCATTCTCCTCACCACCTTCACAATTTTTCTGTAAATCTAAAAACATTCTAAAGTAAGTTTCCTAAAAAAAAAATGTTCGTCAACATTTATCATTCACCACAGAGGACCAGGGCAGTGGTTGGCAAACTGCAGCGCGCGAACCACATGCGGCTCTTTGGCCCCTTGACTGTGGCTCATCCACAAAATGCCACATGTGGGCTACCTCGATAAGGAATGTACCTACCGATATAGTTTAAGTTTAAGAAATTTGGCTCTCAAAAGAAATTTCAATTGTTGTACTGTTGATATTTGGCTCTGTTGACTAATGAGTTTGCCGACCACTAGACTAGGGGGATATTATTAGCCCCAGGAAAACCAGAAAACACAAATTTCCAGAGAAAGCCTCAGCATCTATGTCTTTTTAAGAAAATGACATTCAAAGCCTACAATTTCACGCATGCAGCGACAGGTTTATTTACACTCCACCTGACGGAAGGCTTTTCTCTTAGATCAAATGATTATTCTAATTTGATACTGTGCATTTTTTATTCCATCTTTTTTTGTACAAGTGCAAATAGTGAGTGATAGCTGTTTATGTTGTCTCCATTATCAGAGAAAGAACTTCACAGAGGTCATTGAGGGAGTGTTGTATTTATCTGATCAGATGCTTCAAAAAGAAAATCAATAGCATCAATATCAATAATGGTTTGATTTTTTCCCCCTCTACTGCATGGAATCAAAGTGAAGCTTTTGGTAATTCATTGTGTTGAAGGTAAAACATCCAACCTTATTACAAATGTCATTGTCAATTTACAAAAATAAGAGTAAAACACTGCCGTATAAAAATTTTTAATAAATTAAAAAATCCGTGAAGTAGAATTACACCTAGAATTGGTGATAAATGCTTATAATGGCATCCAAACAGGCTCCAATAGTCTACCCATTGAAACAGAAGCTGTAACTGTCAAAATTTCAAATATATTTATACATAGTCACAGTACCTAAACATTTTTATGATGGTTACTTTCTCACTTTACACTCTATATCAGGGGTCCTCAAACTTTTTACACAGGGGGCCAGTTCACTGTCCCTCAGACCACTGGAGGGCCAGACTATAAAAAAACCATGAACAAATCCCTATGCATACTGCACATATCTTATTTTAATGTAAAAAAACAAAATGGGAACAAATACAACATTTAAAATAAAGAACAAGTAAATTTAAATCAACAAACTGACCAGTATTTCAATGGGAACTATGGGCCTGCTATTGGCTAATGAGCAGTTCCATGTCCGGTTCCATATTTGTCACTGCTAGCCGTAACAAGAGATATGACGCACTTCCAGAGCCAGGACGCCTGCGTCCCGCATCACGGGAAATAGTACTATACTGTGAGCGACTCCGCACTTTGCCCCTTCCGGAAGTGCGGCGGGGGCCAGATAAATGGCCTTAGGGGACCGCATGTGGCCCGCAGTTTGGGGACCCCGGTCTATATTCATTCGGGTTTTTGAAGAGTTGAACCTTTGAAGAACTACTTCGCTAATCATTCTGGTTTTTGTAAACTAGTCCTATAAGTTTTCATTATCTTTTGTTCAAAATCTATTGAAAAGCTTTCATCAAATTAGTCAAAATGGGAGCTAGAAAAACTACCTTCCGCTTTCGAAGCTGTTAGCAGTTTAGAGTCAACTAAAAACTAAGCCTGATTACAGGAGGGCAAATGGACTAACCAGATTAAATGATGAGAGCTCCAATGTTGTGCAAATGTATTCCCAAATTCTGTAACTATGATTTGGAATATGCCAATTTACATGCAGGTTTTCTTCAATAAATATCTGTACCATTTCTGATCCATGATCGGGATTCCATATACGTGAAAGGCCAACCATATACATGGTTCTGTGCCATTCTACATAGGGGATATAGATTACATATTTGTATACATGGTAGTATTTGTTTAGTAACTGTGGGAAAAAAAGACATACCATAGAAAGAACTTTTAAAATATACTTTTAATTTTAAGAATCATTGATTTTTATCTATCTATCAGACACAAAGATAAATCAATAATGCTTTTCCACCATCATTTTATGCAAAGAGATGAGCCAAAAATATCCAACTAAAGCAATATCAGTTGTACAGATTTTCTTATAAATTTTATTGAATACTTTCCCCTTTAAAATAAAATGTTCTGACATCTTGAATTCCACCTTTTACAGCTGAGCCCCTTTGAGAGGCCCCGAGTCCCCGTCAACGGCACCCGGGGCACCTTTTCCACAGGCAGAAGCTTCCCCAGATCCACGCCAGAGCTCGTCTCCCGGCCACGTCCTGCTGCCCAGCAACCTGAGGGGATTTACTTATCTTTCCATTTGATTTTCTGAAGAACCAAAGGTGATTTTCTTGGGTTGTGATTAAAAAAAAAGAAGGTAGCCAAAAAATCCTATTAAAATCTGTTTTTTTCACATTATACCAGTTGTCCTGAAAACCAGCCCACTTTCAGCTCCCAGAGCCCTGGCCCATTAAAAGAGAAAATAACCATCAGAATTGCAAACACTATCTACTAATGGAATCTGTCCTCAATGCCAAAGGAGAGCCAAGAAAAACCTAGGCTTTTCTTAATTGAGTCATCATCTTATTAACTCACTGGTGCATCACGTAAGGGAAAAGCAATGTCAGTGAACTGTGTATTTACACTGAACTCAGTATCTGTTTTCATCCCAAACCTTTCCTCTTCCTTAGTCCCCCTCGGCATCAGCTGCCCTCCTCTCTCACTTACATAGATAACATCCCCTCTGGGCGGTACAACTGGCCCAAAAGCTACTAAACATAATGGAAATATATGTTGAATACTTGCATTAAATCCAAGTACTAAAGAAGAGGCTATAATAAAGTTATTATAATAATTCACTTGAATGGATAAGAGAACCCACAAAGCAGTATTATCTGTTTTCCTTCCTGTACAGCTTTTGTAGCATTTCCCTGACTCAATAAAGAGCATTAAAAATAAGTTCAATGACCAACTGGGGGCCCAAGACACAGGTGCAAGCCTATATCTTGCCAGACTGCCATGAGTTCATCTCAGCATAAACCCATAAGCCTTTGCCACTCTAGGCTCGATGCCTACTTCTTACATGTAAGTATATAAGAGAAATCCCTGTTTGGTGCTTATCCTTCTTAACTGCATGATGTTTAAGAAGACAATTGAGAACTAAAATGTCTACTTTGGGGAACTTCCACTATGAACAAAATGGGAAATGAAGTTAAAATATGAATATAAAAGAAAAGGAATAAAACTGAAAAAAGTGATAATTTCAAGATGGTGAAGTGGCACTCCAGCCATCTAAACTCAGGTGTCTTGGCACCATGAAGAATCCAAAGGAAGGCTGAGATTGAGAAAGAATGAAGAACAGCCTCTGAGACACCCCTGCCCGCTACAGGAATGACCTGCACTCAACCCGGGGATTCAGAACATAATTTTGATATCTCTGATCATTTACTTTCTGAATCTTCGGCAAACAAAGGTACCTAGAAGGAAGGAACTCCTGCCAACAGCAAAGTGTAACCCGACAACCTACCCGAATGCAAGAACAGAAAACACGGACAGGAACCCAGAGTCACACTGAATCCTCACCTCCTCCAGTCCTAGGACTATCACTACACCCCTGCCCAGGATGAGACCTGGCTTCATAATGACGACCCTGAGTTAGCAAGGAAAGCTTAAATGATTTTACAAACAGTTATTAAAAGTAATGCATTGTATGTATCCATATGCTTACGAAAAGACACGTGACAGGTTGCTAGCTGCAGTACTATATGCTTTAGCCACAAAGCAGAAATTATCCAAATGGTCATTAATGGCAAAATGGATAAACTGTGGTACTTCACTCTACAGCAATGGGAATGACAGATCTACAACTACTATCATTTATTTATCCACCTCTAGAAGGGCTCTCAGGTCAATGCTGCTGGTCTGAGGCCCTTGAGTAGCAAAGCCTGAGAAAAAGATTTAAAAGCAGTGTCTGCTGAGCTCCTGGGAACTGAATTATGCCTCGTCCTGGGAATATGAGCCTGGAAATAGCAGCTTTTGTACGGCTGAGTTTTAGGACCTGAATTGGGGCTTCCCTGTGCCTCTCAAATTGCATCTCTGTTAGCAACAACCAACTGAGGGACAAAAACTAGTAGTTGGGGACAGCAGAATAGGAACTTGTTCCTACTAAAAAAAATTTTTTACTGTTTCCCATTAAAACTTCAGCCTTTGGATTTCTTAGCTTAATGCATTTACCATAGCACTTACAGGAGGGAGAGAGAGATGAGAGGGGAGGGGAGGGGAGGTTAGGGGAGGGGAGGGCAGGGGAGGGCAGGGGAGGGGAGGTTAGAGAGGATGGAAGGAGAAAGAGGGAAAGGAAGAAAGGAAGTGAACAAGCTAGTACTCAGTTTGCCCAGGAGAGTGCAGTAATGTAAATACCAGGTTGGCTTGCCAGATGGTTAAGGCTGCTGAAATCCAAGACGTCTGTTCTGTGAGGTGCTCAGCTTGGAGTTACAGTTATGCTGATGAAGAATGAGACTGAAGGGTGAGAATGGGAGGGTAGAAACAAGGGTGAGTAACAGCCTCTTCTCCCGGGGAGCAGTTCAGAGCCATAAACACATGTAGGGCTAACCTCCTCTTGGCAGACAGAAAAATGTTAATAACTTTAAAATTGCCCCAGAAATGTACTATGTCGTTTTGAGGTGATTAGGCATTTGGAAGGAAGGAGTACAGGAGGGATATAACAGATGTATGGGGGTTTTTTCAGATTCACATAAATATTTGAAAGTTTTCCGGTTCATATTTTATAAGCTGAAGGCATTAAAAAGTGCTCTCTGATCTTTTCAGAACCAATCCCCATAACACAGGGAATCTCAAAAACTGAGACTATCTGAAAAAGTTTCTTAATGGCTACTAATATTCATTTCATGTGTCAACTTGGCTAGGGAACAGCACTCCCACACTTGGTCATACATGTCTGGAGGCTGCTGTGACGGTATGTTTGTATCTGAGATGAACACTAAACTCAGTACATTTGAGTAAAGCAGATTTTCCTCATCCAATTAGTTGAAGACCTTTAAATGAAGACTGACCTCCGCAAAGGAGGAGAGAATCCGCCAGCTGGCCCGAGTTACTGCATGGTTCTCCCTGGGGTCTCCAGCCCACTCGCCTACCCTGCATTTTGGACTTGGCCAGAATCTACAATCCTGTGAGCCAGTTCCTGAAATTAATTCAGTCTATGTCTTCAGCTAGATAGATAGGTAGATAGATCCAGAGATATGTGTAGACGTCTACATCTGTTATTGGCTCTGCTTCTCTGGAGAACCCTAACTCATACAGTGGCTTAAATCACTGCACTTCCACTGGGACTAACTGCACATAAACAATGTACTAGCTTCTAGGTGAATATACGCGAGCATTCCTACATTAGTTGAATAAGACTATTCAATTTATTTAGTTGAATAAGTTGAATTCAATAAGAACTGAATTCTCTTTCTGTTACTGAATAAGAACTGTAATTTTAAATACCATTCAACAGAGTAGGTCAGTTTTTAAGGCCCAAATGCTCAGCTATACAGTAATATTTTAATTCTCACCAGGATTCCTTAGGATTATAACAACCTGATAGATCTCTGTACTTCTGTGGACCAACAGATTTTCTATTAGCCTAAAGACAGCTTACTCATGGTACTCTATTAGCAAAGAAGTGATATATTATTCTTTAGACCAGTATAAAACCTCCAAATCCGTACACACAGAATCAATCCAACACTCACTTCCGGCTCTGTGCCTTGCCTTAGCCTCTCATGAATGTGTACTGAAGACTAGGACTGCTCTGCCACAGCGCATGTTCCCATTTCATCAATTACCTCACTCCCTAGTCAACAGGTGCATTCCCATGATGTTAATGTTTGACATCTCCAGTAACAGCCACCAAATGCAAGTCCATTACCACAGCCGAAGGCAGCAGGCTGCAGGTAAACAGAGCTGGGCACAACGCCCACTCACCCTAGGTTCTCCCCCTTGCCACAGACGTGGTCCATGTGCTTAGCCTTGATTCTCTCAAATCTTTGTGCATTTTGTCCTTGTCCCCATAACTCAGCAGCCACAATCCATATACCCCCTTCCATCAAGCTACTTTTACCTTAAAAAAAAAAAACAACAACCAGTAAATCCTATTTAAAATATCTACAGGTACTTCCATGTTTATTAAGACATATTTTTCTTTTTTTTTTTTTTTTTTACTGTGCTAGTATCTTATTAGGATTGTGTAATGCCAGTGACCAAGGCCAGCTAGGTTCACATTGGATTCGGGCAGACAGTAGAGGAACTGTGGAGCCAGAAAGCAAGCGGTGGGCCATTCCCGTTTAATAGATTCTCCCACTGGCGGACAAGCAAACGGGAGGGAAAACCGCTTTTCACAGCAGCAGGCAAACAAACAGCAAAACAGCCCCTCACAGTGGAGGCAGGCAATCCACAATCTGCCATCCAAATCCGCCCTGAGCACCTGTAGCCTTACACAGATTATACACACGTGGTTCTGCCACGTGCTCATGCACTAACCATACAAAGTGCAAGTGAGCATGCCTAAGAGCTGTTTTCCCAACAGATTGTTACTGGTTTTGTTTGTTTGTTTCGTTTGAGTATTCTGGTTACAAAGCTATACAGGTAGTGAGTGGTTGGCCCCATCCCTACTTTTTTTTTCATTTGACGTGTGTGTGTGTGTGTGTTTGCAGACGATCAGGTTTTCTGGAATGCATACACTACATGAGAGAACAAAGGCCTGCAATGTAATTCATTCACTAACATCCCCATGCTAACTGTATCTGCCAGTCTGAAGTACATGCTATGCCAACAGATCCCCAAGAAGGAAGAGAAAGAGTATGTTGCACCACAAATGCTAACACTAGTTCATAGCGTGTCCATCAGGAAATATGGCATATGATGGTCCTAAAACAGGGATTTTCTAAGCAAATGATGGTTGACTTTTCAGGAGTTCTTCCACTTCAGCCCAAAGTGGAACTGTAACTCTGTTCCATAGAAACAAGAAATATAAGGTGACTGTGTCACAGGAGGGGATGAAACAGTGCAGCTGCCATGCCTAAGTCTACATGAGACAAGTCAGCAAATGCTGCCACAACCTTCCACGAGCCCTTATCCACCTCTGGACCAGGTGACATGAGCTGATGGCAGGTGGTACTTTCAGCACTGTATTCAGATTTCAGAATGTATAACTCGTTTACAATTTTTTGCTGACATTTTAAAAAACATTTCTGGTCAAAGATATCATTAAAATGAGGTGGCCACTTCAGGATGCTCCATAATTTTATAATTATCAATGATTACAATGGGATATCATGGCTGAACATTCCCATAAAATGTCCTAAAACTAAACCAAATAAATAGAAATGGAAGAGAATGGTTGCCCTGGGTTTGTGTGTGGTGGGAAGGAGCTCTTAAATATGTCATTATCTCCAGTGTCTCTGTTAGTTTTTAAAAATGATAGGTATGAGTGCATTTAAGGGCCAAACTACAATAGATAGACGGGACCTATATTTGGGACTGTTCCCAAAAATGAAGACACAGAGCTTCTCTAGTGACTCAAATTTCTTATCTAAAAAATTTCATAGTCCCTTACATATACCTATTTCGCATGGTAAGATACAACATGAAATCTATCTTCTTAACAAAAAGTAAGTGTACAGTAGAGTATTATTGACTACATGTATAATATTGTAAAGCAGGTCTCTAGGATTTTCTCATCTGGATTGACTGTAAAACTCTACCAATCATGAACTACAACTCCCCCTTCTCCCCTCGCCCCACCCCTTCCACCAAAATTCCACATTCTGCACTTTAGAGTTTGACTACTCTAGGTACCTCTATGTTAAGTGGCATCATGTAGTAATTGTCCTTCTGTGACTGGCTAATTTTATTCAGTAAAATTTTTCCAAGTCCATTCATGTCGTGCATATTATAGGAATTCCTTCTTTTCTTAAAGCTGAACCATTGTTTTTCTTTAAACCTGAAATATTTTCTTTATCCACTCATCTGTCAAATGAACACTTAGGTTGCTTCCACCTCTGGCTATTGTGAATAAAGCTGCAGTGATCATGGGGGTGCAGATCACTCTGTGAGATCCTGATTCACACTTCTTTCAGATAAATACCCAGAAGTGGAACTGCCAGGTCATATAGTGGTTCTGTTTTTAATTGTTTCAGGTCATCTACATAGTATTTTCCATAGTGGCTGTACCATGTTACATTCCCACCAAGAGCTGCACAGAATCCCCTTTTCTCCACCTCCTCAGTAGCACTTCTTTGCTTTCTGGGGTTGTTTTATAACAGCCATCCTAACAGGTATCAGTTAGTATTTCATTGTAGTTTCTTTTCATCATATATATTTCTTTTTGCTTGAAGGACAAATTATTCCAACAATGAAAGAAAATACCACTGTGGTACAGAAAATATAACCTCTCATAACTAAATTCTCTTATTTTTCATCAAAATCATTCCATTCCAATTGATTTTTTACATGTCTTAAAAACTGTTCCAGTTCAAGATGAAGAGAAACACAGACATCGGGGCAAAGGTGTTCTGAAAACCCCAGTGCATTCAGAGCTCAGCCCTCTTCCCCAAGGACTCACCAGGAACTGTAACCTGGACAGAAAATATTGTACGGGGACCTTGGTTGAGCTGGTACAAAGTAACCCGGAAAACACAATAACATTCAAGAGCAAAAAAAGGAAAGTAGAAACAGACTATTTTCGGGTCAAAGCACTATTTCACGTACACAGGCAAGAAGGACCACAGTTCAAGTTCTGAGTTAGGTACCGTGGGTTTACATTCTAGTATCAACACGATCTTTAGGCAAGATCACACCTGACATGTGAATTTACCGATCACAGGGAGGAAACAGAGGTTGCAAACTGGACACAGTAACTTTTTCACCTCAGTGCTGTGAGCACAGAGTAAACAAAACAGGAAATTTCCACTTAATATCTCTACTTCCACTGTCCTTATAAGTTGGCATCACTGGCAACACCAGGCCTACATGCGGCATGACAGCACTGCCCATCCCCCACCAGGTGAAGCAGAGGCTCCTCCTACCCAGACTCCACCCCACAGAATCCATGTTCCCCACCTGGTCCCCAGGGATCCGAGTGTGAGCCGCACTCCATCACGTCAGTCACCCACAGGGGAGAGAAAGGAAGACAGAGATCATCTGACAGGAGCCTAGAGTCTCTCACTGGAACTGTGCCACCGCCAGAGTGGAGACGAAGAGATAACATCTCTATTGAAGCCAGGAGGAAACCCTGAATTTAAACGGCCTCTTTGATTTCTGACCAGAGGTGACAGCTGGATCCAGACCATCTGCCCCAAGGTCCTTCCCACTCTTTGCCCTCACTGATGCTGTCGCCTGTGGATAGAGAGCAAGTGGGCAAGAAATTTTGATTTTTGACAGGATACTATTTGAGAGCCAGCACCCAGTGCAGAGCTGGGTACGTCTGAATCCAAAAAAAAAAAAAAAAAAGAAAGAAAAGAAAATGTGGGAGGGAGGAGGAAAAGGCAAAAAAAAAAAAAAAAAAAAAAAAAAAAGTTTCTTCTGTGGGAAAATGACAAGACTGGGAACAATTTAAGATTAATTTTTCGCCACAGCGCTATGCTCCCAATTTAAATGACAGACAAGGTAGATTCACAATGAAAAATAGAGAAACTGATGTTTTCAACCCTATGTAGTTCTGGAGGATTCCAAGTCCTTTTAGAAGAGTATTTCTCACACTTGATAAACGTGCAGATCTTAGCCAAGAACACATGTCTTATGCATTCCAGAATTGATATAAAGGTTTATATCGTATTGCCCAACTATGAACAAACATAAACCAGACATAAACTCCTTATACTTACAGCTCTAAAACATTTACAAAATCACTGAAATCAGAATTAGCAACATTCATCTAATCTGACAGGGGGATGCACTTGAACTGAAACTAAATCACCACGGCCGAAGTCAAGATGGTACTGGCGGCGGCTTGCACGTGGCTCTCGGCAGCACACACACAGGAACAAAACCCCATCCTCCCGTCACTTTCTGTTGAGACCACAGATGACCCAACACTGTGCCCTCGGTCACTTCCAATCTGCACGAACACGTCACTGACACAGTGAGCCCACTGTCTGCCTCCCTCATCCACCCATGACAGTGAACGGAGTGCTGTGGGACGCTGCACAACCTAAATCACAGAGCAGCTGGCGAAACTGTGTAGCCAAATAGGTAAGGGAGGAGTCATTCAGGCAATTCCAAATGGGCTCAAATTAATTGTTGCACCTTTCATTCAATGAAAACAGAAATCTTGAGTCTTTTAAGACCCCCAAGCATACGTGTAAAAACCTCAACGGGTCTGAAGCCCCCTATTTGAGACACACTCTTCATAGGACATGTCCATAGCTCCAGGTGCGTGCCAGCAGGTGTTCTTCCTTTCCCGTCTGCATCCCAGGTTCTCCAGCTATTAGGAACCTATAGAACTAAGAAGGTGAGACAATAAGCTCCTTGAAGGTCGGGGTCAGGTCTACGAAGTCTGACACGTGCCTAGGACTCTGTCAGGCACATCAATACTGAGGGATTCTGAGTAAAAATTAAAGAAACGAGTTAGAGCTGCTGCATTAGCATATCTTGTTTTTATAAAACATACAGGCTAAGGAATTAAGAATTAAAATTTCCTTTTCTTTCTATAATTGACAAAGGCAAATATAATTTGGAAGATCTTTTTGAATACAAAAAAAATGATATTAACAACCTTTATGTCAACTCTGGAATCCATAAGAAATGTTTTGTTAGCTCTGGTCTGCACGTTTATCAAGTGTGAGAAATACTCTTCTAAAAGGACTTGGAATCCTCCAGAACTACATAGGGTTGAAAACATCAGTTTCTCTATTTTTCATTGTGAATTGACCTTGTCTGTCATTTAAATTGGGAGCACAGTGCTGTGGAGAAAAATTAATATTAAATTGTTCCCAGTCTTGTCATTTTCCCACAGAAAAAAAATCTTTTTTTTTTTTTGCCTTTTCCTCCTCCCTCCCACATTTTCTTTTTTTTTTATTTTTGTATTTAAAATGTTTACAAATTGAAGAAATGAAATTGTTTTCGGGGGGAAATCATTTCAAGGAATTCATGTGCCATACATACATTCCACCTTTACAGCTCCCTCTGGAATGAGTGCTTACTTTGCATTTTACAACCTGATATGAGACTAATACAGTCAGGCAGAAACAGCCTGAACAACCATAGTTATTTCCCATGTCTTCCTTCCAACTACATACTGCAGTCAAGGGTTGTCAGCCTCGGCAAGATACAAGAGGCAAGAATGTATAATATAATATAATGCATATACCATCTTAGGAGGAAAATAAGAAACGGACATTTGATCACTATGGCATTCTAACCTCTCCCATCATCACCTTTCAGCTGCCAATTCCCACACCTTGTTCAAGGCAGAGTAACGCATTATAGCTATTTACACTTTACAAATGAAATAGACTATGCAATCAGGAAGAAATCAAAAAGCACAAAACGATATCCACATTCTCAAGTTGACAACACAATATGACCATGAACTTGAACAGTGATTTGGGAGAGGAGTTCATCAACATTTCAGATTAGAAGACAAGCTAGACCAGAGTCTGTCATTTTTGGCATTTCATTTTCCAATGACACCTCATGTTAAACCTTTTCCATCCATCAGATCAGAATAAATAACATCTCACCAAAACCCAAGAAAAAAGCTCTAAACAATCAGCAAGATCTGAGGGTAAGAGCTGGCCACTGCATCTATGACCAGAACTGACAGTCCTCTAAGACTGGGGAGGCCAGGATACCTATTGGGGCCAGAAGGCCAAAAAGAATTTTCTTTATTTAGAAAATTAAATTTAACAGGCTGTCATTGATTAATAAGAGTCCACAGGTTTCAGGTAAACATTTCTATAGCATTTGAACAGTTATATTGTATACTCATCACCCAAAGTCAACTCGCTTTCCATCACTATTTATTTGTCCCTCTTTACACCTATCCCCCTGGCCCCTCCCCGGAAACCACTGAACTTTTATCTAGGTATGTCCATGAGTCTCAGTTTATCTCCCACCTGTGTGTGAAATCATATAGTTCTTAGCTTCTTCTGACTTACTTAAGAAATTATTATCTTCAGATAAAATTGAAATATCAGAAACAGAAGGGATCAGCAGGAAATTAAAAACTGTCTTGCGGACAGACTACTGCAAGGCCCCAAAGGTTCAGGCACAGCTGTGGACTCCTGAGCAGAGTTTTCTGCTTCGGCAGCAGGGTAATGATCACATCATCGTGACAGAGGACATATTAAAGAGAAAAAACAACTAAGAGTGAAAAGACCAGCAATAGTGAGAAAACAAAGAAAGATAGACAGACAGACATAGATACACACACACACACATACATACATACATACATACCCCAGTTCTGAATCCAGAAAAGGCACAGAATCTCTGAAAAGCCTGTGACTAGTGCACTGATGGATCCCAAAGCCATTATCAAAAGTCATACGTCATACGGAGTCAAAACACCCTTACGCCTCTTCCAGCACTGGGTTCCAACCCACCATCATGCTTCAAGGCAGGAACAAACCTTTAGCTCCTTGGACAAACACAATATTACTCACCAGATGAGTAAAAAATATATATATTCACCTTCAAACACTACGAACATGTTCTGAAGCACCCAGATCCCCACATTTTCAAAATACTCAAAGCTGAGGTCAAACAGAGAAGAGCTAATTTGTCTCACCCATGTCAAGCTGGGCATAAAATCATTGAGTGGTAAGAGGGGAATCTGAGGCTCTAATCAATCAGTGTCTCTCCATCTGTCTGCAAATCACTCTTTCGCCTGCTCTCACCTTGTCTCTGACTCTATGTCTCCAGCCCTCTCTCCATGTTTATCTCTTTCTTTGCCCCCATCTCTTCTCCCCCTTTCCCATCTTTCCAACACCGTATCATGTGAGTGAGTGAGTGAGCTGCGGAAGCAACAGCACTATTGCCAAAGACCGTCAGACTGAGAGCCGTAGGGTGAAACCCAGGACGGGAACATGTGTAACAAACCCTAAGCAGTACTCAAACTCTGCCTCTCCCTATGCATAGCACTCATTCTTAGAAACGTCCTTGTTAAGTGGGATTGCTGTTCAGCTGCTGGTCTTTTCCTCTCGATTTTGGTAATCATCGTTATACAGCCAGGCTGAAGTAAACTGGTTTGGCAATCCATGTACAGTTCACACACGTAATTTTGGTTCTTCTCAATTAAGTTTCTTGTTTCTAAATTATTAAATGAAAGACTCCCCACTTCAATATTGTATGTGTAGAAAGATCACAAACTACTATATATGACACAGCTAACCACACAGGACCAGTTTTGGTGTCTGACCAAATTCCGCCCTAGCCCTGTCTGGCAGGTCCCCAACCACACTAATTCCTGTTACACTCCAGGCACCCACCCTGGGTCCATCCCTGGCCTGGCTATTGTGGCAGAACCTGTGCCCATTCACAAAATCGTGGTGGTCCTGGGGCCAGCTGGATCCTCATGTTTCTGTTTCTGAGAATGTGGGGTTCTTAGCTAATTTATCAAACTGAATCAACTCACAAATGACACTCAAAATTGCTACAAAGGGGGTTGAGAAAACTCTGAAAAACTTCAGTGCTGATCAGAAATGAGTTCTGCCAACACTCATCTCCCCCATCAAATGCTCAGTGAGTGCACACATACACACACATGCACACACACACAATTTCCTTCTCTTCCTGCCTATCTCTGTACATCACCACCATTTCACTCCAAGAAAGTGAGAAAATCAAAAAAGGAAATAAAAAAAGACACCCAGCATGAACTAACTGCTTCCTTAGTATTTATATACGGACCAAGGAAATGAAGACAGAGTCTTATTCAACTCATCCAGCAAATATTTATTTAACCCATTTATTGAGTACCTCCTGGCTACAAATCTCCCTTTTACCAATATAATGAATGCCCAGGCACCAGAAACTGGCTAGGCTAAGTTATAACAAGTCTGTTCTCTGTCCCTCCCCAGATATTCTCTCCCTACTGGAAGGACTTTTCTTGGCCTGGTATGATCTTCCTTGTGGAATACTCTTACACAACCACATCACTTTGCCCACTGTGATGTCACCTACCGGCTGACCCACTTCCAGCTTACTAGGAAGCGGGAACGATCCGTCCTGACTCTGGACTCCATGTCCACACGCCCAGCTCAGGCTAACAGGTCATGTGATGGGTTGAGACCAAACCCCGCCCAACTGTTAAAGGAAGGAGTCCATCAGTTTTTTAAGAGGAAAAGAACTTAAGAATAAGTTGACACACACCCAGAGACCATTGTCATCCTTTCACAATGCAATATTACTTTCTACTATCACAGTAACTGATGACTGAGGGGTTTAACCCAAATTCGCTTAACATTTTGATCTAAGTGCTTGAATCAACTTTGAAATGGAAATCAATACCATGTTTTGCCTCTACAAGGATCAAACATTCTTATCTCTGGTCTCCTCAAACTGTACATGAATATTCACCCCCATTGGCACAGGACAGGGTGCCACCAGGGGTAAGATGGAGAGCCAGGAGGGAAACAAAGCCACCAGATGAAATAGTACATCTTTCTGGAGAGACAACTTCCCCTTAGAAGGAAATATAACATTTTATATTAAAACAAGCTCCACTACAGTATGAAGTAAAATGAACAAGTATATGATTTTTTTAAGATAAAAACTCAACACTTCAAAGGTCCTGCTTGTAGCAGTCTGTTGGGCTATGTCCACAATATATGGAGTTTCCTGAAAATAACTCTTCTGCCTTTACTTGGTCTTTGAGGAAATTTTTAAAAAATGTTTCACCCACACTATGAACTTCCTGAGGGCATGAACTACATTTCTTCCTTCTCTTTGTCTCCAGGGAACTAGGACAGTACCTAAGATAGTGTCTGGCACAGAACAGATACTCATTAATGATTGCAGAACTAATTTGGCTGAAATAATAACAATGGCATTATCAATAACTAAAGATTTTTATCACATTAGGAAGGGAAGGAGAACAGCTGTATGAGGAAGTGGAATAGAAGCAATTCAATTTACCAAAATAGTTATGGCTGCCATGGTAACCACCAGATGAGGCAGCTCTGTTTAGTTCTTTTCCACTTGAACAAGTACAGGAAGGCAAATATTGTACTTGTTAATCTCCCATCAGAAGGGGGTGGGGCTTAGGACACAAGTCTCCAGGTGACACCAGTAGCCATTAAATTTCATAACCTTTGAAGAGTTTGAAAAGGTATCATGAAAATAATATCACTAATAAGAATAAGTTTGAGTCTGTGCACTAACCCTACGAAGGTCATTTTAACCACTTAAAGGTTAAGTGTCAAATATCTGCTGCTGAGACAGAACAATTATGAAATTAGATCCATATGTGTGTGTATGTTATATACATAAAAATAATATAATGTGAACTCACCTTTCCTTATTCCTAAAATTGTTACTTTTTTAATTGGCTGGACTGGACCCTCATCAAGTAACAAAAGAAACATTATTCAAAGAGCAGAGTTTATAGCAATGTTTAAATTTCCTTACTTCCCTGGTGGAGACAGTCCATTTTAATTCATTTGTAAATACTAGAAAAGATGGGTATCACACCCACTTTCTCTACACTATCCTGCTTACACTGCAGTGAGTCACTCTCCTTAACAATGTTCTCTGCACTCTCCAAACTGGAGAGAGAAACTGGGAGGAGGCAGAAGTGAGGACTCCTTGCCCTGCAGGTTACTATGTGAATGGGTGAGCCACACCACTGCCACCTCCCAGGGCTCTTTCTTACTCTGAGTCTTCTGTCTCAGGTATCTAACTGCCAACCAAAACTATGTCTTTTGGATTTTTAAATAATGACAGCCAGTGTTCCATAACATTTCAATTAAACTCTAAGCAGAAAGCAAAGAACCATTTTATGGCAGTCACATGTTTATAGAGCCTGAGGAAGACATGAGAGCAGCTGCCTGAAACACATACCATAACACCAGGTATAGACAGGTGCACCTTCACCTCAAACAGAAAACCTGAGTGGCTTTTCCTCCCTGCCCTGGACCAGCAGGCATCCTCTTTCCCGCTAAGAATTTAGTAACTTTGTTATTTCTACTGGAGTCATAGAAGTAGAATATTTACTGTATGATTTCATTATTTTATTCTGTTGTATATAAAGTTTTTCAATTCACATCTGGGACCAAATCCCTGCACTTTTATTAACTGTCCAAGTACCTTAACGTTTTATAAATTTCGAGGTCTAAGTTTCTCCATCAATCAAAGAAAAAAAGTTTACCCCCAAATATTACTATAAAATTTAAACAAATATACTCCTTAAAATGCTTAGCACATAGTAGGCATCAAAGAATATATATGTGTTCAGCAACATAAATGCCCAACAATGTCTCTTTTCCTACTTAGTAGTAGGAAAATATATGCAAAACTGTTATAGAGAAATACCAAATTGGCAAAAGGCCCGGGATCACCACTGCTCCAGGGAAGTCCTCCAGCAGGTGATAGTCATAACCAGGTCGCGTTAATGAGCCGGCGCTCCTAAACCCATGCCCTGAAGAATCTCAGGACGCCCAGGATTTCACTATGGTCTCTGTAATTAACAAAGCGCCTTTTGCAGGGCTCAGAAACGGACAAGTGAATCTTTCTCTTCTAAACCCTGATTCTGAATGCATTCCATTTCCTGAATTCTTAAGGGATCTTGGTCTTGGAAAAGTTAGTGAGCCAGTGAATGGAGAGAGCAACTCGCAGAAAAGAGCAAGGTTCAGTGGGTCTGCACAGGAAACGCCATTTTCACCTCCCGCCTTCAAACCCAGACACGCACCTGGGGATGAACTTGGCCTCGTCCCCGAGTCGCGCTTGGAAGTCCTGCCAAGCCCGGCCTGCGCCCGCCTGGCCCCAGGGGACTGCCAGCGCCGCCGCTGCCGCGTCCTCGTCGCCGTCATCCTCCTCGCTCTCCCCAGGGTCGGACGTGGCCCGGGACACTGAGAGCGCGGGCCCGTGCTGCTCGCAGCCCCTACGCCGCCCCCCCGCGACGGGCCCCGCGGAAGCCGCGCGCGAACTCCTGGAAGGTGATGACGCCGTCGCGGTCGGAGTCCAGACGCTGGAACACGGCCTCGGCGTCCGCCGGCCGCACTCGCAACTCCGCGCACAACGCGCTGAACTCCTCGCGCTCCAGGCGCCCCGAACGGTTCGCGTCGCAGGCGGCGAAGACAGAGCGCAGCCGGGCCAGTTCCCCTTGGTCCGCGTCCGCTTCCATCCCACCCGACCCGGGCGGCCGAGAAAGTTCCGGGACGCGACCAGGTGCACCGAGCGCCTTGACTGTGGCGACAGCGGGAAGTCCAGAGCCACCTGCTGCCTTCGGGAGTCGTGGCAACTTGGACTTGTCCGGCTGGTTCGGCCACTTGCGAGACCGTCTGGGCGGCGGGAGGCAACCGGGCGGATGGAGGACGGCGCACTCCAATGTTGGTCCCGCGCATGTACACCTGATGGCTCCTACAGGCTCCGGGAGCGGGAGCGGTGCGAGTGCGCCTCTGGCTGCGCGCAGCGCGCGGGAGCGGCCGTCCAAGACTGAACCCCGCGCGTAGGCTCTCGCCACTTTCCCGAGGGGCGGCTCCGCCCACCCAGAGAGGAGGGGCGCGCGGCTCTGGTTCCCACGCCTCCGGGAGCCCACTGTGCTTCCCTGCCGAGTTCTGGCCATGATACTGGGCTTGGGGCTCTAGGAGTTGGTTGCTAGGCCCTTTGGCGTAAATTTTTCCTCAGTTAAAACCAAGAATCTAGCGCCCCACAGTTACGTTGTTGGCAAGAGTGTGGGAAACTGTACAGAAAGGGAAAGGGAAGGGAAGGGTAGGTTTCCAAATTGATTAACGTTAGTTGTGTTTTATTTTCTTCTAATTGCGGAAAATTGGTAAACGTCTGTATATACCAGTTTTCTTACAAACCAAGGTGTATGATTGGCCAGAAGATCCCATTCCCCGAGTACACTGGTTCTTCTTAACGCATATTCGTCCAACATTCAGGTCCAACTATATAGTTAATACACAATAGAAATCACAAATCTTCCAGATTCACACATCCAAATAATTTTTCTCAATCCTTGTCTCCTCAACCTGAGAGAAAGTTAACCCAAATCCTTGGTAGGCAGCAATGTTTACGAGACTGGAGTAACTTTTAAAAAAAAAACAAAACAACAACAAAAAACAACTCTTACAGATATGATATAGCCAAATGTATGTTTCCCTTTGATCTTACACACTTATTTCAACAATGCTATTGTTTCTTTAATACTGACTGCTTTATGGGTACACGTTTTCTGTCATTCATTTTGATCCTTTAAAACAAATCTTGTCCTTCCATTTACAAGAGACCTTCATGCTGTCATATGACTTATGCAACATGTTCCTTTCTGTGATTTGTACAGCCTGTGAAAATACATCTAGATTATTCTTACTTTATTCACATTATCTGTTCCCTCCACTTTTTTTTACCGCCATTTCTTTTAGTTATGACTATTTCCATTTTACCTCTTTCTGAATTCTTTATTGCTTATTACTTTGACTTTTAAAAATATAAAATAAAGTAGGAGATTTGACCCATTTCCTGAGGCTAGCGTTCTTAAACATACAGCTAAGTGCTAAACATCTGAGGAAATGTTTCTTCTTGAATACTACAGTCAACACAGTCAACAGTTGCTGCATCTATCAAGCTGTCAATAGCACCGGTATTCTCCATCTGCAAATTTAACTGGTAAATTATGAGAAGCCCTGGTCATAGCAATCTAATTACTAAGTGAATGTAGTTTTATACAAGTGGCAGCTGGTACATTGAAATGAATTTTATCATTGGTGCAATATAAAGTGCTATTGATTTTGAGTTTACATGCTTTCCTGTTTGTTCTAAAAATTGATTTTTTCCATGTAAATTAAAAAGTGACTAGCCTGCAGTGCCTTTAAAGCTTTACCAATATACTTATTCAACTGAATCTTTGAAATATTATTATATTGTTAACAGCAATTAATAAATATCTGTTTTTCAAAATAGATGAGTTAATATTCTTAACTTCTGAGGAAGAAGTGCTTTGTACTAGTTTCTAAATTCTTATATTCTTTAACCTACTTTGCCCTTTTCCTGAGTCCCTTCATTGAAGAATAATCAAGAAACATGGATTGGCACTGGCCGGTTGGCTCAGTGAGTAAAGTGTCAGCCTGGTATATGGATGTCCCAGGTTTGATTCCCAGTCAGGGCACATAAGAAAAGCACTATTTGCTTCTTTGCTCCTCCCTCTTCTCCTCCCCCTTTACTCTCTCTTCCCCTTCTCACAGCTAGTGGCTCACTGTTTCCAGTGTCGCCTGTCGCCCAATAGCACGAAACACTGAGGACAGCTCAGTAGGTTGAGGACTTCAGCCTCAGGTGCTAAAAATAGCTCAATTCTTTGCCCATCCAGGAGTTGCCGGGAGGATCCCAGTTGGGGAATATGTGGGAGTCTGTCTCTCTGTCTCCCCTCCACTCACCACTCATGTAAAAAAAGAAAGAAAGAAAGAAAGAAAGAAACATGGATTATTCCAAATGTCTTGTGTACACATCTTCTCATTTCCACTGATATTAATCTCCAGACTTAATGTAACAATTATCTATTACTAATCTACTCTAGGCCTAATGTAATAGTAAACTGTCACTGCATAACAATACAACAAACAGTGATTAAAACAATCATTATATTTTTTTTATAATTTCATTGTCATCACCTGGGGAAGGGCTCAGGTTGGTGGGTTTTCCACTGGCCCGCCTGGACTCATGTAGTTATCGTGGCATAACTGTGGATGCATGGTCTTAGAGATTCTCATTCATGTGTCTGGGAGCTGGTACTCACCGTTAGCTGGATCATGTTTCTTCAGGGGTCTAGGTAACATCATTATAAACATCTTTGCTGAGAGAATTTTCACCATAAAATGAATTAGCTGTAACGCAATTTGGCCATAAAATATAAAATAACAAGAAAAAAAGAAGAGGAACATTAAAGAAGACAGTGAAACATAAAAATTAACATTTAAAAGACTATTGCAAAAATAAAAGTATATTGTCGTTGAAGCCTTTCGTTCAGAGTTGGACCCTCCTTTTCCTATCAAAGTTTCCACATTTTCATTGTGACTTGTCACAGGGACACTCCTTAGCATATTACATCAGCTCAAGTAACAAGCCAAAGTATTTTTTTTTCAAGTATTTTTCATGATTTTATTTTTCATGTTAAAACTCTGATCCATCTAGAATTTATTTTGGGTCAGGTGTGAATTGTATATTCAACTTTACTTCTTTTCTAGAGTTCTACCTAGTTGTCTCAACACCATTTCTTCAACACTCTCTTCCTCATGGATTTTAACACCACCTTTTGCAGATACTAAATTCCTGTATGTGTTTAAGTTTATTTCTGAACTTTTCAGTCCATTCTATCAAGGAATCTCTCATGAGTTTTTTGTTGTTGTTGTTTGTTTGTTTGTTTTTATATTTGTCTAAAATTAGAAACAGGGAGGCAGTAAGATAGACTCCTGCATGTGCCTAACCGGGATCCACCCGGCATGCCCACCAGGAAGTGATGCTCTGCCCATCTGTGGCATTACTCTGTTGTGGCCGGAGCCATTCTAGCACCTGTGGTGGAGGCCATGGAGCCATCCTCAGCACTGGGGCCAACTTTGCTCCAATGGAGCCTTGGCTGTGGGAGGGGAAGCAAGATAGAGAGGAAGGAGAGGGGGAGGGGTGGGGAACTAGATGGGCACTTCTTCTGTGTGCCTCGACCGAGAATCAAACCCAGGACTTCCACATGTTGGGCTGACACTCTACTGCTGAGCCAACCGGCCAGGGCCAAATCACTCACGTTTTGAAAAGGCTCTTCAGCTTATAAAAAGATTTTCAAAAGGGTCCTATAAATATTGGGTTGCCTTTTGAATTTTTAAGTGTTTGTTTATACATCGTTAAGTAATTGGCAGAAAAGATTGGGGAAAGTAGGGAGAATTAAGACATTTGTTAGGAACAAATACATATTGACTATCCATCTGAAGTATTTATGTAAATCAGTGAGAAATAGGAGTTGATTTTTAGAAAGAGTAAGGAACTACCTGGATATCTAAACTGTAAGATGCCTCTAACAAAGCCACTCACAAGGTACAGAGGAATGCTTTTGAATATCCCCAGCAATATACTCAGGGGGAAAGCTGGAGTGATATAATCTGTCTCTAATTTTTTCAAGAAATAGAGGAAAGAGAGGAGAAGAAAGAAATAGCAGGCATTTCTTTTCTGTTTTAGCATCAAGGAACAGCTAGCAAGGAATCGGAGATAACAGAACAGCCTTTGAGAGACAGTTAATTGGTAAGTAAGGAGAGCTTGCCTACAGTTATCAGCATGACTTTTAGAAAGATCAGCGTCTCTGTGGCTGCTCCAGGATTTTAAAACTCAGAGATAATCTGGTTAAAATATGTTTCTCAAAATAGTGAAACAATATTGAAAAGAGTTTGGTGATCAAATACATTTCCAAACCACAAATACATTTAGAAAAGAAATATTGTATTCCTTCTTGAATGAAGCTGTTTTAATCTAGTATTTCCTAACTGGATTTAACATGCAAGTTCTTAGTCTTTGGTTTTGTTTCTAGTTCTGTGGTCTTTCCACAGAGTAAGTGCTCTTGAGATCATCCGTTAGGAAACCT
The DNA here is from genome assembly GCF_036850995.1 of Saccopteryx leptura. Lineage (NCBI taxonomy): Eukaryota > Metazoa > Chordata > Mammalia > Chiroptera > Emballonuridae > Saccopteryx > Saccopteryx leptura. The sequence continues at coordinate 44,805,693 of NC_089504.1, read as the reverse complement.
CCTGTTAGACAATGACTAGAGTGATAAGTCATGAGAAATTATCCCTTCCTACTACATCATAAATTGGCCCAATTTCCTATAATGGGGAATGAGCACCACCCTTTAACTTCCTCTTCACCCAGTCAATGGGAGAGGCTTTTATGAAAGCTTGTTGTAATCTACCCTATAGAATTTCTTTCAGGTACAACAGCCATCCTCAGAGACTGACTTAACATTTTACTTACTTGGTCCCAGAAGATCCGATAAGCCTGTTAAGATGAAACTAGATATCCAAGTAATGGCATTGCCACTGAGGGACCAATTAGTAGGTTTAGGAACTTTCTCAAACATATGCACCCTACAACAGCTTGAGCCTTAGTTTTCTCATGATATCTACTCATGGCTTTACTATTCCTAAGTAAGTTATAGGGGGGGGGGGGGGGATGAAGATTTTACAGAGAAGATTGTTCCAGAAAATTTACAACATAATGATTTACTTACTCTTTATGTAACTATAATAAAAGAGAAAAGAACAATATAACACCCAAACACCCCTATCCAGAAGTAGCAAATGTGAACATTTTTATCATTTTGGGGGGATTTTTCTTAAAATACAGCATTATAGACCCACTTGAACTTCCTCTTTGACTGCATGTTATTTTTATAATCCATGTATAGCATTGTTGTATGTGTGTATATGTTGGCATCTATCAGCTTTGGTAAACCTTTCATTGCAAAATATATCTCTACAATGCTCCAAACAGTACCAAACACCAATCTGCAAGCCAGAGCAGAGCAGACGTTCAGCACTACAGCTGAGTAAGAAGCGTTGCATTTTAATCTTCTGATCCTATTATGTGGTGACCAAGCAAAGTTTATATATAATTTTCCCACATTAGCAAACTGTGTGTCTCATCTTGTTCCTCTCAGTTAAGACCAAAGTTTGCATTTTGTTATATTTGCAGCAACTGAAGACAGAAATCAAATTCAGTGAAAATACATTGATTCCTGTTTAACTTCTGGACAATAAAAAAAAGGCCCATTCTGGTAAGCTGAATGACCTCACAATGGCCCTCAAATTCCCACCCCTTGGTGGACATGCTTGATATACACCTCCTCCCCTTTTCCAAGTGACCAGGACCTGTGGATATGCAGGGATGTTCTCTTGTCATTACATTATGCTGTATAAGACTCTGTCCCAGCAGACTGGAGTGAGATTCTCCTGCTGACCTTGAAGTAGTTGCCACATTGAGAGTGAGCCCCAGGTCTAGGACCTGAGGGTATAGAATTCATGTGATTTTGTCTTCTAGAGTTTCATGTAGATAGAATCATACGGTATATACTCTACCATGCCTGGCTTCTTTTGCTTTTTTGGTTAATTCATATTGTTGCATATTTCAGTAACTCATTCCTTTCTAGTAATGTGTAGGATTATATTGTACATATTTACTACAATGTGTTTATCCATAACTTTGTTGATTGACATTTGGAGTATTTTCCAGTTTGAGCTATTGTGAATAAAGCTACTATAATAGTCCTATTTAAATCTTTCCGAGAAGGAACATATATGTTCATTTCTCTTGGGTAAATTCCTTGTAGGGAGACTGTTGGATAGCGCAGTAGGTAGCTGTTTAATTTCCCAAGCAACTAAGTGCTTTCCAAAGTGATTGAAATCAGCAGTGTAAAGAGTTCTATGTGATGCACATCCTTGCCAATCCTTGGTAGCACCAGTTTCTTAATTTTAACAATTCTCATATAAGTTTAGTGGTATCCCATTGTGGTTGTAATTTGCATTTCCCTGATGACTAATGATGTTTTTAGCTTCTCATATGCTTATTGGCCATTCTAGTATTTTCTTTTACAAAATATCTGTTCAAATAATGTGCCTATTTTTTTTGTCATCTTATTGAGTGGTAAGAGTTCTTTAACCATTCTGGAAATAGTGTTCTTATTTCCAGATCTCCCATTCTGTGCTTTGCCTTTTCATTTTCTTAATGGTATTTTTTGAAGAGCAAATGGTTTTAGTATTGATGAAATCCAGTTTATCAATGTTTTATTGTATGGTGGCCCATCTAAGAAACTTCTACCTAGAGTTGCAAAAACTCTCCTTATGTTTTCTCCTAGAAATACAGATTTGTCATTTATTGCATCTACGGTCTATTTTGAGTTAGTTTTGTATATTGGCTGAGTAAAAAGTTAGATTTTTTCTATATAAATATCCAGTTTTTCCAGCACTACTTTTTGAAAGAAATGATCCTTTCTCCATTGAATCACCTTTGTCAGATATCAAACCATCATAAATGTGTAGGTCTATTTCTGGACTCTCTATTTTGTTCTATCAATTTATATATCCATCCTCTCACCAACACCATGTGGTCTGGTTTACATTGCTTGATAAAAGTCTCAAAGTCAAGTAGTATAATTCCTCCAACTTTGTTATTTTTTTTTTTCAGAATTGATTTGGATGTGTCTGGTCTTAGGTATTTTCATATAAATATTAAAATCAATTTTCCAATTTATAAAAAAATATACCCTGGCATTGTGATTGTATTAAATCTTATAGATCAATTTTGGAAGAATTGGTATCTTAATATTAAGATTGCCTACCAATGAACATGATATATCTCTTGTTTATTTGTTGCCAAGATGTGAAAATTCAACTGATTTTTGTATTATGATGAACTTATACCCTGAGACCTCCTCAAACTCACTAATTAGATCTAGTGGCAGTTGGTAGAATTCTTAGGATTTCTTCCACTCAAGTCATTTGTGGGAAGAAAGAGATAGTTTTATTTCTACATTTCCAATCTGGAAGTATTTATATTTTATTTATTTTTCCCATTTTATTGCACTGCTCTGGACTTCTAGTACAATGTAGAATTACAAAATGAGAATAGATCTCCATGCTTTGGAGAGGCTTGGGGGGGAGGGAATCATTCAATCTTTCACCATTAATTGTGATGTTAACAGAAATGCCCTCTCTTTTTGTAGATGCCCTTTACTTGGTTTGGGAAGTTCTCTATTTCTCCATTGCTGAGAATATTTATCATCAGTGGATTTTACATTTTATTAGATGCTTCAAGAGTATATTTAGATGATCATTGTTTTTTCCTCCTATATTCTGTTAATGTGGAGAATTATATTGACAGTTTTAAATTTTTTAACCCAACTCTCACTTTCCATGTGTTATCAGGGCTTCTTCACACAGTCTCTCCCTCAAGATAGTGTGACTTCTTACATGGTGCCTCAGGACTCCAAGAAAGAGTGTTCAAAGAGTCTTGTGTCAAAGCTTCAATGCCTCTTACAGTATAGCCTCACAAGTCCCAGAATGTTAGGTCAGCCTCTTCGATTGATCAAGCTGTTCTCCAAGACCAACACAGACTGAAGGAGAGGGCAAATAGTCACCATCTCTCAACGAGAAGAGTGATAAAGAATTTGTGGTCATCTTTAACTGACCACACCTTCCTTGCTTTGAGTTTGGCTTCATATTATACCCTTTTGCTGTGTTTTTTTTTCTTCTCTATCTCTGTATGTTTGAAGTAGGATGAAATATTTCTCACTTCAGCTAAAGCCAACATTTTAAACAAATATCCTCCTCCCCTGCTTTAGATCTTAACTTAGATATCATTTCCATGACTTTCCAAAAAGAGATTAGGGCTCTCTCCTAAGTTTCCCCACAAGATTCCATTTCTCCTCGCCCTGCCATTCAGCCATACTGTTTACTAAACATTAAGCACTTTTTTTAACTCTGTATTTCCTCCATGCTGTTCCCCTTCCCAAGATCCTTTTCTGTTTTGACCAATGCAAACATACTAATCCTTTAGTGTCCTTCATGAGGTAGGTCTAACCCCAATTTTAGAGACAAGAAAATAAATCTCACATTGAGTGTCATGATAAAAATCACACAGCCAGTAGAAATGCTGTTCAATCCCAGACCATCTGATTCAAATTTGCTACGTTTCCCTTCTTAGTGCACTTGGCAAATGCTATCTTGTTCTGCCCCTTCCACTCAGTTTCCCTGTGCCTTTCCTCCCAGTAATCAGCTCTGTGTCACTTGTTGGAGGACTGCCTTCAGGCTGCTAGAGTTTGCTTTGCCTATGTGTCCAGAGAGCCATAGGTGCCTGGCAATTTGTATATCCTCTGGAAGTAGACCTTGAACAATGAATAGAGTTCAAGCTTCCTTGCCCTCTGTATAGAACAACTCTGAGTTGATCTGCATAACCTTCAGCAGTGGAACTGGGACAGAGTCAACCTACTGGATGATGTTGCTCAATGCCAACGTGACACTATTGCTTATTCTCCTTCCCTTTCCAGTTACACCTGCCCAACTCTCCTAACCTTTAACGTTCACAGGAATCCTCATCTCAGGGTCTGGGTAACCCAGCCAAAGGCAGTGTATAACTACGTCCTTGGCATAAAATAGGCTCTATAGAGGTACAAGTCTAAGGGCCAGCTTATGTGCAGTTTGTCAAAGGACCCTATGGAATATGTGGGCTATCTAGAAGCCACTGCAATACATGCCTGACACAAGTCTTGAAGAAATCAACACATTTGACATTTTAGTGGTATAAAACCATAGTGCAAGGATATAAATGAGAACATATTCTTTCCAGAGTTGTCTGACATTTTTCTCTCATAATACATAGAGTGACTGAAGAAAAGTAGAGTGCAATGTACCAATTAATAATCTCAGGTAAAAGTTTAAATATATTATAAACAAATAACACAAATAAGCAAGAAAACACCAATATTTAAAGTTTTGTGCTTTTTTACTTTATCATTATTGGGGGGGATAATTTGGCATACAAAAATGAATTATTTTGGTATCAGATGCCAAAATTTCACATACAATTATTCCTTGATTATCTCTATTTAAACTCAAAAATAATTTATATCTTATTTTAATTTGGAAAATTTCTGGGCATATTTAACTATATTTTTCAAAGTCCCTATTGCTAAAATGTCTATTTTCCTTAAAATATTAGCAGGTATGGACAGAAATGTCATGAAATATTTCAACTCTTTTGTAAGTTTCTTTTATTTTGAACAGGTCAGAAGTGATGGTACAGCCATAAAGATGGAGGATCTTCAATTAAAAAAAAAAAGAAATAAAAAGGAAAAAACAAGACTAGATTATGTGGAAGGAATATAGTTGTGCCTAGCATTATAAATGCATGAAGTCTTTAAAATTACCTCAGGTAATACTTAAGTTTCTCAAATGAGAAAAACAGCATCAAACTTGAGAACAAAAAGTATATATTTTAAGTCTATCTTGTTAGTGAGGCTATGATGAGAATATCTGAAATTAAAGATGAGCTACATTCCAAAGGTTAAGGGTGTTGGGCCCTGCTGGGAGAGATATTGTCTATAAAGTTCTATAGGAACACAGTCATGCCTATTCACTTTTATACTATAGCTGAGTAGCTGCAACATGACCCTCAAAGCCTAAAATACTTTCACACTGGCCTCTACAGAAAAGGTTTACCAACCTTGCTCTCTAGGAAGAAGTGAGGGAAGTACATATGTCACTAATCTTCTAGTACAAGTTAACTTGTTGGATTGGACAAGAATTTCATTTTCAAACCAGTCCTCTACCTTCTGTGCCTTTAAAAAATTTTCAAACCCAATAAAAAGATAGTCATTCAACTGACGGGAAAAAGTGAAGTCATCACAGGGAATGATGGTAGGATGAAGGAAAGGTGTGGAAATTCTATTAACAGTAACTTTTTCTAACATTTTGAAAAATAAGAAAATACCGACCGATCACCATCTCATGTAGTTTTTTCTGACTGTTAAATTTTTCAGTTTCTCAGTATTTTAGGAAAATCCTATGATAGACTCTCCTTAGAATGTATTGCTTTTGCCTTTAATGAAGAATTACCAGGTCTCCTTTTAGAAAGCAAAAAAGGACTCAGAGTTGCTCTCATTTTGCCTTCTTTGCCAGCAATTTTTATATTTAGTATGAAACTGCGGTACTCGGCATGATCTCAATTTCTTTTCTACTCTTTCTCTAGCTGGTTTCTGATCAAACTTTTTTGGTATAATTTTGAATTGTGGTCATGTGTGTTTTTAAACTATAAGAGGTCCCAAAGCCTTTTTGAAAATAGGCAGGTTTTATAAATTATAAATAATTATAAACAACTTAATTATGTTCATTTTAATGTCGATAATATTGGAATAATAATTATGTCAATATTTCCTTGTTATAAATTTACCTATTATTTTAGAACTGCTTAAGATACACTCAACTTATACTCTCAAGTTTATATTCTAACAACGGCAGATCATGTTCTAAGACCAAAATAGATTTCTTCTTGAGGAAACCTATGAATTTGATCTCAAACACTCAGAAATTACTTTTAGCTCCAGGAATGCACTATGTGCATTGTGAAATCAGAGATACATTTATATTCATCCAAAATAATGGAGAGCTGTATATTTCTATGGGGCAAGATTACTATGTTAAAATAGTAATCTCTCTTTTTTTTAACTAAAAAAATTAAAGCTCCTGTTCCCAGAAGTACAAAACAAGACAAGCTAGAGAAATCGGAAAGACATCTATAAAATTCTAAAAGCATTCCTATTCCGCTGGAAAGCATTATAGAATTCGCTATTCAAAAGATGAGATGTTCAAATAAGGCTTTTTTCACCAGTACCCTCAAGCCTCAGCTTAGCAATGAATTAGGACACTAATTTTTTTACTAATGCAGTAATTGGAAATATAGAATCAAGACTTCTAATGATGTTTCATGAATTCCTTAATTTGCAAGTCTTTAGTGTTATAGAAGATGGGTAAATAAAAATGAAAAGCTAGTTTTAAAAAAGTAAGAGGTCACATCTGCACCATACAATGAGATGGCGAAGACATAATTCTTTGGCCACCGACACATTTGAGAATGCCATAACTTTAGAGATGATTTTTTTAAAACACTGTAGATTTCATCATGTCTTTTACGCCCTCAATTTCTATTTTCCAGTAATAAATTATTAGTTAATGTTTATAAGACATATACAATTGGCAAACTAAATTTTTTCAAACTGTTCCATTGTTTTGTTGGTTTTAAAATGTAAAAAGTCTTGACCAGGCGGTGGCGAAATGGAGAGAGTGTCAGACTGGGATGCTGAGGACCCAGGTTCGAGACCCCAAGGTTACCAGCTTGAGCACGGGCTCATCTGATTTGAGCAAAGCTCACCAGCTTGGACCCAAGGTTGCTGGCTTGAGCAAGGGGTTACTCAGTCTGCTGAAGGCTCACGGTCAAGGCATATATGAGAAAGCAATCAATGAACAACTAAGGTGTCACAATAAAACGTAAAGTCTCAGGGATCCATATAGAAGTATTTGTTGTATGGATTTCCTCATTTCATGAAAGATTAATTCACTACAAAAATCTTATATTTCACTTATAAACCTCAGATTTCACAAAGTGGACAAGGACTAATAAAATTGTTTTTGAAATATGGAACACTTGAAATGGTCATTCAACTCTGATGACTCCTGAGATGTTTTTCTTTCCCTAGCTTGTATATCACTAGTAAATGGTATTCTAAGGACAGAGCCAACATAGCTCAAAGCTATTCCACTTAAGTTTTTCCAAATGTTTATTTTTCAGAACTTTTTAAATGAATTTCACAGTACAAAGGAACTAAAACATTTTCTACTATTTGAGGGCATGAAAATTTGGTTTAGTCTTAAAGAAAGTCAGTATTTTCTAGGAAATATTTAATGGTTCCTAGAACTCGGTGTTAAATAAGGGGGGGCAGTCATGAGGACTTAGAAAGAAGCACAAACCAAAGCAGAACTACTATCAAAGTTTCACTTCACTTCATGATGACACGTAAGACTAAAAGGGACACAAATGAGTCAAATCATCATTCTCTTACCATCCAGTTTTTGCAAAGTTAACCACATCTAGAGTGACATTCTTGCAGAAACTGAGTTTCACACATTCCAAACTAATATGATAATAATTAGCCAATGAAGAAACTCTAGAAAGGAGAAACAGGACAAAAAGTTATTAAAATAGTGAATTCACAAAGTCTTGAAAAACTCAACCTCAAATTTACCTTGACCCTGATCCCCAAGTCCACCCCATCCCTCCACGCCCACTGCTCCTGGCCTCGAAATACACTGAGAATGAATGCAAATGGAAATGGAACTACTTGAAAGAAATACACAAAATGAACACCTAATTCAAATTTCCAGACAATAAAAATCAAGTCATAAAGCAAAAATGACAGGGAAAAGATGTAAAGATGTCAGAGTTTCTTTTTGAGATTCTTAAGAAATGGTAATATAGATAAATATCCAGAGAACTCTTAGTGTTATCATTTTGATGTGTATTTAATAACGAGATGTAAGTAATCATTATCTTAACATCTGACACCTGAATAACACCCAGAAGAAACCCCAGGGTATTGTTGAAAAGAACCTTATTGACTCTTGTAGGAGGAAAGAATCTGCAGAATAACGTGATAGTTCTGCCACTTTCCTTCCTCCTGACTGCAAGAGGAGAGAGAGGAGAGAAAAAGCAAGGTGAAGTTGAAGGACTTACAAAAGTATATTCTTTGCTGTGATATAAGCCCTTCCTAGGGCTCCCTGAAACATTTTTATAGAAGCTTATTTTGCTCACAAGTGAACTAGAAGAAGAGGCCAAATTAACGTTAACTGTGTGAGAGGGAGCAGTTGCCCAAGAGGCATGAGAGGAAACATGAGAGCATAAGTCCCATCCTAACATTTTTCAAAATTGAGTGGGCATGGCAGTTTGATAACCTTAAACAAAAATGTTTGCCTAGCTCTCAAGAGTAAATAAGCCTCTTCTAGGACAAGGAATCTACGGATAACCTAGATCACTAGTTCTCAGAGGATGGCACTGGGACCAGCAGCAGCGGCATTACCCAGAAAATTGTTAGAAATCTAGGGGTCTTCACCCCTGACCCACTGAATAAGAAACCCCAGGTGTGCGGCTCACCACTCTGTTTTAGCAAGTCTTCCACGTGATCTTGATGCACATAAAATTTGAAAATCACTGATCTTGAACAATACTTCACCTTGGCTACATATTAGATTCACCTGTGACATGATAATTAAAATATGGCCCTGGCCGGTTGGCTCAGTGGTAGAGCGTCGGCCTGGCGTGCAGAAGTCCCGGGTTCAATACCCGGCCAGGGCACACAGGAGAAGCGCCCATCTGCTTCTCCACCCCTCCCCCTCTCCTTCCTCTCTGTCTCTCTCTTCCCCTCCCGCAGCCGAGGATCCCCTGGAGCAAAGATGGCCCGGGCGCTGGGGATGGCTCCTTGGCCTCTGCCCCAGGTGCTGGAGTGACTCTGGTCACGGCAGAGCGATGCGCCGGAGGGGCAGAGCATCGCCCCCTGGTGGGCAGAGCGTCGCCCCTGGTGGGCGTGTCGGGTGGATCCCGGTCAGGTGCATGCGGGAGTCTGTCTGTCTCTCCCCGTTTCTAGCTTCGGAAAAATACAAAAAAAATAAAAATAAATAAAAAAAATATATTAATGCCAGAGAATCATCCTCAATGATTCTACCAATCTAAAAAAATTATACTTCTAAGAAAAAAATGTTAAATCTAAGTTTATGGCCAGAAAAGTAAAAAATATATATATCTGCCAAACAACATTTTTAATTGGCCTTCTGGTTGGATTTACTAAAATTAATTTAACAATTTAGACTTAACAAAATCTACATTTAGTATTAAATTAACGCCCTCCAAAAGCATCAATTCTTCTGTTTATTTCAAACTCTTCTGTTAGACTAGTAACCAGGTTTGAATGAAAACATTTTGGGACTGTAGGAAGACAAGTGAGAGTGAAGAATAACAAGAAAGAGAATTTAGGGTAAGTAGGTTTGTAGCAAACATATTTCCACTCCCCCAGAAGTGTCATCACTCTCAGAAGAGTATAACTACAAATGTAAGACAGTTCCATATAGATATGGCTATCCTAACATTAAAGGCAAAGTAACTTTCGAATTTAAATCCTAGTGCTTTCATCTTTGCTCCTCAGATGATAGACCCAGATACTATCCGCGGCTTGTACAGACTGTCAAAGATGACCTGGATTAGAGATTTTGAACATTTTGTATAGCATACCATGGTAGGTAATTTTTAATATTAACAAGAGCAAGGGAAAGCTTCCACAGTCTTTCTCTAAAATAATTCTTCAGTTTTCAGGAATAATGAAAACACATGTATCTAGTAAGAAACCTATGACTTTCAGTGTTAAGAAATATTATGCATACATAAAACTCTCATTGCTCTCCTTACGTTTACAATGGGCAATTACTCTAATTTCAAATTAATAATGGAATAATTGAAGAACTTTAAATTTCATAGTAATATTCATGAATATTGAAATTCTAATACCTCATTGGCTTCCAGTGAGTGATTAGACCTGTGTCACCTAAGAAATGTCTTCCCTGTAATAATTATTAACATTCAAAATTCCTCATAATGGATTTATTCAAACTGAGTAATACTGATAATTGTTACTCTCTTTTTCAAAAAAAATATTGAATTTATTGGTATGACATTGGTTAATAAAATTATGTAGGATTCAGGTGTGTAATTCTATAATACATCATCTGTATATTGTATTGCATATTTGGTTACCACCCGAAGTCAAGTCTCCATCCATCACCACTTTCCCCCCTTTACCCTCTTCTGCCTCTCCCCCATCCCCTTTCCTCTGGTAATCACCATACTGTTGTCTGTGTCTATGAGGTTTGTTTGTTTTTCTTAATCCCTTCATGTTTTTCACCCAGCCACCCACACCACTCCCCTCTAATAGCTGTCAGTTTGTTTTCTGTATCTATGAATCTTTTTCTATTTTGTTTAGATTCCACAAATAAGTGAAATCATATGATATTTGTCTTTGTCTCTGACTGGCTTATTTCACTTAGCATCATACTCTCCAGGTCCATCCATGCTGTTGCAAAAGGTAAGGTTTTCCTTCTTTTTATGGCCAAGTAGTATTCCATTGTGTAAATTTATCACAGCTTTTTGACCCACTCATCTATTGATAGGCACTCATCTATTATAAATAATGCTGCAATGAACATAGAAGTGCATACACTCTTTCAAATTAGTGTTTCAGTTTTCTTCAGATATATTTTAAAAGCAGAATTACTGGGTCATTAGGCAGTTCCATTTTTAACTTTTTGAGGAAACTCCATACTGTTTTCTATAGTGCCAGCACTAATCTGCATTCCCACCAACAGCATGAAGGTTCTCGTCTCTCCACATCCTCCTCAACACTTGTTTGTTGATTTATTGATGGTAGCCATTCTGACAGGTATGAGGTGGTATCTCATTGTGGTATTAATTTGTATTTCTCAGATGATTAGTGACATTGAGCATTTTTTCATATGTCTATTGTCCATCTGTATGTCCTCTTTGAAGAAGTGTCTGTTCAGGTCCTTTATTCATTTTTCTAACTGGATTGTTTCTTTTTTGTTGTAGTTGAGTTTTTAAGTTCTTTATTAATTTTGGATATTAACCCCTTATCAGATATATCATTGGCAAATATGTTCCCCCATTCAGTGGTTGTCTTTTCATTTTGTTGATGTCTTTCTTGGCTGTGCAAAAAGTTTTTAGTTTGTTGCAGTCCCCTTTGTTTATTTTTTTCCTTTGTTTCCCTTGCCCAAGGAGACTTATCAGAAAAAAAAATTTGCTATGAGAAATATCTAAAATTATACTGCCTTTGTTTTCTCTTAGGATTTTAATTGTTTTGAGTCTTACATTTAAATTGCTAATCCATTTTGAGTTTATTCTTGTGTATGGTGTAAGAAGATGGTCTAATTTCATTTTTGGCATGTATCTGTTCAATATTCCCACCACCATTTATTGAATAGACTTATCTTTACTGCATTATATGTTCTTTTTTCTTTTATCAAATATTAATTGACCATAAAGGTTTGGGTTTATTTCTGGGCTTTCTATTCCGTTTCATTGATCTATATGTCTGTTTTTATGCCAGCACCATGCTGTTTAAATTACTATGGCCTTATAGTATAGTTTAATATCAGATAGCATGATTCCTCCAACTTTGTTCTTTTTCCTCAAGATTGTTGTGGTTGTTGAGGGTCTTTTGTGGTTCCATATAAATTTTTTGAATATTTGTTCTACTGTGAGATACATCATAGGTATCTTGATAAGAATTGCATTGAATCTATAGATTGCTTTGCTTTGTAATGCTGTCTTTTTAAAAATATGCTTATTAGAAATAACCACCTTTCCATAAATAAATGCATGAGTTTATATACAGTGAAAAATATTATTTGGGATAAAGAAAAATTATAGCATTATAAACTAATAATAATGCCTAAAACTTATAGAGTGCTTTCTTTGTGCCCATTCCCTAAACCTTTTCCTATGTTAACTCAATCCCCACAATTATCCTGAGGTGGGTGCTATTATTTTCACCCTCATGTTACTGATAAGGAAAATGAAACACAGAGAGGCTTAAGTGACTTACCCATGGTCACACAGCTAATAAAAGCTGGGGTTTGGACCAAAGAATTGGGTTCCAAAGTTCACACTAAGTTAACCTTGCTTCTCGAATAAAACAAATAATTCAGATTGCTTGCACAAGAATGGAATGAGTATTTTCTTTAGCCTTTTAGTTAGAAATCTCACTGCTTCACCTAAAACATAATCTGCCTCTCATTCCTGATAGTCTGTTAGTAAGTGAATGGATATGTCTCTATTTTTGCATAATTGTTTCTGTTCATTTCTGCCCAAAACTAAATGATAACACAACAACCTCATGATTGTACCACAGGATGCAGATACAGCTTTCTATCAAGTGTTTTCCTGCACATGAAAATGCTGTTTCATGTTTTCTTCTAAGAAAACAAATTCATTCAAATGAGGAAGACAATGTAGGGATAGGTTTTATACTGTTGTAACATTTCTGTCAAATTTTTCAACCACCATTGGAAGTTTCCATCACTATTACTTTAGAAGAGAACATTTTTCTCTGATAATTGAGTAAATCCTGCTCTGATAATTGAGTAAGTCCAGGCTCTGCTCAAGAGGTACTATTGCTTTAAGAGTTGCAGTAAAACAATGAAACACCAAGTGTCCAAGTACCTGTTATATATTTACTAACTTGATCACGTTTCTATATATTAAACTACCGAAGTACTTGCCTGGACACAATAAAAAATAAAATGTAACTAACTGCTTTTGAATTCAGATTTGAATCAAATAAATATTTTATTTAAGACATAGAAGTAAAATGTAATGGAAAATACTGAGGAGGCATGAAGCAGATAATCCTTTAAGAGAGTACCAGGACAGCCAGAAAAATGGGGGTATTGCCATAGTTACCAGGACACACACACACACACACACACACACACACACACACACACAGCCTAGACTCAATTTCAGTAAGAACTTGAAAATGTGGCAAAATAAGTTCTTAAGACTGGGGTCATTTTCTCCTCTCTACTTTAATTAGTGTTATCTTGGCCTTTGAAAACAAGCCAGAATGAAAAAAAAAAGATGTCTTCAGTTCTAGTTCTGCCTGTTGGCAACATTTTATACTTACTGAGCACTCTCTCTGGAGCCTCTATTGCATATCAGTTTAATTAGAGACTTGCCTCCTTCTAAAATGAAGATAGTCTCCTAATTAGGGAATTGACCTGATCTGACCTGTCAGTCATTCATGGAAACCCACCACCATCAGTAACCCAGAAAACACACTGGTTCTAGTTGAATCAAACTTCCCTTAGTTCTGCCTCAGCCAGGGGAGCAACTTTTGTCTCAGTAGACAACATCAGTGGTAAAAATCTAGCAGTGGCTTATCATTAGCCCCTGTATACCCTATATTTAATTTTCCTCCATTATTTTTCAATCAGTCATTTATAAGTGAAACTCAAATATGTATAAAAAGCCAATCAAAAGGATCATAACCACAATCTGTATCCAGATAGCCATAGCTAAAAGACAAAAAGAAAGGGAGAGATAGAATGAGAGAGAGAGAGAGAGAGAGAGAGAGAGAGAGAGAGAAAGGCAACTTCTATATGTTATATGGCTTAAGCATAAATAACAAATTGGGCCTAAAGTAAAATTAAGCTGCAAGGCTATAATGAAGTAAATTGTCTTCCTTTCTGTTTGCTTTAACTGTTTAATTTTTCTCATGTAAAAGTTTGTAGGGAGAAGACTAAATGGTGATGGAGTAGGCGGACGTACCAACTTCCACCTCCCAGAACCAAAGTGGATTACAAACTAATTTTAAGAACCATCATCTGGAAAAACAACCTTTGGACTAAACTAGGAGGACTCTTCAACCAAGGAACACTGAAAAAGGCACACTGAGTCCGGTAGGAAAAGCGGAAATGCGGAGTGGGCTGCCCAGCTCCCCAGGGTGAACGGCAGCCAGGAGAGACTCGAGTGGCAGGAAGGGAGTTTAGCAGAGAGGGAAGAATCCTGAGTCCCAGGAACAAAGCCCCAGCCTGCAGCCCCAGAGCCTAGAAGAGGCGTATGGACAGTATTTAGCTGGAAACAAGACAGGATACTGTTTCTGAGAAAGAGACTGATTTCTCACACCAAGGATTCTTTTTAAAGGGACTGCGCAGAAAACCTCTCTCACAGCCACTCACCTGGGGCTCTGGGGGATGGCTGAGAGGAGTGGACGGGAGTAGCAGGAAGAGAGTGTAATCTAGGAGACACAGGGAGAAACATTTTGAGAGACAGCCACCCTAACCCCTGGGACAAGTCACTCCCCAAATTTAAAGTGAATATTTCCCCTAGAAACAGCAATACCAGCAAAGGGAAGTAGGACATCAGCCAAACAAGCTCTCCCACGGCACTCAGAGCAGAGTCGCTTAGGAGGAGGGAGCTTTCAGGATGACAGGAGTAAGTGTTAGGGTCTGAGCTGCAGCACCCCCACCCACACAGCTGAGGGCTCTGGTGGGGGCAGCGGCGGGAGGCAGAAGCGTGGTTCTGTCAGCAAGGGCGGAAGTAGGCTGGCCATCACTGAGGCCCAGGTGAGAGCTCAGTCTTGCCCGGCTGGGGAAGAGGGGACATGCAAAAGTGGTCAAGCCCAGCTGCAGGCAGCCTGCAATCCAGCCTGCAGGGGGAGGGCAGGAGCCCCAGAAGGGGCGGAGACCCACCTTTGAGCAAGGGCACAGGATCACAGCCTTGCCCCGCCTGTGGAACCAAGGCTTGTGGCCTGACTTGGGAGCCGGCTCCTGCCACGGGGGTGGAGCCAAAAGCCCAGAACAGGCAGAGTCCCACTACTGAGTGTGGGCACGCAGATTCACCCGGCCTGTGGAGCCAAGGCTTGCAGCCGTCCCACAAAAACCCGGAATCATCCTGACTGGTGGTGTTACAGTGGATCAAGCATAGACCTGGAACGCTGAGGTTGCTGGTTCAAAACCCTGGGCTTGCCTGGTCAAGGCACATATGTGAGTTGATGCTTCCTGCGCCTCCCCCTCTTCTCTCTCTCATTTCTAAAATAAATAAATAAATAAAATAAAATAAAATAAAATAAAATAAAAAAACAAAAAAAGCTGGAATCAGGTGTAGACCCGCAGTGAGCAAAGGTGCTTACCACTGCCCTCAGGGCCAAGCATAATGCCACCCATGGGGGCGGTGCGAAGGCCAAGGCCACATAGGCTTGTACACCCAAGCACATGATCACAGCCACTCCCATGAAGGAGAGGCAGAAACCACAGCAACAGCCCCAGTGGGCAGTCATCCGGCAATGCCCATACCCGAACGCCCTAGGTGGTAACAGCAGAGGGAGCGGTGGGCCTGCAGACAGACCACACCTACAAAACACAGAGGCCAAACCCAGTGGACTCCAGTGGCCAAAACCTTCTTTTACACAGACAAAATGAGAAGGCAGAGAAATGCAACACATATGAATCAAGAGAAATCCCTAGAAAAGGACCTAAATGAGTCAGATATAACCAAATTACCAGATGCAGAGTTTAAAATAACAATTGTTAAGATGCTCAAAGATATTAGAACAACAATAGATGGTCATTAAGAACATCTAAATAAAGAGATAACAAATATAAAAAAGGACATTGAAATAATAAAAAAGAATCAGTCAGAAATGACAAATACAATATCAGAAATGAAGACCACAATGGAAGGAATTAAAAGCAGGATGGATGAAGCTGAGAATCAAATCAGCAAGTTAGAGGACAAGATAAATAAAGGCACAGAAGCAGAGCAGAAAAAATAAAAGAGACTCAAAAGGTCTGAGAACACTCTATGAGAGATCTGGGACAACATGAAGAGAACTAACATCTGCATCATAGGGGTTTCTGAAGAAGAAAAGAAAGAACAAGGGATAGAGACTTTGTTTAAACATATCATAGCTGAAAACTTCCCTCAGTTAAGGCAGAAAAACATATCACAAGTTCAAGAAGCACATAGAACTCCATTAAAGAGAAACCCAAAGAAATCTACACCAAGATACATCATAATTAAAACACCAAAGCTAAGTGATAAAGAGAAAATATTAAAAGCTGCTAGAGATAAAAAGACTATCACCTACAAAGGAGCCCCCATAAGGATGACTTTCGACTTCTCAACAGAAACACTTGAGGCCAGAAGAGAATGGAAAGAAATATTCAAAGTAATGCAGAACAAGAACCTACAACCAAGACTACTTTATCCAGCAAGACTATCATTTAAAATTGAAGGAGAAATAAAAAGCTTTCCAGACAAAAAAACCTCAAGGAATGCACTATAACCAAACCAAGGTAGCAAGAAATGCTAAGGGGCCTGTTGAAAACAGATCAAAGGATAAAAAGAATATAGCAAAAGAGGAATACACTTTTAAAGAATAAAATGGCAATAAACAACTACATATCAATAATAACCTTAAATGTAAATGGATTAAATGATCCTATCAAAAGACATAGGGTAGCTGCGTGGATAAGAAAACAGGACCCATACATATGCTGTCTACAAGAGACACACCTTAAATCAAAAGATGCACATAAACTGAAGATAAAAGGATGAAAAAAAATATTTCACGCAAATGGAAATGAAAAAAAAACTGGGGTAGCAATACTTATATCAGACAAATTGGACTTTAAAACAAAGGCTATAGTAAGAGATAAAGAAGGTCACTACATAATGATAAAGGGAGCAATCCAACAGCAAGATATAACCGTTATAAATATCTACGCACCTAATATAGGAACACCTAAATATATAAAGCAGACTTTGATGGATTTAAAGGGTGAGATCAACAGCAATACTATAATAGTAGGGGATTTCAATACCCCACTAACATCACTAGATAGATCCTCAAGCAAGAATATTAACAAAAAACAGCAACTTAAAGGACATACTAGATCAGCTCGATTTCATAGATGTCTTCAGAACCTTTCACCCTAAAGCAGCAGAATATACATTCTTTTCAAGTGCTCATGGTACATTCTCTAGGATAGACCACATATTAGGGCACAAAAGTGGTCTCAACAAATTTAAGAAGATTGGAATCATATCGAGCACTTTCTCTGATCACAATGGCATGAAACTAGAAATCAACCACAACAGAAAAAATAAAAAATACTGAAACACTTGGAAACCAAAATGTATGTTATTAAATAATGAATGAGTAAACAATGAGATCAAAGAAGAAATTTTAAAACTCCTAGAAATGAATGATAATGAGCATATATCAACTCAAAATTTATAGGACATAGCTAAAGCAGTCCTGAGAGGGAAGTTCATAGCATTACAGGTATACCTTAAGAAGCTAGAAAAAGCTCAAATAAACAACTTGACCCTGCATCTAAAGGAACAAGAAAAAGAACAGCAAGTAAAACCTATATATAGGTAGTAGAAGGAAGGAAATAATAAAGATCAGAGCAGAAATAAATGACATAGAGGCTAAAGAAACAATACAGAGGATCAATGACACCAGGAGCTGGTTCTTTGCAAAGGTAAACAAGATTGATGAACCTTAACCGGACACACCAAGAAAAAAAGAGAGAGGACTCAAATAAATAAAATTAGAAATGAGAGTGGAGAAATAACAACTGACACAACAGAAATACAAAATATTGTAAGAAAATAACGTGAAGAACTCTATGCCAAAAAACTAGACAACCTAGATAAAATAGACAAATTCCTTGAAACATGTAATCTTCCAAAAATTAATCTGGAAGAATCAGAAAATCTAAACAGACCAATTACAACAAATGAGATTGAAACAGTTATCAAAAAACTCCCAAAAAAGAAAAGTCCTGGGCCTGATGGCTTCACAAGTGAATTCTACCAAATATTAAAAGAAGAACTAACTCCTATCCTTCTCAAGCTTTTTCAAAAAATTCAAGAGGAAGGAAGACTTCCAAGCTCCTTTTATGAGGCGAGTATAATTCTGATTCCAAAACCAGGCAAAGACAACACAAAAAAAGAAAATTATAGGCCAATATCCCTGATGAATTTAGATGCTAAAATCTTCAACAAAATATTAGCAAACTGGATCCAGCAATATATGAAAAAAATCATACACCATGATCAAGTGTGCTTTATTCTTGGGAGGCAAGGCTGGTACAATATTCGCAAATCAATCAATGTGATACATCATATAAACAAAAGAAAGGAGAAAAACCACATGATAATTTCAATAGATGCAGAAAAATCATTTGATAAAATCCAGCACCCATTCATTATCAAAACTCTCAGCAAAGTGGAAATACAGGGTACATACCACAACATGATAGAGGCCATCTATGACAAACCCACAGCTAACATCATACTCAATGGGCAAAAATTAAAAGCAATCCCCTTAAGATCAGGAATAAGGCAGGCGTGCCCTCTTTCACCACTTATTCAACATAGTTCTGGAAGTCCTAGCCACAGCAATCAGACAAGAAGAAATAAAAGGCATCCAAATTGAAAAAGAAGAAGTAAAACTATCATTATTTGCAGATGGTATGATATTGTATATAGAAAACCCTAAAGTCTCTGTCAAAAAACTACTGGACCTGATAAATAAATTCAGCAAGGTGGCAGATATAAAATTAATAGTCAGAAATCAGAGGCATTGTAATACACTAACAATGAATTGTCATAAAGAGAAATTAAGGAAGCAATTCCCTTCACCATTGCAAACAAGTGGAAGCATATACCGTGCTCATGGTTAGGAAAAATAAACATCATTAAAATGTCTATATTACCCAAAGCAATTTATAAATTCAATGCAATACTGATTAAAATACCAATGACGTACTTCAAACATATAGAACACATATTCCAAAAATTTATATGGAACCAAAAGAGAACATAATAGCCTCAGCAATCTTGAAAGGGAAGAATAAAGTGGGAGGTATCACACTTCCGGATATCAAGTTATACTACAAGGCCATTGTACTCAAAACAGCCTGGTACTGGCATAAGAACAGGCATATAGAATAGATCAAAGGAACAGAACTGAGAACCCAGAAATAAACCCACACTTTTATGGACAACTGATATTTGACAAAGGAGATAAGAGTTAGGAAAAATAAACATCATTAAAATGTCTATATTACCCAAAGCAATTTATAAATTCAATGCAATACTGATTAAAATACCAATGACGTACTTCAAACATATAGAACACATATTCCAAAAATTTATATGGAACCAAAAGAGAACATAATAGCCTCAGCAATCTTGAAAGGGAAGAATAAAGTGGGAGGTATCACACTTCCGGATATCAAGTTATACTACAAGGCCATTGTACTCAAAACAGCCTGGTACTGGCATAAGAACAGGCATATAGAATAGATCAAAGGAACAGAACTGAGAACCCAGAAATAAACCCACACTTTTATGGACAACTGATATTTGACAAAGGAGATAAGAGCAGACATTGGAGTAAAGACAGCCTCTTCAACAAATGATGTTGCGAAAATTGGACAGCTACCTGCCAAAAAATAAAACTAGATCACCAACTTATACCATTCACGAAAATAAACTCAAAATGGATAAAAGACTTCAATGTAAGCCATAAAACCATAAGCATCTTAGAAGAAAACATAGGCAGTAAGCTCTCTGACATCTCTCGCAGCAATAATTTGCTGATTTATCTCCACGGGCAAGTGAAATAATAGACAGGATAAACAAATGGGACTATATCAAACTAAAAAGCTTCTTCACAGCTAAAGACAATAAGAACAGAATAAAAAGAGAAACTACACAATGGGAGAATATATTTGACAATACGTCTGATAAGGGGTTAATAACCAAAATTTATAAAGAACTTGTAAAACTCAATACCAGGAAGACAAACAAGCCAATCAAAAAATGGGCGAAAGAAATGAATAGACCCTTCTCCAAAGAGGACATACAGATGGCCAATAGACATATGAAAAAATGCTCAACATTACTAATCATTAGATATGCAAATTAAAACCACAATGAGATATCATCTCACACTGGTCAGAATGGCGCTCATCAACAAAACAACACAGAATAAGTGCTGGCAAGGATGTGGAGAAAAGGGAACCCTCCTGCACTGCTGGTGGGAATGCAGACTGGTGCAGCCCCTGTGGAGAACAGTATGGAGATTCCTCAAGAAATTAAAAATCGAACTGCCTTTTAACCCAGCTATCCCACTTTTAGGAATATACCCCAAGAACACCATAGCACTGTTTGAAAAGAAGAAATGCACCCCATGTTTATGGCAGCATTGTTCACAATAGCAAAGATCTGGAAACAGCCCAAGTGTCCGTCAGTGGACAAGTGGATTAAAAAGCTTTGGTACATATATACTATGGAATACTACTCAGCCATAAATAATGATGACATTGGATCATTTACAACAACATGAATGGAACCTTGATAACATTATATCGAGCGAAATAAGTAAATCAGGAAAAACTAAGAGCTATATGATTCCATACATAGATGGGACATAAAAATGAGACTCAGAGACATGGACAGGAGTATGGGGGTTACCAGGTGGGGGAGAGGAAAGAGAGGGGGTTGGAGGAGGGGAGGGACCCAAAGAAAACCAGTTAGAAGGTGATGGAAGACAATTGGACTTTGGGTGATGGGAATGCAGCATAATCAAATGTCAAAATAACCTGGAGATGTTTTCTCTGAACATATGTACCCTGATTTATCAATGTCACCCCATTAAAATTAATTTTAAAAAATAAATAAATAAAAGTTTGTAGGGTTCTGACAAATTTACCAACTGCCACATAAATCATGAAGGAGAAAAAGAAAAGAAGTGTAACTAGAAAGAGAAATGACTTTGGTAAAGTAGCAGACAGGGTTGGAAGCATGTCAACTTTGTAAATCTATCAAGTTCGTGGGTCAAGTGATCTGTCGGTAATAAGTACATCTGTAGTAAATGAGTGAAAACATCTGGGTCATTTGACTTCATATCTATTCAGTGTAGCCCTTTTTTTTTTTCATTCAGATCCATGTCTGGATACTGTATTTAATAAATACACAGTTTCACTGGAAAAAACTGAGTACAATCATTATATTTCTCTAGAATATCAGTGGGGTGGGTAACACCTTAAACTCTACCTT
The DNA here is from genome assembly GCF_036850995.1 of Saccopteryx leptura. Classification (NCBI taxonomy): domain Eukaryota; kingdom Metazoa; phylum Chordata; class Mammalia; order Chiroptera; family Emballonuridae; genus Saccopteryx; species Saccopteryx leptura. The sequence continues at coordinate 44,784,196 of NC_089504.1, read as the reverse complement.
AGTGTAGATGCATTCCATAAAGTGCTTCAGGTGTGACTCTTCTAAATTGATAAATGATTGCATCTACATCTTTAATCAAAGATTAAAATGCTAAATCAGTTTACCATGAACATTTCTAAAGTTGCACTATTATCTCACATGAACGATACCTTGACCTCTTCTTTTATGCTGTGGTCCAGCAGAGTATTATCCTCTGAAATCCACAATAGCACAATGAAAGAATAAATGCATTGTATGGATAGTACAATATCAGGGAGCCTACAAGCATTTACTCTAAGAGAAGGAAGAGGGGTAACCTTGTCACATCCATTCACAATTAAAAACTTTGCAAAAAACAGTAGCTAGAGGAAGAATTCAAAGTTGGCCAGTTTGCTAATTTGCTGTATGATGTTGTCAAAATTATTCATCAGCCTCGCTTCATGTTGACAAGCAATACTTTCTCAGGGCCAAAGGAATATCATGATGCAAACCCAGAGGAAACTCGAAAGCATGAAATTTGAAGATATTCAATTTATCTACCAATGAATGACTCCAAACTAATTCTTTATTGGAAAAATGGGGTGAAAAAAAGAATGGAGCTCTCAGGATTTATTTTAAAAAAGCCTTTATTTAGATAAAAACCTGTTTCCTGTTTTCCACTTTATCTTTGGCCAAATATATTGAACTGATTTGCAATTAAAAAATAAAAAAGAGATTTTCAAGTTTAAAAACTAAGAATGTTTATCATTGCAACACATTTTAAAGCATGTATATTTGGTACATACTCATATATTCTATCTTAAAATATATTCAATATATCAAGGAATCCAGATAATCAACTAAAAAATTTCTCATAAAATGATATATTTGGACATATGTTTATAAATCTATGACACAAAATGTACATTTCAATAGAAAAATGGGAAAAAATACCTCACCTATACATCCACATGAAATATATAAGCAATTAACTAATGCAAAATGCTGCTAAGAATATTTAAAATTTATAATGTTAAGAATCAGCAGCAAAACAAATCAAAATAAGACACCATACATGATGCTGGCTATATATTTAAGAGAGCACTGAGGTTTCTAATAAAGTGGCAAATGGGCATTTCTATATACCACTATTAGAAGAATAAACTGTACAGCTCTTCTGAGAGCAATTTATCAATGTTTATTTGGAATCTTTCAAAATGTTTATTTCATAAATTTTGAACTGGTAATTCTATTTCTAGGGTGTTATACCAATGAAATACTCAAAGATTAAAATATTGGCATATAAGAATATTTTAATGTGTTATTTCTTATGGTAAAATTAGAAGCAATCTATATATTGACCAATAGGATAATATTTAAATAAATTATATCACATTTATATAATAGAGTATCAAGCAAGCATCAAAATAATGTTTTTGAAAAATTGATGGCTATAAGGAGAACATGGTATAAGTTTAAAAAATATAGATGCAAAAAAGACAGATACAAAACTATATTTACAGAATGATCCATATTTATGTGTATTATAATAGCACTATATCTTAATTTCACTATTATAAACTAAAGTTTTATTTGCTTATGAAGATATTAAATCAGTGGTTGACACAGTTTCTCTCTTTTTTTTTTTTTTTTTTGCATTTTTTTCTGAAGCTGGAAATGGGGAGGCAGTCAGACAGACTCCTGCATGTGCCCGACCAGGATCCACCCGGCATGCCCACCAGGGGGCAATGCTCTGCCCATCTGGGGCGTTGCTCTGTTGCAACCAGAGCCATTCTAGCACCTGAGGCAGAGGCCACAGAGCCATCCTCAGCACCCGGGCCAACTTTGCTCCAATGGAACCTTGGCTGCAGGAGGGGAAGAGAGAGACAGAGAGGAAGAAGAGGGGGAGGGGTGGAGAAGCAGATGGGTGCTTCTCCTATGTGCCCTGGCTGGGAATCAAACCTGGGACTCCTGCACGCCAGGCCGACCCTCTACCACTGAGCCAACTGGCCAGATACTAAATATGTTAAGCTTTGCGGGATTTAACTTGTATTTAATCACAAACTAATGGAAAAAGCAAAGATATCATATAGGTTCTTTTATGACCTAATATAGGTTTTCTTTTTTTTTACAGAGACAGAGAGAGAGTCAGAGAGAGGGACAGACAGGGACAGACAGACAGGAATGGAGAGAGATGAGAAGCATCAATCATCAGTTTTTTGTTGTGACACCTTAGTTGTTCATTGATTGCTTTCTCATATGTGCCTTGACCGCAGGCCTTCAGCAGACCGAATAACCCCTTGCTCAAGCCAGCAACCTTGGGTCCAAGCTGGTGAGCTCTGCTCAAAACAGATGAGCCTGCGCTCAAGCTGGCAACCTTGGGGACTCGAACCTGGGTCCTCCGCATCCCAGTCCAACGCTCCATCCACTGCACCACCGCCTGGTCAGACTAAAATATTATTTAAAATATTGTAACAAACATTTTCATATTGCAGGCCATTAAAAATACAGGCAGCTGGCTACAAATTTCCTGTCTATAGGTGGGAATATTAATACATGCTCTAAGCACCTCCCAGGATTGTGGGGAGGACCTGATGTATAAGGAAACTTTCAGCAAATGTAAAATGTTAAAAGTAAATCACAGTGTGGAAAAATTTACTCTTGCCTGAAGTTTTTTTTTTTTCTTTTTTCTGTGCTCTCCTACGTCCTACCAGTCCTTCAAGGACTATCTGAGGTCAAACCCTTTTCCAAAACCACCTCCACTCTTAAAGCTATAACAATCTCTTCTTCAAAGGATGTGTATGTCTTTTAGATATTTGCATGTGTATGCGATAGATTTTTCTCAAATTAGACAAGTGCCTTGAGGAAAGAACTTATCTTGGATATTATTTTCTATCCCTCACTACATACAGCTCATCATAATAATTTTGAATTTATTATATAGTGTTTAAAATATGCCAAATATATTAAATGATGGAACTATACTGCTGCATCTATTCCAGAAACATTCAGCTTTGTGATTCAGAGAAATAAAGACTTAACCACAAAGCAGTTTTTTATTAGAAAATTGAAAAAGATATATATTAATAACAATAAATAGGTACAAGAACATCATTTAATGTGACCAAGAAAGCAAAATTGTTTCCAGTTAACCACAACCATCACCGCACCCTCCCACTTCTCTTTAAATTTTTAAAAGTAATAGCGATAATACTTAGAAGCTGGGATGGCGGTAGACTATTAACTTCTCTCAGACATTGATATTTATTTACTCTAAACTATTATTTAATAAATATAAAATCTCAATTTTCATATGATAATTTAAGCATCATAAAAAATGTTGCAACATTATAGTGACATGTGTGTGATCCTTCACACTGCACGTGTTCCAAACCAACTCCCCCTCTATGTTCTTTATTTCATTATTTCTATCTTTGTGAAAAAGACTTCCAGGTGTTTGGCAAAGAGGATGCTTTAGGCAACTAAGTAAGAATTATTTAGAACTTACCCACAAAGACCTAGGGGTATACTAAATGTGCCAAGTGTTATGGGGAATGTGACGTAGAATAAATCTCTCAAACTTATGGGCTATGTCTACAGCAACTTCCACTACTTGGGAAAGGTCCAAGAATGAAATAATAGCAGAAACATAAATAAGAATCATAAATTAATATTTTTACAAGATGGTTATTTAGAACTCAAGAACATATTTGTTAAAATATACATTCTTAAAGGAGACCAGCGCTCTTTGTCTCTTTATGTTGACTCACAAAACTCTGCATGGCTCTTTCATTTTACCTGAATAACCCTTTTAGTATTTCTTGTTTTTTTTTTGTACTTTTCTGAAGCTGGAAACGGGGAGAGACAGTGAGACAGACTCCCACATGCGCCCAACCGGGATTCACCCAGCACGCCCACCAGGGGCGAGGCTCTGCCCACCAGGGGGCGATGCTCTGCCCCTCCGGGGCATCACTCTGCCGCGACCAGAGCCACTCTAGCGCCTGGGGCAGAGGCCAAGGAGCCATCCCCAGCGTCCGGGCCATCTTTGCTCCAATGGAGCCTTGGCTGCGGGAGGGGAAGAGAGAGACAGAGAGGAAGGAGGGGGTGGGGGTGGAGAAGCAAATGGGCGCTTCTCCTATGTGCCCTGACCGGGAATCGAACCCGGGTCCCCCGCACGCCAGGCCGACGCTCTACCGCTGAGCCAACCAGCCAGGGCCAACTGAATAACCCTTTTAGTATTTCTTGTAGGGAACATGTACTAGCAACAAACTTTTTTGTTCAGATTGGTTTATCCAAGGATGTTCTGATAGCTCCATTTTTTGAAGGATTGTTTTGTCAGATATAGAATTTTTATTGAGTTGTATCCTGGCCTTTGTAGTTTTTGGTGAGCCATTCATGTTATTGAGGATCATTTGTTGATAATGCATGTTTTTTTTCTCTCTCTCTCTCATTGGTTTCAATATTTTCTTTTTTGTATTTCATAATTTGGATTAGAATTTGTCTAAATGTCTAAATGTGGATCTAGAGTTTGAGTTTACCCAACCTAGAATTCATTGAGTTTTTTGAATATGTACATTACTGTTTATCATCAAATATGAGAAGGTTTTGGCCATTATTTCTTCAAATATTCTTTCTGCCCCTTCCTTCTCTCCTTTTGGAACTACCATTATATGTATGTTGCTCTGCTTAAAGATGCCCCTCAGTTCTCTTAGGATCTGTTTACTTTTCTTCATTTTTTTTTCATTGTTTTTCACAAACTGAATAATCTTAATAATTTATCTTTAAGTTTATTGAGTTTTTCTTCTTCTTGTTCAAAGATGCTGTTCATCCCCTGTCATGAATTTTGCATTTCCATTATTATACTTTTTCTTTTTTTTTGTTTTTGCACAGACAGACAAGGACAGACAGACAGGAAGGGAGAGAGATGAGAAGGATCAACTCATAGTTGTGGCATCTTAGTTGTTCATTGATTGCTTTCTCATATGTGCCTTGACCAGAGGGCACTAGCCAAGCCAGTGATCCCTTGCTCAAGCCAGAAACCTTGGGCTCAAGCCAATAACCTTGGTGACCTTTGGGCTCAAGCCAGCAACCATGGGGTCATGTCTATGACCCCACGCTCAAGCCAGCAATCCCATGCTCAAGCTGGTGAGCCTGTGCTTAAGCTGCTGAGCTCACATTAAAGCCGGATAAGCCTGTGCTCATGCTGGCAACCTCAGGGTTTCAAACCTGGGTCCTCGGCATCACAGGCTGATACTCTATCCACTTCACCATTGCTTGGTCAATCTATATTTTTCAACTCCATAGTTTCTCTCTGGTTTCTTTTTATAATTATCTTTATTGATATTTTTCATTTGGTGAGACATTGTTAGATTTTCCCTCAGTTCCTTAGCATTTTTTTAGGTCTTTGAATATATTTAAAATAGTTCACTTAAAGTCTTTGTCTAGTAAGTCCAATGTCTGAGCTCCTCCAGGATAGTTTTTATTCATTGCATATTTTCCTTGTGGATAGACCTTACTTTCTTGTTTCTTTATATGTCTTGTAATTTTGGTTAAAAATCAGAAATTTTAAATAATACAATTCTGGAAATCAGATTCTCCTCCCCAGAGTGTGTTGTTGTTGCTGTTTTTAGTTTTCATTGGTATTTCTTGATCAGTGACTTTTCTAAAGTAATTCTTTAAAGTCTATATTCTTTGTCATGTGTGGCCTGAAGTCTCTGCTTAGTTAGTGTTTAACCAATGATTGGCAGAAAGTTCCCTAAATGTCTGGAACTATTATATTCCCCAATTTTATTGAGGAACTCTGTGTGTATATCAAGGCATGGCTTCAACATTCAGACAGGCAGTTTTCAACTCTGCCTTAGCTTTCACTTTCTACTAGCCTAGAGCCTCAAAGTCAGCCAGCAGTGAGTATTTGAGGCTTCTTAGGTTTTTGTGAGCATGCACACAACCTTACAGATATAAAACATGGCACATCATATATGCATATGACCTTCTATATTCCCAGAAATATGCTGGAGCTTTTAAAAGCACCTACGTATACCTCACCCTTTCCAATAAGCTTTTTGTTACTGTATTATGTGTATATTTTCTTAATACTGAGTTTTCTTTTATAAAAATCCTGATAATCAGTGAATGTGACCAAACATAATGAAGATATTCAGAAAGAAGTGTCTGGGTAGTGTATGCTTCCTGCTCTGGGGCTGGCACATCTAAATATTAAATGAGTCAATTATACCTGATTACATATTGCTGTTTTGTTTTTTGTTTTTAGGTGAAAGGAGGGGAGATAGCAAGGCAGACTTCCATATGCGCCCTGACGGGGATGTACCCGGCAACCCCATCAAGGGCCAATGCTCCAGTACTGAGCTTTATTTAGTGCCTGAGGTTCATGTGCTCCAGTGGTGTTATCCTCAGTGCCCAGGGCCACACTCAAACCAATCAAGCCACTGGATACAGCAGGGGAAGAGGTAGAGAAAGAGGAGAGAAAGGAGCAGAGAAGCAGGTGGTCACTTCTCCCATGTGCCCTGACTGGGAATCAATTCCAGGATGTCTGACACTCTATCCATCATATTGACCTATGTTGCTGTTTTTGCGAGGGCTCTGGCTAATTAACATTACTTACAGGAATGACATTACTTACAGGAATGACAATGATACTTAAAATTGCTTGTTTCTTACATTGTACATTTGACTTTATTCAACAGTAGTTATAGTACCCTGTGACCAAGCATAAGTGAAACTCTCTTCCTCACTTAAATGATAGGTAAATGTAGGGCTCTTTGGAATGACTGGAGTACCCTCCACAGGAAGAGTGGTCTATTAGTTTTGTATCCTGGGAAAGAGCAGTTATGATTTGAAAGTTTAAAAGGAAATGCTGAGTAGGGAGTAAAGAAAAATGGTAATTCAAAAACCATAAGCTGAAAGGTGTCAAAACCAGTGTAATACCTTGGGCATTAGGTGTATAAGGGAATTAAAGGAACTAAATACCACTAAGAACAATTGTGAGATCCCAGTCTTGGGCACACTGTTTAGAACTGAGATATTGAGACCATTGTCCCTCAAAGAAGCAAGTTAGCTACAGTGGAGATCTGGATCTATAAGCAGAAGAAGACCCTGGAATCTACTGAAATGTCTCCAGCATCACCCCTGTGGCAGCAGGAAGCAATGGCAATAGTGGACTTGTGAGCTTCCAGTCTCTTCACTTGGGGGAAGCTGGATAGACACTTCTTCCTCTTTCAACTCTAAAAGCCTACAAGGAGGCAGACCAAAGAGGAAAAAAACAGATTTCCTATAAACTAGACAGGAATTGGTTAAATGAGCAATTAGAAAAGTAAATAATTACAATCATATGTTAGTTTTGTTTGTGGAGCAGTTCATACCAAACTATACACAGTATATCATTTGTATATATCCCTCTTGGCAAACAACTCTTCCCTCAGTTGATTGGGTAAATCTCTATTCTTATTTTCATTTATCACATATTTCTCTTTCAAGAATCTATAGAGACTCCTTTTGGACTATCCTATCATAGTCTACATTACACACTCACAAGGTGCCCTTAAAATAATAAACTAAAATAATTAACTCAATTCATTTCCTCAAAGCAACTATATAAAAAAATATGCAAAGTTCCTACCCTCTTTTACTTATCCCGGTAGAACTTAGGTTCAGATATTTGAGCTGGTAGCAGCTTCTTAGGTTCAGATATTTGAGCTGGTAGCAGCTTCTTGCCAACATGTGGATTCCTGCATTGGTGACCTGTTGGCATCCCCTCACATCAAGATACCTGTAGGGTTTAAGTAAAAATGATTAAGTAAGAATTTCTCACAATTTGGCACATTCAGTTTCCCCTCTCCTAGTTAATAGGTCAAGAGTTGGTGTTTCCATATGGAGAAACATTAGCCCATATTTAAGTAACTAGCTGAAAGGAAAGGACACTTCAGTGGAATTTGCTGTTATAAAGAAGACACACACCAATGCAACCCAAATCACAATTTGCCTTGCTCACATTCCTCAAGATACAGCTGTCTTCTATGTCTCCACATCTTCTTTGATAAGTACCATAAGCTTAAATTATCTCAACAAGTTTAGCCTTACCTAGATTTTCATAAAATGTTCTGACCATGACAATCTTTTAAAAAAGTTATTAAAATAACATAAATAAGATTTTCATGATCAGAGTTCAAATAAAGCTCAAATATTTGTAAATGAACATATAAGTATTTTTAAATATCAAAATAAAGACCTAGAATAAGTACTGTGTTCCCTAACACTCATGACTTTCCCTCTTAGAATGTAAACTTTCAGCCCTGGCCGGTTGGCTCAGTGGTAGAGCATCGGCCTGGCGTGCAAAAGTCCCAGGTTCAATTCTTGGCCAGGGCACACAGGAGAGGTGCCCATCTGCTTCTCCACCCCTCCCCCTCTCCTTCCTCTCTGTCTCTCTCTTCCCCTCCCGCAGCTGAAGCTCCATTGGAGCAAAAGATGGCCCGGGCACTGGGGATGGCTCCTTGGCCTCTGCCCCAGGCGCTAGAGTGGCTCTGGTCGCGACAGAGCCATGCCCCAGATGGGCAGAGCATCGCCCCCTGGTGGGCGTGCCGGATGGATCCCGGTCGGGTGCATGCGGGAGTCTGTCTGACTGCCTCCCCGTTTCCAGCTTCAGAAAAGTACAAAAAAAAAAAAAAAGAATGTAAACTTTCATAGAACCAAAGGACCCTCTCTTTATATGTTGCATGTAAAAGATGAAAAGTTTTCCCATTTAGAAAAATATAGCATAAGATATACAGTGAGACTTGATGTGGAGTCCTACACTGCCACATCAAGTAGGCATATTTGGATGGGTTACTTAATTCCTTGGAGCCCCAGTTTTCCTTAAAAAAGTGGGAATAACTGCTTATCATTTAGAATTACTATGATGATTAAATATATATGTGTCCGTGAGCAAGCTAATCATATAGAAGGTAATACAGGATTCCGTAAAGTCATGGTGCACTTTTGACCAGTCACAGGAAAGCAATAAAAGATGACAAAAATGTGAAATCTTCACCAAATAAAAGGAAAACCCTCCCAGTTTCTGTCAGATGATGTGGCAGCATGTGTGCATGCGCAGATTATGACATAACACCATGTATACAGGGGAGCAGCCCACGGCCATGCCAGTCGAGATGTGGACAGTACAGAGGAAAGTTCAGTGTGTTCTGTGGTTCGCTAAATTTTAATCCGTGACCAAAGTGCAATGTGAATATTGGCGCATTTATAATGAAGTGCCACCACATAGGAATAACATTACTAGTGGGATAAGCAGTTGAAGGAAAGCGGCAGTTTGGTGGAGAAACCCCGTTCTGGTAGGCCATCAGTCAGTGACGAGTCTGTAGAGGCTATATGGGACAGCTACCTAAGGAGCCCTAAAAAAATCTGTGCATGAGCCCACATCGAACTGCACTGAATAGGTATGAAACTGGGAGAGTTTTCCCTTTATTTGGTGCAGATTTCACATTTCTATCATCTTTTGTTGCTTTCCTTTGACCGGTCAAAAGTACACCATGACTTTACAGACACACTGAATTATTAGAGAAGTGGCATATTGACAGACTTCCCTGCTGCTACTCTATCCCTCATGTTTTCAGTTGTGGTGGAGGTGACTACTTTGTGCAGTGTCCAATGCTACTGCTGGTCTCATTTACCATTTCAAAGTTCTCTTCTATGAGAGGGAGGTCATTCGGAATGGGTGTTGCTCAAATGCTAACACTCAGTATAGTGGAGAGAGCTCTTGTGAGTCAGATGACTGGGGACCTAATTCTAGCCCTGCTGTTGCTTAGCTATATATGAGCTGGGTGAGTCACAGTATCTCGCTCAGCCTAGATAATATCCTCATTATTTAAACAAGTGTTTGGATTAGAGGATCTTTAAGGTTTTCTTCAGCTCAAAAATTCTAAGTCTATAATTAATTTAGAAGGTATATAGTTATTGATTCTTTCTGACTCATAGGTGCCTCAAATCTGGAACAGGTAGTGGCCACTTTTTTAAATGTGGCCACAGGATTTTTGACATTGCTCCAATTGATATGTGATATCTATATGCCCTCTCTCATAAAACGGGGCACACTTGGCATTCCTTCAATCAATAGGGTACAGAGGAAATGACACTACATGACATTCAAGAGTAGTTCATACAAGATGCTTTCTCCTTGTTTCCTGGGAAACTGATACTCGAGCCCTGAGCCGCATGTCAGAAGTTTCACTATAGCGAGGTTGACATGCTATGAGGAACCTAAACCATGAGGAAAGTCCACGCATAGGTCCTTTAGTTGATGGTATCAGCTGAGTCCAGAGTTCAAGTTGTTGGATATGTGAATGAGGGAACTTCAAGATGATCCAAACCTTCAAGTCTTCCCAGCTGAGGTCCAAGACAGAGATAAAATATCTATCCTTCCTATGCCCTTCCAAATTCACAAACCGCAGCATTTGTGAGTCTGATAAAATGGTTATTTTATACCACTCGATTCCAGAGTGGTTGTTACGCAGCAACAGTAACTGAAACAGAGGCTGATTTTGCCATATCACCTAAAGGCAGGTAGTTACTATACATTGTCCTTTGCAGCTCTGTAATTGTGGGTTAAAAGAAAGTGGAGGAAAGAGTGGGAAGAGGAGAATAAATTAAAGAAATAGTGTAGTGGCTGAGACCCTTTAGAACACCACTTACAATGCCACACCTTTCTGTGTTGAATTCACATGGGGGAGTAGGCTGCAGCTACAGGGGCATTTCCTCTCTGGCTACTCTGCCTTCCCTTACCTCTTCACACCATCCCAGTTCTTGCTTATATTAGATGATGAAAGGGAGAAGTGGTAAAATCATTTATTGGCATTGCAAGGCAGGCCCTTTAGGAATACAGAACGGACCACGTGCTGTTGATGACATTATGTCCTAAATTTTTCCTTCAAAAAGAAAAATCTTCGGTCACACAAAATCTCTCCCATCCCCAAGCCATTCCTTTCCACTTTATTGTATTCAGTCAGTGTTGATGGTAGCTCACTGCACAGAACGAGGCCGGCTGCTCTTCTAAGACACGAAAACGTATCAGGCAGAGTCCCAGCTTCTAATCCATCCATCAGCGAGAGTGTGTTGGTTAGTACAGTGATTTAAATAAAGAAAAATGAAGAGACTAAAGCCACTGTCCTAAAGAGGCATGTGAGCACTTTGCTGGGTGGCGTCTGGTGAGGGTGCTCACCGAGGGGGAAGTAGCTGAGGGTTCTCAGACAGGTGCTGACTTCCTCCAGGCTCGCATCTGTCACCTCAGAGCAGGAGCTGAGGACCAGACTGGCCAGTCTCAGGCACTGAGTCACAATGAGACGAATGATCTGATCCCTCACCTACAGGATGAGACAAATAAGAATTAATTTTCAATCATAAGGCTCTCCACCCAGAGAAGACAGGGCAATGAATCAAGTGTGTTACAGATTAAAATGTGCCCTTTTTTTAGACGCTTTATAATCATCATCATCAACATCATATTAATAGTTCTTATGGGGGACTGCCTAAAATGTGTCATTCTGAGCAAGGTACTTCCTATGCACTGCCTCTAATCCTTGCTATAGTCCTGTAAAATAGATATTAATATCCCCACTTTATAAGTAAGGAAACTGTGGGAGTTAAGTACTTTTTTTTGAGGCTGCCCCTAGTAAGTGACAAGGCTGAAGCTCAAATCTAGGGCTGATGGTTCCAAAGCCCATTTTTTTCCAAAGCACGTTCAGTTCAGTTGAGAACTACCTGGAAAAGAGTCAGTCATCTGATGCAAATACCCAGGTTCTCTATCAATAAAATCAACAAGTAAAAAACACCTTGATAAACTAATGATATAAAATGGAATTAGTTATAAGATTCTAAAATAATGTTAAGTTTAGGCCTAGTGGGGTTAGTTTTAAATTATTGTTAAACTAAAATGAATTATGAAACACTAAGAAATGGAGGATCAAAATGTACCAAACTGGAACCTAATAAACATAAGAAAATAAAATCTAACCTATAATTAACCTCAGGATTTTAAGTGCTTTTTCTGCTTATTTTAACCACCACTCATTATGTTTTTTAACCATCATGATAATGACTACTTAGTAACCTTATTAATATGAAGATTTTATTCAACTCCCTAATATAATCATTATAATTTTTTTTTTTTTTTTTTTGTATTTTTCTGAAGCTGGAAATGGGGAGAGACAGTCAGACAGACTCCCGCATGCGCCTGACCGGGATCCACCCAGCAGGCCCACCAGGGGCGATGCTCTGCCCACCAGGGGGCGATGCTCTGCCGTGACCAGAGCCACTCTAGCGCCTGGAGCAGAGGCCAAGGAGCCATCCCCAGCGCCCGGGCCATCTTTGCTCCAATGGAGCCTTGGCTGTGGGAGGGGAAGAGAGAGACAGAGAGGAAGGAGGGGGGGTGGAGAAGCAAATGGGCGCTTCTCCTATGTGCCCTGGCCGGGAATCGAACCCAGGTCCCCCACACGCCAGGCCGACGCGGTACTGAGCCAACTGGCCAGGGCCTCATTATCATTTTTAAAAATCACTAATAATCACCTAATTGCAACTAGGATGGTACTAGGCACTGAACACAGACCCAGATTTTTCCTCTCATAATTTATAATAGACACGATTTTGAAAATCTTACCCTTTCATATACATATGGATAAACACACCAACAAGGAACCTTCAACCTTCACCCATCCTATATCTGTCCAACACTATGCCTTTACATACATCTACGTGTAATACTGATCATCTATCCATTTATGATGTATTATAATTATGCTGTAATATGCATTCCCTTTACTCGTTATAGTCTTATTTAAATGCATATACATTTATGCTCTATGTAAGTGATTACAAAAGCCCACCTTTCAGACCTTGAACTCCATCCGGACCTCAAAGGACATACATAGTCTCAAGAGCAAAGAAAGCATGACCCTCTTCCACGATGACTCTCTTAACTACTAACTGAAAAGTTTAACATTCAGAGGACATCATAAAGGGTCTTTGACTTTCCAGGATATAAAGGAAAAAAATCACAGGAAAATCCTGTCAAGGATACCATGCTAAGCTGTTATTTTCTCATACACTCCAGTAACCCGCACTTACAGGAAAGCTTATGCAAGAGAAACCAAACTTAGAAGGTAGGCAAATTAGGAAGTAGTGACTTATTTTACAAATAATTCCAGGCAGAGTTCCTAAAAATAACAAGTCCTCACTATGCATTCAAAATGAGAGTGAGATTTGATTCACAAAATTTGAATTGACACATAATTTGCTGTAATATAGCTTTTGTAGCCTGGCTGCAGCCCAGTTTAAGTTAACACAAATTTACAAAGTAATGACTGCATACCAGGAACTGTGGTATGCTTCCTGATCAACACGTACAGCCCCAAAAACCTTTTGAGACCGGGCTCCAAATCTTTGCTCTTATATGTCTGTTTTAGTGTCAGAATCTATAACATCCTCATCTGAATACAGAAATCATAGAGTCATGGAAGTGCTTACCCCATTTTATATTTCGATTAACAAGAAAGCTCAAATATTACAGGATTTATTAAAGTAAACTAAAATAATTTAAGTAATAGGCTCTGCCCTTGTACGACATCCATTATCTTATTTAGGATATCAAGAAGTCCAACATAGCACACACATGTTGATTTGGGAGCTCTTCGCGGATTAGAAGTGAATGACTAGAAATTGAGTTAGATTAAGTTTAAGCTATTGTTGTGCTGTGAATTTGTTGTTTTGAGTTAAAAGAGACTAAGAATGACAGTTATTCCTTCCCAGAACTTTGAGTTTGTAAAAGACTTCCTCAAACATATCTATTATAAATACATCATCAAGCAAGCTGAAGGCAGACTGTCAACTTTTAATGGAGAATTTCTTTCAAGGACATGACATTTTGAATAAAGAGAAAAGGAACTACAGTATTGTTCTTCCCTCATTACTTCATTCAGAGCAGTATTCAAGGCAAGAACACTTCAGAGCCCAAGATGAAGCCATAAAAAAGGAAACTGAGCACATAAAATTTATAATTAAACAGCTTACATCAGAATATTTTTTCACTGGCTTTTAATCAACCAGTATCAAAAAGCATGATAACAATCTGGTTCTCAGTCAGAAGTACTGTCCACTACAACTTCACAGAATTGCAATCAACATTCAATTTGTGAAAATCAGCCTCTCCCATGATCATGTCACCTCATATGTGGAGGAAAAAGTCAGACCCCCTTCTTCTTTGACATAAAAGGAAGCCAGTGGGATATGGGGTGATGGGGAGATCAGCAAGTCTGGGTATAAGCTTACCAGCTTTGTGACCTGTACTGTATTTCTTCCAACTCCTAGAATCTCAATGACTTTACCCTTAAATTGGGGATATTGCTACTTCTTACACAGGGAAGATGGCAAGTTAACAAATTAATGTGTATGACAAGTATCTTGTACATTTCCTGGAACATGAAAGGGGTTCAATAAATGATGGACATTATCATGATCATTATGTGTTATTTGTTTGATCGTTTTATTTAATTACCTTAAATATTAGTTCAGTTATAAAAATAACAAAAAACTCAGTTAATGGGTCGACTTTTAGATCTATTATCTACTCTATATCTACATAGCACTGTTTTCTTAGGAAGATCATAATTGTTCCTCCAGTTTCAAATGTTTCTTCTTTTGAGTAACGGAAATAATCCAATGTCCGAACCTTTTCTATCACACAGGTACTATGGGGTTCTTTCCCCCTTTACATGCCCATTTTAGAGCATTGCTTCACAAGGAGGCGGAAAAGCCACGAAAGCAGTATTAGTAGTATGCTCTGAACACAGGACACGAGACCCATTAAAAAGTCCATCTGAGTCTAAGGAGTCTCACCATTTTCAGGCCAGCAGCATTAAGCGCAGTTACTTCCTCTAAGTTCTTCAGGTTCCTGAGCAGGCAGGCCTCAGAAACTTTGGGGACTCTCCCAATGTCCCAGATCTGCAGGTGTGGACACTGCAGAGCCAGGGAACCTATACTTCTGGGGGTCAGAGCAAGGCAGCCAAATACTTGTATTTTGTGGAGACTAAGGAAGGAAAAAGAAATCAGTGAAACTCACACCTAAGCAAAACTAATTTGACACACAGATTTTCTCATGAGGCACTGCACAGTTTTCAAGCCCTAAGAAATGCTAGACAGCACTTCAGTATGATGTTTGGGGGACATTTTAAACAGTGAAATCACACACACACAAATTTTAAAAATATGTACTAAATAGACTATGAAAAGGACACTTTTTACAGTATGAGAACTGTAAAAAGATTGGATCTCAGCTGAGAACATGCACCGTGGGCAACTCAAATTTGTCATCACTCTGCACATGTCCACAAATGAACAAGAAAGCACCAGGAGTATCAGTCTGGGGTTACCAATAAATTTTAGCAAGTAGGCAAACTCATAAATATGGAATCTGTGAATCATGAGGAACCACAATACTGATATACTCAAATCAGACAGTAGCATATATGGCTAAAAGTAGACTACAGTAGAAACAACAGTACCTTAGTTTGTGCTGGGAATACCTAATTACAGGATGGCCATGCTCAACTGCAGACAGGCTTTGTAAAAATACTTTTTGAATTCTTACAAATTCATAGTACACAACCATGTGGAACCATCCCTTACCCTCAAATTACGTACAGGGCAGATAAAACCTCTCTGATTGCTTTAAAGAATGAAGGCTTGCAGGTATTAACATTATTCTAGTAGCTGGTGGTGCTGGTGTATTTTTCAC
Organism: Saccopteryx leptura; assembly: GCF_036850995.1. Taxonomy (NCBI): domain Eukaryota; kingdom Metazoa; phylum Chordata; class Mammalia; order Chiroptera; family Emballonuridae; genus Saccopteryx; species Saccopteryx leptura. The sequence goes on along the minus strand of NC_089504.1, from coordinate 44,768,448 downwards.
ATGTATTGGTCTGACTTGCATGTGGGTTAGGAGCCTCTTGTTAAAACACTTCAGGTCCTAGTGAGAACACAGGAAAGACAGTAAGTTACAACACTGTTTATATGGTATGGGGCCACAAGCTCAGGAGTTGGCTCTGGAGGAACGGGGAAACTCCCACCAGCTCCTTTTTTGTACAACTTCCAGGTCAGTGATTACCTAAGGCAGCAGCTCTCTCACTGTGTTTTCTGAACTGGCAGAAACTTGTTAGCAATACAATTGCCTGGGGCCCACCCAGCCCTATTCTATCACAACAGCTGAAGGTGGGACCTGGTATCTGAGTTTTAACAAGCCCTCCAGGTGACTCTACTGCCTCTCTAGTTTGAGAATCACTGAATACAGGAAACTTTCTAATCATACCCAGGTCACTTTAGAAGTGAGCATAGGCACGTGGATCCTGGGTCCACGATTACGTCTTGGATAAGTGACTTCATTACTGAATGGTGAACCTTTAATCATATATTCCCCCAAACCAGTACAAAGTAATAAGCTACCCCTTTAAACTGATAGCATACTTTTAGAACATATTTTGAAATTAATTCATATTAAAATTAATAAGTTATGGTGAAGTGTCTTAACACATGGCCTATTAATTTATTGCCCCATACATTGAGATAGGTTAATTTGAGTAAAGGAGGGAGTATTCAGGTGCAGGGTGTGTTTATGCTATTACATATTTGTGCATGTTTGTAGTGTATTTGTGTATATGTAAGCAAAAGTCAGAAAGAAAAATGTAGCAGACTACAATGTGTAAGAATTATAATGAAATATGACATAAACCATGATCAGAACATTTTTATAAGGAAATAATTTCCCAGTTATCTAAATAAATATCATTAATGCTACTGCCAGGTAATTCATAGTCCACAAGAACACAATGTGAGATATGATCTATATTAAACAGAAGTCAGATTTTACTGAAACTTATCAGCATAGCAAGGGAATATGTACTTCAGTGTGAAAAGCCCTTCACCTTTTCTGCAGCCTCTGTTCTTAGGACCAGTTCCTTTATCTCTCTGAAGCTCTGATTTCTCATCTGTAAAATGAGGATATTGGATTTAAAGAGGATTATGGTGTCTGATAGAAAATTCTATCAGAGGTGGAAACCGAGCTGGAAATTCAAGAGTTAGTTTGAGAACTAGTCTCAGGGAAGAGGAAACATTTGCAGTAAAGTCAGATACTAAAGTCTCAGATACAGTCCTTCACTGTTGACTACAGCAGAATTGGATGGGATAGGCAGGACCAGCAGAAATGGTAAAGAGGAAGAATATTGGAGAGGCATCCACATCAGGATCAAGGGAATGCTGCCTCCCTATTGTCCTAGGGGAATGTATTTGAGATGATGTTTGTACCCAAGAAAAAATGTAATTCTCCCTGGAATTCAGCCCACCTCAGGAAGCCAGCAGGATGACTGAATGATTGCCTATTGAAATTTAATTATGACGTCTTTCAAGTGCTGTGACCTCATTGCCTATTCCTTTCCGTTATTTTCTCAGAGTCTGAACTCCAGTCAGATTACCTGACTGTGAATCCTTACCTGTTTCCAACTAATATTTTCAGATCCAGCAGCAAGCCTTTAATATTAGTCCCAAAGATTTCACTCAATGTTTACTGTCTTATTTTAAAATGTAAGCTGTATTATTATGCAGGCAGGGGGAAGCCATTGAAAAAGGAGTATGTGATACAAATCCCAAGAAAAGGGGGCTTGCCATCCACTCTATCCCCTCCCCCAGAAGCTCTAGGGTCAGTCAAGAGGCAGAGGGAATGAGAGACAAATGTGGATAAGAGCCTTTACTGTGGTTTCCACAGGAAGAAGAGGGTGAAACAGCATAAGCAGGTTTAGGATTGGCTCATTTAAAAAATTTCTGTGGCCTGACCATGCAGTGGCATAGTGAATAGAGCATTGGATTGGGATGCAGAAGACCCAGATTTGAAACCCAGAGGTCGCCAGCTTAAGCACAGGGTCACCCATCTTGAGCTTGAGCACGGGGTCGCTAGCTCGAGCATGGGATCATAAATATGACCCTAAGGTCACTGGCTTGAGCCCAAAGGTTACTGGCTTGAATACCAAGGTCACTGGCTTGAGCCTAAGGTCACTGGCTTGAGCAAAAGGTCACTCACTCTGCTGTAAACCCCCTCCCCCAGTCAAGGCACATATAAGAAAGCAATCAGTGAACAACTAAGGTGCGGCAATGAAGAATTGATGCTTCTCATCTCTCTCCCTTTTTGTCTGTCTGTCCCTCTCTCTGACTCTATCTCTGTCCCTGTCAAAAAATTTTTTTTCTGTGGGCTCTAGGGCATCAGGGCTGTTCCTAGTTGTCTGGTACCTGGCCCTATGGTAATTAAGATAGGCAGTTAGTGGCATGGAGTTTAAAAGCTAGGTAAAGAGAGGTGGTTGAGAGGTATGGGCTAAGGATTGGTTGGTTATCACATGAAAAGCACACCTGCAGGTGAATCCTGTACTATCCCTAGGAAATAGAGTCCTATGTAAGTTTAAGCATATATTAACAGAGGTGAATACTGAAGAATTTATGGGTGAAATAATAATATCTGAAATTTGATTTCAAATCATCACAGCAAACAAAAAAAAGGTGGAGCCAAATGATGACATAAGATTGACAAAATATTGGTAATTATAAAACTGGATGAGGGTTGCACAAGGATTTAATATACAATTCTTCTTTTGTGTATTCATGAATAATTTCATGAAAAATTTAAATGCAAGTTGAAAGACAGAGAAAAATAGGTATTAGACACTAGCAATCTTTAGAGGGTTGCTATTATATAAAAACCCAAACTTTATTATACAATATTTATTTGTGCTATCAAGAATCAAAAGCCTGTCCTCTTTCCTTAGACTCTTGTATTGTTCAGGTGACTTGATCTTTTTAATGTTTCCAAATATCTTCAGGCTAGAACTGACTTAGGTTAATCAAATTCTTTTTATAATCCATTTGTGTTAAGCAATGGGATTCCTAATGGTACAACTATAATCAACATGCTATGGCTGTCTTATGATGAGAGGTCCTACCCAATTAGGGGATTTTCCTAATCAAAAGCCCTCCACTCTCCAGAGAGCTCCACTGAATAGCTGTGGAGGTTGCTTAATTAATAAGGTTAAAACATCCTTCAGAAACAAGGTCAAGAAGACATGTCTATTGTGCCAAGTTGATGAAAGAATTCTTGAAATGCAACCCTCAGAAACCTTGGTGTAAACATTCCTGTAAGTCTTATCAAGAGAACGAGATAGAAAATATATTGATCTTAATAGTATCAATGGATTTTTCTTTAGGTACGTGCTAGGTATTGAATTTACATAAGTATTTCCTTAAACTTGCCATTAAGTGACCAGCTTTCCTTGTAAGAAACCTCTTTCCCCATATTTATTATTCTTGTTTGAAGAAATAAGAATCTTTTAAAAATCCTTGCACCATAACTATAAGCCAATCAACAGAGGAAGTAAGAAAGAAGCAGTACTCTGAGGGTCTTTTCATGGTATTTGCATAGCCACTGAGTTCTTGGTGGATAGAATCAACTTTCAAGCCCCTCATTTAACTTTGTATACTTTAACACAGCCTACAATAATATTCAGATGTTAACATCTCTCTAAAAACATTTAACAGATCAAACTAGTATCAAGATAACCAGAAAGCATAAAACAAAACAGATCAGATTATTTGAAATTGTCTAAATACCAAGGCTAGTTTGCCTGGGATGAATGACCTCTTTATACCCTTTCTATACGTCCAGACTTCACTTCACCACCAAGTCTAAATAGCATTGTATGGGATCATGTGCATGAAAGTACCTTGTAAAGTGTCCTAAAGCCCATAATCACTTTGAAAGTGTCTGAGGCATTACGGTAGATCCCAGCCAACTTATGGCAAGCAAGTCTGATGCTAAGACATAAAAGCTGAAAATGATCATAGCCAGGAATTTTGGTTAAAAGGCTGAATGACAATAAGGGTTTTATACTTCCTATTCCAAAAACACACACAAAAATTCACACTGCTCTATAATCTCATTTAAATGAAGTTCATAAAAAGTAATCTATGGCAATAGAAAAGAGAAAAGTGGTTACTTGCAGGGGAAAGAAGATTATCACTAAAGAAGATCATGAGAGAAACTTCTGTGTTGATGGACAAATTCTACACCCTAATGCAAGCAGCAGCTACATGGGTGCGTGCATATACAGGTGCAGAAATTCATTGAGTTGTACACTTAAGATTTTCTCAGTTTATTCCATGTAATTTATTCTTCAATAAGAAAGAAAGCACAAAGTTTAATAAATAAAATTCATATATTAATATAATTTTTATAAGAAGGGAAACTTAGATGTACAAATAAATGGAAATTTTAATGTTTCTATTTTACCAAATCATAACATAAGCCAGAGGTTGGAAAACCATGGCCCTTGGGCTATCTCAGTTTTGTAAGTAAAGCTGCATTGGAACACAGTCACTCCCATTTGTTTAGAGAGACTGTATGTTCTTCAAATCCTAAAATATTCATAAATATCTGGTTTCAGGGAAAAAAATCTACCAACCCCTGTCCAAAGTCAATAGTTCACAACTTTTTTTAGGATTCATAACTGTCTTGGAGAATCCAGTGAAAACTATAGATTATCTCCTCAAGAAAATACATGGCTTCTTAAATATAAAATGTTGGCCTGACCTGTGGTGGCGTAGTGGGTAAAAGCGTCGACCTGGGCCTGGCCGGCTGGCTCAGCGGTAGAGTGTCGGCCTGGCGTGCGGGGGACCCGGGTTCGATTCCCGGCCAGGGCACACAGGAGAAGTGCCCATTTGCTTCTCCACCCCCCCTTCCTCTCTGTCTCTCTCTTCCCCTCCCGCAGCCAAAGCTCCATTGGAGCAAAGATGGCCCGGGCGCTGGGGATGGATCTGGTCTTGGCGCTAGAGTGGCTCTGGTCTCGGCAGAGCAACACCCGGGAGGGGCAGAGCATCGCCCCCTGGTGGGCAGAGCGTCGCCCCTGCTGGGCGTGCCAGGTGGATCCCAGTCGGGCGCATGTGGGAGTCTGTCTGACTGTCTCTCCCCGTTTCCAGCTTCAGAAAAATACAAAAACCCCAGGTTTGCCTGGTCAAGGTACATATGGGAGTTGATGCTTCCTGCTCCTCCCTCTGTTCTTTCTATCTCTTTCCTCTCTCTGTCTTTTTCTCTCTCGGTGTCTCCTCTCTCTAAAAAGATGAATAAATAAAATGTTATAATTTCATGAAGTTTATAAGCTCTCTGAAGCCTAGTCATCAATCAACCCCAACTTAAGACCTCCTATTCAACATTTTCAGCACAAATTACTAAACCACTCTACTGAGAAAAACCCATGGGTTGGCTCTCTTTTCTTTAAACCACAGATTGAACTTCCATTTCACATTCTTGTTTGCTCTGTGGCTATAGACAACAACAAATTTTCCTAGTTCATAATATCTGACCCTATATCCATTAATTTATTTTGTTCTTTCTCTAGGTGATAGACTATATACTACTAAACCTTGACAAACTTTTCTGAAATGTGTAGTTCTGTACCGAGTTGGAATAAATTAGCAGTCCTAACTTCAATTCTAGAAAAAAGCACAAAGCAATAGCTTATAGAGAGAGGAGTGAGCAATGTCACATTCATATATGAAAAATATCGGCATGTTTATTTAATAGACTAAGAATATAGAGGAAGTAAAAACATTTGGACCAAACAATGGAGTGTGTGTGTATGGATATTGTGAGCTGTTTTGTAGTAGGGCCACACCTGTGCATCTATGTAGTCCCTGCAGCACCTTGTGCATTGCAAGAACCTAATAAGCAATAAAGAAATGGATTAATTAAACCAATTTACAATAACAAAAGTCATTTTATAAATGGTTTATGCTTCCCTTCCTAGAACCAACATAATTGTTTGATTTATTTTGCAGTACATAAAAAGACAATTATGAGCAGGGAGCACTCCTTGGATTTTTATAATTCTGATTTCATATTAATGTGCTCATACAATGTATATCAAAGATCTACTTGGTAGGAGGCCTGCCAACTTATTAGCACCATTTATTGTCCTGAAAGAAAGTACTCCCAGAAGATGAGGACATGTTATGTTTTGGCTAATTCCTGAATAATAACCAAGCAGTCCTCACACAAAATAAAGCCACTCCAGTCAGCATGATCTCTGATCTAATGTTAGTTCTACAATTTTTCATTACTGCCTTTCTCTCTGCTATAAGAACAGTGGGTAGCATTCTACAAAACTGATTAATGCTGGGATTTCAATTGCTGAAAATTGAAGGACTATACCCCATGCTGACAATTTGTTAATCAGAAATTGTTATTTCTACCACCATGTAAGCTTTAGTTCATCTTATTTTCTTTCCAGGTGCAATGTTATATATTCTCCCCTCAATGATATTGAATGTTTATTTTCCTAAAAGTAAAAAGATTTATAGGTTCATCAAGAGGCTAAATTCCTCTGATTCCAATGAATCAATTTCCAAAGTGGAAGGAACATATTTCTGTTCATATTTGCTATTTTTCATATCAACTGATAAGAATCCACAGATCTAAACATTGAATTTATCAAAGTTTATCCAAGAAAGTATTTTATTGTTTACACAATTGCTGAGAATTCTCAGGATATTGTCAATGGCCTGTGGTTAAATCCAAAAAATCCTACTTTGGGGATTCCAGCCTAAATAATCAGAAAAGGTGAAATGGGAATCTCCATGCAAATGAATGTATCTTTTAGGCAGCATTTACTTTAAAATATTAGATATATTTCAACTGTTAAAAGTTTGAAAGATGGCTAATAATTTTTGCAAATGTTGAAATGATGCTAATGGCAAGTTTTCAATAAGGAAGGAAAATATTTGCTAAGTACAAATAAGTATAACTATTAAAAAAAACAAGCCTATGTATTTAAAACAATCAGAAGCAAATATTACTAAATAGTAATAGTTTTAACAAAGAAACAAGAAAAATATACTGGAACTTTTCTGAACTAGACCTTTGGCGTTCATATTCCAAAGTGAGTGTAGGTGAGATTGGAAATTGCGGCAATGGGGCCATTTTGGAATTCCCTGGCAAGACTTCATTTCTAGTTTTATCATTCCATTCAACATTGACTTAAGTCAAAATTATTCAAGGACTATGATTCAAAAGACTTGAGATAATTCAGAGAAACCACAGCTTGCTGCCAACCTATTTAAGAAATATTGGCCTTAATTTACTTGTATACTTTGTTAAACAGAATTCAATTTGATGAGGTTTTTTTATTGACCAGATAAGCTTTTTTTTTTCTTTTTTCTACACAGGGGCCATGCTCCTTGATGTGTTTTTCTGCCAAACAAGCTATTACACAATTCACATTTTGTTGACTTTGGGAAGATTCATGGTGTTTCCTCAAATTATTTCTTGCAATGTACCAAATCCTGAAGGTGCAAATGCTATTCTTGCTTTAGAAGGTAGTCAAGGAGAAAAGATTACTTTTATAGAAATACTAGGGAACAAAAGTGTGTGCTACAGGCATTCAAAGAGGAAGATAATCAATGAAGGGCTGGAATAAAATAAAGTAGCATTTACTGAGCACATACTAAGTACTAGTCATGAATGTTTTTATGTACATTATCTCTTAATTTTCAACAACAGCACTCCCTGATCATCATTAGGATCCACACATTGTACACAAGGTAACTAGAGCTTAGAAAGTATATAACTTCCCCAAGTTCCTATAAGTAATGAACAGGTAAATGTGATTCCCACTTTTCCCCTCTACTTCTCAAAGAAAGCTTCAAAGAGAAGTATGAATTTGAGAAAATACAATAATAAATATAATATGTCAATGGGTAAAAGGATGGGTAATCTGTATACAAAAACTATAATTCATCCAATACTTCTTAATAACAAGTTGACCAATTACTTGGATCAGTTTACTAGAATGTTTTTCTGCTTATAAAGTAAAAAGTCTAAAGCACCAGAAATAACCACAGTCTTAAGCAAACATCTAGAATCTCTCAGTTACTCTTTCCAAAAACACAATATAAACTAATTTCTATGCTTCATGATTTATAAAATAATAAAGAAGAGAGTTGACTAAAGTGAAGATGTTTTAAACAAAGTCTTGAGAATACATGACACTCCCAGTTCATGTTGGCATGTTGAGGTCATCCCTGACCATGTGTTTAACACCTCATCACATCTAATGTACTATTCAATTTACTTTCCCAGGCTGACAGCATTGCGAAATTTTATATAAAAACAAGCAAATGAAAAGTTGAAGAGAAGGCAGCTGCCTCTCTCTACAGGTAATGACCAAGACAAAAGTTCTGTGTATTCAGGGTTTGTGTATGCACAACCTACACCTCAGTCCTCATGCTAGACAAAGGTCGCCAGACTCCTTTGTAATGTCCACAAATCAGAAGCAGATTCACATTGGAGGAATAAAAATCTGTCACCCTCTGAATCACTTCACCTCAGAAATATGGAGAGAAGCCCACACTTCTGTCCATGAAGCTACCTTCTAAATGTTTTCTGCAGAATATGAAGAAGCTGCTGCCCTCAGACACCAGACAGGCACATCAGTCAAGTCACCTTATCTGAGGACTCCTCACACCTCCACGCTTAGTAAGCCTTCAGTTTACAGAATTCAACCCCATCAATCCCTTTGGAATCCCAGGGGTCTGGAGCATCTTGTGCAGGAGCCACCGGAACTGGTCATTTTGCTGTAGTGTCTTGATATTTCTTCCCCAAATTGTGGGAGAATCAGAGCTACTGGAAATATAGTCATTTGATGAACTTTCTAGATAGGTGGGATAAATAAGTGGTGTTAACTCTTTCATCCCAAGACAGTAGAAATCAAATCATGATGGGCAAAGCATGTAGTTATTTGTGACTAGCTTTGAGGTTCTAAATAAGGGACAGGGAAACATTTTCACAATGTTTCCTTGAGTTGTGCTAAAACACAGAAAACAGTATGCTTGAGATCGCAAAATCTAGTTCTGTAAGTTATTGAGTACCAGTCAGCAGGAGACATGATCTCTGGACCTCACCTTACTCAAGTGGAAAATTCCTACCCCACGGAGTGCTTGATAAAAACACCAAATATTACAATACAAATAAGACAGCAAAATGCACTGTCAGCTGATGGATGATACATAAATTTAAGGTACATATAAATGAGAAATTTATCATTATTACCTGTTTCCATGCTTTTTAACTAGAGCTTTAATGGCTTTGTTTGTTATCTGGTATCCATTCATGGAGAGTCCTTGAAGGCTGAAAGTTGACCAAAAAAGTAAGTAAATGAATAACATACATTTCAGTGATGTCTTTATTTAAAAAGAAGGATTTCAAACCAAAAGCTTTAAGTGTGTTAGTTATTCATATAGCCTCAAAAATTAAAAAAAGAAAAATTTTGTTTTGGTAAAGAATGTATTTTATATTGGGTATATCAACTTTGGGGGAGACTCAATAAATCAGCCACAAATATATATACATGATCGATGAAAACAAGGCTCAATTTTAAAAGGCTGTAATTTCACTAAAACTTGAAGTTGATTTAAGAGAAAATCCTTATCTTAAAATCTCTCAATAAGGAAACTTTTCACATTGAGAAGCATGATGACGGTTTTCCTGATATAGTCAGTTGTCACAGTATTGGTTATCTTACATTACAGCTCAGAGCAAAGGAAGAACAATGAAGCAACAGCCCTGGCAATGAAGACTTCCCTCCCCATCAGGCATGCCACTTGCAGCTTGGAAGCGGGCCACAAAGCAGCTGGTGGTTGTGCCACTTTCCTTACACAGACAACTGAGGTTAGAGAAGATCAACTGTGACATGACAATAGATGTTCAAAAATGTCTGGTTTTCTCTTTCCTTCCAGAAGTATGGTAGAATTGTGATTCCTCATTTCAAGGAACTTGTTGCTTTGACCAGGAGACGTAATCAGCTGCCTACAATCCAGTGTACACTTCATGACATCCTCGTCCCTTCCTTCCCCAGACTGTGTCTGTGGAGTAAATACATCCAACCCAACCAAGATGGACTTAAGCAAAAAAAAAAACCTTTGTTGTTTTGAGCTACTGAGATTTGAACGTTGTTTGTTAGCACAACAAAATCTAGCTCTTCCTGACTGATACAAGGGCTGCCCCAACTTTCTATCACTTAAGTGCTTCTGCAGGTAATCAGAAACATTGCAGAACTCTTTTATGAGGTTCTTCAACTCAAGTGATCCTTAAAATCAGATCTGTAATCCTTTTGTTGTTGCCATAAACCAGGGGTCCCCAAACTTTTTACACAGGGGGCCAGTTTACTGTCCCTCAGACCGTTGGAGGGCTGGACTATAAAAAAAACTATGAACAAATCCCTATGCACACTGCACATATCTTATTTTAAAGTAAAAAACAAAACGGGAACAAATACAATATTTAAAATAAAGAACAAGTAAATTTAAATCAACAAACTGACCAGTATTTCAAAGGGAACTATGGGCCTACTTTTGGCTAATGAGATGGTCAATGTCTGGTTCCATATTTGTCACTGCTAGTAATAACAAGTGATATGACGCGCTTCCGGAGCCGTGATGCATGTGTTCCGCGTCACTGGAAGTAGTACTGTACGTGAGCGACGCTGTGCTTTGCGGTGCTGCCACATACAGTACTCCAGGAGCACAGGATGCGGATGCATCTGACCACCAATGAAAGAGGTGCCCCTTCCAGAAGTGCAGTGGGGGCCGGATAAATGGCCTCAGGGGGCCGCTTGCGGCCCATGGGCCATAGTTTGGCGACCCCTGCCATAAACAGTACCAGTGATGAAAACATTGTCAGGATGATCTCATTGCTTTAAGATCAAAGGAAGTTTTACAGTATCAATTCAATATAAGAGCCTCTGAGAAATCCAGGATGTCAACCATTACCTGATACAGAGACCTACTAGAGTTCTCCTTACATTTACACACCTCTATAGTCAGGGCTATCTGCTCTCAGCTTCTGCTACCCTCAAAATAAAAAGTCACAACCATTGGGATGTTAAAGATGATATTTACATTCAGGCACAGCCTTTATATGAGTTTCATTAGACAAGACTTAATTTTTGCTTTCTACTTTAATTATGCAATTTGAAATTATTTCAGTTTGTCGGGGTTGGAATTGATTTTTGCATGAAAAATATGTTATTTGAAAAGTATTTTATGTTCTGATTTTTATGAAGAGAATAAATCTTCAAGGCAATATATCAATATATGTAAATAGATCAGAACAATTAATATACACATCTAGATATCATTTGCTATATAACAGGGTTCGGAAACCTATGGCTCACGAGCCAGATTTGTCTCTATTGATGGCTGCATCTGGCTTGCAGACAAATCTTTAATAAAAAAAAAAATAATAACATTAAAAATATAAAACATTCTCATGTATTACAATCCATTCATTTCCTACTGCTCATGTTCATGGTTGCAGGTGGCTGGAGCCAATCACAGCTGTCCTCCAGGATAACACCAATTTTTATTGGATAATGCGTAATTGTACATGGGTCATTGTGAGGTCAGAAAGTAAACTTCCCTCCTTTTAATCAAGTAGTCAGTTAGCTAATTGCAGAAACCCTTTTGATGAAGAAAATGGCTAAAAGAAAAAAAGATGAGGAGTATTGTACTTTTCAGCAAGAATGGACAAAGCTATTCGCCTTTGTAGACAGAGCAGGTTCTGCAGTGTGTCTAATATGCAATGATAAAATTGCATCAATGAAATGGTCAAATATAAAGCAGCACTTCAACACATGCCATACTACAATTGCATCAAAATATCCAGCAGGGGACAGCAGGAAGAAAGCGTGTCAAGAGCTATTGTGCAGGGTGCAAGCTAGTCAGCAGCAACTCTGTGTTTGGACCCAACAAGGTGACTGGAATTTGGCTAGCTTTGCTGGTGCTTTAGCAATTGTGAGAAACGGAAAGCCATGCACAGATGGGGAGTATGCCAAAACATTCATGCTTGATGTTGCCAATGAACTTTTTGATGATTTTTCGGATAAAGACAAGATAATCAAACGAATAAAAGACATGCCTCTGTTGGCAAGAACTGTTCACAATTGTACTATCATGATGGCAAATCAAACTGAGGCAACACAAGTGAAGGAAATAAATGCAGCACCATTCTTTTCTCTCGCTTTAGATGAGTCAACAAACATAAGCCATTTATTCCAATTCAGCATGATTGCAAGGTATGCTGTAGGTGACAAACTATGTGAGGAAAAGTCTTGCTGTTTTGCCTACAAAAGAGACCACAAGAGGGGAGGATTTATCCAAGTCTTTCACTGAGTTCGCTAAAGAAAAAAATCTACTGATGGATAAACTTATTTTGGTGTGTACTGATGGCTGTATGCATGGTGGGGAAAACAGAGAATTCTTAGCGCTTCTCCGTGAACATGAAAAGAAACCCATTCTAAGTTTTTCTCTCCATCCTACATCAGGAGGCACTTTGTGCTCAGATGTGTGGCAAGCAGCTTGGTGAGGTGATGTTGCTGGTCATTCGGGTGGTCAACTTTATTGTTGCCCAAGCTTTAAATGATCACCAGTTTAAAACACTGCTGGATGAAGTTGGGAATAATTATCCTGATCTGCTTCTGCACAGCAATGTGTGTTGGTTGTCAAGAGGGAAGGTGCTCAACCGTTTTGCGGCTTGTCTGAGTGAAATCTGGACTTTTCTTGAAACGGAAAATGTGAAGCATCCTGAGTTAGCTAACACTGAATGGTTCCTGAAGTTTTGCATCCCATTTGCATAATCAAACAACTTTCTTTGACTTGTCATTTGCTTTCCTGATGTTCTTGTTTAATTTTAAAAGAATCAAATGCTTCTTTTTTTTTTATCGCTTCATATTCATTTTGAAATATCCCGTAATTTCTGTGAGCAGTAGATTACACTGGGGAACAATTTTTTTTTCATTTTCTGTTGCATGAGGTTTTAGAACTGTTTCTATATATTTCTGCATCACTGATTCCAAATTGAAAATCCGTTGTTTTGGTGCATGCTCTAGTTTTTATGCAATTTTAATTATTTTTGTTACAGTTAATGGCATGCATTGATTTTTAAATTGGAGTTAAAGGGCAATGACTCTTGGATTGAACATAACCACAAGGCAATTAATGGTTTACAAACATCACTTTTACATAATTATAGTTGTTATTAAATGTTAAAAATTATTATCTGATAAAAAACACCCTCATATTTTGTTTTAAGATTGAATCATGACTTCTTCAAGTAGGCATAAATATAAGAATAGTCCTGACACCTTCTGTTATATATGTGGCTGTTACACACTTCAATGTCAAAGGCGCAATAGTTCATCATTTGTGATACGTGCATATATTGCCTGTTTTCAAGTTCCCTTTGGCGATCAAGACAAGAATTGGGCTCCTCATATTGTGTGTCATAATTGTGAGGAAATGCTTCAAGACAGGACAAAAGGAAAACGCAAAGGAATGCCTTTTGGTATTTCCATGGTTTTGAGTGAATCTAAGGACCACAGCAATGACTGTTATTTCTGTCTGATCCATACAAAGGGCATCGGCAAGAAAAAAAGGCATATGCCCGCATATCCTAATATTCCTTCAGCAATACGACCTATCCCACACTCTGAGACACTCCTGGTTCTAGTTTTCAATGGTTTTATTTCTTCTAAGGACAAAGAAAGTGAACATGGTGATCAAGTGTATTTTGATAATATGCATGAGGAAATGGTTGTAGAATCTGAAGGGTCTTCTTCTGATGCCAAGCAGTCATTAACCCCTCAGCAGTTTACCCAACCCAAATTGAATGACTTAGTAAGAATGACATAAAAATTGTCTTTGACTCTCTGAAGTATGAGGAGCATAACTGGATCATTTGTGTGGATCTTAAAATGGTAAATTTCCTGCTAGGACATCAGAGAGGTTTTACAAAGTATCCTTGCTTTCTGTGTTTGTGGGACAGCCGCACTCAGAAGAAACACTGGACACAGAAGGAGTGGCTGAAATATGAAGCTCTGGAAGTAGGGATGCAAAATATTGTAAATGAACCTGTAGTTAATAGAGCCAGGATCATTTTTCCCCCACTTCACATCAAACTTGGCTTAATGAAGCAGTTTGTTCAAGCTTTGAATAGAGAAAGTGAATGCATTCAACATATTATTTCTGCTTTTCCTGCCTTGTCTTTCGAGAAGATAAAAGCAGGTGTATTCAATGGACCTCAAATTCGAACCCTCATACATGATGAAGAATTTGCCAGGAAGATGAATAAGGAGGAGAAAACAGCATGGCAGTCTTTTGTGGCAGTTACAAAGAACTTCCTTCACAACAAAAAAGCAGAAAACTATGAACTTCTGGTTCAAAAGATGCTGTTGGCTTTCTGCAACATTGGATGTAACATGAGTGTTAAGACTCACTTCTTGAACAGTCATCTTGATAAGTTTCCTGAAAATCTTGGAGCTGTTATTGATGATCAGACTACTGCTGGAGCATCAAATAAGATTGTCCTCAACAAGTACACAAACACAAGAGCTACAAACGCAAATTTTTGCCTGAATAGGATTTAAATAAGTTTTGCGCAAATTTTATGATTAAAATAAGTGTTTTAATATGTTCTATTTCGAAATTGTAAGACAAATTCTGATGCAATCATATCTTTTAGTGAATTAGTGTATTTACTGCATTATATAAATTATTATATTTTCACAAAGATGATGCCCAAGAAAACATTCTATTTCATTATGTTAAACTATATGTTGAAAATTTTACAATAAGATGAAAACCTAAAATCTTAAATTGCAAAAAACTGTATCTTAGAGAGAAAAACTAATGTCAGATTTGAGATCAGCACACTCGAATTAGGTAAGAACAAGTGTTTTTGTGGATGCAATACAAATTTTGTTCCCCAGTGTTGTCAATTAATTGTAAAGCTAATATGGTAAGTATTGGTGTTAATAATTCCTTCAGTTTTTAAGTCTATTTTAAACTCTTTATAAAAAAATGATGAAAACCCCAGCCAAGATCTCAGTTCACACTGCATCTGAGAGCACGTTAGTACAGCTTTACTAGTACCGGGTGGCAGCAGTGAAAGGTGCTGGTGTGCCTACCCATTGCAAACCCAACTTGTAGAACTAAGATTCTAAAATAGATATTTAGATATAAATACTCAGTCTATTAAAAAGTTATTCGTTTGAAGTAGGCAGAGTGTATTATCCTTTGGATACATCACTCTATTATTTCTTTCTGAGTTGACTTGGACACCTTGAACCCTTTGAATCTAATCCCTTTTGAACCTTGTCCTCTGTGATGGTGGCCTTACTAACACTCCAGGAAGTATCAGTATGTCCCCTCACGTGCATTACAGGAACACCCATTTTATGCGACAAAGAACACAGAAATCAGCCTTCCGAAGCCAGAAGCTTGTCATACCAGTAGAACGTGAACATTTTGAGAAGCTAAATTAGAAATAAATTATCTGAAATCATAATGACCTGTCACGACTCTGATCTCCCACTGCCACGCCTGCCGCAGCAGCACTCCAGGCTGACACTGGTGCACTCCCGCTCTCTGGGAGGGCCCCAGTGGCTGCCTGCTGTCCCGGATGGCAGCCACCTGCTTTCCAGCATCCCAATAACCAACACCAGCAGATAGTCTCCCTTCACTATCAGCACTAAAAGTGTCATGTTCAATATCATTCTAATCAAGGATTATCAAAATTAATTTTGTTTTGATATGTCATACTTTCTTATTTAATGACAACTGGGTATATTGTGGGACACCAAAGAAACAGGCATGGATTTTTGAGCTCCACCTATCTGTTTACTTTGGCCCTTTTTGCATCCTGGATTCCTTTGGCACAAATGGAAACCTAGGTCAAAATAATGTTTGTAAAAGACTTAAATACAGCCTGACCAGGCAGTGGTACAGTGCATAAGCTTGGGATCCAGGTTCAAAGCCCTGAGGTTGCTGGCTTGACCGCGGGCTTACCAGCTGAGCACAGAGTTGCTAGCTTGAGCATGGGATCATGGACATGACCCCATGGTTGCTGGCTCAAGCCCAAGGTTGCTGGCTTGAGCAAGGGGTCACCACTGGCTCAGCTGGAGCCCCTCAGTCAAGGCACATATGAGAAAGCAATCAATGAACAACTAAGGTGCCACAGTGAAGAATTGGTGCTTCTCATCTCTCTCCTTTCCTGTCTGTATGTACCTATCTGTCTCTCTCTCTCACTCACTAAAAAAGGGACTAAAATACTATGTTACAGTAATATAATGTTATAATAATAAAATATAAAGAAATATAGAAATATGTGGAAGATATATAGAAATGTTAGGATATAATATTAAAAGCCACTAAGGTAAGTAAATAAGGCTATGCTGTCTGGATAGGAATTAATCTAGTGTGTACAGATATGATAGGCAGACTCTGCCTTTCACACGGGGCCTAGTTAGTGTGTGTGTGTGAAGTTGTATAGAGATAAAAAGTGGCTTGATGTGACATTTCTGTAGATTAACACAAAAAGGGCTCCCTGCTAGGACCCCCCAAAAAGGTAATAATCCTGTAGATTGACCCCTGTTAGAAGGCGAAGGCCAGAAAAAGGTACTAAAGCTAAGGGAGCCCCCTGCTGCAGAAGTCGCCCAGACTCCAATGTTGAACGTGGACTATCTCCGCACCACTGCTTTGACCAAGGACAACTGAGAGGAGCACGCTGACAGGAGCCCCTTTAAGATATACCCAGGTGCCCCAAAAGCATTTGTGAGTGATAAACTGCCTGTGTGATTCTTGCAACTAACTTGTGTGTTGGTTGTGTCTTTCCTCCAGTGGCAACTGGTCTCGGTACTGATAAGTAGAATTCTTATAGCCACCTCAAGAGTAGTTTCGAAGAGGCTGCCAGCCCTGCTGTTAAGCAAGAGTTGTCCCACTGTGTAGGGAAGCCGAATCGGGGACACCTGATGGACGTAGAGCTCGGGCTCTATTGGGATATACAGGATTGCAAAGGAAACCAATTACAGGTATATTAAAATACAGTTACCAAAATTTTAAATATTTTGTGATAGAGTACCATATTTGCTTATTTATTAATATAGTATATAATATGATCTAGTTGCTGGTCCAGTAACTATCATAGTTTCGAAGTAGTGATAAACGTAAACTATAGTGTGAGATTCCACACAATTCTAATGTGAAATAAAAAATAAGCATGCTTTCTATTGGTGACTAAGTATTGCTAAGACTAGATGACTGGCTGCCTATAGTCATTGCTGAAGGAGATGCTGAATGTCTGCAGGGTAAAAGTGAAAACAAATATAAATTATTTTCCCTTCCAAGTTCAAAAAACCCTAGCAGGAACAAAATGATATGAAAGACTGAAATAAAAAAGAAAGCTTCGGAGCCCCTCGCTGAGAGTTTATCTAGCCTTCTGTTAGGACAAGTTGGGAAAGGGAAAGTACGTAGGGAAGGAGAAAGGAGAGACAGAGAGAAACCCGGAGAGAACAGTACTAGCAATATGAACGAAAGAGTAGCATATGTATACACCAGTGGTAAGAAGAGAGAAAGAAAAGGCAGGAACAAAAATGAGATTAGAAACGAGAGACTGGAATGAGAGAGAGCTTCATTTCCAAGGCACCGCAGGTGGGGGTGAGTTACAGTGGCGTCCAGATCTGGGGGTGTGCCTACTTTCACAGGCAATTCTTTGTCCTCACTCCTTTGTCTACCTGCAGCCTTGAAACAGGATACTAACAGCAAGGATGTGGGAAACCTGGCAAGTCTACCAAGACGCATACCTCAAAGCCCAGAGTAGCCACTGATTCATAAAAGCAAAGTTAGAGATGATTTCCCTAATTTTTCATTCATTTTACCAAGAATCAATCCTGTTTGTGATGGCCAGTACTTACCAAATTTCTTAGATGGGCTGATCTTTGCTCCTATTCTTTAAACTGAAACTCAAAGAATAATAAGACCAAGAAGTGGAGTGCCAAAGGGTATTTTTTGCAAAAACTAATAAAATTGTATCCAGTGCTTCTACCTTTCTTACTCTATACTTTACATGGAGACATAATGTTTTCCTTATGAAGCATCTCAGCAATTCTAAAATGTTTTTTAAAATAATGATGATGGCTTCAACATAATAATTTTAACTTCATATTATTTTGTTCTAAATCCATACTCATGAAATTTGTTATATGAGTGTGTATGTGTGTATAGATATTATATTCAGAGAAAAAAGTTCAAATCAATGGATTTTATTCCTACAAAAGTCAATTACATTTAAACAAAAAAAAAGAGAAAAAAAATCCAGTTATGTTCTATGTCGCAGACTATACAGTGTATATATCCTCTTAACTTTTGTTGGATGACTTTCAAATAGTACCTCTGGGGCCAAGATGTCTCTGTGATAAAATCAATAAAAATTCATCATTAGTGTGGAAATGAATTTTAAGTGCCTTGATTTACAGTCAATTAAAATTTAACAGCTATCTCTTCAAATTCAAATATTCTGTTACTGTCCTGGACTATTTCTAAGTGGTGCCCTCTTTTTATTCAGCCTACAATCTATACAAAAATGAGACATTAAATGGAAGCTTGTTTATTATTTTTAGAATGTGTGGCTCTTGCTTAAGCCAGGCTTAGCCTGAAAAGTAAGCATGTATGGAGAACATATGGGCTGGGGAAAAGGAACTATGAAGCAATGTCGCCAAGTTTCGAGACACATATCAACAAGCTTTCCTTTTCTGAGATAATCATTTCAGTGTCATGAGCTAGCTTTCATCTAATCCCCAGCTTCCAAATGTTGAAAATCTAGTACACAGTGTTTTGGGAGTCTCCTCTTGCTGGATGACACTGTCCTCAACCTAGGTCTTTTGAGTAAATTATTGCCTATAAATCCAACAAAGCCCTTCCTTTTCTCTAACAACCCACCTCATAATCTTTTCCTCTCTGTAAGCAAAAATCAACTAATTTTTCTCCATGCTATTTAATTTACATAAGTACTTTTTATTTCTAACAATGGTATGTATTAATTTGGGGTACCCCAAAAATATTCCCTGGGATGAAAATTTGAGAGTTGGGAGGTTCAGACCAAAGGTTCAGCTTATTGAAATGTCTCTCAAAACGTGACTACACTGCCAGGAAGCCACTCAATTTAATAAGAATCCATCTTGCCTGACCTGTGGTGGTGCAGTGGATAAAGCCTCGACCTGGAAATGCTGAGGTTGCCGGTTCAAAATCCTGGGCTTGCCTGGTCAAGGCACATATGGGAGTTGATGCTTCCAGCTCCTCCCCCCTTCTCTCTCTCTGTTTCTCTCCCTCTCTCTCTCCTCTCTAAAAATGAATAAATAAAATAAAAAATAAAAAAAAAGAATTGGAGTTACTTTAAAAAAAAAAAAAAGAATCCATCTTATTTGGAGAAGATACTCTAGGCCAGTGGTAGTCAACCTGGTCCTTACTGCCCACTAGTGGGCATTCCAGCTTTCATGGTGGGCGGTAGTGGAGCAACCAAAGTATAAATAAAAAGATAGATTTAACTATAGTAAGTTGTTTTATAAAGATTTATTCTGCCAAACTTAGTGAAAATCCAACATAAAGTACTTAGTAAGTAATTATTATTATATGCTTTAACTTGTTGTAACTCTGCTTTATAAATTTTATGAAGTAAAGTTACTTTCCTACTTTATAAATCACCATTACTTTGGAACCAGTGGGCAGTTAGAAAATTTTACTAGTAACAGAAATACAAAAGTGGGCAGTAGGTATAAAAAGGTTGACTACCCCTCCTCTAGGCCATTCTGGATTATAGTGGATCACCTCTGAGCCTTCTCTAGTGTAGTTTAGATATATAAATGCCAAGAGATTTCACATAACTTGGTTTGATTATTGACAATGATGTAGAATGTTAGAATGTTAACCCTCTCTGAGTCATAAAAATTAAACATCTAAAGGTATATACCCAGGGATATAGGATTTAAAATAATGGTACTTTTGAGTATAGTCATGCCAAATAACCTTTTTGTGAATTGCATTTCTGGATGTCTCCAAATTTTGTGAAGACAGATATTTTTTTATCAGTCTTTCTTTCTCCTTAGAATCAGCTCTGGTGAAAATTGCCTAAAGCAACATTCACTAAGTACATTTCATGGGAAAAGCATTGAATACATTCCATAAACAGAAGAAAGTTTTGTGGTACAATGTATTTTCCAAAGATGGTAGCAACACTATCTCTAGTCTACATGCTCTTATGGACCTTTGCCACTTCTTCATCAAGTGACTCTTGTGACTCACTTGTAGGTAACAAACTGCAGTGGAAGCAATGCTGTAGGCCTTCCAGTGTTAAGTCATAAAAGTCACTGCAGTTTTCACCTTGTGAGTTGAAATGCTTATATTGGAACTCTGAGCTTCCATGTGACAGTCCTACTGCCCTGAGGCAGCCATGTTGTGAGGAAGCCCAGTCTAGCCTACATGGAGAGATAAAGAAGAAGCCTGAAGATGACATGAAAAGAGATACCCAGCCAGTCCCAGCTGCTTTCACCACCTGCTCTTCTAGCACCAGCCACCATGTGACTATACTATATAAAAGAATCCACAAGCCAGAATCACCCAGGTGAGTCCTTTACAAATTCCTGACCCACATAAACTATGAGAAATAAAGAAGTGATTGTTGTTTAAATCCTTTAAGTTTTAGGGCAATTTGTTTCACAGCAATATTACCAGGAAGTTCCATAACAAAAAGTGGGCAAAACCGGGCTAAACCAAACTCTATAGGTTTTGTTTTCTCCTGCAGGATTTCTAAGATTTTTTTATATGCTAATAAGCATGTGCATCTCCAAGATTGGCATTTAGCATGCCAATTAATTCCCCAATTTATTTCACCAAGAAAACACCTTACGAACTACTCTCAAGGGATTACTTTCAGCAATGCTGAGCTAAAACAATGCTCTCTTCTCCTTTGTAGCTCTCCCTTTTCCCCAGTGATGTGAACTGCAGATAATGAAGATTTTACTTCACCATGATAATAAATTGAAGAACAAACAAACAGTATTGGCCAGCCCAGAAAACGTCACCTCTTGGTAACATGTGTGTGACCTAAACTCATTCCAGCGGTATCAGAAAACAAACAGCATACATACTGACTGTCACTATTTGCTGTGCCAATAATAGCTCCAGGATGTGCCATTCTTCCAATGGGGTGACAAACATTTCAATGCGTTGACATTTTCATAACCCTCTGGCTCTTCTCTGTCACTTTCAAATTGAAAAGCTCTAAAAAGTTGGTGAGAAACTGAGATAGGGAGAGAAAGAGGGGGTGAGGTTAAGAAAGAAAGAGAGAGTACCTACTCTCTTTGAGGGGAATGAAGGAATTACGCAGAAAATTCCACTCCAGTGTAATATCAGTTCTCTATCTGGCTTTAAAATAGAGTGCTTCTCTTGTCCAGAAGATTCTGAAAGGCCAGGAATGAGGATTAAACAGCTAGTGACTGGGAAATTTGCCCACTTTGTAAGGGTTGAAAAATTAGAGAGACAGTATTGAAAACATTAAAAATAGTTCATATTTCTAAGCAAATATGTGAAATGGAAAATAAGGTAAAGGGATAAAACCTTAGTAAATATATAACAAGGGAGTATCACTTACTGATTTGATGAAAGAATAGGAGGGAGAGGTTACTCTTCTGATTCCCAGTTACTCACTGTATACTTACCAGTGTATGATATCAAATGATCTAATCCATGACTCAGTTTCTCTATGAATAAACTGCCACTCGGTTTTCTATCCTTTTACCTAAAACCCTCTGAATATAGTCAAAGTCAGAGCTGGGACTAAGGTGAGGCCAATGAGGCAGTCCCCTTGGTTATAAAATTTAAGAGGATATCTAAATTCTCAGTTATCAAGATATATAATATTTAGTGCAATACTTTTTAAATATCAAAATTAATGATGAACAAAATGTCAAAACTTTCAATGACAACAGGATTGGTATTACTGATTTTTTTCTTTTTCCACAGGCTCTCTTATAACTCAGCAAGGCATTGTTACAGAGCCCTAAATGTCACACATAATAATTGTGACAGACAAGAAATCAATGCTTATATTGCTTTAGTTACCCCCCATGCAGCTCTGAAACATTCTTTTACATATAAACCATATCAATTACTTAAGCAAATTACTTCAGGACTTTGCACTAGTCAAAATTCTGATAGCCAACTTCAACAGACATAGTTATAGATGAGGTATGGGTATACACATACCTATATATCCTAAAGATACTGAAATGGATTTTTTCTGTACCACACAAGCTTCCCTTCCTCCTCTGCTCAGTCACCTGGTCAGCAGAGGTGGTTTTACTGTACTTCCACCGGTAAGTTTAAGAACACACAGAATGAGAATTTAGCAACTTACACAGAAGATACAGTCCACATCTTTTCCCAATGGGTTAAACTGTTGGAAGCAGATTCTTTCCTCCAACAAAGAATTTGTTCCTCTTTGATCACGATTGCTTCTATACATAGCATATGAGACAGAGTCTTTTGTTCAGTTTAAAAACAAAGGTGGATTAAAAGCTCATTGCAATAGCCTTGTGGCCCACAGATTGGGACTCAGGTTTGTTTGTTTTTAAATAACTCTTTTATTCGAATTATTAAAATAATATATGTCCATTATAGATAAGTAAATAAAAGAAGAAAGTAAAAGACACTTACAATGGGATTACAAAATGGTGTAGCTTTTTGGAAAAGTCTGGCAGTTTCTCAAAATGTCAAATATAGAATTACCATATGACCCAGTAGAAGGAAGGAAATAATAAAGATCAGAGCAGAAATAAATGACATAGAGGTTAAAGAAATAATACAGAGGATCAATGAAACCAGGAGCTGGTTCTTTGAAAAGGTAAACAAGATCAATGAACCTTTAACCAGACTCACCAAGAAAAAAAGAGAGAGGACTCAAATAAATAAAATTAGAAATGAGAGTGGAGAAATAACAACTGACACAACAGAAATACAAAATATTGTAAGAAAATTCTATGAAGAACTGTATGCCAAAAAACTAGACAACCTAGATGAAATGGACAAATTCCTTGAAACATACAATCTTCCAAAAATCAATCTGGAAGAATCAGAAAACCTAAACAGACCGATTACAACAAATGAGATTGAAACAGTTATCAAAAAACTCCCAAAAAAGAAAAGTCCGGGGCCTGATGGCTTCACAAGTGAATTCTACCAAATATTCAAAGAACTAACTCCTATCCTTCTCAAGCTATTTCAAAAAATTCAAGAGGAAGGAAGACATTCAAGCTTTTTTTTTATGAGGCAAGCATAATTCTGATTCTAAAACCAGGCAAAGACAACACAAAGAAAAAAATTATAGGCCAATATCCCTGATGAATTTAGATGCTAAAATCCTCAACAAAATATTAGCAAACCAGATCCAAGTTATAGTACAAGGCCATTGTACTCAAAACAGCCTGGAACTGGCATAAGAACAGGCATATAGATCAATCGAACAGAACTGAGAACCCAGAAATAAACCCACACTTTTATGGACAACTGATATTTGACAAAGGATGTAAGAGCATACATTGGAGTAAAGACAGCCTCTTCAACAAATGGTGTTGGGAAAATTGGACAGCTACCTGCAAAAAAATGAAACTAGACCACCAACTTATACCATTCACAAAAATAATCTCAAAATGGATAAAAGACTTAAATGTAAGCTGTAAAACCATAAGCATCTTAGAAGAAAACATAGGCAGTAAGCTCTCTGACATCTCTCACAGCATTATATTTGAAATAAAAGACAGGATAAACAAATGGGACTTCATCAAACTAAAAAACTTCTACACAGCTAAAGACAATAAGAACAGAATAAAAAGACAAACTACACAATGGGAGAACATATTTGACAATGCATCTGATAAGGGGTTAATAGCCAAAATTTATAAAGAACTTATAAAACTTAATACAAAGAAGACAAACAATCCAATCCAAAAATGGGCAAAAAAATTGAATAGACCCTTCTCCAAAGAGGACATACAGATGGCCAATAGGCATATGAAAAAATGCTCAACATCACTAATCATTAGAGTAATGCAAATTAAAACCACAATGAGATATCACCTCACACCAGTCAGAATGGCGCTCATCAACAAAATAATATAGAATAAGTGCTGGCGAGGATGTGGAGAAAAGGGAACCCTCCTGCACTGCTGGTGGGAATGCAGACTGGTGCAGCCACTGAGGAAAACAGTATGGAGATACCTCAAGAAATTAAAAATCGAACTGCCTTTTGACCCAGCTATACCACTGTTAGGAATATACCCTAAGAACACCATAGCACTGTTTGAAAAGAAAAATTGCATCCCCGTGCTTATGGCAGCATTGTTCACAATAGCGAAGATCTGGAAACAGCCCAAGCGTCCGTCAGTGGATGAGTGGATTAAAAAGCTTTGGTACATATATACTATGGAATACTACTCAGCCATAAGAAATGATGACATCAGATCATTTATAACAACATGGATGGACCTTAATAACATTATACTGAGCGAAATAAGTAAATC
Organism: Saccopteryx leptura; assembly: GCF_036850995.1. NCBI lineage: Eukaryota > Metazoa > Chordata > Mammalia > Chiroptera > Emballonuridae > Saccopteryx > Saccopteryx leptura. The sequence continues at coordinate 44,743,874 of NC_089504.1, read as the reverse complement.
AGAAAAAACTAAGAACTATATGATTCCATACATAGATGGGACATAAAAATGAGACTCAGAGACATGGACAAGAGTGTGGGGGTTACAGGGTGTGGGGGAGAAGAAGAAGGGGGTTGGGAGAGGAGGGGAGGGGCACAAAGAAAATCAGTTATAAGGTGGTGGAAGACAATTGGACTTTGGGCGATGGGAATGCAACATAATCAAATGTCAAAATAACCTAGAGATGTTTTCTCTGTACATATGTACCCTGATTTACCAATGTCACCCCATTAAAATAAATAAATAAATATATATATAAATAAGTAAATAAATAGTAGATAAAATTAGATTGAACACCTTTAAGGTATAAATATATACTGAATATGGAAATATTAAAATCTGTTTAATATGCATATATGAAACACAATCTTGATTACTTTACTAAAAGAAATTTCTGCATGAGGAATGATGGACCTCTTACTATATATTATCATATTACCATCCAAAAGGTAATCATTTATAGAGCCACTAGAAGCAATGTGCAACAATTCTACTATAATATTGCTGACACTTGTAATATTTTTACAACTATGTTAGTTGTTTATTTTATGTATTCCTGATGAAATGAGCTTTTAGAAGTTCACTTTCTATTTGCTCCCCCTTAATTCAGTCAATATTTATGACATACTTATTATGAGTAAAATACAAGATGTTTCTGTCTTCACAGAGCTTACAGACTAAATGAAATGCATTAATATCCTCTTTTTCATTTATCCTTTAAAGTTTGGCTGTCTTCTTTAGAAATATGACTTTTTAAAATTGTACATAGCAGCCCCTTTAGTGTTATTTAATGGTATGGAAATTTTAAATATGTATTCTTTTTTGTAAATTTTATTTATTGATTTTAGAGAGGAAATGGGAGACACAGACAGAAACATCTCCCTGTTTCTCTATATGCCCTGACTGGGAATTAAACCCACAACCTTTGCATATTGGGATGATGCTCTAACCAACTAAGCTCTCCAGCCAAGGCTAAATATTTATATTCTTGAAGTTACCAATCATCCCCTTACAAGTTTATTTGTTTATTTTAAAGTGAAGTTATCCTTCTTATATTTATTGAGTAAATGTTCTAATCTTTATCAATTTTTATTATAATTTGATTAGGTGGTTATATCTTTATTCTATATGGATTTATTTTGAAACACAATAAAGCAGGTATTCCCCTTAACTGAAACACTATCTTGTTTCTACTGTATAATACCATATGTAAAACTATCTTTTCTTAACCTCTTTAAACACACACACATATACATATACATATATCAAGTTTTGCATGCATATAATTGTCTTATGTTGCTACTCTCTAGTCTGTTGTATTAATTGGTATTCTTATCTTTACTATAGCAACACTCTGTTTGGGGAATTGTTGGTTTATGAACTAAATGTGATAGCAAACATTAAAAAGAATATAATCACTGGATGCAATAAGATAATAAGTATGTAATAAAGAAGATAGTCATAAAAACTGAGTAAGAAAGAAAAACTGAGTGAGTTGAAGTAGGGAGTTAAGGGTCGTGGTATATTTATATTGAAAATTAATCTGGAAAAGGTTATTACTGGGTCTGTCTAAAAATGAGATTTCCTCTAATAGTGAGATGCAATTTAGCAGAGAGAAAACAGGGCGATGATGAATGTTGATAGGGAAGGATAAGGGGCTACAGGCAGCAAGACAGTAACAGATGGGTTCATGCCGGGAGTGAGAGCAATAGAGCATACAGATACATAATGCAGAGCTCCTGCCTGAAGTCAGAAGATGGATCAGCTGGAGCTGGGGAGCCACTGGTCGTTGCTTTATCAGAATGACATGGAAAAGCATGAAAGGTTATTTAGGCACAGGTTGGCTCCATGCAGAGTCTGGAGGCTAAGAATTCAGAATATAGTAGTGGAGCAGTCACAAGGGATTTTCATATATGAAGTGACTGAAAGAAAGCACTGGATGGAGAGCAGTGACTGCTAAAGGGCAGGGAGAGAAGGATACAGGGCCTGCTGGCAACAAACTATTGAAAGAAAGAAAAAAAGAAAGAGAGAAAGAAAGAAAGAAAGAAAGAAAGAAAGAAAGAAAGAAAGAAAGAAAGAAAGAAAGAAAGAAAGAAAGAAAGAAAAGAATGGAAAGAAAGAAAGAAAGAAAGAAAGAAAGAAAGAAAGAAAGAAAGAAAGAAAGAAAGAAAGAAAGAGAGAGAAGGAAGGAAGGAAGGAAGGAAGGGGAGAAGGAGGGAAGGAAGGGAGAAAAGAAGGAGAAAGAAAGAAAGAAAGAAAGAAAGAAAGAAAGAGAAAGAGAAAGAAAGAAAGAAAGAGAGAAAGAAAGAAAGAAAGAGAGAAAGAAAGAAAGAGAGAAAGAAAGAAAGAAAGAAAGAAAGAAAGAAAGAAAGAAAGAAAGAAAGAAAGAAAGAAAGAGAGAAAGAAAGAAAGAGAGAAAGAAAAAAGAAAGGAAGGAAGGAAGGAAGGAAGGAAGGAAGGAAGGAAGGAAGGAAGGAAGGAAGGAAGGAAGGAAGGAAGGGAAGGAGGAGAGAAAGAAAGAAGGAAAGAGAGAGAGAAAGAGAAAGAGAGAGAGAAAGAAAGAAGGAAAGAAAGAAAGAAAGAAAGAAAGAAAGAAAGAAAGAAAGAAAGAAAGAAAGAAAGAAAGAAAGAGAGAACAGCAGCCTAGCCTGTGTTGGTGCAGTGGATAAAGCATCTACCTGGAATGCTGAGGTCGCCAGTTCAGAATACTGGGCTTGCCTGGTCAAAGCACATATGGGAGTTGATGCTTTCTGCTTCTCCTCCCTTTTCTCTCTCTCTCTCTCTTCTCTAAGATAAATCAATGATGTCTTTTTTAAAAAAAACAAAAGATAAAAGACTGACTTCTTTAATAGAGGATAATACAAAACTTGAACATTATCCTCAGAAGGAGCCGACCTATTTTAAGATATAAATGCAGTTTAATTATTAGTTACTTTACAAAGGTTGCAAAGTATGAGAAATTGAATACCAATTGCAGTGATGTGTCCAAGGCCACAGAATTGGTGTCAAAGATACTTCTGTTTGTCTGTTTTTTCCAAACATCTAAGGCCATTAAAGCTTGCTGCATTGCTTCCCTACCTATATCCACCGGCCAAATAATCCTAGCAGGCCAGTTTCAGATGGCATGATAATTGAAACTGCCACTACGGTCCTTTAGACCTTTCCAGCTCAATGCTTGCAATTCTTAGCCACAACATAACCCATACATTGAAATTGCCAATCATGAAGACCGTTCTCTAAAGAAAATATTAGAATAAGAATGTAATTATGCAGGGGGAAGTGTCAAGAAAATGGTGGATGCAAAACAGGCAGGGGACAAAAGGTGTCTTATCCTGAAAATTAGTTCCAATTTAAGTTTGACACTATAAGGTGCCCAAAGTGGCAAACAAAGGACTACATGAAATCTATTTTGAGGGGTCTTCTACAACCTATCTTCCACAGCAACAGGGGTGTTCATTTTTATTGGATGTTAAAACATTCGCATCTCGGCTCTTTGGGAACAAGGCTAACCTTCTTAACTGTAGCTTCTTTTCCCACAGGTCCAAACACATCCTTGGCTATTCTCCTAGGAAGACAGCATTCCTTTTGGAAATCCCCTTGTGGAATTATATAACATCTTGCTCTATCCATGACCTAAAAAAACTGTCAGAATTTTTACGATATCACCGGCTATAAAACAAACCTCACTTCAAACACTTAGAAGCTTTTTTTTAAAAAAAAGAAAAATGTATTATTGGTGTCATAAAAATGATAAGACTTATCTGTGGTTGCCACCTCCTTATTCTAACAGTCTCGCCCAGATAAAAAGTTCCTGAGTATTTGAACATGAAATGGCATACAATTATTGACAGAAAAATCACCTGGTATCATTCTCTGCTTTGGGGGACAGGGGTCACAGATCACCAGGCCCTCAGTGAGGATGGAAATGGTGACACTGCAGAATTTTCCCGGTTGGTCTTCCTGAATGCTAACCCAAGCATGAATAATTGGGGCTCTGTATCGGGGACACAGCACACCAACTCCTCAGGCATCTTACTGAGCATAACAGCAGTATCTACATCACCTGGGAGCTTGTTAGAACTGAAGCATCTTCATTTTACCAGGATCTCCCTGGGATTCAACGCATGATAAAGTTTTAGAAGCACTGTATATTAACATTGAGGTTCACTGCTCTAGCACACACTCCTCCGAAATATACGTTTGTATACAAACTAGAGAAGAAATCTTATTTTTCAGAGATTCAGTCTAAAAATATTAAAAGGCATAGAAAAAAATTCCCTATGAACATGAAACCATGTCATTAGTTTAGCCAATATTTATATATATTATATATTTAGTATACGGCAGCAGGTTGCTAATTTTCCCTTCCTGCTGTAAAATACCATTGTGGTGGGAAACTTACAACAGCAATAGAAACTAAGAATATAAATCAATGATGTCAATGCCTTTTTTAAATCATTCAGCGGAATCAGCCCCAATGGCAATGTAAGTGAGTCATACTGAGAAAAGATGGCCTGAACGAGCATAACAGCCATAAAAATTCAACATTATATGAGACACCCAATTCCTGAGGGGATCTTCCTCCCTAAAGCAATTCATCCCTGAGAATTCTTCAGTGCTTCACTGCTGTATTGACTTTGGAGCCTATAACACACAGTAATTGACCTTGGCTATGAGCTCATGGGTTCAGCAATGGTGCATTGCAACCTGGGATGTCAAGTCGTGAGTGGATACAGGCAGAAAGAGGAAGCAATCCACTTTGGAGACTGCTCTTAGCCTTGCTCTACATCCAACAAAGCAAGAGCTTCATGCTCATTAAAAGCTGTCAGTAATAAATACACTTGCTCATAGTCAGAAAAGCAGGTAATGGGAACAGAAGTCATCCTGTCTCATAAAGTAATGTTGAACTGAATAAAAGTCTACACATTAAAAACTTAAATGCTAGGGACTAGTACATCTGTTTGACTTCCAGTTTATATACTGAAAAAGAATTCTGATGGTACCCAGTGAAAGAATCAAGCTAGAACATCTGGGTCCTATCCGCTGGCAAACAGACTAGAATCAATCTTCTTGTTCAAGTTGAGTAACCCGAAAAATTATAGAACATGCAGCATTTGAAAACTAAAGGATATTATTGCTCCAAAGATGTGAGAAAAATTATTCTTATTAATACTAAGAAATCACATAAAATTTTAGAAAGCACTTTTATTTCCAAACCCTCAGAAAAAATAACTTACAAAATTTTTAACAGTGATGAAAACATAACTGAGATGCAAGACTAGTGTAAAAAGGTGGATAGGGATACATTTTTTTAAAAAAAATGTAAAAAAAACTAATATTTCAATAACTAACTAAAATCCATCGCAAGAGCAGTTCAAAACTGAAGATGCATTACAGAAAACAGAGCCAGTGGGATCAGGAACTAACTAGAAAACAGAATCTGTGATATGGGGGTCCAGCTAGAAAAGCTCCATAAGAAAACAGAGGAGACAGTAAGACAAAAAGAAATAGCAATAGATTATAGCAGTGGTCCCCAACCTTTCTGGGGCCACGGACCGGTTTAATGTCAGAAAATATTTTCATGAACCGGCCTTTAGGGTGGGATGGATAAATGTATCACGTGACTGAGACAAGCGTCAAGAGTGAGTCTTAGACGGATGTAACAGAGGGAATCTGGTCATTTTTAAAAAATAAAACACCGTTCAGACTTAAATATAAATAAAACGGAAATAATGTAAGTTATTTATTCTTTCTCTGCAGACCGGTACCAAATGGCCCACAGACCGGTACCGGTCTGTGGCCCAGGGGTTGGGGACCACTAGATTACAGAGCACAAAGACCTAGTCAGCAGGCCATTGACATCATTGAAAAAGAAACCAGAAAAAAATTAAATTTTGGAAAAAGCAGTCAAACATATATGAAAAAGTTAGGTTTCTAGGGATGGTGGATTGAAGAGGCCAGCAAATCTTCTTCCCCAAAATAACTATAGACTATAATCTGTGACATGTTTATGGTTAAAAATAAAACAGCTGACCTTCAAGCAGGAACAGTGGAAGGAAGTCTGAGACATTCTTGCCTGGGGCTGCTCCAACTACTCCCCTACCCCTTCCAGCTCAGTATGCTAGGGTTTCTGCCTGGGCAGGGGCAGGCTGTGCTTCTGAGGAAGGGGGTTCGTCCCGTTTGGAGAAATGGTGACACATGCCCAATAGTCTGGGTGGAAGGGATATGTCCATGATGATGAATATAAAGGGCTAATACTTGCCCCACATTGAGGTCCTGCCTGGGGCAAGTATATTTCTGAATCAGGCGTGGCTAGGGCTTGGAGGTCAGAGAAGGGATTAACTGCAAATGAGTACAAAGAAATTTTTGGAAATGATGAAAATGTTCTAAAACCAAAAAAAAAAATCATTGAACTGTACACTTAGCATGGGTAAATTTTACATGACATTTATATGTTAATAAAGCTATTTTTAAAAACTATACATAAAAAGAAAAACTATGAGGGTGAAAAAGTCTGAGACTAATGAGTTTACCATGTCAGTGACAAAAATTAATATTGCTTACTCTTTAACTTGTCATGGCAACCCCTTTATTTTCATGATAAATATTATATAAGCAATATGATCTTATTCATGCAGGGAAAGAAAGCCAAATTACTTGTAATGGAAGAGCAATCACACTGAACCCAAACTTCCCCTGTGCAAAAGTAAATACCACAATAATAAAAAGAAAAAAAGTTATAGAATTCTAAAAGGACAAGTTGACTTCTTAGAATTAGAGACCAAGTTAAGATACAGCTCTTGTCAAGGCCACAGAAGTATAATCAAGGTGCTAATTTGATATATTTTATATAAAGAAATTAGTTTACCATTATAGTTGATTCCTTTAACTAGCAAACTACATGCATTTCAGGAGTTTGATTTGTAAACATATTTCCCACAATACTTCAGAGAAACTACATATATTGCAAAGCTGGAGCCTCAAGTTCAGTTGTCTTCAGTGACAGGCATGTCACATAAACAAAGGGGGAAAGCCGAGCGTATTAGCACAGTATGACAAAGTCATCTTTTTTAGGGCCAATCCTTAGCTCCTGCATCACACAAACTACAGGATGTGGTGAGGACTGTGGCAAAGTGAGGAGGGGTCCAGCAGATTGACACTTTCCAAGACTGGGAAACTGTGTCTCTTAATCTTTTAACTTTTCAAGAGAAATCAGATACCTAGTTTTTATTTTAAAAAAATCTTTATTTTACACAAAATATTAATATCATAGGTTTCATTCTCAGCAACATTCTAGTCTTAATTTCTAAGATTAAAATTTATAAACTCATTAAAAAAAACCAATTCAAGTCATCCCAAATATATTTCAGTCCATTTTGCCAAGCAATTTTGGGGGCTGACTCCTTAGTTTGCTAAAAGTCCCTAACAACCACAATGACTGTCTGCAATGCAGACTGAATTCTTATGCAAAATACAAATGAGACAGAACCTTATTTCTATCTTTAACATAGACTATGAAACTTATAGAAGGAGGTAATCAACCATTTCACATCTCTAGGGTTCAGTCATACCATGGCATAATTTTCAAATCAGATTGGAACCTATAATCTCCCTCCAGGATTACTACACTACTCAAGAGAATTCTGGATTAATTTCACTTGTAACATATTTTTAAGATATATTGTATTTTTAAAATGTTATATTTGATACTATCATTTATTTTCCCACTTAGCTCAAGAGACCTTAGACCTTAAGAGAACTTTGCATTCTTCTCATATTCTTCCTACCTGGTCAGACCCCAAAGTTCTCTCCAATATTAAAAAGACAACTAATTGAATTCTCTTCCAAACCCGTCTCACCACAACTTCTCAGACGTGTCTATTGACAGTGCCTCACATACTTTGATGTGCAATAGATAATAGATTTGAAGAAGGTTGTTAAGTATAATATTGAAAAGGATCTCATAAACTTCAAAATACCCACAGTTCAATAAAATAAAAATAAGGAAAGAAGAAAAGAAGAATAGGCAGTAAAAGGGAGCAGAAAAATTATATAAAATGAGGCCAAAGGTTAGGCTAGTTACAATATACAAATTACCCTACATCCCATTTAGATGTTTAATTTCGCAAATCTGAGTCTGGATTTTATAGCAGCCAAGGCAAAGGAGAAGGCATAACCGTGCCTTCCATAAAGAAACAGAAACAAGTTACTCAGAAGAATGGCAAAATCCTTAAGTCCAAGTTGTCTGAGACATTTATTTCATAAGTTCCCATAAAGAGGGTAATTTATAAAATAGCTATAAAAAATGCTCTGCCTTAAAGTTTAATAATCCATGATACTTGAAATGGACAAATAAAGTGCTAAAAAAGAAAAGAGTTCTTGAAGGTGGCACTCCTCGGGGAGCCATATGGTAGCTCACAGTTAAGTTCTCAAAACATCTATATAAAAATGCTAGACAATTGTTTTTTATAAGGTCCTTCAAATAAGGACAAGTGTTTGAGCAATCACTAGCAATTCAGTTCATCTCTGTGAGCCTCAGTGTGGTCAGTTTGAAAAACTGGGGGTGGGGAGGTGACAGGCAGGTGGCCCTAGACTAAATAATCCCTAAGGTTCTTTTAGCCCTGAAATAATGTTTATGAGTCTTGATTACATTTTTACTGAGCTCCTACTATGTGCTGTTTACCTGGATAAAAAGAATTATAAACACAAACAAACAAACACACACACACACACATGACATCTGAGTATTTCATAATTTTGCTATTCTGGAGAGTAGGTTTGCTGCTATTTGCCTGTTATTATAGCTGGAGAGAATCCAATATTTGCACACCAATTGATCCATGAATGTCAACAGAGAGCAGACACACTCTATCCTCCTAAATTATTCATCTCTGCACTCAGAAGAAGGTTAGAAACTTTCATTAAATATTCAAAATGCTTTTTGACAACTTCCATCAGTCTATGGCCATACCACCCTGAATGTGCTTGATTTCATCTGATCTCGGAAGCTAAGCAGGGTCGGGCCTGGTTAGTACTTGGATGGGAGACAACTTCTGTCAGACTGACATTTTCAAACTAGTATGTGCATGGGTGCATATGCTCAACAAGGTACTCAACACCCAGTGTTTTAAAGTGTCACTGTGAAGTCTCCAAAATATTTTCCACCATTAAATTCCCTTAACTGAACACACAACTAAAATGTTTGGCTTTTGAAAACTTGGTGTCAAAATTATGCAGAAAAGACAGAGCCCCCAGCAACTGGACAAGAATGAAGAAAGTGAGACAAGCAAAAAATGAACAATTTTGAAAGGTAATAGAATCTTCAAGTTATTTTATAGAACCATTATTCTCTGAACCTCCCAGATGCCACAAATATATAATTATATCACATCTGTGTCATATATATGTATGTGGGTGAAGTTCCCATAGTAATTTGGGAGGAAATGTCTGTAAACCTGGCTTAGAATATTTTGCTATCCCTTCTTCCCATCTCCAAAAAAATAAAACCATGCCACACAATAAAAGCACATTTCACATGATTTTTACAGTGGCAAGAGCCTGATATTTCTACAAATGAGCGTGCTATGGGTGTACTGCTTCATGACCCAAATACTATGCACGACATTGCTGTTAATAATATAATTTTCCAGAAATGTGAACAGCTGTGGTAAATTTCAAAATAAAACAAAGCATACTCTTTTTTTCAATAAACCTGGTAGTTGCATTTCTGTAACATTCAATGCATATTAAAACAGTGAGAAAATTACTTTGAGCATATATGTAAAATACTATTAAGTTCTCTGCTCAGATAATTATAAAGTATTTTTTCACCTGCATGAAAGTCCAATCAGACTTTAAAATAATACGTGGGATATATATTATGGGTTGAATTGTGATTCCCAAAACTTTATATTTTGAAGTCCCATCCCAGAATGTAACCTTATTTGGGAATAATTATAGATGTAATTAGTTAAGATGAGACCAAACTGGTGTAGGGTGGACCCCAAATCCAGTGTGACTGGTGTCCTTATAATAAAGAAATGTGGACAAAGAGATGTGCAATGCCTATGATGATGAAGGCAGAGATCAGGGTGACACTTTGTGGTCCTTCGTTACAACAACCCCAGCAAACCAACACAACATGGGTGAGAATAAGACTTCTCAGAGGATATCTTTTTAAATCATTTTCACTTCTTTTTTGTTTTTTGGGTTTTGTTTTTTTTTTGTATTTTTCTAAAGTTGGAAACGGGGAGGCAGTCAGACAGACTCCTGCATGCGCCCGACCGGGATCCACCCGGCATGCCCACCAGGGGGCGATGCTCTGCCCATCTGAGGTGTTGCTCTGTTGCAACCAGAGCCATTCTAGTGCCTGAGGCAGAGGCCACAGAGACATCCTCAGTACCCGGGCCTACTTTTTTGCTCCAATGGAACCTTGGCTGCGGGAGGGGAAGAGAGAGACAGAGAGGAAGGAGAGGGGAGGGGTAGAGAAGCAGATGGGCGCTTCTCCTGTGTGCCCTGGCCAGGAATCGAACTCAAGACTCCTGCACGCCAGGCTGACGCTCTACCACTGAGCCAACCAGCCAGGGCCCATTTTCACTTCTTAAGCCAGGTCCATGTAGCGTCCATCATTTGATTACATTTTCAAACATCCCACTAGCGTGCGGAGGACCTGGGTTCGATTCCCGGCCAGGGCACACAGGAGAAGCGCCCATTTGCTTCTCCACCCCTTCGCCGCACTTTCCTCTCTGTCTCTCTCTTCCCCTCCCGCAGCCAAGGCTCCATTGGAGCAAAGATGGCCCGGGCGCTGGGGATGGCTCTGTGGCCTCTGCCTCAGGCGCTAGAGTGGCTCTGGTCGCAACATGGCAATGCCCAGGATGGGCAGATTATTGCCCCCTGGTGGGCAGAGCATCGCCCCATAGTGGGCGTGCCGGGTGGATCCCGGTCGGGTGCATGCGGGAGTCTGTCTGACTGTCTCTCCCCGTTTCCAGCTTCAGAAAAATGAAAAAAAAACACCAAAAAACAAACAAACAAACAAACAAACAAACAAAAAATCCCATGCAAAAGAGATGTTGTTTTATAGAGAGTGAGGGAAATGGTAAGTAGACCGCCATTAGAACCCAATTCATATAATTTCTCTCCGCGAGGAAAGCGTTCTGTAATGCAGTCTGTCCTCATACCTGAAGAACACCTCCACAGTGATGGAAGAGTCGCTTCAACCCATGGTCTGTCACAGCCTGGCCGGTGTGGCAGCAGCGGTGCAGAGTCAGGGAATGTGGCTGGCGATGAGATAGAGCCACCAGCCAGTCGTCCTCCAGGACACAGCCATCTGAGATCTGGACTTGCATCCCTAGGATTAAAAATATAATAATAAATAAAGCCATCTGGATGACCAAGTATATATTCTTATAAACCACTATAGTGCAGGGTGACATCAGGGAGTTAGAGAAGTCTTCCCCAGGAAGACATGTACCCTGAGATATGAAGGAGGATGGGAAGTCACATGGCCAAGGGGTGGGTGGCCCCTGGGAGATGTCCTGAGGCAGGAAGGATCTTGGCACAGAGGAAATGAATAAAGGCTGGAGTGGCCAGCATTTAGACAGTGAGGGAGACAGACTCAAGGTGAAATGGCAAGGCAGGCAGAGGCCAAACTGTGCATGGCCTCAGCAGGTCACAATGATGGTTTGAACCCAATGGTTTTAAAAAAGAATCAGATTTGAATTTCTTTTTAAAAAAATCACTCTGGCAACCTCGTGGAGGTAAGGTAACCATTTGTAAACTCCCATCCTCAGGAGGGCATATTCCGGGCAGGTACGGCAAGCCCAGGCACGTTCATTGTCGTGGAATGTCAGGTCACACAGGTGGAGGTGTTGCCGCAGCAGCTGCTGAGTGCCCAGCAGTGGTCAGATAACCTTCCCACTGCCCCTTAGGGAAGCTGTGTGGCACAGTGGAGAGAAAATACACGGGGTATAGAGGCTGGATGCCTGGATTAAAGTCCTGGCTCTGCTCTTTACTGCTATGTGACCTTTTAAAAGTTGCTTAGCCACTTTGGGCTCCAGCAGAGATGGCCCCTGGATGGCTTGGTGGATAAAGAGCACACTAAGCCAGCAGACCACATTGTAGTCTACGCTCTGCCACTTACCAACTCTCAGCCACCTTCGTTATAAAAGAAGAACAGCATTTTCCTTGTTTGTATAGTGTCACTGTTAGAAGGAACGGAGAGGTACAATGTCGAGAGCTCTGTGAACTACACCATCTTCTGCAAATTGATTGAGTGACATCCTCCCAGGCCTCCTTGCCTATCCACTTACCTGTCATATCCCATTTAAATGTTCAAACATTTCCTTTCTAGGACACCTTCTTCCAAGTGCTGAGATATTATCCACAGTTATATTTTCTGTCATGTAACTTCAGATGGACCGGAAACCCCAGAACACTGGGTCTCTCTCTGCTTTCGAGTCACAGTGAGGAAACTCACAGCTGGGCAGAAAGCCGATCTCCCCCTCCCTGCCCTCACTGTGTTCTCATCCCCTGGGCACACATGATTGCCTTTGAAACACTACATATTCGGGAACTTTTAAAGCACAAAAAGTTGGAGTGTGATTTCTACAAGTTCTCCATCTAAGCTGGCCGTTCCTCTGTCCACTCCATGACAACTCCTTTGCTCACAATCTGACTTTTTCTAAAGCCTGCCTTTTCCTCACCAGCCTGCCCCTGCTTACTTTTTTTTTTGAGAGAGAGAGAGAGAGACAGACAGAGAAAGGAGCAGATAGGAACAGACAGACAGGAAGGGAGGGAGATGAGAAGCATCAAATCTTCGTTGGGGCTCCTTAGTTGTTCATTGACTGCTTTTTCATATGTGCCTTGACCAGGGGACTACAGCAGAGCAAGTGATTCCTTGGTCAAGACAGTAACCTGGGGTTAAGCTAGTGATCTTGGTCTTCAAGCCAGTGACCTTTGGCCTCAAGCTGGTGAGCCCACACTCAAGCAGGCGACCTCGGGGTTTCGAACCTGGATCCTCTGTGTTCCAGTTCGATGCTCTATCCACCACATCACAACCTGATCAGGCTGCCCCCTGCTTACTTTTAAAATAAGAGTCCTTACATTTACAGAATTAATATGTTCTCACACAGATGAAATCTCAAATACTCTATTGTGCATTCTTAACCATCTAAGGAATTAATGGGAAAGACGTTTTTATCCTTATTTTGAATTTAAAAGATAAAATTTAAAAAACAAAACAACAACAACAAAAAGCATGGCCTACAAAGTCTAGGTGACTTCCTTCAAGGCCACATAGATAGTATGTGGCTAAATCTTGTCCCAGGCACCAGACTACTGACTCAATCAGCGTACTCACCACTGCCCCTTGTGGTTTCCATAGGAAAAACTAGAGGCAGAGCCAAAAAGGGATACTCACACCACCTATGATAGACAGTCTGAATAGAGGTAAACCATAAAGTATAAAGAGGAAAACGTCATTGACTCCACGAACTGTTGGAGGTCACTCAATCTCCACAGTTCTGTTTAGGGGACACTTATACTTTAAATGCCTTAAGATTTCTGAGTGCGTCTGTGATCCTCTACTTCTGGGGCCCTGGGTTCCATACATTTCCTTCAGATAGTTCCATTCATTTCCATACAGTTCCTTCAAAGGTGTGTAACTTCTTCCAGTGGGGGTTGGAGGGTGGAGATGGGGGATAGAAGTGTCTCCAATTCCCTTTAGAACTAGGACATGTAGGAGTGGAAATACTCAAATGTACCAATGAAAATATTCTGGAACAAACAAAGCATAACTTTCTCCACTTGATGCATTCACTTCAACAGACACACAGACAGAGCCAGCTTGATTCTTAGACTTATCAGGCAACTTCCAGAAAGATTTGGTTTCCAAAAGTCCAGGACAGCAGTTTGGTGCAGTGAAAAGAACAGCTACCTCTGCAATCCAACGACTTGAGTTTCCATCTCAGGATCTGCCACTGAATTATTACGTGGCCCTGGGATGCATTCATCCTGCCTGGAATCATAAGAATATCTTTGGAAAAGTTAAATATATAGCAGGCATGACAAGCTTACAACCTATGGGTCATCCCTAGTCCCTGGGAAGAATTCCCTTGGCTCACAAAATTGTGAAAAGTTTTAAAGTTCTTTTACGGGCAGCCTATCTTTTGTTTGGCAATTCTTCACTCCTCCCTCTGGTCCTACACTGACCTGATCAGTGGGCTGTGTCCTATGCCTGGGCCTGTGGGTATGTTTGACTTGACCTTTTCTTCAGGTGTTCTGTGAGAGTGTGAACAGCAAGCACTCAGAAAATGCCAGCACCCCTCACTTTTCAAAAGTTTACTTTACACCACCCTGCTTTTATAAAAGACCTACTTAAGTACCTGTTTTTGCTAATGGAAAGAAATCTGAAGAGGATTTACACTTTTACTAAAAGAAAAAGTGAAGAACAAAAATAGCATTCAGCGTGTTTTACAGTCAGATATCTTAGAGCAAGGGTTGGGAACCTATGGCTCGTGAGCTGGATGTGGCTCTTTTGATGGCTGCATCTGGCTCACAGACAAATCTTTAATAAAAAAAATAACAATATTAAAAATATAAAACATTCTCATGTATTACAATCCATTCATTTCCTATTGCTCATGTTCATGGTTGCAGGTGGCTGGAGCCAATCACAGCTGTCCTCCAGGACAACACTAAATTTTTATTGGATAATGCGTAACATACACAGGTTGTTGTATGGCTCTCATGAAATTACATTTTAATATATGTGGTGTTCATGGCTCTCTCAGCCAAAAAGGTTCCCAACCCCTGTCTTAGAGGCAGCATGAAACGCGAGCAGCATGAGTGGCCCCACCAAACTCTTTCCCCCAAACTACACTCAGCATCTCAGCATCAAACCTTCATAGTTCTGAACTGTGTGTGTGTGTGTGTATCTGTGAGTTATCTTGATCTATTTTGTGCATTTGTTAGTCACATGTGTTGCCAGGTAATTGCTTCTTTGTTTTATGCCATCACAGCTTAAGAAAGGGTTCTTAGGGAAGCTCTACTTTCTGATAGTAGGGGAAAACTGTTTTCTGGTTCTCTGGAATTTGAGCAGTCTTTGCAACTTCATAAGTGATATTCTGTGATTTGAGTTTCAACTTTCAGTCTTGTTATTGGTTCCCTTTCCTCTCCCCCTTCCCCATTATAGGGAACTCACTAGAGAATGCAATATGGCTCCCGCAGCAAAGGTGTCTGGGAAGTGTTGCATGCTCTGGGACTCTGCAACCTCACCCTGGGCTGACAGTTCAGAAGGCTGGAATGCTGCCACCCAAAGACAAACAGCACGCCTCAGGAGGGAGGTAAATGAATGCATAGTGTGTAATAACTGGCTGATGTTATCTTTTAACTTAGAGATGCATTGTTCTTTCTGTTATTAACCCCCTCTATGCTATTAACCCCCTATAAAAAGGAACCTCATTCTGAGAGGGGTGTGAATATTGCCCGGCCTGCCACCACTCGAAGCAGCTGTGCCCATGTATGTAAGTTTCTCCTATTAAAGCCCTTATGGATTTAAATAAGGCTACATCTCAGTTCTTATCCTGAATTTTGATTGGGGCTTTCCCTCAACACTATGTTGGAGCGCCCAGGGCATAGTCTCTGGGCCTCTCCATATCACTAATTACAGGGACTCCTATCATGAGCCCATCCAATCTCCAGGGCTTTAGATAGGACCTACACACTGATGATTCCCAAATTTTTAGACTCCCAAATGTGTTCTAGGAAAGACATTTCCCAGGAATTCAAGACTTATTTATTGCCTATATGACTATCTCCCCTTGACTTTCTAATAGTGGGGTAATCACATATTTGTTTCTCCATAATCTTCCTGCTTTGTACAGGACAACCATGGCTTAGGCCTATGGGCCCCACAGCATTCTATCTGACCCAGCATGTGTTCTGGATCTTTCATTTGTTATGAAGTAGTATCGTAACATCTTAATTACAGTAAGACAGGATGGTTTGTGAACTCTCCACTTTGTAATTCCAGCTCCTGTCATGCTCTTATTTGGAACATGGAAGATGCATGGATGATAAATAGAGCTTTCACTTTAACATGCAGTTAGCATTTGAAATAACCCATCACTATTCTCTCAAACCTCCCCAGATGAAATATAACTAAGATAACTGCCTCTTTTAAATATACTAGCCAGGACACTTACTGCTTGAAAAATGAAGAGAAAAGAAAAAGAGAACCCAACTCCTGGTGTCAGGTAGTGTTAGGAAAAGTATTAGAAGCTATTGCTGCAGCCAGCCACCTGGCATATCAAACAATTTTGCCATGGACACCACCCTGACCTATTCAATGCACAACGATACATGAAGCCAGGCAGTGAGGTCAATGGGAAACATGGGAATTATACATCAGGAGGACATGAAAAATATGCAGGAAATATAGACTGAGTGCAAGTCTATGAGCAGATCAGCCTTAGTATATTAGTGGACTTTGTCACAGGAGGGCTTGTCATTTACTACATGGTATAAATATAAATCGACAACTATTTATTTGTTTTACTGTTGACGACATAGTTTTTATTTTTGCAATCAAGTCTTTCAGCAGCAATGAGCTAAAAAAAATGCAAGTGTATGCTTAATGAAAAATTAAACACCGAATTTTCCTGCTTTAAAAAACTGATAGTCAACATATAGCTTATACTAAATGTTGACACTTACCATCCATCACAGAGCTGTAGTAATATTAGTGGTCATGTGAAAACCAGACACAAATCTACTGAAGCAACTTCAATACTTAATTCAGAGTCAACTTAATAGTGATTGCAAGAAAGCCATGTTTCTTATTTGGATCCTGTTTAAAAAAAAAAAAAAAACCTAAAAAACTAAAAATAGGACATTCATAGTATAATTAGAAGTATGACTACTGATAGGTATATGATAACATTAATGAATTATTATTTTTATGGGGGATGATAATAGTATTGCAATTAGGTTTTTTAAATGTCTGTTCAACAGTCTCCAATGTCCTCTTTTCTCCTTCAGAATTGAAAGCCGCAGGTCTTACATGGCATAATAAGACCTATCCAAACTGGCTCCATTACCTGCCACTTTATCTCTTCTACTCTTCCTCTTAGCTAATATCTACTTAAAAGAGCAAGAGAAGGTGCAGGGGGTGGTAGAGGCTGCAATCACTAAAAAGTATAAATACAAACCAGAACATGCTATAAGTAGTATAAACGGAATAGTTCCTTTACCCTACTAATATTTCTGTACAGAGGCACTTGCCAATCTTTTCTTCTAAAATAAAATCACAATTCAAATTTAAGTTGTATTCAAAATAAAGAGTCCATAGGACATAAAGAAGAAGATATGCCCAGGTATAGTAAAGGAAGGATACATTGCAGTATCTCCAGACTATAAGGAAACTCAGGCTTGTTTCAAAAAGGATGCTGTTAAAGGTATGTTTAAGTGCACAGTCTTTGATTTTACCACCATGTGAGCAGTAAGCATGACTGCTCTCCATACAGGTTAGTGCCATCCTGTTCTGCAGGTCAGCACCAGGAGGGATAGTGGCATACCCCTCTACTCCAACCCCAGAGCTATATGTTTAACTCTGTGAGTGCCCCAACATACCATGAAACCCAAAAACCTAGTCCTTGTCCACACAGTAAATACAATAGTATCTGCCCCCACCCCCCTGTTCAAGATAGCCAATAATAGACACCACTGGGGAAGGCAACCTGTGTAACCTGGCAAGAATTCTTAATTACACCTGACGTGTAGAGTTGATAATAAAGACTGAAAGTCACAAGGAAAGGACTACTACACCCATAAGCCTTCTCTAAACAACCGACCAGAAAGACAAGTCCAGGAACTAGCTGTGGCTGCCCATTGACGCAGAATCCGAGGGGCCAAGAGTGTAAAATAACACGCAACTCTGTGGCCATGTCAGCAGTAAGACACTATGAGGATTGTGGTATTGTCATCAGCATAATGTGTGTGTGTGTGCAGTGACAGAGACTTCTTGAGTCTCACAGCTCTTGTTCCAGCTCTTTCTTCAGTGGTGTTGTTTTTCTAGGCAGGGTTTTCATAAAGCTGAATACACACATACAAACTCTGTGGCCACTGCTCCACCCCTGCCTACCCCGCCCCAGATCACCTGACAGATGAAGACTTAGTTATTGCAAAGCAAACACTTCTCCTGGCTGAGCTTTGGGCCTGGAAGTCTTCACTTCCCAATGTCACTCACCTTTGACTCTAATGTTTGGGAGCCCAGAGCTGCCCGCACACTCATATAAGGCTTCAGTTTCAGATCTCAACCCGACTTAACAGATAGAAAAGGCTCCCTTCATTTCTTTTTATAATTGGTGTTAGTATCCAATATACAAGCATTCAAGGAAGAGAAGCTCTCTGCAGAATGTAGAAGTTTAAGAGCAACAGGGGCTGGAGCCAGACTTCCAGGGTTCAAATCCTAGCTTTGCCACTTACTGGCTGTGTGATCTGGGAAAATTAATCTCTATGCTTTTGTTTCCCAATTTTCAAATCGGCTCAAAGTAGCATATTTTTCAAAATTGTTACAAGGATTTAATTAGTAAAGTCACACTGATCATGATTCCCTAAATAAGGCACTTAAGGCAAGTGAGTAAGAAGTGAGCAGATAACCCTGGGGAGAAAACTAGTACAGTGGAAATAAGACTGGACTTGGCTTCATGGGCAGGGGCTGGGTTCTCCCTGCTCTACCACAAACCAGCCAGTATCTCAGTTAAATCACTTTAAAGTCTTTCAGCCTTATAGTCTGCAGCTTGGTCTGGCAAAACCAACCTATTTTCAAGATTGCTATAAAAGTCCATAAGATGTTGCTGACAGCTACACCTTGTAAATAAGTGTTCTACAAATATTGGGGATGCGTTTCTGTACTATTTCTTTCTTTTGTAGCAGCATTACTGGTATACCAGACAACTCACCCATTTAAAGTATACAATCCAGAGGCTTTTAGTATTTTGCCAGACTTGTCCAAACTCATCACCATAATCAATTTTAAAACATCATTAACATCCCCAAATAGAAGTCCCATTATCCTTTAGCACATTTCTTATAGAGCTAAGGATCTACTTTAGGTCTCTATAAATTTGCTTATTCTGGACATTTCATATAAATGAAACCATAGAATGCATAGTCTTTTGTGAAGGAGTTCTTTGACTTAGCACAATGTTTTCAGGGTCCATCCATGTTGTATCAGGACCTTATTCCTTTATATTGCTGAATAATATTCCATTGCATAGATATACCACATTTTATTAGTCACTCATTGTTTATGGGTATTTGGGTTGTTTCTACTTTTTGGCTATTATGAATAATGCTGCTTGGAGAATTTATGGACAAGTTTTCTTGTGGATATATATTTTCAGTTCTCTTGGGTATAAAGGTAAAGTGAAATTATTGGATCATACACTTAATTCTGTGTTGAATTTTTTGAGGAAACTGACAAAACTTTTCAGTCAGTATAGCATTCCCACTAGCAGTGAATGCAGGTTCCAATTTCAGCCCATCTCTGTCAACACAGAGATGTTATTATGTCTTTTTTATTATACATGCTCTAGTGGTTGTGAAATGTTATCTCAACTGTGGTTTTGATTTGTGTTACCTTGATGGCTTATGATGTTGGACATCTTTTCATGTTTCTGTTGGCTACTTGCATGTCTTCTTTGGAAATCTCTGTTCAGATCCTTGGCCTATTTTTAATTGGGTTATTTTTCGTTATATTAGTGAATGGTTGAAGTTCTTTCTATATTCTAAAAATAAATCTGGTATTACATACATAACTTGAAAGTATTTCTTATTTGGTAGGTTGTCTTTGCACTTTCTTGATTGTATCCTCTGAAGCACAAAAATATTTAATTTTTATAAATCAAATTAATCTATTTTTCTTTGTTGCTTGTGCTTTTGGTGACATATCTATGAAATCATTGTCTAACCAAGGTCATGAAAATTTGCCTTATATTTTCATCTGAGATTTTTATTTCTTACATCTTTGATCCACTTTGAGTTCATTTTTATATGTAGTTTAAAAGAGTCCAACTACATTATTTTGCAGGTGGATATCTAGTTATCAGAGTATTATTTTCTGAAAAGACTACTTTCTCCATTGAATTGTTGTAATACTCTTATCAAACATCAATTGATATAAATGTGGCAGTTTATTTCTAGACTCTCAAATCTATTCCATTTCTTTATGTCAGAACCATACCATCTTATTTAATATAGTTTTGTAATAAGTTTTCAAATCAGGAAGTATGAATCCTGCAAATCTGTCCTTCTTTTTGAAGATAGTTTTGGCCATACTGAGTCCCCTGATCTTCTTGTGAATTTTAGAACCAGTTTGTTAATTTCTGCAAAGATTCTCCTGGGATTCCGATAGAGATTACATTAAATGTGTAGATCAATTTGGGAAGGACTGCTATCTTAACAATGTTAAGTCTTCTGATCCATGAATATAGGATGCCTTTCCACTCATTTAGATCTTCTTTAATTTTTTTCAACAATATTTTATAGTTGTAATATTTAAAGTTTTACATTTTTATTAAGCTTATTCCCAAATATTTGATTATTGTGATCCTTTTATAAATAGACTTGTTTTCTTCATTTTCACATTATTCAATGAAGGTTTATATAAATACAACTAAATTTTATATATTTATCTTGTATCCTATCACCTTGGTAAGCTCATTTATTAGTTTTTACTAATAGAGCTAATTAGATTTTTTAGTGAATTTCTTGGGATTTTATATATGCAAAAACATGCTATCTATGAATAGAAAGTTTTAAATATTCCTTTCCAATACAAATATCTATTATTTCTTTTTCTTTCCTTATTGTCCCAGCTATTAGAGTAGAAGTGATGAGAACAGATATTTCTGGCTTGTTCTTTATCTTAGGAAAAACCAGTCACTCTTTGATCATTAAGTATTATATTAACTCTGGGTTTTTCATAGATACCTTTTATCAGGTTGAGGAGGTTCTCTTCTATTCCTAGTTTGTTATCCTGAAGGGGTGTTAAGATTTTGTCAATTGCTTTTCTGCACCTATAAAGGCAATCATGTAGCGGCCCTGGCCAGTTGGCTCAGTGGATAGAGCATCAGCCTGGTGTGTGGACAAGCCAGGTTTGATCCCATCAGGGCACACATGAAAAGTGACCATTGCTTCTCTTCCCCTCTCCCCCTTCTCTCTCTCTTCCCTTCTTGCAGCTAGTGGCTCAACTGGTTCAAGTGCCAGCCCCATGTGCTGAGGATAGCTCAGTTGATTTGAGCATTGGCCCCAGATGGGGGTTGCTGGGTGGCTCCTGGTCAGGGCTCATGCAGTAGTCTGTCTCTCTAACTCCCCTCCTCTAACTTAAAAAAACAAATCATGTAGCTATCATCTTTAGTCTGTTGATAAATAGAGAGTACATGGGTTACAACAGTCTCGATATATGACGTTTCAAGTTTATGACACTCACTCCCAGAAAAATTTTAAAAAATTGAGATGTGTTTCAACTTATCCCATTAGCGTTGTACTTACAGACTATGTGGGCAAACAAGTTTGGTTGCGCATGGCAGAAGAATATGCACTGGTAAAGAATATTTTTACACTCATTTTCTGTCATTTTTCTGTTACTACAGTAGGTGTACAGTACAATATATTTATGTCCTTTTCATTTTTCTGTGGCTTAGTTGTGTTTTTATGTTCTAGATTATGATTTTACAACTGTATTAGGATAGGTAAGTGACTTGGGCTAGAGTGTTTCGACTTACACCAAATTTCAAGTTACGTTGCTGTCAAAGGAGTTGTGGCATAACCTGAGAACCCCCTGTAGTGTATTATATTAACTGATGTTTTCCTGATGTAAACAAATGTTGCATTCTTAGTAAATCCTATAAATCCTACTTGGTCATGGTGTATAATCCTTTCTATATGTTACTGGATTTTGGTTTCCTAGTATTTTGTTGTAGATTTTATGTCTGTATTTATTTCATTTTATTATTGTTAACACACTTTGTATTATTTTAGTCTTTTTAAATGTATCAAGAATTGGGTTTTAGCCTAACCTATGGTCTACCCTAGAGAATTTTACATGTATACGTACTTGAGAAAAATGTGTATTTTCCTTTCATTGGGTAGACTGATCTACAGAAATCTATGAGGTCTAGTTTGTGTAGGTGTTATTCAAGTCTTCTATTTCCTTGTTGATATTCTTCCTGATAATTCTGTCCATTTTTAAAAGTGGAGTTTTTAAGTCTCCAACTATTGTTGTTAAATTGACTCTCATTTCAATTTTGGCAAGTCTTTCCTAATGTATTTAGGCCTATGTTGTGTGTATATGTTTATAATTGTTATATCTTCCTGATGGGTTGATCCTTTTATCATTATAAAATGTTCCATTTCCTCTCTAGTAATTTTTTTCTTTCAGTGTCTGTTTTGTCTGGTATTAGTAAAATCACTCCAGCTTTCTTGTGGTGTGGGTCCATGATGTATCTTTTGTATCCCTTCATGTCATATCTTTAAATGTACAGTGTACCTCTTATAGATAACATATATACTTGGATCTCTATTTAGTCTGACCATTTCTGATTTTTGATTAGGTTGTTTCATCCATTCATCTTTGATTTCTCTATATATTGTGTCTATATCTCATATGTAGAAACATACTGTTTTCTATATCTCTTGTATCGCAATTACCCCTACTGAGCTCCAGCATCATGAATCCAACTGCCTCCTGGACATTTCTGTTGTCACCTACAGGCACACCTCAACTTTCAACAACACAACACACTTAAGGTTGAACTTTTCTTTTTCTCCAAAACTTGTTTCTCTTCTTATATTCCATATTCTGGGTAGTTATATCCAAGTGTCTAGTCACCTAAACCACAAATCTGGGAGCTTTCCCAGGTCCTTCTCCCATCTCAGTTCACATTATATTGTCCTAAGAGGTGGGCTTTGTCTACAATGTTGCTGCCTTCATGCAAGCCTTTATTGTTTGTCAGTCATCCATCTTTCTTCATTGCCAATCCATTCTCCACAGGGCAGCCAAAGTGATTATTCTAAACTATAAATCTGATTATGTCATCCCTTGATAGACATTTTCATTAACATCACTATCATCTACAACCACATTCCCCACTCTAGTCACTTGAGTATTATCTTTGTGATTTTCGCTATAATAACCATCACCATCATCATCATATGTTTATTTGCATAGTACCTATATCATAATTTTCTTAGCTAAATTTATTTCTAAAAGAAATGTGATAACTGGTGTTCTTTATCTTTGTATCTCTTAGCACCAATCAATACTGAACACAGAGAGGTGCTTATTAAATATTTGATTAACATATATGTGTTAGAGACGACATCTGTGAAATTGGCTGATGGATGTATTAATTACATATAAAATACAATTTATTTATAAAACAAAACCTAAACAGCATCAAGGAAAGTAATACAGACAGTACCATCTGTGCCCTGAAAATCAAACAAACAAATAACTACAGAAGAAATCTCTGCAGAGGTGTCACTCATACAAAGAATATACTCTTATGAAAGACTTCTCTCTAAGAAACTGGCTTGTTTTTCCTTTCCGACCAAAGAGAATTTTTTGTTTTATCATGCTCACCTCTTTTTCTAGGACCAAGAAAATTCAGAGTGACTTTACAATTACAAAAAGATAAAAAGAACACACATTTCTGTGCACAGTATTTATCCTCCCCTTTGCTTTTACCTTTCCATCTGGCCCTTATTTTTCTTTTGCCCTGCTATCATTTTCTTATAGAATTAAATTTATTATATTTCATACATTTTTATAAACACTCATATTAGATCAGGAAAAAGTAGGGAATAAATAAATAATAAAAAGGTTTTTAAGTTTTTACAAAATTACTTTCTTATATAATTTGGTAAAAAAAAAAAAAAAAAGGAAAATTCTATGGTAATTTGTGTGAACTTCTTTCTCTATATTTATTCACTCTTGGAAACAGAGAAGTACAACCAGTTCAGATCGTTCCCCAGGGTTAAGTGTCCACTCTTATTCCCGGCTAATTGAATTTCATTTCAGATGAAGGAGATTCTGTTGTGACTGAAGATGACCACATGGTCCCCTTGACTGCCCTGTAACCATGAAACTGCTCAAACATTTAGCCTCATTTGCGAGATCCCAGCCCAGCAGTCCTGCTCACCAGACAACAATGTGTCTGATGTCTAAAACACTGGTGCATTGTGTCTGAGACAAGAGTCTGCTGCGTCCAGCCATCCAGGCTTGTTCCACAGCCAGTTAATTATTAGCTTCAGTTTCACCATGAGAATGTCACAGAAGCTGGGATCTTTGACTACTAGCCAGTGAAATGGACTGATGTTTGCACTACCTCAAATATGTTCTGCTTCCAGCCTTAAAATTCCCTTTGACTAGATCATGAAAATGAGAAGTTTCCCACATATGTGCCATCAGTGACTATCATTGGACAACCAAAAATTACACTGTAAATCAAAGGGAATCTGTGATTCAATTTTTAAATTCCAATTTAAGTATAATTTCATGGAAACATCTTTAATGAGTTTATTTAATTCAAAAGCAATTGTTTAACAAATTACATCATCAGAATTAGTGTAAATACTTAGGCAAATGCATCCATCCTTACCTATTTAGGTTTCAACTAATCAATTACATTGTTATTAGCAGAATGGTCTGACAAATCAATGGCACAGAATGTAAGAATCTAGAAAAAAACACATATAAGTATTTGGGTTACTTATCACCTAAAAAAATAGGTTTCCTAACTTGCCAAATACCAGGTGCATTAAATATTTAAATGTAGAAAAGAAATGCATAAAAATAGCAGAAAAAATATAAGTAAATATTTAAACAACCTTAGAATTATAAAATGTGTTTTTTTTTAAAAAAAGAACAGAGTCAGAAACCATAAAAAAGATTTCATTAATTAAAATTTAACATTGATACTTCAAAACGCCAACATAGAAAAATCAAAAGGCAAATCGCAAACTGGCAAAACATTTGTGAAATATATAATAGACTGTTGAAATATTTCAACTTCAGTATCCAAGGAGATCTCTGACAATTACCCAGCTTCTAAATGTTTATAAAGGGAGTTTCTGATCACCCGTTTTTTCAACCTTTAGCCACTCATCTACTTTGAAAAGGGTTGAAGTTGAAGAGGCTAGAAGCTGTAGGTGAGAGATCTTTGTTAGAAAGAGTTGTTGATGTGCTATGGATAACAACCGTAAGAGGGGCAGTACTTAGTCCTCCTCTCAAGCCTATAGAGAGAAGACTTCTCAAGGACTTTGGTACGTGCCATACTTCTTGAAGTGTGAAGGACAAGATATACTGATATATGACTCAACCCTGAATAAAAATATACTTACATAAGTAATAGATAGGCTGAAGCAACCATGCAAGCAAACCCGAAAACTATGTTTGAGAAATAACTCCTCTTTCCCTAACATTAAGTCAAAGTACAAGGTCTGGGCAATAGCTCTGGAATCCATAGTGTAATTATCATGTAGGGGTTCATTGGAAAGGGGTCAAAGAGACCATATCAGGACATCTCTTTGGGATAATTCAAACCAAATCTCCCACTGAAGACAACTGAAAAAGCAAAGTAAAAAAGAACATTTTATAAAAGTCAGCTTGAAAGTGCTAAAAAAGCTAACTACAAGGTGAGGAACTGACACCACTGAAATCCTGGAAAAGCCCAGTGTGGTGAACCAAGCATTTCACATCCCTTTCTCCCTAAGACGTATGCTTGACTAACATAGTCAGCTGAGAGGCAAGGCTCCTGGGACAGAGGGAATCAAGAGAAATAATCCAGGCCCTGGCAAGGTCAAGAACAGGACAAGGAACCAGGGACCCAAAGCAACCACCCATGGGTTTAACCTGAAAGCTAGGAGTAAGAGTGAACTGAAAGTAAACCTATCCTGGGACTTGAACTCTCCTACTGGTCCAAAAAACATCTCAAGCACTAAACTTGGATAAACCTGGTCTCATGTTAGGAGTGTCTCCAGGGGCTTAGCAGAATCAAATAAAGCACCTGCTGGAGGAATGTAAAACTATTTTAGGCCTCAATTTTCCCACAAATAACTTTTCAGGAACAATGTTTCACGTATAATAAAAAAAAATAAGGCTTATAAAAAGAAAAGATAACATGAACAAGACCTAGTAAAAATAAAAGACAACCAATACAGGCTCTGAAACAAGTATAGTCACTGTGTTCCAGGGAATAAAGTCTTGGACTGAATCTGGAAACTTAAAAATGTGACACCGCAGAATTGATGAAAGAACAAAGAAAGATTTTAGAACTGAGTGATAAGAAAACAGAATTAAGAACTGAATGCACAGGACAATGCACCATGATGCACTTGAGTTTAATATTATTTTTCTTTATTTTTAAATTTTACTTAGAAAATTAACATTAATAAGGTGACATTGACCAATCAGAGCACATAGGTTTCAGGTAAACATTTCTTTAGCATTTGAATTGTTGATTATGTTGTTACCTATCACTCAAAGTCAAATCATTTTCCATCATCTTATAGTCGTCCTTCTTTATACCCTTTTCCCCCAACCCCCTCTCCCATCCCCCTTCCCAACGTCCCCTCCCTCCCAGTAACCACTTCACTTTTATCTATGTCCATGAGTCTCAATTTTATATCCCACCTATGTGTTAAATCACACAGTTCTTTGTTTTTTCTGATTTACTTATTTCACTCAGTAAAATGTTCTCAAGGTCCACTCATGTTGTCGTAAATGTCACTATGTCATCATTTCTTATGGTTGAGAAGTATTCCATTGTATATATGTACCATATCTTCTTTATCCAATCCTCTGTCAAGGGACACGGTTGTTCCCATGTCTTGGCCACTGTGAATAATGCTGTGATGAACATGGGGGTGCATGTGTCTTTACATACCAATGTTTTTGAGTTTGGGGGTAGATACCCAGTAGAAGGATTGCTGGGTCATATGGTAATTTTATTCATATTTTTTTGAGAAACCACCATATATTCTTCTATAATGGTTGTACTAATTTGAATTCCCACCAGCAGTGAATGAGGGTTCCTTTTTTCCCACAGCCTCTCTAACACTTATTACCTGTCTTGTTGATGACAGCCAGTCTAACAGGTGTGAGGTGGTATCTCATTGTAGTTTTGATTTACATTTCTCAAATAGCTAGTGAAGATGAGCATCTTTTCATATATCTGCTGACCATTTGCATATCTTCTTGGGAGAAGTGTCTGTTCAGGTCCTCTCCCCATTTTTTAATTGGATTGTTTGCTTGTTTGTTGCTGAGCTTTGTGAGTTCTTTATATATTTTGGATCTTAACCCCTTACCAGAGCTGTTGTGTGCAAATATCATCTCCCATTTAGTTGGCTGCCTCTTTGTATTGTTATTAGTTTGTTTGGGTTTTTTTGTTTTGTTTTGTTGCTGTACAGAAGCTTTTTAGTTTGATAATAGTTTTGTTCATTTATTTTTGCCTTTACTTCCCTTGCCTTTGGGGTCAAATTCATAAATTGTTCTCTATGGCCAAGGTCCATAAGCTTAGTACCTATGTTTTCTTCTATGTAATTTATTGTTTCAAATCTTATATTTAGGTCTTTGGTCCATTTTGAATTAATTTTTGTACAGGGGGACAAACTGTAGCCAAGTTTCATTCTTTTGCATGTGGCTTTCCAATTTTCCCAACACCATTTATTGAAGAGGCTTTCTTTTCTCTACTGTGTGTTTTTGGCTCCTTTGTTGAAGATGATTTGTCCATATTATGTGGTTTTATTTCTGGGCTCTCAATTCTGTTCCATTGGTCTGTATGTTTTCTGCCAATACCATGCTATTTTGATTATCATGGCTTTAGTATAATTTGATGTCAGGTAGTGTAATACCTCCAGCTTCATCCTTTTTCTTCAGGATTGCTTGGCTATTAGAGGTTTTTTATTATTCCATACAAACCTGGTAATTTTTTGTTCTATTTCTTTAAAAAATAACATTGGGATTTGGATGGAAATTGCATTAGATCTGTATATTGCTTTGGGTAATATGGTCATTTTAACTATGTTGATTCTTCCAATCCATGAATATGGAATATTTTTCCATTTCATTGTGTCTTTCTCAATTTCTTTCAATAATACTTTGTAGTTTTCAGTATATATGTCCTTCACATCCTTTGTTAAGTTTATTCCTAGGTATTTTTTTTGTTGTTGTTCCAATTGTAAAAGGATTTTTTTTACTTCGTTTTCCAATGTTTCATTGTCAGCATATAGGAAAGCAGTGGACTTTTGTATGTTGATTTTGTATCCTGCAATTTTACTGTATTGGTTTATCATTTCTAATAGTTTTTTGGTGTATATAGAGTTTTCTATATACAGAATCATGTCATCTGCAAAAAGTGATACCTTTTACTTCTTCTTTCCCAATACAAATGTCTTTTTTTTTCTTTCCTGATCACTCTGGCTAAAACTTCCAAAACTATGTTAAAAAAGAGTAGAGAGAGTGGGCAGCCTTGTCTTGTTCCTGATTTTAGAGAAAAAAACCTTTTTTTTCACCATTTAGTATGATATTAGCTGGTGGTTTGTCATATATGGCCTTAATTATGTTGAGGTACTTTTCTTTTGTTCCAATTTTATTGTTTTAAACATAAAGGGATGTTGTATCTTAACGATTGCCTTTTCTGCATCTACTGATAGGATCATATGATTTTTGTTTTGTGTTTTGTTAATATGGTAATTATGTTGATCGATTTCCATATGTTAAACCATCCTTGTGCTCCCAGAATGAATCCCACTTGATTGTGATGTATTTTTTTTTTTTTTTGTATTTTTCTGAAGCTGGAAACAGGGAGAGACAGTCAGACAGACTCCCGTATGCGCCCGACCGGGATCCACCCGGCATGCCCACCAGGGGCGATGCTCTGCCCACCAGGAGGCGATGCTCTGCCCCTCCGGGGCATCGCTCTGCCGCGACCAGAGCCACTCTAGCGCCTGGGGCAGAGGCCAAGGAGCCATCCCCAGCGCCTGGGCCATCTTTGCTCCAATGGAGCCTTGGCTGCGGGAGGGGAAGAGAGAGACAGAGAGGAAGGAGGGGGTGGGGGGTGGAGAAGC
Source organism: Saccopteryx leptura (assembly GCF_036850995.1). Classification (NCBI taxonomy): domain Eukaryota; kingdom Metazoa; phylum Chordata; class Mammalia; order Chiroptera; family Emballonuridae; genus Saccopteryx; species Saccopteryx leptura. The sequence goes on along the minus strand of NC_089504.1, from coordinate 44,714,705 downwards.
AAATGGTCGCTTCTCCTATGTGCCCTGGCCTGGAATCGAACCCGGGTCCCCTGCACGCCAGGCCGACGCTCTACCGCTGAGCCAACCGGCCAGAGCCGTGATGTATTTTTTTTAATGCGTTGTTGTATTCAATTTGCTAGTATCTTGTTTAGGATTTTTGCATCTGTATTTTATACATTAGAGATAGTTTTATATATTGTAGTTCTCTTTTTATGTGTTGTCCTTGACAGGTTTTGGTATGAGTATTATGCTCGCCTCATAAAATGTGTTGGAGACTATTGCTTCTTCTTCTATATTTTGGAAGACTTTGAGAAGACTTATGGCTTCAGCTTTATGGCTTCAGCTTTCCAGGTTTATGGCTCTAACAATGGTGATCTCAGGCTTCTGGGCACTCCTTCCTAAGTCTCAACAGACCTGGAGACCAGACATGGAACACCGCTGTTCTTCAGAAGAGAGAGTGGTTTTGGAGAGCTAGCTGGGGGTTTATCTTTGCCACTCTCTGCACCACAAGGTGAGGAAGGTGGGATCTGGGAGGCTGCACTTTAGTTTCTGCTGTCTCTGCCAAGCTCAGGCTGCAGGCAAGCCATGGGAACACTGGTCGCGACCCTGTGCCCTGGCCACTTTGGTTTATCTCCCCTGCTACTCCTCTATCTCACCGCTCCTCCCAGCAGAAGGAGACCAGCTACTCTAAGTTTTTGTCTCTGTACCCTTTCAGACAAAATGCAGAGAGCATGAGCTGCCCTCCTCTCCCTAGTCCAGCAGAGAAAAAAACCCAGTCACTCCAGGTTTGTCTCCTCTCCTCTCCAAAGCCCACCATGAATGTGTTTTCACTCCATCCCACCTTTAGTCCATTCAGTATGTGAATCTTTCAGGCATGCCTGCAAGCCCAGTTGGGGTTCTTTTGCTACATTATAGCTGTTCAATTTGTTTAAATTTCAAGGGGAGAGATCAGGAGTAACTCTCACACGGCCATTACACTGGCATTATCCACGGCAAGTTTTTGAGTTTAATATTCCTAAACAAATTAATGTAATTCATCATATTAACAGAATAAGGAAGCAAAATTGTATCATTTCACTAGATACATAAAAAGCATTTGATAAAATGCAATATCAATCTATGATTTTAAAAAATGTTCTCCATAAATAGGAATGAAAGAAAACTTTCTTAATTTTATAAATATCATCTATTAAAAACTGGTAACCAACATCATACTTAATGGTAAAATATTAAACTATTTTTCCCTGTGACTGGGGAAATGGCAAGAATGAATTCTCTCATCATTTCTATTCAATGCTGTCCTGAGGGTCTCAACCATTGCATGAAAGCAAGAAGATAAAAGGCAAAATATTGGAAAGAAAAATGTAAGGCTGTCTCTATATTCAGGTAACAACATTATTTATATCCTCAGGAATCTGAAAAACAAATATATATATGTGAATTTACTAAGGTAGAAGGATGCAATGTTGATGTATAAAAACAATTGTATATTTTTACTAATAGAAAACATCAGAAAAATAAGATATATGAAAATAACTGCATTTACAATAGTATCAAAAATATAAAATACTTAAAACTAAATTGCATAAAAGATATGCAAACCTCTACAATAAAATATCTAAGACATAGCTGAGAAATACTATTTTAAAAAGTAAAATATATGTTTATGGGTTGGAAGACAGGATAGTATTAGCATAAGGATAAACATAGAGATTAATGGAACCGAAAATAAAGTCTAAAAATAGGGCCGCTCTTCTTTTGTCAGATGATTTTTGATAAAGATAATTCAGTGAGGAAAGAATAGTCTTTTCAAAATATGGCACTGGAAGAATTGGATATTCTTATAGAAATAAAATAAACACCACTAAAAAATTAACTCAAAATGAATAAAAAGCCTTAATGCAAAAAAGCTAAAACTATAAAAATTCTATAAGAAGCACTTACTATAGAAAAAAAAATAAAATGGACTTTTTCAAATGAATAAAAATTTTTCTGTTTTAAAGACACCATTAAGAAAACAAAATAAGCCACAAACTAGGAGAAAGTGCTTACATTACATGTATCTAATAAAAAACTGTATGAAGAATATATAAATAACTCTTCCAATTTAATAGGAAAAACAACTCAAAAAATAACAGAAGAAGAAGAAGAAAGAAAGTGGGCAAACAACTCAAGAAGGGTGGGAGGCAAGCTGTATGAATGATATACAAAAGGCTCATAGCACATAAAAAGCTACACAATATCATTAATCATCAGGGAAATGCAAACTAAATACACAATGAGATACCACTACACACACATCAGAATAAACAAAAATGAAAAGATTAATCATACTGAGTGTTGGAGAGAATGTAGGCCAACCAGAAGTATTATATACTGATGGTAAGAAAATGAAATTATACAACAGTTTTGGAAACTGTTGGGCAGTATTTTTTTAATGTTAACATTTGTCCATGTAGCATATGACCCAGCCATTTCTCACTAAGCATTTACCCAAGATAAATAAAAATATATGTCCACACAGACTAGTATGTGAATGTTCATTGCAGCATTATTTGCAATAGCCAAAAAACTCAAAATATCCATCAACAAGTGAATAGATAAACAAAATCCAAACTATGGAATACCACTCAGCAATGAAAAGGAATGAACGACTGCTATATGCAAGAACATGAATGAATCTCAAAGTCAACATACTGAGTTCAAGTTGTCAGATACAAGAGAGTATGCACAGTATGGTTCTATTTATATAGAATGCTAATTAATTCATAGAAAAAAAAATTTCCAGAGACCAGGGATGGAAATGGAATAGACTGCAAGAATACCCCAGGAAATTTTGGAAAGTGATAAAAATGTTCTATATCTTGATTTTGATACAGATTTCGTGAATATAACAATCAAAACTCATGAAAGCACAAATCTGTGTCAAACAGAAAAAGCATTCTTATATAGTCTATGTACATAGCCAGTTACAATTTCATTGAAGGCAATATATTGCAAACCCTAGAAAACTACAGTGTTTGTAAATAGGACTTTTCTTTAATCTTTAAATTCTTCCTATGAGAAAGTATATATACTAGTAAGGAAGAAAAGAGTTTGATACCCCAAATATCAAACTTATTTTAAGCTGGTTATTTTTAAGACACAAAAGACACAAGAAGAGCCTGTGATCTCCCCATTACCTGCCTGAAAGAATTCAGATAAGAAAAACCTGCTCCAGGAGGGGAGATTACCATAGCATAATATGAACTAAGTGTGGCCAACAGGGAGGAGCCTAGCAACTTCTGTTTGTTAGACTCTCCTCTACATCCCACTGTTTCTCAGTGACCCTGGTAAGAATTGGTCTACCAAATGTTCGCTCCTTCTCATCTACCTGTCAATTGCTTACCTTCCCTTTGAAGCTCAAAACATTATGTCCCTCCTCTTTCTTTGCTCCTTAGCTCAAGATGGCATATAAGCCTGAACTGTCCAATTTATCCTTGGGTCCATATTCTTATAGAACCTCTGTATGTACATATGTAAGAAATTTGGTCATTTTCTCTTGTTAATCTGTTAGGATTTATAAGAACTTTAACCCTTTGAGTAGTACGAACGTTCACGTACGTCCTCGTGCCTCCTGACCATCCAGAGTACAATAAATTTATTTTAAAAATGTGTAAGGCAACATTAAAAAAATCAAATGTATGTTTTTCTTGTTTCCATAAATTGATTATCAAAAAAAACATGATTTTTAAGTTAATAAAACAAACTAATTTCATTTTTTGGGGAAAAAAATCACTCCTGGGGGTCAGCAAGCATGAAAATAACTCAACTACTCAAAGGGTTAATATAATTTGTGGTCCAACATTTGAATTTGCAGCTTGAGCTCTCTGAAGCTTCTCACACGCATGAATTTGCCCTTTTGGGGCTCCAAAACCACAGGCAGAGCCAGCAGCACCCCTGTGCTGAGTGGACTGCTTGATAAAGTGTACTCTTCTCATCACTGGTAAATAATACTGCAGGTACTATCACTGTGTGATCAAAACAAGAAACAAACAAACAAAAACATGCTTTCTGTTCTATAGGCCTGGGCAGAAACTAGGATGCCAATAAATACTTAATCACATGTTACCCACTATTCTCATCTGACCACCCCACTTGTTTGACCATTGAGTTAGCCACTGTTGAAAGTCCAGTGGCCCCCACCAATCAGAAAATAAATAATATAACCTTATGGTCTTGTTTCCCCTAGCAACCCGTCTCATTGATCATCAGCTCCTTGCAACTTATGCCTTTAAAAACCTTGCCCTGTTCCTTCTGCTTTGGAGCATGCCTTTGATTCATACCCAGGGTTACATTCTCTGATTTGCAAACTCTATATGAATAAAAAATTTTTAAATTTCTTCTGGAATTATGTTAACATCTGGCGCATGTCAATTTGATTATTAGACCAGACAGAAGAACTTGGAAAGGTAGAATAAAAATTATTTTTCCCCTCCTACACTAGACAGCTTAAGTAAGGCATTAGAAGATTTTAGGTATGAAGATGGTTTACTTTAAATTGACATGATTTTTAGAAAAATCAATTTAATCAGCAGGGTTTTTTATTCCTGCTGTTAGATAGTTTGACTTCTATTAAATGATTGTTATTATCCAATTTGCTACAGCACTCCAAAGCATTCATTATCTGTGGTTGAATTCTAATCCTTTTAGAAAGCAGTCAGGGCATTTGTACTACATAATAAAGTCAGTGCAATGTTAAACTTAGGGAGAAAACATTCTCCTTTTATTTTTAAAGCAAACTGCTGAGGAAATTAAAACTGTTCATCTTATACGAAACACAAAATCTTAGTGCTTAAATGGACTTAGTAATTAAGAGAGCAGGGGCTTTATGTGGGAGGAGGCAGACCTCTGGGAGGGATTCGGGCCACTTGCCGACAACAGCTCTCCTCACAGAACATCGCTCATCAGGACCACTGGAGGGCTTGTGGAAACTCAGATTGCAGGGCCCACCCCAGAGCTCCAGTCAGGTCTGAGGTGGGGTCTGAGATCTGCATTTCCAGCAAGTCCCCAGGTAAAGCTGATACTACTGGTCTGTGGACCACACTTTGAGAATGGGGTTGTCACAGAGGAAGAGCAGGTAAACAGAAACTGACAGATGAAGAGTAAAACTCGAACACAATCAAATGGGGGAAGGAATGATATTCTTACCAAGGCAAGCCATTCACTAACCACAGAGGTTGGGTGCAGGGGTCGGGAACCTATGGCTCGAGAGCTGGATGTGCCTCTTTTGATGGCTGCATCTGGCTCACAGACAAGTCTTTAATAAAAAAGATAATAACGTTAATAATATAAAACATTCTCATGTATTACAATCCATTCATTTCCTACCGCTCATGTTCATGGTTGCAGGTGGCTGGAGCCAATCACAGCTGTCCTCCGGGACAACACCAAATTTTTGTTGGATAATGCGTAACATACATAGGTCGTTGTATGGTTCTCACAGAATTACATTTTAAAATATGTGGCGTTCATGGCTTTCTCAGCCAAAAAGGTTCCCGGTCCCTGGTCTAGAGAGGAACCTGTAGCATTTGCATTGTCGTTGGAAGCATTTGAACTGTGTTGTGTTGGACTGGTAGAATAGGAGCAGAGCAGATTCTGGTGAAGGAGATACCAGGGCAAAGCAGCAGTCTCGGAAATTACAGAATATTGTCAGGGAACAATGTGGAATTTGATCAAATGGAAAGCGAAGGGGAGATGAGACAGGAGGGTGGTGCCAGCTTGGGGCGAACAGCCTCCTCCATGGCCAAGGAGGGCACCCTGCCCTGAGGTGCTGCAGGGAGAAGGCCGTGTAATGTAGAGGGCGATGTTCTCAACACCAGGCTTCCAGAAGCACAGTGAGTCTCCCAGGGCTGTTTCTCAATAGGCGCTGATGATAGATGGCCACCGGCCAGCTGAAAATCCACCCACTGGGGGGTGCTGCAAAGCAGGGATTCTAGCAGCTCTTGAACATCTGAACTTAAACCAGGGAGAGACTGCAGGGTGCCTAGAAGAACAGATGCACAGGAAGCCTCAGCCTCTCCTCCGTAAATACCTTTTCCCTCACTGGACTTCCGACAGCGACCTGGAGACTCACGCCTGCCTTGTGCTGGGGTTCAGCCACCAGGGGTTGCCGAGCACAGCCATGGGCATCCAAGGACTCAAGTGGTATCTTATTCATTCCTGAATATTTTTCCTTGCAATTAAGTGAATATGAATCTGCAGTGGTAATTAGAGGGGCGGCCTTAGCTACCGTTTACAGAACAAAGGTCTCCCCAAAAGAAATATTCTTTCACCCGACATAAGGTTATTCCGTTTCTGCCCTCCATCTGAATATTTATCTGTGTTGAAACGCATGACACCTAAAATCATAATCTTAAAATGACCTTTAATTAAGGTTAGCCACAAATAATGAAGGGGTTTCCTTTTATTGTTTGCTCCACTGGAGAAAAACTTAAATTTGGGGACTCTGTATTTACACATGAGATTACAATAAAATATACATTAAATGTGAAACAAGTCTGTCCGGGGGCTCATTATTAATTTTTAATGTGTTTCTGTAGTAATTTACATAATCTCCTGGGAAAGTAGGCAAATAGAACATTTGTTTTATTTTTTTCTAATTTGTTGTTTATTTAAATTTTTTTTCAAGAAATTTTAAACATTATAAAAAGTACTAATTAAGCCCCTAAATCACCGGCCTAGGAGCAACAGGCTCCACAACATTCCCCTTCCTAGAAATTACCTAGAAAAACAGGAATCAGGAAGTCCAATGTTTTAGGCAGGAGCCAGACAACTTTTTTATTTAATTTTTTATTAAATTTAATTTACTGTGTTAACATGGACTCAAGTGTCCCACTCAATATAACTCCCTCAACCCCAACCCTTATCCTCTACTACCCCCCCCTTTGCCCCCTTCCCTTAACTCTCTCCCTCTTTCCCTCTGGAATTTGCTGTCCTGTTATCTGTATCTATGTGTTATGTATAATTTCACTAATCTCTTTACTTTCTCTGATCCTTTCCCCTCATCCCCTTTTCCCTCTGACAGCTGTCCCTCTGCTCCCTGTGACCCCACCTCTGTCTCTATTCCATCCTTCAGTTCACTGTGTTCATTAGATCCACATATAAGTGAGATCATATGATATTTGTCTTTCTCTGCCTGGCTTATTTCCCTTAGTATAATAATCTCCAGGTCCATCCATGCCATCACCAAAGGTAAGATTTCCTTCTTTTTCTCAGCCGTGTAGTATTCCATTGTGTATATGTACCACAAACTTTTTCTTTTAAACTTTAAATAGTAAATGTGTTAGGCTTTGTAGGCCATACTGTCTTTGTCACAACTCTGCCACTGTAGCAAATAAGCAGTCATGGGTAATATGTAAACAAACGGGCATGACTGGATTCTAAAAAAAAAAAAATTATTAACAGAAACAGGTAACTTCCAAATTTGACAGATGGGCCAAAGTTTACAAACCCCTGGTTTAGGAAATCCTCTGAGTTTCCTGCTGCCTAGGGGAAAAGCTTACCCAAAAGGAAGTTAACCAACAAAGCAAAGTGAGCTACATTACCTCACATATACCCTGGTCCTTGTTAAAAGTTCACCCCTGCCTTTGAAATAACAGAGCTAGACTGCTGGGATTCATTCTCAATGTACTACTCAGCACTGTTTCTCTAACAATGGAATGAAGCCACAATCAGACAATTAGGGAAGCCACTGCATTCTTCCCATCCCTCAGACCTGAAACATCAGTCAGTGTGTACACCTGACTCCCCACCTCCAAACAGCTACCCTGTGGATTCTAGCTGCAGAAGGTCTCAGAGATGTGTCCCTTCCTCTCTTCGCCCACTGTTGGCACTCTGCCATCTTCTTCTTCTGTCTGACGTATACTCCAGACTCCAATTTATTGAGTTTTCTTTCTATACTGCTCACAAAAATTAGGGAATATTTCAAAAATGGCAATAAAGTGATAAAATATCCCCTAATTTTTGTGAGCAGTGTATTTACAGAGTTTTCCGTCTAATGCATGTTTCACATTGCTTCCAGATTTATCTTTCTGAAACTGTCACGCCCTGCTCAAAAGCCTTCAAATGTTCCCTGCTGTCTCAAGGATAAAATCTAAGTTTACTATGGCATTTAAGTGACTCCCTCCATGACTTGACCCCAGCCTCCTTCTCCACACATATTCTCAATTTCACTTCTCGTGTGTTGTCTGCTCACACTTCTGTCTATAGCAAGTAGTGCTAATTACCTCTCCAATATCCATGCTTTACTTCATCCTAAGAGAATCCCCATCATGTTGGCGAAAACAATGTACACATATAAAATCCCTGTATTTTCTGCTCTACCTTATAAAAAGAGGTAGCCAATGAGATATAAAATGTTATTGTATAGGTTTTAATAAAAAAAAAAACATTTAAGTGGGGTTTATTCAAAGAGTACTTGCCCTTTTGCTCTTCCCTACATTTATTTTTCTGGAACTATGATATGAGGGTCAGAACTCCAGCAGTTATCTTGTAGTCATGAAATTACCTTCAAAATAGCAGCCATGACCTAAGATGGCAGAACAACACTAGAGAAGGAACCTGGCTCCTAGATGATGTCAATGAGCAAATAAATCAGTTCTGGGCAATTTACCTGTGGATTTCATGTCATTTTAAAATAAAAATAAAACCCTTGGCCCTGGCCAGTTGGCTCAGTGGTAGAGCGTTGGCCTGGCGTGCGGGGAACCCGGGTTCGATTCCCGGCCAGGGCACATAGGAGAAGCGCCCATTTGCTTCTCCACCACCCCCCTTCCTTTCTGTCTCTCTCTTCCCCTCCCGCAGCCAAGGCTCCATTGGAGCAAAGATGGCCCGGGTGCTGGGGATGGCTCCTTGGCCTCTGCCCCAGGCACTAGAGTGGCTCTGGTCGCGGCAGAGCATCGCCCCCTGGTGGGCAGAGCATCGCCCCTGGTGGGCGTGCCGGGTGGATCCCGGTCGGGTGCATGTGGGAGTCTATCTGACTGTCTCTCCCCATTTCCAGCTTCGGAAAAATACAAAAAAAATAAAAATAAATAAAATAAAATAAAATAAAACCCTTTCTGGTTTAAGCCACTTTTTATTTCAGATCTCTGTAACCAGTAGTCAAATGTAATCCTTAACTGATACAGTGCCTCTTTGCTTTCTTCATGCTATTCGCCTCTTCAGATGACCCTTCTCCCACTTCTCCACCTTTCAAATAGTTCAGAACTTGGCACAAACGCTATGTGCTCCTGGATTACTTCCCCCCTTCCACAACTACCCAGTACTTTGTCTTTCACCTGTAATAGCAGGCCTGGAGTTCAACAATAAGCTCTGCCATCTACTAGCCATGACATTGTAACCATATGATTTAATTTGTCCAAGATTGACTTCCTTCATCTCCAAGATGGGGATGGGAAAAATTCTGATTTATATCACATATTGTTGGGAGAAATAAATGTGATGAAGTACACGAATCAGTATAATGCCTGGCACATTGAAAGTCCTCAATAAGTGTTGGTGATGGTGATGCTTGCCATTATTAGTTGTATCTTAGTTAGTTAGCTATAAACTGTCTCCCTGATAGAATAGAAATACTTTGATGGTAGGGCCAATGTCTAATTCTCTCATTATCCCCATGGTACCTGGTCTATAGGTTGAATGGGTAGATAACCAAATGCATAAATTGAAATATTATATTAACTAACATGATAATGGCCAGGAAAATATATCACTTTCCAAAGGGCTTCCCTTGGAACAATTATAAAACAAACTTGATGAAGTCATATAGGCATTTTCTCCCCAATTCTGGCTGATTCATTTCAAATATCGATTTGTCTGCTTACATAGGCTTTCATCACTTGCAAGCCAGTAGAAGTGGTGACACACTTGAGCAACCCGAGCAAGCTCCTTGTGCGACAGAAGAGAAAATATACCCATCCATATTTTATCAGGCAGGAGTAGCCACTGTGAGCTATCACTGTCTCTTTTGTGCTTCTGGAATGGAACAAGAGACAGTGGCAACTATAAAGCTGGTGCAGAGAGGTTACTCATATTAAAAACAAGAGAAATTAAATGCACTGCATTTGCACAAAGTGCATGCACTGCACAGAGACCAGCTATCTCTTCTCTTTCCTTCTACCGGCCTCAATCCAGCTTATCCACAACAGGGACCACATTCCAAAGTTTGGAAACCAAAATAAAATCAATCAACAGAGAAACCCAACAGAAGATTTTCACACCCCTCTGGGTTCACTACTGAGCCATGTCTCATTGACATTGGCTAACCACCATTCGGGGGCTTCTGTCCCCAAATCTCACTAGTGGCTGCCAGGGAGGAGCCCTGTTCCCTGTTTGATTGCAATCCTGGCCGAAGCCCAGGACACATTAGAGGGTGTGGCTTAGCTGCTGGTGCTGGAAAGGAGCCTTGAACTGGACAAAGTGTTTTGTCACCAGTCTTCTTGCCACTTCCATGGAATAATCTGGTTTCTTGAGAAAACAGGTATTGTTGAGGTTAGATGAAAATCTCAAATCTCCTTCCCAGATGACACTTTTATCAGGAAGTTTTCTAGAACTCCTCACTTTGGAGTATCCCGTAGCTCTGGGACTCGACCTGGAACTTCTAATCCAAAACCATGTGTCTCTGAAAACTTGTAATCTCAAGGTGCCCTTTGGCTTTCAGCATAACTCTAAAAATGATCATATTTCAAGTCTTATTGTTGCTCAGTCTACAATCTCACACATTCCATAGACAAGGCAGAAGGGTACTCTTGTCTTAATTCTTGAATAAATCTGAAATGTTCACTTCCAATCTAGAATCATATATGTTAATGTACCAAAAGTGTAATTATGTCTCTCCTAGAGTCTAACCCTGTGCACCTCATTCAAATAAACATCAATTTAACTATCAAAAATAATTTATGCTGCAGTTCAAATATTTACTGGAGTTTTTCTCAAAGTATCAAAGAAGGTACAATTCTGATAAAATGTCTTAAACTCCGGAGTCCCTGTTTATTTCTCTTTCAAACTTTCTCACACTGTATACTGCACTTGCTCTCTCCGAGCTCCCCAATGTCCTCCCCACCCAGCCACTCCCACCTCTCTGGGTTAATTATGTCCTCCTTTTGCTAGTTTCATTTCTTTCTGAATAAATCCCAGTAGCCTATTTGGTTTCCTCCAATTCCACAGCTCTTTTCCTACAATATCCCAACCACCAACACAAATTTCTAGGATTCAGGAAGCCAGAGAGGCTATAAATTGTCCCATATTTATAATTTGTTGGCCCTGTTACTGTAATATTTGCATCTGAATTATATGCACAATATAAGCTCCACAGAAAAGATGCTTTTAAAACAGTGTGATGGAGATGTTTTCTCTGAACCTATGTACCCTGATTGATCTATGTCACCCTATTAAAATTAATAATAAAAAAAGAAAAGTACATTGTATTATTGACTAAACTATAGTAAAATATATTTGTAAATCATAAAAATTAATTATGTGCTATCTGTTGAACTCTAGTGGACCAATGGGCATCTACCTACATGCAAAGGAAAAACACCTGTTCTGATGAGCTTGCCCGTCATTTACGGGATGCCTCGGGTCCTGGAGGATTCCGTGTTACACTCTCAGGTTTCATTATACTTAGGATTGTGGATCTCATGGCACTCATTTGTATTCTGTGAGTGCTGCACTGTCATCTTGGTGCTCCCTGACAACTTTGCATGTTTCAAAAAAAAAAAAGATGCCTAAATAAGAAAACAGGAGCACCTGGGAAAGGCTTGGCTGTTGGCCAACGTTTCTACCTGCATTAGATCATTTGTTTATAAATGTAATTACGAATAATCCACTTTCAAGCTATTTTCACTCCAATTTTAACAATTCTGCTAAAGCAATGACTATTGGGGAAAGAACTCTGAAATCTCCCCTGGCTTTAGGAAAAAAATGTTTGAGGACATAACCTCTCTGCTCCACCCTGATTCATGCCAATCTAATCACCCAATGCTCTCCCTACTCAGGCAAAGTTTTTCCCATTTAGATACACTGGGATTATTCAAAACTAAGAATAATGAGACTAGCATGTTGATTATTCACACAGTGCATGGCCTGAATACCTCATTCTCTTTCTCCCCATCTTGAGGCACATTCTTGAAGAAAAATTTGTCAACAGATCCTAGAACATTGGTTCTCAACCTTTCTAATGCCGTGACCCCGCAATACAGTTCCTCATGTTGCGGTGACCCCAAACCAAAAAATAATTTTGATGGCTACTTCATAGCTGTAATTTTGCTACAGTTATGATTCGGAATGTAAATGCCTGATATGCACTATGTATTTTCCGATGGCTTTAGGCGACCCCTGTGTTTTGGTCATTCGACCCCCACCAGGGTCGCGACCCATAGGTTGAGAACCACTGTCCTAGAAGAAGAGGAAAAGAAATTTAGCACATGAGACCCATTGGAGGACACAAATCTCAAGAAGGCTGTAAACCATACTCCATTCAGAGAAAGGGAAGCCAGGCCTGGGAAGTTGTGGCAAGTCTGTGGATTTTGAATTTCCCGTCGACAGGAAAACCAATTTGCTATCAAAGGCTCCCGAAAACATGTGGGCCTTTCTGCGGACAGAGGGCATCTTAGTTTAATTACATTTTCCTACTATAGAGTGACCAACAGGCAGGTACCAACTATGCTTCACAGCTACCCCTTTGTTATGTCTTGACAGACTAAGAATAAAAGAATATCAGGTAATGACAGCAGGAAAGCCACCTGGTGAATTCACTCATTTTATCTAAACAACTGTTAAGGTACAGCTTGTTCACAATTTTCAGCCATTATTTTTAAATACTTGGACTCTGTGGAAGAGAACCATGTGGTCTGGGATTATATCAGGCCCTTACACACTGTCCCTTGGAGAAAACAGAAGAGCACAATGTTTAAAAAGACTTAAGCTGGACCATTCTTTTCCTTCCAGGAATTGGTGACTTCAGGTATCAAACTCCTGTCCCCTTCTGCCCACCTCTCTCACCCTTACCCCTGTCATAAAAAATTATATTTTACAATGACTTGGACTAAAACATTATTTGGAGATATTAACATTAGAGAAAATTAGATGAATGGTACATGGGAATTCTATACTATCTTTGCAATTTTTCTATAAATACAAAATTATTCCAAAATAATAAACTTAAAAAAAAAAAAGTAGTTAGATAACACCAGCAGTGGCAAAGAGTGCTGACCGCATCAGAGCGAGTACAGCTCATCACTCCAAGTTAACTGAAGCCATGACAAGTACAATGTTAAAATAGAAAAAAAAAATATAGTGACATCATGCTAAGTGTTATTTTATTACTATTTCTTATAAAGTTGCCTTTACTGTTGAAAAACCATACAAATGTGCCTTGACCAATGTGCTCAGGATTCTAGTGAGAAACGGGTTATAAGCTCCAGGAATTAAATGAACACATTCACCCCTATTCTAGGCTTTCTTGAGGTCAAGTACAGACGAAGGAATGTGTTTCCTATCCAGTGGGGCTGGTATTCCTTGTTTCTGTGGTATAAGTGCAGCAGGGGTTGTGGGCAACACCGAAAAGTGGGCTAGAAAACTGCCTGAACCCACAAGCTTGCCCTTGGATCGCACTCCCATGCTCCTGTTGGGCAGCTCTAGTGCCAGGGCCCTGCCTTTCCTGGCCCAACATGCCTGAGCCAGAATCCACTCCACAGACAGACCTGCAGGAGGGCAACTCAGAGACACTGCCACGTGGTGAAGGATGGGAGAGAATGAAGAGCGGGATTATTCCCGTCTGAAGTATAACTACCTACAATTATGTAAGATCAAAGAAAATTCAAGTACTGTGGACACTTACCCTGTAGAATATTTCTCCAGCCTCACTGTGATGCATGGAATTTTATACACCAAATCAGGATGTCAGTGATTCTAAGCATTGCAATGAATTCTAGAAAATCCATTCCTGTGATAGGCAGAATGCGAACCGTCTGCGTAATTTTGATTGAGTGAAGCAGCACCTAACCCAAAGCTTAGTAGGTAGGAGATGGCCAGTAAATGGTAGTTTTCCACTTCTAAATGGTCTCATACATATAGAGTTTGATATTAAAATTTAAATAGATGTTTTCTTATGGTAGTGAATGTGATAACTGAGACAAAGAAAGCATCATATATATCTAAAAAAAGAAAGAGAATGTAAATTAGGTAATAAATAGCTGAAAACAAACCTGCAGAGTCTAAGGATAGAGTACTTGCATAAACAAGTGAAATAATTCTACTAAAACCTGGTGACATAAGCAACATTTTATATTAGGCCTGTTCAGTCACGTCCAATGAAGTCCCTTGACGAGCCAAGTAGGACCAGCCATTGAAGTTCTAGGCTACATGGACTTAGGTGGGCTGCAAGTGGAAGTGCTTACTAATTCTACAGCACACTTTTTAAAAATAAACTTTTATTTTAGAATAGTTTTAGACATACAGAAAAGCTGCAAAGGTAATATAGAGAGTTCCTGTATACTTCCTACTCCATTTTGCCTTTCTCTTCACACCAAGAAACCCACATTGGCAAATTACTACTTAAAACTCCACACTTCATTCAGATTTCAATGGTTTCTCCACTCATCCTCTTCCTGTTCCAGTATCCTATCCAAGATACCACGTTACATTTAGTCAACATGTCTCCTTAGGCTCTTCTCACCTGAGACAGTTTCTCAGACTTTCCCTGTTTTCCAGGACCTTGACAGTGTTGAGGAGTACAGGTCAAGTATTTTGTAGAACATTCCTTATTTGGGGTTTGTCTGATGTTTTGTTGTGGATTTATTAGTTCGAGGAAAGACTACAGAGCTGTAGTGCCCTCGTTATACACAATGGCCTGCGTGCTATCACCTGACTTATCACTGATGATGTTGGCCATGCTCACCCAAGTAGTGCGAGCCAGGTTTCTCTACTGTAAGGTTATTTTCTTTCCCATTTCTGTACTCTAAGAACTCACTAAGCATAGCCCATACTCAAAGTGGGGGGGGGGGGGGTCTGGAATTTTCTGGTCAAGTACCAGGAAGGTAATGTTACATAGACCCTCTCCATCCCCCATAGGAAGAAGAGGCAATCTGCATAAAACCCTTGTCTGTCCCTTTCCCTCCAAAAAAATGTCCTGCCCTACAAATAACCCTTTTGATTCTTTTGCTAATGTTTCCCTTGGCCCATCCTTCTTCCTATAAAAACCTTCCATATTGTACAACCCATTGGAAAGCCCTTCTAGTTGCTAGATAGAATGCTGCTCAATTCATGAATTGCCCAGTAAAGCCAATTCGATCTTCAAATAGACTCTGCTGAATTTTGATCTTTAACAAGATCTATCTCTCTATTATATAAATTAATAATTACTATATAACTTATTTGGAATTCTGCTGTTGACAATTCTCTCTTCTCCCTTATTCATTCATTCATTCATATCAGCATGAACTAACAGATATTTATTTTATACTTTCAGTTACAATCCAATACTACTATATTGATTTTGTTGCTCAAGTTACTCCAGCTTTGGTCAGCTCTTCCAGGGTGGCTCCTGTGCCACTTTGATCTGCCCCATTTTTTGTTTTGAGCAATTCTTTACTTTCTGTTACTACAGGGTATTCCTTGTAGTATAGTCCTATTATATTCCCTATATAATCCCTGTCCCTCTTCTAGAATCAGCCATTTCCTCAGGAGACCAGTTTCTTTTGTCAGAGAATGGTATTAGAACCATGATCCATGGATTGGGTGTTTCATCACTGGTGTTCACACATGGATATCACACGGCAACTATCAGTAACAGGTGTGGCCCTCTGCTGGAGACCTGCTCTGGGGCATGCACTTGGTCTACCACACCTTCCTGAATCATGGCTGTGGTGTGTAAGGGGCTTTATGCTTCAATGTGGTGGAACTTCAGTTTGAGTAATTTTCCTGCCCTCTCTCTCACCCGTCACTTTCCCCAGAAGAAGGAGAGTACTTCCTGCTTTTTGTCTTTCCATAAAGCCCCCTAAATGTAATATGAGATTAAAATCTATTTGTGTCCTGTGAGTCTGAGGCCAAGTTGATCCTATAATCACAGCCATGCTGCTTGCATTATAAAGTCAATATTGTAATCTCTGTGTCTGACTCCTGTTGTCCCATAATAGGGAAAGGAAGAAAGGGGTTAATTGCTACCTCCCTGAATTGCCAGCATCCCCACGGGAGTTTCCTTCAGGCAGTAACTCAGAGGGCAAAATGCTAACTGCAGACATGGAAAGTCACACCTGTCAGACCAATCCGCTCTTTACCCAGCTCTTGGAATGATGAACATTCTCTAGTGCTGCTCCTTTAACAAAGAACAAATAGTTCCCTAAACAGGAAGGTAGACTGGTCTTCTGTGGTGGCTGTCACTGACAACTCTGAACAAATGGAAGGCTGTGGAAGGCTGTGCTCTCCCGAGGG
This sequence comes from Saccopteryx leptura, assembly GCF_036850995.1. NCBI lineage: Eukaryota > Metazoa > Chordata > Mammalia > Chiroptera > Emballonuridae > Saccopteryx > Saccopteryx leptura. The sequence goes on along the minus strand of NC_089504.1, from coordinate 44,698,238 downwards.
GCAGAGCCCTCCGTACTCACGAGAGTTGCTCTACCTCTTCATAAAGCCCATCCCCTTTACCGCGTAAACACAGCCAGCCCGTGAGAACCACAGAACGACCAGCCTGGAGACAGGTCTTTGCTGAGGTTCTGATGGGCCTAATGGTCTGCATCACACACAGCTGCTGGGATTGAGCCTATATTGACAGTACAAAAAGTGATGTTGGTAGCATTCAATGATGGTTCTCTAATAAGGAACTTTTGGAGGAAAGTTTTAAAAATTATTCTTGAGACCACAGAGTTTCTGAGTGCTTCTCCAAAAATGATGCTAATATATATGCTAGCAGTTTGAGAGTCAAGATTGAGGTTCCCTTTCTTCACCCTGACTTATCAGCTCCTCCTGTTTTTAAATTTTAATTGGGTCTGGCACATGCAACTGTTCTTGCTTCATTTCCATCTGACAGATTTGACCATTTGGTATATTAACAACTTGGCCACCTACCAACAGCATAGGCAGCAGGGTAAGTCCCAGTGGAGGCTCCTTCCTCTGCTGCAGCCCAGCTTGGTCTTGAAATGCTTTGAAATCTATAGCAATGAAAGCCGGGGTGGGGGCGGGGGGGATTTAATTGCTTGATGGCAGCACCGCTTAGCACTTGCCTAGCAGAGAGAATTGTCTTTTTGGAAGTTCATGTATACATCCCCTCAATGTCATTGCAGTCACACTCAGCTCACATAATCTCCCTCTGGCCTAACAGATGCCCCCAGAACAAAATGACTTCTTGAACCATTTTATTTACTATACTTAAGTGACCACAGTTCACCATTCCTTTAATATGTAACATCAGGACTCCCCAGATAATGTGTTTTTTTAAATTTCCCAAAGACATATATAAGGAGCCAACTGAAATATATGACTTCATGATACTTATGTTCAAAGAAACAAACAACCTAACATACAATTTAGGTAAAGACAACTCAGCACTCACCCCTCTCTCTACTGCCTAAAAAATGCAACATCAAAGGTCCTGCCCCCTTTTATTATGTGTAAGGAAACCTCTTTTCTTATATATAATACACTGCCTTTCACTTCCGCTCTTTATATGTTCTTACATGTGGATGGACCCGCAGGCCAGGTGACCAGGTGGCAGACCCCAGAGAGCAGCCGACTTTGTTAACCTCCTGGACTAATGCAGCGTCACTTAGAGATAAGGATGACAATTCCTGAGCCCCAGGTTCCCCGGCATTACCACTCACCATTCACCTCAGCCAAAGATCTCAGGCAGAATGAGCCCATTTAAAGGACCTGGAAAACAAAGCGATGTTCCCTCCCAGCAGCCAGTCACAGAGCATATTCCAGTTACACGTGCCCAGGGCACTGCCACCTCTTGAGGGAGCAGGGATGGAGAAGAACAAAGCCAGAAAAGGATGAGAAAGGGCAGAAGGAGAAGCTCTCCGTCCTCATACAATTTTTTTTTTTTTGTATTTTTCTGAAGCTGGAAATGGGGAGAGACAGTCAGACAGACTCCCGCATGCGCCCGACCGGGATCCACCCGGCACGCCCACCAGGGGCGATGCTCTGCCCACCAGGGGGTGATGCTCTGCCCCTCCGGGGTGTCGCTCTGCCACGACCAGAGCCACTCTAGCGCCTGGGGCAGAGGCCAAGGAGCCATCCCCAGCGCCCAGGCCATCTTTGCTCCAATGGAGCCTTGGCTGCGGGAGGGGAAGAGAGAGACAGAGAGGAAGGAGGGGGGGGGGGTGGAGAAGCAAATGGGCGCTTCTCCTATGTACCCTGGCCGGGAATTGAACCCGGGTCCCCCGCACGCCAGGCCGACGCTCTACCGCTGAGCCAACCGGCCAGGGCCCCTCATACAATTTAACAAGTTATAAATAGATAGGAGAAGGGATAAACAGAGAGAAAACATTTTACCATAGAAATAAATTAAAACCTTAAGTACTTAGACAATGAAAGAAGCAAAGAAGATGGCTACTAAAGCCACCTCTGTATACAAAGAACTGTAAAAAAAATGTTAAAGATGTCAAAAGACTGTTCTAAGCACTGGAATGCATTTATCTCGTTACTTTGGTTATTAATTGCATAAGTATTTCCAAGAACCTCCACAAGAAAAAAAAAAGATACAAGGCAGACTTTTAGGTCAGGAAACAAACTGGGTTACACGTTTGGAAGGTGGAAGGAGAGCAGTTGACCTTAGAACAGAGGTTTGTCACAGTCTGCAGCAGGTATTGATCAGCCAGTGTAGCCTGCCTGTGGAAACAGCATCATCCACTAGAGGCCAGAATGAGACTGTCATGTTCAGTGCAGCTGCCGCCCATTCAGTCCCCAGAGGCATCATCCAGAAATTGGTTCCAGGACCTGCTATAGGTACCAGCATCCTCGGATGCTCAAGTTCTTTCTATACAATGGTATATAGTATTGGCAAACAACTCACATATCTTCCCATATACTTTAAATCATCTCTAGATGGATTATGCTACCTAGTACAATGTAAATACTATGTACACAGCTGTTATACTGTATTGTTTAGGGAATAATGACAAGAAACAGTCTATACCTGTTTAGTACAGACACAACCATTGTAGACCTAACTACCAGTACACGTCAGCAACAATGTAACAATGTTTTTTTCAAATATTTTTACCCACAGATGCAGAACCCAGGGCTATGGAAGGCTGACTGCATGGACTTCAGAGGAAATGAAGAAAAGAATGTCAGGAAGTGACCCTGCAAATGCCGGTGACATGCCAACACATTGCAGTTCTGAATCCCCTTACACAGCGTGTCCTTCCGCTGCTAAATCAGCAAGGGAATGATGCACTGATGACATCTGTCAGCAAGAGCTGACACTCCTGAGAACAGACACTGGAACGAGAGTGGAAAGCTCTTCCCTGAACTGGGGGGGAGAAGGGAGAGACGAACAGAGCGCAGGTGTTGCCGAGAGAGGCCTAAAGCACCCCGGTGGCTGACACAGACGGCAGGCAGAGAAATGCCTCTCCAGTTCTCAGACCTGGAGCGGGACTGTGAACCAGCCGCAGCCGAGTACATCCGCGGGGGCTAGTTAACGACGTGTAGCACATGCACAGGTGGAACACGAGGCAGCCTCCAGCGAATGAGGCTGACCCGCTTGTTGGTATGGAAAGACCTTTAAGACTTGCTTAGATAAGAAAGTAGTACACAGTGTGCTTGTCAGTGATGGCATCTGTGTACATTTCTTAAGAATGTGTACGTGCATACATACCCACACATGTGTATAAAATTCTTCCAGAAAGATACGGACAAACACACGCACACACACACACACACACACACATACACACACACACACAAACAAGAAAGACTGCGATTAGGACCGTGCATTTGCTGCTGCCCTCATTCAGTTCCTTCCCCTGAGCCCCCCCTCAATTTTTTTTTAAGTGAGAGGAGGAGAGATAGAGAGACAGACTCAGGCATGCGCTCTGACCAACCTGGACCCACCCAGGAAACCCTGTCTGTGGCCGAGGCTCAAATCAGCCGAGCTATCCTCAGCGCCCAGGGGTGACGCTCGGACCAATCAAGCCACTGGCTGTGAGAGGGGAAGAGGGAAAAGGGGCATAACAGATGGTTGCTTCTCCTGTGTGCCCTGACCGGGAATCGAACCCTGGACATCCACATGCAGGTCAGACGCTGTAGCCCTGAGTGAACCAGCAAGAACCCTCCCCTTAATTCTTTTTTCAATTTTCATCCAGTAAGGCACCTCTGGCCATGGTATTTAAAATTGCAATCCCTCCAATTCTCTTTGCTGCTTTATTTCCTCCAAAAACCTATCACCATCTGCCTTATTTTCTAGCTCACTCTACTGGAATGTAAGCTCCACACACAGAGGAACGTTTTTGTCTGTTGTGTTCACTGCTGTGTTCCTCCTGTCTAAGGCACTGTCTGCTCATAATAAGGTCTCAAAAAGTTTGTTACATGAATGAGTTGAGTCAAGTCCTCTGTTGTTGCTCCCTGAAATGTGAAAAAGCAAGCAGTTTCTTATGGTCACTAACAACAAGACTGAGGCGAAGCTGCTATTTTGGACATGACCTCTAGTTGACTTCACTCCAGAAGTGGGTCCGAGGAATTAAGGGCATCTTCCTTCTGCTGGGCCTTAGACTCTGGGATTTTCCACTCAAAAGCTTTCACTATCTGGGCCCTGGCCAGTTGGCTCAGTGGTAGAGCATTGGCCCAGCATGTGGAAGTCCCAGGTTCGATTCCTGGTCAGGGCATACAGGAGAAGCGCCTATCTGCTTCTCCACCCTACCCCTTCTCCTGTCTCTCTATCTCTCTTTTCCCCTCCCTCCTGCAGCCAAGGCTCCACTGGAGCAAAGTTGGCCTGGGCACTGAGGACAGCTCCACAGCCTCCACCTCAGGCACTAGAATGGCTCTGGCCACAACAGAGCATTGCCTTCTGGTGGGCATGCCAGGTGGATCCTGGTCGGGCGCATGCAGGAGTCTGTCTGACTGCCTCCCCGCTTCTAACTTCAGAAAAATACAAAAAAAAAAAAAAAAAGCTTTCACTATCTGTAATGAGTTTGCTCAAAGTTCTAACAGGGGAATGCAGCTACTCATAGACTTTGTATAGGAAGATGGCCCTTCCTTTCCTAGAAATATCATTTATATCAGCCAGTAACAGTTTTGGGAGAATCCTGAAGGAGCTGGGGAAGGACACCTCGCTGGCAAGTCTAGTCAGCCTGGCTGCTCACGGGAGGACAGCTGCCCGCAAGTCCCTGTCTGGCAGTCCGACATCACTCGGCCTCAGACTGCGCGCTGTGAAGATGTGGCAGAATGCCAAGGAACGGCCAGCCAGGGTTCCTAGCAGCGAGGCGAGTGTCTTTCTATCATCATATTTTGCTGAAATAATTTTGAAAAGTGCCTCAAAGAAGAAAATATCAGAGCTTGTGTATTCTCTTTGCAGAGGACTTGCTAATGGGGACACCCCAAATGCTAATTGGCTTCTGGGTGCAACTCCTTTTAAGCAATCTAGCCCTGTTTTACAATTTATAAAAAAAAATAGAATTGTGAGAAACATTTGTAGAATAAAACATTTATAGCCCATGTGGGCTAACTGTATACAGCAGTTGGGCTAACTGTAAATATTAATGGGATTTTTCTACTTCTCCATTTCTAACTACATATTAGCTACCTCCTTAAGATCTAGTTCTACTTAGTATGCAAATAAGGAAAATTATTTTGTGCAATTTCATGCTTGATTTGTGTTCTCTTCAATTCTATTTATCAAGTGGTTTGCATTCTATTTCAAATGCTTTCACTCTTAAATGAAAGAGTATATATAGTAATATCTCTTTTTCAAGATTATCAGAACTGTGACTATTTTAAGCATCCAGAAGACACTCCAGGACACAGGTGAAAAGAACTAAAATAACACCACATCATAGAATCACACACTTTGCTCCTTAGGCTTTCATTCAAAGCTTTATTAACACTTATTTAACAGACAGGCTTAACAAATATGTTTAATTTCTACCTCTAACGCAGATTAGAAGGAAAATAAGGCTAATTTAAAGACAGAACAGTCAGGCAGCTGCAATGACTCAGAGATGTGATAGATAACAATAAAAGAGCAAAGAGAACCATAGATATGCAAATTCATAATGAAGATCAAGTGTCAATTGTTCTAATATAAATTTCTGATAAGCCAATACATTTTAGAAAATTTTAACCAGAAATGCCTTTAAAAGACAACAGTGTTTAAAAGAGAAAGATTCTTATCTGGATCATTCCTTAAAAGAACCCACTTCTTAGAGCTAGCAAAATGGAAATTATTGTATATGGACTATATAATATATATAGATGTGTATTTCACATATAATAAAGAGACATATTATAGAAGAAAGGAAAGAAGGAGGAAAGGGAGGAAGGAAAGAAGGGAAGAAGGGAGAAAGGGAGGGAGGGAGGGGGGAAGAAAGGAAGGAAGGAAGGAAGGAAGGAAGGGAGGGAGGGAGGGAAACAGACATGGCAATTCACTAAAAATGAGGATAGCTTCCCACATACTTTATATTTATTTGCACATTTATTTATTTACTCAATTAATAAATATTGAGCTCTTATTAAGTGCTAAGCACAGTGCTAGTTCCTCATGAACTGGACAGACCTGATTCTGACCTTGCAGATCCTCTATTACATTTTAGATAAGTTTCCTGAAAGAGGAAAAAGGGCACCTTAGAATCACATAGACAAGTAAACCAGGTCCAGATCTAGTCTGAGGGTGGTGGGGTGGGGCGCTCCCTTGGGGCTTTAAGCTCAGACCTGAAGCGTGATTATCACTTCAGTCAGAGGCTGGCGGTGGAGAGGGCACTCAGGCTGCACTGCACCAGAGGAACTGAAGACTGCCAGGGAGAACCGTCCTGAGCCCCATAGGACTTATTAATACAGTTAATCCTTTTTCTAAGGATAATGGCAATTCATTGCAGAGTGACCTAAGGTGTTTGAATAAATCACTTGATGACAGTGTGGAGAACAGATCAGAGTGTGAGTCAGAGCAGTTAAGGGGGACAAGGTAGGAGGCTACTACAGTCCTCTAGGGAGGGATGAAGGTAAGGGGTAAGTGAGCGTGGAAGGAGTAGCTAACTCAAAAAATATTCAAGAGGTAAAAACTGAAAGTATTTGGATGGACCAAATATGGAAGGTGAGGAAGAAGATAGAGTCACGGATGACCTTCACATTCTGGCCTGGGCAGCTGGGTGCATAGTGATGCAGCCACTACATGGAGGACTCCACAGAGGAGCAGGGTATTAGGGGATGAGGAGCAGAGACCTGGGAATATAATTTCAGATCTGCCAAGTGTGGCACTCCGGTGTCAATCAAAAAGTTGTATGTATGTGTCTGGGGTCCAGAGGCCAGGTCTGGATGCAAGATACAAGGTTCAAGGCCTGCACTTCCACTGGTTATGTGAGTCCTGTGAACATAGTGGGGACAACAGTTTTTTGGGGGTTTTTTTTGTGTGTTTTTTGTTTGTTTGTTTGTTTTGTATTTTTCTGAAGCTGGAAACGGGGAGAGACAGTCAGACAGACTCCCGCATGCGCCCGACCGGGATCCACCCGGCACACCCACCAGGGGGGGGGCGCTCTGCCCACCAGGGGGTGATGCTCTGCCCCTTCGGGGCGTCGCTCTGTCACAACCAGAGCCACTCTAGCGCCTGGGACAGAGGCCAAGGAGCCATCCCCAGCGCCCGGGCCATCGTTGCTCCAATGGAGCCTCGGCTGCGGGAGGGGAAGAGAGAGACAGAGAGGAAGGAGAGGAGGAGGGGTGGAGAAGCAGATGGGCGCTTCTCCTGTGTGCCCTGGCCGGGAATCGAACCTGGGACCTCTGCACACCAGGCCGATGCTCTACCACTGAGCCAACTGGCCAGGACAGGACTACAGTTTTTAATGCCAAACTCATTACTGGGAAAGAACAAAAACAGTTCTCATAGAAATGTGCTTTTGATGAGTTTGGTTTCAGAGAATGAAACCAGTTACACTTCCCAAAGTCTTTGTATGAAACAAGAAGAATGGATTCTGAGGCATAAAGCCCCAAAACCATACAAACATGTCATGTAACAGTGCCCGGGACTATGATTTAATACAGTGATACATCAACATCACAGAACACACAGGTGTCTTCACAGGGAAATATACTCAAAACCAAAAGTTCACAATCCCATTCTAAGGGAGGTATTCAGAACAACTGGAAATCTCAGCAGAATTCTGCAATATGTGAAAAAGTTTTGAAGCTGTGCATAGGCCTAGGTGTGAACTCTCTAAGAAATGTGGTGTTAGTGACCTACAGGACTGAACAAAGAAGTATGAAGAGAAAGTAGAGTGGAGGAATTCAAAGCAAAAGTTTTCATATGGCAGGTGGGTTTGGACACTGGCTTTGTCACTTACTAATTTGGTGACCTTGAACAAGATCCTCAACTTACTGAGCTCAGTGAGCTCCTCTGTAAAATATACTGCAGGGAAGAATAAGGGAAACATTGCAGGCAGCTTGCTGAGCACACACACAGTAAGTATTCAATAAACATTCATTGTTTGGTAATGATGACAATGACATGGGACTATTTTATGAAAGGGGTATTAAACTAGAAAGGTCAGATAGTTCTAGGATAAACTGGGATGTACCAAATAGACATACTATAAATATTAGTTCTATTAACCATATTTTACATATATACAACACTTTATAATTTTCAACATACTTTCATATAATTACTTATTTAGTCTTAACAAAAATCCTTCAAAGTAGGTAAAGTAAATATAGTATACACTTTACAGATGCTGAAACTAACTCTTGGGGAGTTTCAGTAACTCAACCAAAGTCACTCAGCTCACAAGTGACAGGGTCATGATTCCTACCCAAATCTTTTGATTTGAACTTCACCCTTCCAGCACTGGTATGGATCCCAGAACAAACAGAAAACAAAGTTGAGGAACCCTTGGCAGAAATCTGCTCTAATCTATAGAAGGTACCCAATAGATAAATATAATGACAGTTGTTGCCATCTGGCAAGTAAAGCCAAGGAATGGAGACAACTTGAACGCTGATGTCTTTGTGTTGAGTTGCTAAATGAAACCTGAATAATTTTTCAAATAAATAAACCAGTACATTTTTTGCTGTTGCCTCACTAGTTTGAGTAGTTCTTCTAGCACTTGCAACCAAAATAATCCTGACTAACCTATCCATAAACATTAGACAAATCATTACTCCTTCAATAAAACCCAAGTATCTTACCTCCATGACAATGCTCCTGCTATTTCCACCAACTGGTATTCCTTTCCTTACCTGTTGAACACCTATCCATCCTTCAAAGTCTACTCTCTTATCATCTACTAAATAAGGCCTCTCTTGATTCTACAGGTACTAACTTCACCTTTTCCTCCCCAAGCACTTGATTTGCACTTCCTGTAGAGAGTATCATACTCTGGAATACTGTGTTTCCCTTTTGTGTCCATTAGCACCTTGTACGGTACCTTATACATGGTAGACCTTCAGTACATAATTTATTCTTACCACATTGTATAAACTAGAATGTTAAGTACTCTCAGAAGATTACCAATGTTGATACTTAGCTATTTAAATGTTAGCAGTATGTGACAAAAGAGTAGTCAAACCTTAGTTTCACATCTCCATATTTAAGAGATGAACATGCAGTGCTAGACATTTCCCAGCATCCCCCACGGCTGGTCTTTCTGGATGTCATGTTCAGGGTAGCAGAATATAATTTCCCTAAAAATAGAAAACTAGAAGTTACATACCCTTCATGTTTCAGAGAGATTTTTATAGATTTTATTTCGCATATAGATTTTATTTTGTAAATAGGTTTTATTTTGCAAATGTGCTGCTATCTGTGCTCATGGAAGTCATGTCTTCCTAAATCTTATAAGAATATTATTAGCATACTTTAATAATATATATATACCATTCTACCATTTACACTGCTTCTCAAAATAGCTTTGCAATATTATATTTTACTATTGTTTATAACAAATCATGTAACCTAGTAAAAATAAATGAATTCAAATAAAATTTTTTGCATAAAGATCTGGCAAGATGTTTTAAATTCCTAATCTGAGCTTATTCTATAAAATGAAAATGCATTAATAATTTTCTCTCTACACAGCACTCAAATTGGAGAGAAAGATTTTGTTTTCTAATGCTTGGTTATTAAAATATATTTTATTTTTTAACTTTTAAATTACAGTTGACATACATTATTATATTAGTTTCAGGTATACACCCCAGTGATTAGGCATTTCATAAGTTCTTAAGTGATCATTTAAAAAATCTCGCACCCATCTGACATCATGCATGGTTATTAGAATATTCACTGTATTCCCTATGCTGTACTTTACGTTCCCATGACTATTCTGTTACAACCAATTTGTACTTATCAATCCCTTCCCCTTTTTCACTCACCCCACAACTGGAAGGTGAAAAACACTGCCTGACATTATCCCCATTTGGGGGGATTTTTTTTCTTTTTTCTGTTCTGATTGTTTTTTGCTTCCTTATTCTAGGCATCATCTACTCTACTGTTGATTTTCTGTGCATTATTCATTTCATTAGTGCATTCTTCATTTCTGACTGGTTCTTTTTTATGCTGTTGAAGTTCTAAGCTCATTGAACATCTTTAAAACCAGTGTTTTGAATGCTGCATCTGGTAGTTTGTCTCTGTTTTCTTTATATTTTTCTGGTGTTTGGTTCTGTTCTTTCATTTGGGAGATGTTTGTCTCTTCAGTTTGGCAGCCTCACTGTGGTTGTTTCTGTGTATTAGAGCTGCTATGTCTCTCAGGCTTGCTAGTGTGTTCTGTAGGGTCCGTAGGATAGCCTTCTCAATTACCCAAGCTGGGGATTCCAGGTGTGACTCCCCTGTGGGCTGTGTACATCTTTTGCTTGCAGTTGAGCCTTGATAGCTGTTGACACATCAATGGGAGGGATTTACTCCCAGGTTGATCAGCTGCAAGGACTGGCTGTGACCAACCACTGACCTCTGACCTTCCACCACCATGGAGGATCTTCTGTGCAGGGGCCCTCCCACAGAGAAGAATTTACTTCAGAGGGGCTCTGGTGCCCACTTGAGTTTGCCCCTTGAGTATGTTGCTTGTACAGGTGGTTCGGTGGTGGTTCTCTGACATGGTCTGAAGCTGGCCACTGGTGCCAGCACTGGCTCTGGAGCCTCCTGGGAGGTTCAGGCCTAGGTCAGCTGCTGCCTGTGTTCTGCCCAGAGCCTCCTGGCATGGGCTATAAAGTGATTTACAGATGGCTGCTACTTGTGCTGGGCTTGGAGGTGCCCAGGGGAAGCCAAGCTGCAAACCAAGGCCAGCTGCCATTCGTGCTGGACATGGGCTTCTATGGAGAAGAGTGGGGCACACTGAAGCCAGGTGCAGCCTTTTTGAGAGATTTTAGGAAAATCTGAAGCATGAGCCAAGACGGGCCATTTGTATAGAAAAAAATCACAGAAATCACTTAGGTGGGCCTGAAAGTTAGGACCCTGGTGAGGACAGGGTAAACTCTGTGAGCCAGGTTGATGAAGTCTCAGATATGGCACTGCCTGCCAGCTCTGTGAGTGGAGGGCTCATCCAAAGAACAGTGGCCTGTGCCAGCACGTCTGTCTGAGAAACCTGCCTCCCAGCCCTCATCTTGATGCTAGACAATTCAGTTCCTCCCTGTATGTCCTTGGTGCCTTTTGAGCTGCTTCCCCAGCACTGGAACTCAGAGGGAGTGAATCCGAGTAAGTCTCTGTGTGGGCCTTTTAAGAGGAACTACCTAGGACTCCAATCAGCCGCAACCAGAAGTTACTGGGACTTCTTTTCCTGGCTCTGGACTCTGGGCTGGGGAGCCTGTGGGACTGGGACCCTTCACTCATCATGGGGGGTACTTCCGCAGCCAAGATACCTCTCCCAATTTTTATCCACCACATGTGGGTGTGGAACCTGCCCGTTCCATGTCTCTTCCCCTCCTACCAGTCTTGAAATGGCTTCTTTAATTTCCAAGTTGCAAAACTTCCATTCAGCCAGATTTCAGGCAATTCTGAATAACAGTTTTTCTGTTGGTTATAGTTTTCATATGGCTTTGGGAGGAGGTGAGTGCTTTGTTTACCTACATTACCATCTTGGCTGGAAGCCCTTAATACATATTTTTTTTCTTTTTATTGACTTTATTGGGATGACACTGGTTAACAAAATTATACAGGTTCCAGGTGCACAGTTCTACAGCACATCATCTGTCCACTGTATTGTGTGTTCACCACCCCAGGTCAAATCTCCATCCATCACCATCTACCCTCCCATGCCTCTTCCACCCTCCCCGCCCCGTCAATCACCACACACTGCTGTTTGTATCCATGAAATTTTTCTTTTTCTTTTGCTCAGTGATAAAAAAATAAATAAATAAAAGATGTGGTACTTAACACAATGGAATACTACTCAGAAATTTAAAAAAAGAAGAAAATCTTACCCTTTGAGACAAGCATGTATGGACCCGGAAAGCATTATGCTTAAAATGTATTTTAAATTTAAGGCACAAAATGCTTATTTCCTTACAAACTACTAGAAAGCAAAATGAATAGAATCATAATGCTCATGGAAAATGCAAACACCTGAGATATATATACAACCAGAATTCTGTAGCATCTATCTTTTAGAAGAACTATTTTCTAAGATTATTTTTAATTAGCTAATGAATTTTACTCTACCAAAATAAAACTAATATATACATAGTATCTTACAGTTTAAACTTTACTCTGATAATTATTCCTATCATGGTTTGAATGTTTGTGTCCCCGCAAAATGTCTATATTGAAATTCTACCACCCAACGTGATGCTATTAGACAGTGGAGTCTTGGGGAGCTGATCAGACTTAGATGAGGTCACGAGGGCAGAGTCCTCATGATGAGATTAGTGCTCTGATAAGAGCCAGGAGAAAGCTTGCTTCCCTTCTTGGTTCTATGATGTGAGAACACAGCAAGAAGACAGCCCTATATGAACTAGGAAGCAGGGCCTTAGTAGACACTGGATCTGTCGTAGCCTTGATCTTGGACTTCTAGCCTCCAGAACTGTGAGGAATAAATGTTTATTGTTTAAGCCACCCAGCCTATGGTATTTTTCTCATACCATCCAAAAAACAAACAAACTATGACAGTCCCCATTTTATGTTTATGGAAAATGAGGCTAAGTGGCAACACATGAAGAAGGAGCTGTGTCTCATCCCCAATGGCCACATGACATGTTGTACAAGTGCCCATAAATGTACTGCTCATGAAATTCTTTCCTCAGCTTTGTTTTCATACTGTAGTGGCCTTGAGGTTTCCAAAAGCTGGTCTCTTCTGGAGTTGCCTCTTCCACACAGCTTTGTCCTTGGGGATAGGTGTCCCCCTCACCTTCCACAGCCACATCGCTCTCACACCCATCTCTCCACTCCTTGGTTTCCTTGTCCATGCTGGCCCCTTTAGACCTGCCTTTCCCCACTGGAGATGTGATGACAGACTCTGATTTCGCCGCAGGGGTCCCCAAACTTTTTACACAGAGGGCCAGTTCACTGTCCCTCAGACTGTTGGAGGGCCGCCACATACCGTGATCCTCTCACTGACCATCAATGAAAGAGGTGGCCCTTTCGGAAGTGCAGTGGGGGGCCGGATAAATGGCCTCAGGGGACTGCATGCAGCCCGCGGGCCATAGTTTGGGGACGCCTGCTAGATCCACACTAACATGGTAGTCACTCAGTACATGCGGCTACATATATTTTAATAAATTAAATAAAATTTAAAATTCAGTTCTTCAATCACATTAGCCACTTTTCAAGTACTCAATAGCCACATGCGGCTAGTGGATACCATACTGGACAGCACAGATTATAGGACATCTCCTTTAATTCAGAAAGTTCTATTTCACAGTGCTATTCTAAAGAATATGCAGAAAAGTCTCAAGTTAAGTAAAACATGTATGTAATCAGTCCTTAAGTCAGGGGTCCCCAAACTTTTTACACAGGGGGCCAGTTCACTGTCCCTCAGACCATTGGAGGACCGGACTATAAAAAAAACTATGAACAAATCCCTATGCACACTGCACATATTTTAAAGTAAAAAAAAAAAAACGGGAACAAATACAGTATTTAAAATAAAGAACAAGTAAATTTAAATCAACAAACTGACCAGTATTTCAATGGGAACTATGGGCCTGCTTTTGGATAATGAGATGGTCAATGTGCTCTCACTGACCACCAATGAAAGAGGTGCCCCTTCTGGAAGTGCGGCGGGGGCCGGATAAATGGCCTCTGGGGGGCGCATGTGGCCCGCGGGCCGTAGTTTGGGGACCCCTGGTAGGGCCCTGGAAAGGCAAAGAGGCATTCTTCTTTTTTGAAGAGAGACCTCTGCTCTTGTTCAGCAAATGCAAATAATAAAAGTATGTTTCCAAGACACTGGCCTCTTGTTCTGGTTTACGTGGTGGCTCATCACTCCAGGAGAGGCTATCGCCAACATTCTGGAGTGGGAAGGATCCCTTCAAACCAGTTTTGGAAATATTTATGGAAGTGGGGTAATTTGGAGAAAGTGTCTTTTCCTTCTTCTCATGAGTTGTTTGCCCGGTGACTGCTCGGGGTGTCTGTACTGATCCATCATCCATCTTTGTGGTGGCAACTGGTCAAACCAAGTGCTGCTGTGTGCACCACGTGCCTCTACAGTGGGTCCACAGAAGACACTGGCTTCCGAACGTCCATGAAACACAGCATTCTCCACGGGGCCCTCTGACACACTCAGGGTGGGGCTGGCAGTTAGTGGGGTCTCGTAACTTTCAGGATATGGTAGGTCAAACTGCCTCTGAGTTATTGCGGCAGGACTGCTTTTAGCAGAACTCCACACACTTCTGTCTGGACCATCTCCTGGCGCTCTCCCCAAGACAGTCTTCCCTGTGCTGTCCGTGATGGCAGGTTCCCACTTAATTTTATGCCTAATATCAGTTTGGGGGGACCACAGAGGGAACCCCACATTGTCTGATTCTTTTCTCTTTCTACTAGAGCTGTCAGAAGGGGGAATTAGTTGACCCACAGGCAGTCTCTGGAAGGGGTCTTCCCCTCTGGAGATGTCATCCTTGAATTCCACTGTGACTTCCTGGGAGGTCACCACTGGGGACCCAACTGCTCCTGGGAATTCCTCTCTGATTTCAGCCTCCAGGAGTGTCTCCCAAGGAGAAGAAACATGACTTGGCACCATAGTTTTTGACTCTAGTGTACACTCATTTATGGGAGACAGGGAAATTCCTGACAACCCTCTCCACTCCTTGCCTAGAACTCCACTGCGAAGTATCCCTTTACTTTCTCCAGGTTCATCTGAACATTCCTCCTCTGAGCCATCTGCCAGTAGAGTCCAGAAGTAACCATTTCTGGGTGGGCTCTGACTGGCTTCTTCTAAAATATTACTTTCTTCAGAAGCGAGTCTGAGTTGTGGTTGAGCCCCCAACCTCTCAGGAAACATCTCATTTTCATTTGGGGTCTGAATACAACTATCTTCTACTCTGTTATACTTTTGTTGGGCCAACTCTTCCTGCTGAAGCCCATCAAGAGGGCACCGGGCAGCTCTTCCCTCTCCTTCATTCCTAACTGTAGTTCCTTGCCACCCACAACACTGACTATCTAGAAAACCCTCCTCCTGGAAGGAACATGAAAATTCTGAAGACAAGACCATTTCTGACAAGTTATTTTGGGGTCTTAAAGAGCAGCTGTGACTATCTGTTTGTGTACTGGACTGGTCTTCTCTGAGCAGGGCTGGAGATTCAGATGGCCTGTCGTGGGCATTTCTTTTACTTGCTAGAGCTTGCGAGCTCTGACAAAGATCAGACGGAGGGAGTACTAGAGAACTCATGGGACTCTTCAATCCACGCTCCTCTAGAGGGTTGGACAAGAACTTCTGGGCCCAATCAATAACATGTCGCAGCTTCTGTATCTCAGGCACCAAAGTATCAGCCAACAGATGGAGGTCAAGTTCCATCGGGCAGCTCTCCGTCCAATGTCCCTGCTGGTTCCTCTGGTCCTGATACCGCTCTGCCTCTCCAGGAGCCACCGTAGGCACTTCCTGGAGCTGCGGTCCCTTTCCAATTGCTAAAGAACGTGGTGATATATGCGGTCCTCCCAGCCCAAAGGTTTGATTTTCTGAAGGATTCAGTTTGGTGTCTTGTGAAGTTGTCAACACCTGTTGACTGTCATTTCTGGAAGCACCACCCTTGATGATCCCAATGCTTTCAAAGTAAGCCACACGCTTGGCTCGTAAGTGTTTCAGGTTACAGGTTCGAGGAGTGTCTACTTCATTCCATGGAGAACATCCAGTCAGTGTGGGGGGTAAGGGATCCATCTGTAACAAAAGAGGCATGCATTAAAAATAAAAACATCAATCACTCTTCTATCTACAATGTGATCCTACTATATCCACTAACATCCTACAACCCAACTAACATTTTGATAAGAACTTGAAGTAGCTTTGTAATTACAAGAGCAAGGCAACTTAATGTATTAAGAGAAACTAAGAAGAAATTCACCAGTAAGGTTTTATCACCTTAAGTCATACTCTGGGTCATAGTCACTGACTGAGAAAGATTAATTTTGTATTTTGCAGGGGACATATGCCAATTCAGTGAATATAAAATAGAAAATGACTTTTAAATAAAGTTAATCTGATTTATTTCAAGATTTTTCTATGGTTTCATTTCCTTTTTATTTTACTAAGTATATCAATTATAATGAGTTTTATAAATGGCATAGTAATTTTAAAAGAACAAAAAGAAGCAAGTCTAAAAGAGAACAGAGGAGAAAGAGGACAAGATAGGAAAAGAAAATTTATTCAGAACCACGTAGTACAACCATCTCATACCAGTTTATCTTTCCTACTTACCCTGCCAACCAGGTCAGGACAGCAGAAAGAACCAGGATGATGGAGACAGGCAGGGCAGAAAGGCTCCAGAGTGGGCAGAAAAAGCCTGGAAGTGACCTCAAGGTCACCTGTCAATAAATATACTACTAACCAAAATTGGACCCCTGACAAATCCACACTTAAAATAATTAATTGCAGCCTTTTTTTAAAATCATTTTTTAATTTTTTAATTATAGTTGACATGCACAATAATATTAGTTTCAGGTCTACGACCCAGCAATTAGACATTATATAACTTACTAAGTGAGGGGTTCCCAAACTTTTTACACAGGGGGCCAGTTCACTGTCCCTCAGACCATTGGAGGGCCAGACTATAAAAAAACTATGAACAAATCCCTATGCACACTGCACATATCTTATTTTAAAGTAAAAAAACAAAACAGGAACAAATACAATATTTAAAATAAAGAACAAGTAAATTTAAATCAACAAACTGACCAGTATTTCAATGGGAACTATGTTCCTCTCACTGACCACCAATGAAAGAGGTGCCCCTTTCGGAGGGGCCAGATAAATAGCCTCAGGGGGCCACATGTGACCCACGGGCCATAGTTTGGGGACCCCTGTACTAAGTGTTCATCCTATTAAGTCTTGTACCCATCTGACACCAGACAGTTACTGGAATATTATTGACTACATTCCCTATGCTGTACTTTACATCTCCGTGACAACTCCGTAACAATTTATACTTCGTAGCCCCTTCACCTTTTTCACCCCAGTCCTTTATCCTTAATGTAAGGCAAGCTTTGCAAAACAGAACCCCTCTTTCTTCCTCCCTCTGCCTAATTCACCCAAGTCTCCCCTGGGATATCTCCTGTAATTTGAAAATTACTGATATAAAATATACCCTTCAGAAATTATTATTTTATACACAGAGTTCTTCAGCATTTTTGCCATACATGGTCAGCCTCAGAAAAATTTTTTATGAATGAATAATGAATGCAAGCACACCTGATACAAATAACTTAGAGATTTACAGCCTGTTTGTTTGACCATGTTTCACATGTTCTTTCCTTTGATATTTACAATGATCTTGAGAAAATTTCAGATGTGGCAAATGAGGTTCAAAGGCATCAGCAATTCGTCCAGAATTACACTTGCCAAGCCAAGAACAGAAGTCAACTCTTTCGGTCCCAAGCACAGGGCTCTTTCATCTACTTCACTGTGAGTCACAAGTACTAAAATGGGACTCTCCATTCTGGGGCAAGACCACCCCTCCTGCAAGGTCTTCAGGAGAACCAGCCCATTTTGAAGGGATTCTTGGTGTTTAAAAACATCACTTTTTAAAAAATTACCAATACTGTGTGAAATAGACATCTCTGAATTTCTCACCATTACTATCACCGGGTGGACATGACCCTGACTTAAGTAAAGAGTGTATGTCCCAGACATCACTTGATTTTTTTCAAATGATGGACACTTTTTAAAAAGGACAAGGTCCATTTGACCTTGTCAAAATGGTTCCAATTTCAAAAGGGTTATTTAAAACATTTGGTACCTACTCCATGTTCTAATCTCGAGCCAAGATTCTTAATTCAGCTGCCTTTTACTGAGGAGCTACTGTGTGGTATACACAGGAGGAATGATGGAAGCGTGGAGCTTAGGTGCTTCGAGTCTAGAGGAGACAGAGGAGCAAACAGATCCCCGATGTATGGCTGTGTTCTTCAATGTGCTGGGTGATTCTAGTACGGCCTCATGCCAAGCAATACACTGAACTTGGCCCCTTATTTTTTTCTAAAAAAATAAAAATAAAAATCTAAGCACATCAAGTACTCATGTTTGTATTAGCCTTTCTGATTTCCAAGAAGTGGTAGACTGTGTAACCCAGAGTATACAACTTCATTAACCCTTATTCAACTTGAAGTAGATCTGATTCCAATCAACAGGGGTTTCTTCTTCCATCCACCATTCCCTGTACAGGACACCAGCTCCTCAAACCTCTTTTATGCTGGGTAATCAGGCTCTCCTCAAACCTCTGTTTATGCTTCGAGCTTACATACCAAAAGGCCCCTCCAGTTACTGAATCCAGTTTATTTATCAGTACCGCTAGGACATGGTAGTATTAATGAACATTCTTCCTCTTAGTATTAATGAACATTCTTCCTCTTAGACAAGCCAACAGTGCAGTGTGCTGTGCATGACTGCAGGTGCTCAGGAGCAGGGGTCCACTGGAAGGGTATACCAACAGACTCCTGGAGAGGTGATGCCTCAATCGAGACCTGAAGGCTAGTCCTAATGTTCCAGGCAGAAGGACCAACATGGGTGGAAGTTTCCAGATGAGAGAAGTTATCCAGAAGAATGTTGACCCAGGCAGAGCCACAGACTCACAGGGTGGGGTGAGTCACAGTTACTGGAGGGAGTTAGAGTCTCTATCTGAGCTTATTTGAGAATGGCCTGAGTCATGAACAAATGACACTGTAATTCACATAAAAACAACTTCTGAATTCAGGAGTATTTTGACACTGTGTATTTTCCTAATTTGTATATTTCAAGAACAATGACTGGCATGTTATTTTTGGAGAAAATTTTTCAAGTTGAAAGCAAGACCTTATATTTATGTTTCATTGACCTAGGTATAACCTCTATCCTCCCCCATCTTTGTTTAGTGACCCATGCTGCTTAGTGTCCTCAGGTGTCATTTAACTCTATGTCAAACAGGAAATCAATCACATCAGTAAATGCATTCCTAGGTGTTACTAAATGACAATAAATTATAATCCTATAATAATAATGCTGATACTACATATTACTAAATGGATACCTTTTATTAAACATGTATTTATGCACTTTGACAAATAATTTCTGATGACACTGTCTGTCCTGGAAGTAACTGATATTTGCATCATAGAATTTTCTTGGGGAAAGAGACCCATTCATCCTAGAAGGCAAGGGAACCTCCAGACTGTTTCCATGGTGGCTGCACCAATTTCCATTCCACCAACATTGTACAAGGGTTCCCTTTTTCCTACAATCCCCCCAATGCTCATCATTTGTTTCTTAATAATAGCCATTCTTACAGGGGTGAGGTGATGTCCCATTGTGCTTTTGATTTGCATTTCCCTGATGATTACTTATGCTGAGCACCTTTTCATATACCTGTTGGTCATGTATGTCTTCTTTGGAAAAACATATTCAGATCTTCCACCTACCCATTTTTAATCAGGTTATTTTTGTTTTTGCTATTAACTTTTATGAGTTCCTTATATATTTTGGATAGTAACCTTTCATCAACTATATGGTCTGCAAACATTTTTCCCCATTCTATAGGTTGCCTTTCATTTTGTTGTTTCATCTTTAAAAATAAAAAATAAAACTACCATAGGTTCCAGCAATCCCACTTCTGGGTACATATCCAAAGGAAACAAAATCACTATCTCAGAGAGATAGCTGCATTGCCATGTTCATTGAAGTTCATGATAGTCAATATATGGAAACATATATTGGTATTGATGAATAAATGGATAAGAAAATGTGAAATAGATACATCTATATATATCTATCTATATAGATATCTATATCTATAGGTCTATGTCTATCTATATCCATATATTATTATTATTCAGCCACAAAAAGAAGAAAACACTGCCATTTGCAACAATATAAATGAATCTGCAGGACATGATGTTAAATAAAATAATCCAGACACAGAAATGTCAAAAACTGCATGATCTCACTTATATATGAAATCTAAGAAATTCAAATTCATAGAAACAGAAAGTAGAATGGTGATTAGGCCACTGGAGGAGGGAAATGGGGAGATGTTGGTCAAAGGGTAGAAATTCCCAGACATAAGATAAATAGTCCTGGGGAGCTATGATATGGTGACTATATTTAATAATACTGTATTGTATACTTGAAATTTGCTAGGAAAATAGATCATAAGTATTCTTACCACACACATACACAAATGGTAACTATGTGAGGTTAAAAAAAAGGCAATTATAAATAACAAAGAACTATTTTCCAACCCAATGCCTTTCACTCTGCATTCTACAGAGTTTCAGGGTTGCAAAGAGGATCAGGGTTGCAAGGCAGGGGCTTTGGAAGGCCAAGGAGATGGGCAGGTCATGCACTTCAACTCGAGAAGTTCCATTACATCTTAAATTTTGAGACTGTCCTTAAGGAAAGGGTTCTCCTGCTAATAAAAACGTGGCAAATTCATTGTTCAACATAATTGTTTTACAGATGAGGAGACTGAGGCATGGAATGATTACATAACTTGTCCAAGGTCAGCCAGATGGAGCACACCAGGGCCAGGCCCACAGGCTGGGCTCCATGGTGCCACGTGGTAGGCGTAGGGCACTGGAGCAGTTCTCAGACCACAGCACTCTGGCATCCCTCATGCAGTATGATCACCCACCTCACACCATGCCAGCTCACCGTGGTCGCTACACCACTTACTGTCTGTACCAGGGCTTGGAAACTCATTGCACATTGCTTCTTTAGCCATGCTTGAATTATTATTATGTTATTATTTGAATTATCTGATTTTTTACCAAAACATTTATTTTGAAACAATTCAAATTTACTAGAATAGTTGCAGCTACAGTAAAAATAAAGTGACCAATCATCCCCATTTGCCGGGGACTGAGGTGTTTCCCAAATAGAGGACTATCACTGTTAAAACTGGGACTGTTCCAGGCAGAGAGTGGGTGGTTACCCTAAATTTAAAGAACTATTTTCCTTTGAGAGAGTAAGCTGCCAACATAATGCTCCATCCATCACTTGAGTACATTAGTGTAGGTTTTATACAAACAAGGTCATTTTCCTTCATAACTTATAACTAGCAAGGTAGGAAAGTAATATTGACCCATTATGACTATTTTATCCTTAGACCCCATTCAGTGTTCACCAATTACCCTAATAATGTCTTTTCTAACAAAAGGATTCAGTTCTAATTCAAGTATGGCATTTAGTTGTCATGTATCTTAGGTCTCCTTCCATCAGAAACAGTTCCTCCATCTTTCCTTCACTTCAACAATGCTTTAAGGAAGCCACAGCTAGTTTCTCTGACGATGGTCCAAGTTTCTTTAGGGCACATATCATATGCTATGCTAGTGTGCTCCAGAGCACCAAGCAGTTTTTATTCTTGTAGAAGATGATCCATAAATAACTGATCAACCAACACCAAGTTAACCAGCAGAGAAGGCAGCCGTGATTCCACGGCTGTGCTGAACTGGCTGTGCTCAGCAACAACTAAAACTCTAAAGAGCCAAAGAGCCTGGTGCTCACACTCTAGCGAAATAAAAAAAAAAAAAAAAAGGAAAGACTCTTTCCCTCAGTTTCTGATGTCTCTCCATTCTTTTGTGAAGTCAAGAACATTTCATGCCAGGCTGGCTCCAATAGCCTTGGCAGCACTGGACTAACTCAGGAAGTGATACTGAGACTGTGAAAATTAGTCAATAGGGCCTTTTTGGTCTCAATTTTCTACCCATTTCTAATTACATTACACATTGCCTTAAATTGACCTTATTTTTGTCATGATGCAGATTTGGATGTCATTAGGGCCACAGTGAGGTCAAGATGACTTGGTTCTTGCCTAGGCCACCTGAGCCTGTCACTTGTTAGAGACAGACACACATATTCAGAGAGAGTAGGACCACAGTCATGCCCACAGTTGCTGCGTCTCAAGGAATCAGTGATTTTTGGAAACCCAGTGCTTTTTGCCCAGCTTCCTTATTGTAAACAAAGACAGCATAGAGACCCATTGTTAGGAAGTTGCACTTCAATGACTTCAGAAATCCAGAAATCAGTAACTTATATAGAAAAAAATAAACCCTTGGTGTGTTTGTGTGTGTGTATTATTGTCTAGGATATCTATGAACAACTGTGTAATCATTACAACAATAAAAATAGTAATTGCGGCCTGACCTGTGGTGGCACAATGGATCAAGTGTCGACCTGGAACACTGAGGTCACCGGTTCAAAACCCTGGGCTTGCCTGGTCAAGGTACATATGGGAGTTGATGCTTCCTGTTCTCTTCCCAGCCTTCTCTCTCTCTCTCTCTCTCTCTCTCTCTCTCTGTGTGTGTGTGTGTCTCTCTTCTCTAAAATGAATACATAAATAAAAATAATTAAAAAATAATAATTGCTAACACATAGCACTTAATGTTTTGAAAACAGAGAACTTGCCCAGGGTTACACAGCTAATAAGTAGAGGAGCCAGAATTCTAGCCCATACCTACTGGTTCCAGAGTTCTTGCTCTTAACTCACTTTTAATTATTTAGTTGGCTCATGTATTGACATAACCAATACATAGCACAAGTTGTGTTTTTAGGTCCCAAATGACAGGTGATTACTTCAAACACAAATAGACTGGCCTGCCCATGGAAAATAAAGCATCTGAATTAAAACAAACAAACAACAAAAACCCCAGTTTTAAAAGCATCATTTATAATTACTTAAGAGTATAGTGTAGAACTGGCAGTGTCAATATACGTAGATAAACAGATGTTTGCTTAATAACTCTGTGTCTCTTTTCTTGTTGAATACGAAGATATTTTTCAGACCTCAGTGCTTTATTATTTCAATTCCGTTTCTTGCAACCCACTAAAATCTTGTAAGAATGAAGCTTTACCTCCCAGCCCCTCCTCAGACAGCAGTCTGCACATGCCACCTACAGGCATTAACAAGATGCAGGTTTTCTCCCCGGCAGCCAACAAGATTGCTTAGCTGACTGTCATCCCTAAAATGCCTAGGAGGCGGAGTGGAAGTCAAGGCAAAGGCAAGGGAGATAGCACAAAACCCAGCGACATTGAGAGGGACAGTGGGGGCGAGGGTAAATAAAGAAAAATGGTAACTAAATGTGAGAAAAGAAAATCAAAGGGTTAGCTACACTAATATAAGGGCTGGGGAAACCAGGACAGAGTGCATCAATTGCAGACTGGACACAGAGGTTATCTTTCACCTAAACCCAAACCACCAAGCTCTCAGGTAAATGATTTCAATTCAAAGGAGATTCTTCTTCTAGGAAGATAAACCAGGAAACACAACACAGGCTTTAAAAAATACTATATATTTCACAGTAAACATTCTCCCTTCAAACCCAACAGACCTCATTGTTCCGTCTCTGGTTCTTAACACAATACCTGCTTAGTGTAAAAACAGAACAAAACAGCCTGCAGCTCCATCTGGACAAGCCTAGGATAGAAGGAGCTGATAGAGAAAATGCTTCTAGTTTTGCCAGCCCCTATTTTAAAGTAGAAGTTTCAGGATTCCCTAAGCCAGGCCCCAAGTTAAAAAAACAAAACTGTTCTCTTAATGAGGAGCTCTCTTCCAGTCTCATCACTTTGCTATTATTCATAGTTTTTTCTCTCTCTTTGTATGCATGGCTTGTTGAATGGCTAAAGAATAGCACACTTAGGCCCTGGCCGATGGCTCAGTGGAAAGAGCATCTGCCCAGCTTACGAACACCATGGGTTTGATTCCAGTCAGGACACACAGGAGAGGTGACCATCTGCTTCTTCCCTCATCCCTCTCCCCTTTCTCTCCCTTTTCCCTCCCATGACTAGTGGTTCAGTTGGTTCTAGCTTGACCCGGGCACTGAGAATAGCCAGGCTGGTCCCAGCATGTCAGTCTCAGCTCCTAAAAATAGCTGGGTACTTGAGCATTGGCCCCAGACAGGGTTACCAGATGGATCCTGGTCCAGGAGCATGCAGGACTCTGCCTCATTATCTCCCCTCTCTAACCTGAAAGAAAGAAAAAAGAAAATAAAACAAAAGAAAAGGGAAAGGAAAAGCACACCTACAGTCAAAATTTTACCTAGAGAAAAAAGTCTACCTCCCCCTTGATCACTACTACATTTTAGAAGCTCCACTAAGCAGTACGTATGTGGCAAAAAGTACAGATTTTGGAGTCAGGCAAGCAATCCTGGGTTTAAATCCCAGCTCCACCACAAGTGATCAGTGTGTCTTAATTTCCCCCTTCATAAAAAGAGAGGTGTGGGGAGTGGGGCTTACACTCCCTCCCTACCTCATGCTGCACGAATAAACGGGAATGAGATGTTCTAAGTGCCAAGCTCAGCCCAGATTCTTCTGAAAACAGTCTGTGCATTCCCACCTGCGCCTCCTGAGAACCTGACCTACTCCATCAGGTTCAGCTGCGACAGCAGCTCTCGAAAAAGAAAAGCAGAACTGGAGAGTAAAGTAAGGCCCAGGAAGTCCGAGGTCTGGGAATGAGCCCGGTGTGGCCAGTGCCTGGCACAAACGCATAAGCCACATACACGCCTAAGTGTCTCCCTGCACCACAGGAAGACCCTGCAAGCACAAGTCATGGATTCTTTCAGTCAGAGGTCAACCAGTACTAGAAAGACATGTTACTTGTATTCCCTTCCATCCTCCAAAACAGAAACAAAAAAAAAAACTCGTTAAGTTTCTTTTTAAAAGAAATGGACACAAGAAATACTCAAATTAATAATAATAATAATAAAAGTTACTTCTTAGCTTGTTTGTCCTGAACGAAAACCCTCCTTTCTCAGTCAAGCCGCGGGCTCTGGACCGTACAGCCCTGAAACCAAACGTCTCGCTGGCGGCCTCGGTCGCCATGGAAACCGCGACGGCGGCGGGGCGGATCCCTGGCATGTGGGAGGGGCCGCCCAGGGGCTACCAGGGAGACGCCTGAGTGGCTGCGGGAAGCTTAGAGTGCGGAGTGAATGCAGTGACGTCTGGGTTCCCGTGATCTGCGAGCTTGGCCCCTGCCCAGGACACGGAAAGGGGGAAAGAAAGTTGCTTCCAGTTCAGAATCTCCAAATCTGACCGATGATCAGAATCACCTGTATGGACCCCAAATTCTCACTGTAGAAACTCAGACCCCGTTCCCACTCCTGGCCTGATCAATCAAAATCTCCGCGGCGGGGACCCGGAATCTGGATTTAACCAGGTGCTTTATAGGGTCGGAAGGTTGGGAGACACCGCCTTCGAACGCCCTCACCCCCACCCCATAATGATAAAAGAATCTGCAACTCAGTATCCTCCCCAGCAGCTCCCAAAGGCGGGGGATGGGAGGGTGGCGGAGATAAGGAGCCGGGGAGGTCCTTAGAGTTAGAAACGCAGAGCCCATGCAGTTCCTGAACTGAGGTGTGAGCGGCTCTTCGCGGGTTTCCCACATGGGGGCAGCGTCGCTCTTCGCTCCTGTTCATTGCGCAAAACAGTGGTCCACGGTGTTTATTCCAGTTAATTCTGGTTGCAGTCTCGTTAATATAAACTCGTTTAGAAAGCGGAGCTTGAATGCTGAGAGATGTCTCCTTAGGAAGAATGGGGCAGTAGCAGAGCCAAGGGCTGTAAATGTGTGAAACTCTTAGCTCCAACTCTTGGTTTACACTTAGGGTTGAGAACAAAGAATGCAGGCTTGTAAAGCAGTAATGTTCTTGTGGAGAATGACGGTGTGCATAGACAACAGATTTCTCAGCCCTCTGAGCCTTACCTTTTATTGTGAAACCTCAGGATTGATTCAGACATCCGCGGTTCTGGCTGGACTTGAAGGCTACGCCTGACCCATGGAAAACCGCGAGTCTCATCTGCTCACTTTCAGGAGGCGATGAAATGGGGGAGGGACTCACTTCTGCACTAATGGGAATCCCCATAGTACAGTCCTTCCTGACAGTAAAACCGGGACCTCTAATACATATTTGCACAGCCTGTCTGAGAGATTGAGGGGAGGCTCAGCTCAATAAAAGGGTATAATCTATGGGTCTCTAGTATCCTGTGTATTTAGTTAACATGCCTTTTTCTGATAACCTGTCTATAGGTCTGACTTGTGTTATTACTGTGTGTTATATCATTAAGTAAGGACAGCTTGTGCTATATTAGCCTAGACCTAAAAGGTACTTCTTCCAATTCACTCTTCTGAATCATGAGTTATTGTTAAAACAGGGTGAAGGGACTGCCATGATTATGGCCAAGTGAGCAGGCTACAACATATCCCTTGTGATAATAGTTGTTTTACACAAGAAAGAGCCCCACAGTCACATAAGCGTGTGAAACATTTGATTAAATGTATTCCTTTAGGTCAGGGCTTTTTTTTTTTTTCAGCAGCTTTCCTAAATTAAAAGGGATATACTGTGACTCCTCAAGATAAAGCAACTGCGTGTAGCATTGCTCACACTTCCTTCCCATGGCATATTTTTCCTAAGACTGACGTGCAGAGCAACTATTCTGCAGAGCATATCTTGGGAAACACTAAACTGGAGTAACAGTGACCTCCCCACCAAGTCTGTGTAAGGTTGGATGGCACAGAGCTGTTGGGCACTTCCAGTTTGCCAGCGTGAAGGTGGAAAAAGAGATTTGGGCTGCCTTCTTCAAGACAGGATGGGAGACTTCATTCGAAACACAGAAGATAAAGAATTAGATTGCCAGGAGGACACATCACTAGTTAATTTCAGGTGCTTGACATTGTTTAGTTTACAGGCAGACCGTGTTTTATTGCACTTCTCTTGAGTATGGTCCACAGATGTTGCATTTTTTACAAATTGAAAGCAAGCAAAAGATTGACTTGCTTGGTTACAGTGATCCTGAATGCAACCTGTGATATCTTGAGGTATGCCTGTATTTAATCCTTGTAACCACTCTCTGAGATAGCGATCGTTTTATCCACATTTTAGAGAAAAAGAAGCTGACATGAATTACTCAAATACCACACCCAAGCTTGTGTAGGCAGGAAGTGATGGGGCTGGTATTTGGAGCCAGACTTAGTCTATGACGGATCCCAGGCCGAGCACCAGGGCAGCCAGCAGCAGATGGGAGCACTACGGCTTTCGTTTTCATGAGTAATTACTGGTGAAAAGTAGGAAAGAGAGGGCAGTCAGCTCTCAAATAGCAGGAAGAAAGCCTCCTGTGTCAGCTTTTGATGGTGGGCAGGAGGTACCTCCTTCGAAAGCTAGACAATTAGGAAAAATTAGGAAATTTATTGAAACAGCGCCAAAGCAAAAACTTAGTGACTGAGAGAATTTACATAGAGGCAGCAGAGAATCAGTGTGACTTTTAAGTTTACAGGTTTTGCTGAATGAGAGAAGGTAATGCCATTAGTCAGGCTTGGCCATAGAAGCAGAACTAGGGTTTTTTATTTATTATTAAAAAAAAAAAAACTTTTACATTTTTTTCCATTTTGTTTCAGTGGAAAGATAATGAGTTAGCCTTAAATAGAACAAACCTAAAGATCCACTTGTATATTTAGATGAACCAAAAACAGGTGTGGAATTGGGGCTAGGTTCTGGATTATACTAGTTTAGATTACAGATGCTACTTACAATCATTAGCATAGATAGAATCAGCTGGGAGAAAAATGTTTTGTGAATAGAGGACAGACATTTCAGGATACCAGAGGAGAAAGCAATTTTGAAGGTGACACAGATGGTCCTTAAAACTTTCTGAGTTTTCCATCTTTTGCTATGCTGTACACAGACACAGAGCAATAGCTATGTTGTCTGCAGAATAGAAACTCAACATGGCAAAGTAGAGAGGGATTTTTTCACACTAAGACTCAATTTCCAGAAAGCATTGACTAGGAAAACTTCTCTCTCCTGTTTTTGGTTCACAGTCAAAGAAAGGCTAAATCCACAGAATGAATGAATCAAAATAAACCTTCACATAATAAACCATAAAAAAAAAGTCTGTCCATTGAGCTTGCTCTTAAATGCTTGCTATCATGTGTATTCTGCAGGGCTCACAGTAAGGCCCATTTAAGCACCACAAAGATGCTTTCTGGAGTTCAGGAGACTGTGAGGTCAGCTGGTGGAGTTCCTCCTGGAGGGCTCCTCCTATCAAAAGACACATCCAGAATGCCTTGTAGTCTGCAGATCTGGCCCAGAGTTAGCCAGATTCAAAGCACAGGTCTGAAAGAGAGAGTTACCAGGCAGCGTCACTGTGTGAAACTGAATAAGAACTCCCAGTGAAAGTGAGGATCAAAAACTAGAAGCTGGAAAAGGCTCACACACTCAGCTGCTGAAAGAAAAGGGCCTGGGGCCTGCTGCTTTCATGTGTGGTTACAGTGATTAACTAGCAGGTGCAAGTAGTGAGTGTCAGAAAATACCTGGCAGCTCTCAGACTTGAATAACTCTTTGATAACAGGCAGTATCCAACCTTCAAAAAATAGTGTATTCCCAAAGTCATTTATGTCAGTTGTTTGAACCTGGAAATGCTTTCATTCTCAGAGCGAGTCCTCTAAATGTATTTGCCCTTGTAGGTATTCATTCATCCTGTAGTAACCAAAAGATACTTAATAAACACCTGTGTGCTCAGTATGACTGCAAAACATTTAACAATGAACAAGCAGACAAAAAATAGTCTCGCTATTGTTGAGCTTTAATTCTAGTGGGAGGAAACAGACAATAAGTAAGAAATAAGAAAAGTATGTTGTATCTTAGATAATAAGAAATGCAAATAAGAAAAAACAGGTAGGCTGGAGGAAAGAGGTAGGTGGGCTGAGGCATGTGGTTGAATAAGGACACTCAAGCAAGGACCTCAGAGTTGCAGAAGTTAACTGTGAAGGTACGTGGGGGGTTGGCATCCAGAGCTGAGGGGAAAGCAAGTGTAAAGGCCCTGAGGTGAGAGAATGAAGGCATGTTTGAAGACCAGAAAGGAGGCGGTGTGGCTGGAGTAGATTAACAGGAGAGAGAGAGAGGAGATGAGGTCAGAGAAGCAGTGGGGAGCCTGGGACTATAGAGTCTTGTCTTCCTTTGACTTTTTCTCTCAGATAGGAACCTGTTGGAAAGTTTAGAGAAGAAAAATGGTGTGGTCTGACCTTTTTAAATATTGAGATAAAATTCACCTACCATTAAATTCACCCATTTAAAGTATACAAGTCAGTGTATTTTTATTTATTCAGAGTTGTGCAACCATCAGTTTCCAGAACATTTTCATTGTACCTAAAGAAGCCCTGTACACGTTAGCAGTCATTCCCATCCCCCAAGTCCTTGGGAATGAATCGTCTACTTTCAGTCTCTGAATTTGCCAAGTCTGGACATTTTATAAAAATGAAACATGAGAAAAGAACCACCCAAAGAGATTAGAAGTACTGGCTGGTACTCACACAGGGCAGGGACTAGTGCCTGTTCCCTTCATCATTCATGGCACTTTTGGTAGAATACACACAGGATTCTTGTCTCAGAAGTAGGGAAGTTTTAGCTCTTCAACAAATTCTGTTCCACACTCTTCTAACAGACCTTAAAGCAAGACCCACCCAAACTGTTTCTAAGAAACCTAGATTCATCTCAGAACAAAGCAAGAGTATTCATAGGAATACAGAACTATCCAGCATCTAACAATGTGAAATTCACAATGTCTGGCATCCAATTATTAAAAATTACCACTTAGAAAATTATCATGTATACAAAGAAGAAGGAAAATGTGACACATAATGAGATTGAGATAAAATACATACAAATAGTCACTGACTTACAATGGTTCAACTAAAAATTTTTCAACTTTTCAATTATTAACTAGAACTTCTTGTATGATGTTGAAAGGGAGAGGTGTGATGGGTTATTCTTCCTGTACCTGCTCTTAGTGGGAAAGCTTCAAGTTTCTCACCTTAAGTATGAGGTTAGCAACTGTAGTTTTGTGTGTGTGTGTGTGTGGGGGGGGTGTGTGTAGATAATCTTGATGAAGTTGAGGATGTTCCCCTCTATTCCTGGTTTACTGAGAGTGTTTATCATGAATGGATATTGGGTTTTGTCAAATATATTTTCTGAATCTATTAATATGATTATTTGATTTTTTTTATTTAGTTTGTTGATATGATGGTTCAAGTCCAACAGTTCCTTGTTGATTTTCCTGTCTGGATGATCACGTCATTGTCAAAAATGGAATATTGAAGTCCCCTACTATTATTTTATTGTTTTCTATTTCTCCCTTCACATCTCTTAGTTTTGGTTAACATTTTTAAGTGCTCTGATGTTGGGTACATATATATTTACAATTGTTATATCTTCTTGATGAATTGACCCCTTTATCATTATATAAGGACCCTATTTGTCTCTGCTTACCATTTTTCTGTTTAAATATTATTTTTTCTTACATAAATATAGTGAACCCTGTTCTCTTTTAGTTTCCACTTGCATGAAATACTTTTTTTAGCCGTTCACTCTGTACCTATGTGTTTCCTTTACACTGAAGTATTTTTTAGGCAGCATAGAGTTGGGTCTTCTTTAAAAATCTTATCCAGCTTCTCTTCTTCTGGAATTCCAAAAAGTTTTAATTGATCTCTTTGGTGATATCCTATAAATCAGGTAGGCTTTCCTCACTCTTTTCATTCATATTTCTTTTTTTTTCTCTAACTGGATAATTTTAAAATTCTTGTCTTAAATCTCAGATATCTTTTCTTCTGCTTGATCAAGTCTGCTAATGACCCTCCCTACTGCATTACCCATGTAATTCATTGTATTCTTCACCTCCAGATTTTTTTATTTGCTTTCTGTGATTTCTGTCTCTTTGCTAAACCTCTCATATTGTTGATGAATTGTTTTTATGATTTTGTTGAATTGTCTTTCTGTGTTTTCTTTTTTCTTTTTAGTCTTATTTTTATTAATTTTAATGCAGTGACATTGATAAATCAGGGTACATATGTTCCGAGAAAACATCTCCAGATTATTTTGATCTTTGATTATGCTGCATACTCCTCAGTCAAAGTCAAATCGTCCTCCGTCACCTTCTATCTGGTTTTCATTGTGCCTCTCCCCTCCCCATACCCCCTCCCTTTCCTTCCTCGCCCCCTCCCCACCCCTCCACCCCACTCCCTGTTACCATCACATTCTTGTCATGTCTCTGAGTCCCATTTTTATGTCCCATCTATGCATGGGTTCATATAGTTCTTAGTTTTTTCTGATTTACTTATTTCACTCCGTATAATGTTATCAAGGTCCATCCATGTTATTGTAAATGATCCAATGTTATCATTTCTTATGGCTGAGTACTATTCCATAGTATATATGAACCAAAGCTTTTTAATCCACTTGTCCTCTGACGGACACTTGGGCTGTTTCCAGATCTTTGCTATTGTGAACAATGCTGCTATAAACATGGGGGTGCATTTCTCCTTCTGGAACCATTCTATGGTGTCCTTGGGGTATATTCCTAAAAGTGGGATGGCTGGGTCAAAAGGCAGTTCGATTTTCAATTTTTTGAGGAATCTCCATACTGTTTTCCACAGAGGCTGCACCAGTCTGCATTCCCACCAGCAGTGCAGGAGGGTTCCCTTTTCTCCACATTCTCGCCAGCACTTATTCTGTGTTGATTTGTTGATGAGCGCCATTCTGACCAGTGTGAGGTGATATCTCATTGTGATTTTAATTTGCATTTCTCTAATGATTAGTGATGTTGAGCATTTTTTCATATGCTTATTGGCCATCTGTATATCCTCTTTGGAGAAGTGTCTATTCATTTCTTTTGCCCATTTTTTGATTGGATTGTTTGTCTTTCTGGTGTTGAGATTTACAAGTTCTTTATAAATTTTGGTTATTAACCCCTTGTCAGACATACTGTCAAATATGTTCTCCCATTGTGTAGTTTGTCTTTTTATTCTGTTCTTATTGTCCTTGACTATGCAAAAGCTTTTTAGTTTGATATAGTCCCATTTGTTTATCCTGTCTTTTATTTCCCTTGCCCGTGGAGATAAATCAGCAAATATATCGCTGCGAGAGATGTCAGAGAGCTTACTGCCTATGTTTTCTTCTAAGATGCTTATGGTTTCACGCCTTACATTTAAGTCTTTTATCCATTTTGAGTTTATTTTTGTGAATCGTGTAAGTTGCTGGTCTAGTTTCATTTTTTTTGCAGGTTGCTGTCCAATTTTCCCAACACCATTTGTTGAAGAGGCTGTCTTTACTCCATTGTATGCCCTTACCTCCTTTGTCAAATATCAGTTGTCCATAGAGCTGTGGGTTTATTTCTGGGTTCTCCGTTCTGTTCCATTGATCTATGTGCCTGTTCTTATGCCAGTACCAGGCTGTTTTGAGTACATTGGCCTTGTAGTATAGCTTCATATCAGGAAGTGTGATACCTCCCACTTTATTCTTTTTTTTTAAGATTGCTGAGGCTATTCGTGTTCTCTTTTGGTTCCATATAAATTTTTGGAATATGTGATCTATATCTTTAAAGTATGTCATTGGTATTTTAATTGATATTGCATTGAATTTATAAATTACTTTGGGCAATATAGACATTTTAATGATGTTTATTCTTCCTAACCATGAGCATGGTATATGCTTCCACTTGTTTGTATCTTCCTTGATTTCTTTTATCAATGTTTTATAATTTTCTGAGTACAAGTCTTTAGTCTCCTTGGTTAAATGTACTCCTAGGTACTTTATTTTTTTGGTTGTAATAGTGAAGGGAATTGTTTCCTTAATTTCTCTTTCTGACTGTTCATTGTTTGTGTATAAAAATGCCTCTGATTTTTGAGTATTAATTTTATATCCTGCCACCTTGTTTTTTTGTGTGTGTGTGTTTTTTTCTTTATTTTTTTATTTATTTATTTATTTTTTCCATTTTTTAGAGAGGAGAGGGAGAGACAGAGAGAGAGAGAGAGAGAGAGAGAAGGGGGGAGGAGCAGGAAGCATCAACTCCCATATGTGCCTTGACCAGGCAAACCCAGGGTTTCGAACCGGCGACCTCAGCATTTCCAGGTCGACGCTTTCTCCACTGCGCCACCACAGGTCAGGCCCTGCCACCTTGTTGAATTCATTTATCAGGCCAGAAGTTTTTTGCCTGAGACTTTAGGATTTTCTATATATAATATCATATCATCTGCAAATAATGATAGCTTTACTTCATCTTTTCCAACTTGAATGCCTTTTATTTCTTCTTCTTGTCTGATTGCTGTGGCTAGGACTTCCAGGACTATGTTGAATAAGAGTGGTGAAAGGGGGCACCCCTGCCTTGTTCCTGATCTTAAGGGGATTGCTTTTAATCTTTTCCCATTGAGTATGATGTTGGCTGTGGGTTTGTCATAGATGGCTTTTATCCTGTTGAGGTATGTTCCCTGTATTCCCACTTTCCTGAGAGTTTTGATCATGAATGGGTGCTGGATTTTATCAAATGCTTTTTCTGCATCTATTGAAATTATCATGTGGTTTTTCTCCTTCCTTTTGTTTATGTGATGAATCACATTGATAGATTTGCAAATATTGTACCAGCCTTGCCTCCCAAGAATAAATCCCACTTGATCATGGTGTATGATTTTTTTCATATATTGTTGGATCCGGTTTGCTAGTATTTTGTTGAGGATTTTAGCATCTATATTCATCGGGAATATTGGCCTATAATTTTCTTTCTTTGTGTTGTCTTTGCCTGGTTTTGGTATCAGAATTATGCTCCCCTCATAAAAGGAGCTTGGAAGTCTTCCTTCCACTTGAATTTTTTGAAATAGCTTGAGAAGGATAGGAGTTAGTTCTTCTCTGAATATTTGGTAGAATTCATTTGTGAAGCCATCTGGCCCAAGACTTTTCTTTTTGGGGAGCTTTTTGATAACTGTTTTGATGTCATTTGATGTAATCGGTCTGTTTACGTTTTCTGATTCTTCCAGGTTGATTTTTGGAAGATTGTATGTTTCAAGGAATTTGTCCATTTCATCTAGGTTGTCTAGTTTTTTGGCATACAGTTCTTCATAGTATTTTCTTACAATCCTTTGTATTTCTGTTGTGTCAGTTGTTATTTCTCCCCTCTCATTTCTAATTTTATTTGAGTCCTCTCTCTCTTTTTCTTGGTGAGTCTAGTTAAAGATTCATCAATCTTGTTTACCTTTTCAAAAAACCAGCTCCTAGTTTCATTGATCCTCTGTATTGTTTCTTTAGTCTCTATGTCATTTATTTCTGCTCTGATCTTTATTATTTCCTTCCTTCTACTACATTTAGGCTTTACTTGCTGTTCTTTTTCTAGTTCTTTTAGATGCAGGGTTAAGTTGTTTAGTTGAGCTTTTTCTAGCTTCTTAAAGTGTGCCTGTAGTGCTATGAACTTCCCTCTCAGTACTGCTTTTGCTGTGTCCCATAAATTTTGAGTTGTTGTATGCTCATTATAATTTGTTTCTAGGAATTTTTTTTATTTCTTCTTTGATCTCATTGTTAATCCATTTGTTATTTAACAACCTGCTATTTAGTTTCCATGTGTTTGAGAATTTTTGAGCTTTTCTGTTGTGGTTGATTTCTAGTTTCATGCCATTGTGATCAGAGAAAGTGCTTGATATGATTTCAATCTTCTTAAATTTTTTGAGACCACTTTTGTGCCCTAACATGTGGTCTATCCTAGAGAATGTACCATGAGCACTTGAAAAGAATGTATATTCTGCTACTTTAGGGTGAAAGGTTCTGTGAATATCTATTAAATGGAGTTGATCTAGTGTGTCCTTTAAGTCTGCTGTTTCTTTGTTAATTTTCTTTTTTGAGGATCTATCTAATGATGTTAGTGGTGTATTAAAATCCCCTACTATTATAGTGTTGCTGTTGATCTCACTCTTAATATCCATCAAAGTCTGCTTTACATATTTAGGTGCTCCTATATTAGGTGTGTAGATATTTATAATAGTTATATCTTCCTGTTGGATTGCTTCCTTTATCATTATGGCCTTCTTAATCTCTTACTATATCCTTTGTTTTAAAGTCCATTTTGTCTGATATAAGTATTGCTACCCCAGCTTTTTTTTCATTTCCATTTGCATGAAATGTTTTTTCCATCCTTTTACCTTCAACCTATGTGCATCTTTTATTTTAAGATGTGTCTCTTGTAGACAGCATATGTACGGGTCCTGTTTTCTTATCCATGCAGCTACCCTATGTCTTTTGATCGGATTATTTAATCCATTTACATTTAAGGTTATTATTGATATGTAGTTGTTTATTGCCATTTTATTCTTTAAAGCTGTATTCCTCTTTTGCTATATTCTTTTCCCACTTTGATCTGTTTACACCATGCCCCTTAACATTTCCTGCAGCATTGGTTTGGTTGTAATGAATTCCTTGAGGGTTTTTTTGTCTGGGAAACTTTATTTCTCCTTCAATTTTAAATGATAGCCTTGCTGGATAAAGTAGTCTTAGTTGTAGGTTCTTCTTCTGCATTACTTTGAATATTTCTTGCCTTTCCCTTCTGGCTTCAAGTGTTTCTGTTGAGAAGTCTGATGTCATCCTTATGGGGGCTCCTTTGTAGGTGATAGCCTTTTTTCTCTAGCAGCTTTTAATATTTTCTCTTTATCACTTAGCTTTGGTATTTTAATTATGATGTGTCTTGGTGTAGGTTTCTTTGGGTTTCTTTTTAGTGGAGTTCTCTGTGCTTCTTGAATTTGTGAGAGTTTCTCCTGCATTAATTTAGGGAAGTTTTCAGCTATGATATGATTGAACAAAGCCTCTATCCCTTGTTCTTTCTCTTCTTCTTCAGGAACCCCTATGATGCGGGTGTTATTTCTCTTTATGTTGTCACAGAGCTCTCTAAGAGTTTCCTCAGACTTTTTGAGTCTCTTTTCTTTTTTCTTCTCTGCTTTCATGCCTTCATTCCAGTTGTCCTCCAACTCGCTGATTCAATCCTCAGCTCTACCCATCCTGTTTTTAAATCCTTCCATTGTGGTCTTCATTTCTGATATTGTATTTGTCATCTCCGACTGATTCTTTTTTAATATTTCAATATCCTTTTTTATACTTGCTATTTCTTTATTGAGGTGTTTGTGATGACCATCCATTGTTGTTCTAAGATCCCTAAGCATCCTTACAATCATTATTTTAAACTCTGCATCCGGAAGTTTGATTATTTCCATATCACTCAGTTCATCTCCTGAAGGTTTCTCTCGGGGTTTCATTTGGATTGCACTTTTTTGTCTTCTCATTGTGTCTGGGTTTGGGGGTGTTTTTTTTTTTTTGTAGAGCTGGTTGAGTCTAGGCTTGGTGTTGTCTGCCTCCAATTTTTACTTGTGTTGTTTCTAGGTCTTCTTGGGTTGGCATCAGCTATTATTTGTAATCCACTTTAGGATTTGGGCCCTTTGAAGTCTTGATTTGTTTGTTTTCTTAACAGGTGATTGTCTTGTTTGCTGTTCTCAGCAGGGGGCTTATTTGAAACTGTATCCAGGAATGTGGTAGGTGTGACCTGAGGCTCTGAAGTCCTCTTCTGCCAGTTAATCTCTCTGGGGGCGGGTTGCTTTCTCAGCTTCAGTAGGGGGAGGTGTATCTCAGATCTCCATGGAGACCTGAGTTACTGCCCCTCCTCACCACTTCTTGTTTTCAGCTGTGTCTTGTTGCGCTGATTGGAACTGGAGAGATGTCTGTATCTCTGTGACCTGGAAGTACAGTGATACCTCGGTTCTCGAACGCCTTGACTTTCGACCAAATCGGTATTCGACCAGGAAATTCGAGAAAATTTTGTCTTGGAATCCGAACAAATATTTGGAACTCGAACGTCCGAGATTAGCCGAGTTGAGCCGAATGGCGTTCATTCGGCCGAGCGCGCCTTGCCTGCGTCATCAGTGTGAGTCACGCTTTGTCACACTTTGTGGAGAGAGAGAATCACGTTTTTGTGGAGAGAGTCACGCTTTGTGGTGAGAGTCACGCTTTGTGGTGAGAGTCACGCTTTGTGGTGAGACTCACGCTTTGTGGAGAGACTCACGCTTTGTGCACGCTTTGTACACTGAATTTAACCCTTAGACATGGGTCCAAAGAAAGCCAGAAGTGGTAATGCAGACAAAGGTAAGCAGAAAGCTGTGAGAACAACGATTGAGCTGAAAAAAGAAATCATTGCCAAATATGAACAGGGCACACGTGTTTCAGATCTGTCTGCTGAGTATGGCATGCCAAGATCTACTATCTCAACTTTCCTTAAGAATAAAGCTGTTATAAAGGCTGCCAATGTTGCCAAAGGTGTTACATTGTTAACAAAGCAAAGGCCTCAGATAATGGAGTAAATGGAGAAGCTGCTTCTTATTTTCATTAAAGAAAAAGAGTTAGCAGGTGACAGCATCAATGAAGTCGTTATTTGTGAGAAAGCACCAGTAAATAGGCATATTTTTGGGGCTTGGAACAAATTAATCCAGTTTCCATTATTTCCTATGGGTTTCATTGTTTCGGTTCTCGAACAATTTGGTTCTCGACCGTTCTCCCGGAACGAATTATGTTCAAGAACCGAGGTATCACTGTACTTTTGTATTTTGCTTTGTGGAAGGATCAGCCCTTCCCCCAGTTATGGCTGCCTGCTGCACTGAATGAGTCAGCTTTTCATGTCATCACCTATATTTCTCTCCCCCTCACCATCCGTCTCTCTCTCTCTCCTTCCTTTTTGGAAGACAAGCGGGCCCTTTCAACACACTTTGTTCCCTGGTCGCCAGGCAAGTGGCTGTGAGCAGTACTTACTGCTCTTTTCCTTGGAGTGAGAGCCAGCCTCACCCCCGCCCCCCCGTTCCTGTAAGCAGGGGAGATTCAGGCGCTCCCTACCAGGTTTGTTGTGGCTTCTTCTTTGCTTCTTGGTTTTTGAAAGCTGTTCTTGTAGTCCAGATTTGGTTTTTCACGCTGATTGTTCATAAATTAGTTTATAATCCAGTTCAGTGGTGTGAGCTGGGAGTCTGTGCGTCTGCCTACTCCGCTGCCATCTTCAGGTGTCTCTTTCTGTGTTTTCTTATAGCTTGTTGAGTTTTTCTAAAACAGTTTTGAACTCTTTATCTGGTATATGTCCACATCTTTGGGTTTAGTTACCAGAAGATTGTTGTTTGATCCTTTAGTGGTGGTTTGTACTTTGAGGTTTTGTATCACTGTCTTTACATTTGAATCAGGAGTTACAGCCTCCAGAGTTAGTAACTGCTTTCAGAAAATACCTTCTGCTAACCTGTTTAAAGATTCTGAGACTGAGATCTTCTATAGGTGTACGTGCTCCAGGCTTCTTCCTCCCTTTTGTGACATAATTCTGAAGCTTGTATGCCTTCTCTGGATCCTGCAGTATACCTGCCAAGTACTGATAGCCTCTCTTTTTCTTCCCCTAAACAGGTGCTAAAGCTCAAGTTTGTGGTTTCTCCTTGGCCCCACAGTATATCCAAATTTCTAAGCTTTCTCACTAGCCTTTTGCCAAAGCCCACTCACACTGCCATTCAGAGCACATACAAGGAGCTGGCCACATAGTTGGGGGTGGGATTGACCCCCCCCATGGACCAGTTAGGAGGACCCACAGATGAGGTGTTCCCAGAAGCTTATACACAGACTTCCTGATGGACTCTGCAGTACAGTTAAGATCTACATCCCTTTAATTTCCTTGGAAAGTTCTTTCTGCTGCTCTACCTACCTGTTTCTGCCCCCACAATCATATAGCTCATGATTCAGTACTCTGGAGCGGGTGAGACAGAGATGAGTTCCACTGACAATGTCCCACACAGCTGGGGAAGCGGGTGCTCAGTTATACTATTTTCTTTCCCTTTCAGGATAAATCACAGGCCAAGAAATATCTTTCCTGGCCCTCGGCTATGCCACTTTGGGGAAGGGGTGATGTTGATAAAGTCAAATTGTTCCTCTTACCCACTCCAGTGCATTAAAATCATATGTTTTTTACTCTAGTGGAGCTCCAACCCCATTCTGTCCCCTCCAGTGACTACGGAGCTTCTGTTTTTCACAGCTGTCATAGTTGCGAGGTTGTTGGTTTTCAAGGGTGTTACAGGAATGGTGAGATGGAGGTGGACATAGGGCAAGTTAAAATGCCACAAACTCACTGATCTTACCAAGATTCATCAGGTTATCCTTGAATAAATGTTCTTAGTTACTTGCAAGCCTTTGGTTAATTTTCATAGTTCTAGAAAAGTTGGTTGTTACAATTTTTGTCAGTGTTCTCATTGCCTTTATGGAGGAAAGGATTCTCAGAGGTCTTCAGCATTCTAGAAATGCTTCTCTATCAAATATAATTTTACCAATCTATCACCTAATGATTCAACTAGATATTCTTTCAATTTTATCAAAACAAAGAATTGGTAGTGCCCTGCCCTGCAAAAGGATTTTATCACACAATCCTTAGGATATTTCACTTTCTTCATTACACAAAATTATACCAAAAAAGCTTTCCCAAATCCAAAATGCAGAAATTTAATTTGTATTCATTCTCTTTTACTTATAAATATCTGTTTAACTCAATCTAATCACCAAAGTTTGATAAAAATCAAAATATTAGCAAAAAAGATAGCTCCCTCACTTCTTTATAAAGAAAGAATGAATCTTCTCTAAAAATTAGACTCTACATTATTAGATGTTTTTAAAATCATTGAAGAATTAGCCATATACATTTGGTTTTCACACTTAAATCTTCAGTTCTGAACATCAAAGGATTCACTTCCAATACTCCCACCCTCCATTCTTTCAACTCATTGAACCAATCCCCCATGGATACCAAGGGACAACAGTACTAGATCTTTAATCACCAGGAAAAATAATTTTACAATTGTCTATTTGTTACTAATTAGTCAACACAAGTTTTTATATGAAAATAGTAAAGACTTTTTTCCATGAAATACAAGGATCTTTATATTTAATTTCTATTTTCAAGCCAGCAGATATTTGTTTTGCAATGTTGCAGTGGTTTTTAAAACCAGAGATTCTAAATTCTTTGAAGAATTTTAATAGCTCTTGATCATTTATCGTAATATCCATGTTTACACTTTTATGTTACCAGCAACATTTACTGCCTAAGTGGTGGCAGATTCTTGTACTCGTCCTCAGGCCAGAGAGTTAATATCTGTGCAGGTGCTTCAGGGACGAGCTCCAGGGGCTGATGAGCAAGCTGGCCTCCCACCACAGGTTCCAGTGTTGCCCCTATGTGGACACTGTTTTCCCAGGGCCAGATTCTGCTACAGCTGCCTCCATTAATCTGGGCTCAGGATCTGGTGAAGACAGTCCCTTCAGGGACCCCTGAGGCCTTAGATAGCCCCAGTTGTATGTGCCTGGCATCCAGGCCAACTGCTCAGCATACATGGTGCCCACTGCTGCCTGACTGATCTCCTGCACATTTCATTGTTCCATTGGACTTCACTTACAAAACACAAGTTAAAAGATAGAATTATTAAGAATTCCAAGGTGGTGAGAGCAGAGCATTAAACCAAATCTTAAGGGAACAGGCTTTATAAAATTCACAGGTCACACACCCATGAAATCACTCCTGAATCCAGTCATTCTTTCTCAACCCCGGGTGATTGTGCTCATCAGAGTGGACTACCTTTGGGTTTAACTACATGAGATTCTGGTTGAGCTCATGAAAACAAAAATGACAAGTTATATTAGCACCAGAGTAGGTCCTTACCAAGGTCTGGCATTCTCAAGCACAGAAGGTCATATCCTCCCCTTGGCACTCCAGTGCTGGGGAACTCCAGTTCTGAGCTGTTTCTATATCTGCTTTCAGCTGTACTCTCCTTCCTGGGAGACCTAGCAACTGGAGTAGTGGGAGAAGGAGTGATGACAACAAAGAACTTGTAAATTGCTCAGTTAAAGCCGTGTTGCTCAAATAACAGTCCCAGATGGGTCTAGTTTAGGGTGAGGTAGGGTGTGCTCTGCTCCACATAGTTATTCAAAGATCCAAGTTGCTGGTAGCTCCAACATCCTCAACTGGCGGCTTCAAGGTCATTGCAGGCATTGACATTAATGGCAAATGGAGGTGCACACCTATTCCAGCGCTTGGAGGTGATACCGATCACTTTCCATTCAATTTCAATAGCCAGAACTCAGGAATACCGTCATACCTAAGTACACCAGGGCTGGGAAATGTAGCCTAATTCTGTACACACTATGAAGAATAAATGTTGTTAAGAGTCCCCTTCTAGCCTCTGCCACAAGAAATTTGCAAATATGGGAGATTTGGAGTAAAATGTGTATAATGTATCCCCAGCCCTTCTAAGACAGGTCTGCTGCAGCAGACTTCCCTGAGAAGCTGCTTTCTAGCTGTGACCCCTTGTACTCCTTGGTTGTTGGGTTCACATTATAGCATACATTCTGGGAAGACCATGGGTGGGGCATCCAACATCAAACAAGGGCCAAGCTGACTGACATTTCTCATGATAAATGATCAACGTGGCTTTTGCACAACTCTGTCTTGAGTGTACTAGTGTAAATCAGTTGCTCACAGTTAAGTTGACTATCAGTGTTCTACATGTGTAGCTCAGAAATACCAAATTGAGGTCATTGAGATCATTCTAACCTTCTGCTTCTCTCTCATTAAACAAGAAATTCAACATTATAAATAGTAAACAAATTGAGTATGTAGCATTAAATATACAATGCCAGAAGGCTTATTTGAAACACATGATTTGATTAATTTTGGTGAAATTTAATCTGGTTCTTCATGACACATAGGAGAGCTATGACTAGGGCAATAATCCTTCCCCATTTCACATTGTCAGTATTTTAGAGCAGTGGTCCCCAACCCCCAGGCCGCAGACTGGTACCAGTCCGTGGGCCATTTGGTACCGATCCGCAGAGGAAGAAAAAATAACTTACATTATTTCCATTTTATTTATATTTGAGTCTGAACAATGTTTTATTTTTTAAAAATGATCAGATTCCCTCTGTTACATCTGTCTAAGATTCACTCTTGACGTTTGTCTCAATCACGTGATACGTTGCTGCTAAAATTAAACCCATAAACTAGCAAAATGAGTGAAAAACAAAATTCCATTGAAAGTTTTTTTGTGAAATGAAAAAGGGCCAGTGAGGAGACAGAAGAAGAACCTACAACCTCAAAGAAAAAGAAGGCTTCATTTAACAGACAATACCAGGAGTCCTACTTGAAGTGTGGATTTATCGCAACTGGTGATTCTTGCGCACCAAGGCCGCTCTGCATAATATGTGGTGACTGGCTAAGTAATGAGGCAATGAAGCCTTCAAAACTGCTTCACCACTTGGAGACCAAGCACCCTACTTTAAAAGACAAGCCTTCTGAGTATTTTGAAAGAAAAAAGCATGAACAAGAAGGACAGAAACAATTACTGGTGGCCACTACATCAATAAATGCGAGTGCACTGAGAGCATCATACTTGGTGGCTAATCGTATTGCTAAGGCTAAGAAGCCATTCACCATTGGTGAAGAATTGATCGTTCCAGCCACTAAAGACATTTGTCATGAACTTCTAGGAGAGGCCGCAGTTAAAAAGATAGCACAGATGCCTCTTTCGGCTACCACCATCACACAGAGCATTGAGGAAATATCAGAGGACACTGAATCACAATTGTTGGAAAGGATTAATAAATCACTGTGGTACACTCTCCAGGTTGATAAATCTACAAATATTGACAACAAGGCAATGCTACTTGTTTATGTGCGTTATCTTTATCAAGAGGATGTGCATGAGGATATGTTATGTGCACTATCATTGCCAACCAAAACCACAGCCGCAGAACTATTTAAATCGCTGAATGACTATATATCAGGAAAACTGAAATGGTCTTTTTGTGTCGGCATATGCACAGATGGAGCTGCTGCCATGACCGGAAGGATGTCTGGTTTAACTACTCAGATTAAGGAGGTTGCACCTGAATGCGAGTCTACGCATTGTGTCATTCACAGGGAAATGCTGGCTAGCCGAAATATACCACTGGAACTTAACAGCATATTGAATGATGTCATTAAAGTTATTAACCACATCAAAGCACATGCCCTTCACTTGCGCCTGTTCGAGCAATTTTGTGAGGAAATGAAGTTGGAGCACAGACACCTTCCCTTATACACAGAAATAAGGTGGCTATCCCAAAGG
Source organism: Saccopteryx leptura (assembly GCF_036850995.1). NCBI lineage: Eukaryota > Metazoa > Chordata > Mammalia > Chiroptera > Emballonuridae > Saccopteryx > Saccopteryx leptura. The sequence goes on along the minus strand of NC_089504.1, from coordinate 44,655,143 downwards.
AGGTCCCTGGCCAGAGTGTTTGAATTACAAGAGCCGCTGCAGAGATTTCTCTCAGAAACAATGTCACTGCTAGCAGCACATCTCAGTGATGAGGAATGGGTCGCAAAACTCGCTTACTTGTGCGACATATTTAACCTCCTCAATGAACTCAATTGGTCACTTCAGGGGAAAATGACAACTGTCTTCAAGTTGGCAGATAAAGTAGCTGCATTTAAAGCCAAACTGGATTTGTGGGGATGACGCATGAACAGGGGTATATTTGACATGTTTTAAACATTCGCAGGAATTTTGGAAGAGACTGAGCCCAAGCCTTCATTGTCCCAGCTGGTGCACGATCACCTGTATTTGCTTTTAAAAGAGTTTGAACACTACTTCCCAACCACAAAAGACCCATGAATTGCCAAGGAATGGATCTGCGATCCATTTTTTAACAAACCAGGTGAATCCAGCGTGTCTATGCAAGAAGAGGATCAACTACTGGAGATGGCAAATGACGGCGGCCTTAAAAATATGTTCGAGACTACAGCTCTGCCAGTGTTCTGGATTAAAGTCATGGCAGAATACCCCGAGATCGCCACAAAAGCACTAAAAACCCTGTTGCCATTTCTGACATCCTATTTGTGTGAAGCGGGACTTTCTGCAGTGACAGCAACCAAAACAAAATTACGGAATAGACTGGACATAAGCAACACACTTCAGGTGTCATTGTCTCCCATTACCCCTAGGTGGGACCGTCTCGTTGCAGAGAAACAAGCTCAGGGCTCCCACTGATTTAGCGTTATGGTTGTTGAGAGATAGGCTGCTATCTCTCATTCTATATAAACATTATAATAAATAACCCTTAACTTACAATATTCATAACAATGGTGAGTTGTATTTTTCATGCACTTTATATTTGTTTTGTGTTGTATCTTATTTTTAAGGCATGTTTAAATGTTACCATAGCGACTGGAAAGTGTTTGGAGGCAGAGATGATGTTATTCATGTTATGTTGTTGGTGCGATGTTAAGAGGATGCTTCTAATAAAGTTGCATACAAGTACACAGTGGATTCATGTTTATTTTTATTGTCGTAGGTTCATGATTGGTAGCGAGCCTGAACCTGTCATATTACATATTAATGTCAGACATGAAACGTTGTCAAAATAACAAATTTAAATACAGCCTGAATAATGAGGACATGCTCGTTCCTCCTTTAACTTAGCCCAATAAATATCGTAAGTTTGACAATTATATTTTAAAATACCACAGTTTTTATGCCGGTCGCATAATTTTATTTTGTGCATTTATCCATCCCACCCTAAAGGCCGGTCCGTGAAAATATTTTCTGACATTAAACTGGTCCGTGGCCCCAAAAAGGTTGGGGACCACTGTTTTAGAGGACCAAGCTGGAAGAATTATTGAAAGAGGGCATCTAGCTGATCAGGCAGAGCTTTATGGCAGAGTATCTGGAACAAACCTAGTTGACTTCTGTTATTGTGACATATTCACTAAGAATACCCCTTTCACTCTCAAAGAGTTTGATTTGTACAATAAATTATACAGTAATCCTATGACCAGGGGGAAGTACCTTTATGTGCCCACCATTGTTTGCAACTTTGCTTAACCAGCCCCTCAGGGTGTCAGGACACTGAGACTGGTTCAGGATGGAGAAAGCTGCTTCACCCCCAGGAAATTACAGGAGACTGATGTTTAAACCAGGACACTGAGTTTTTAACTTATGAAGAATGTGACTGCCAAGCAGAGTGGAAACTAATTTTGGCTTGTCAGTGTGTTTTCTTCCTTGAAGGGTACTTTTCTTGGAAAACTCGAAGTCCCTGTAATTATCAAAATCATAGTTCTTATACCTGAGGAGACTCAAAGTGATCAATGTTAGTTGGAGGAGCTGCTGTAATGTGCAAGACTTGTTTCAATACTTGGTACCCACACCAAGCATATCCTTTGTCCTACTAAGAGTTTACCTTTACAACCAGAAAAGTGGCCCTGGTTCTCTTTCCAAAGTGATTTTGGGGTAAGCGTCAGCTATAGGGAAAGAATAGGAATGTGTGGTTCCAATCAATCGTCTCTCCTAATATTAAGTCACAAGTTCCCCCACCCTCCCATTTGCAAGGCCGTCGGGGTGGATATTAGTGGCAGACATCCCCTGGTGTCTGAGGGTCAGCCAGGAGCAGCCTTCTCCACTTGTTTCTTGCGACATTGGAGGTTGCAGAGATCCTAGCCATCCTTGAGCATTCTTGGTATATGAACCATGCCCTCCCACACACACCCCAGTTCCCAATAAACAGCAGATACAGTGGCCAGAGGAGGACTAAAATCAGTTTTATTAATGGATTGGAGAACACAGCTGGGATCTGAGGCCCAAGTGAGGCTTCTTTCGTCCTCTCTGAAGTGACGACAGCTGAGCCCACTGGGCAGGGTTCGGCAGACTTACCCACCCCATCACAGACGAGGCTGGACCGTGGGAGCAGAGTCCTGGCTGGGCCACCACGGGCAGGTCTGTTTACTGCTTGGTCTGTTACTGCATGGAGACTGGAAGCCCAAACGCAGGTCCAAGAAAGAGAGAGAGAGAGAGAAGCAGGAGGACAAGTAAGCAGGGACTTTTAGCACATTATCTCCACCCAGAAGAGAAAGATGGCCCAAAGAGTCAAATTCATCAGCCACCATCACCCCCAGGCTATCCCAGAGGTAGAAGCTGCTTCCCAGTACTTTCCTTCCAAGCTGCAATGTGGTTAAGAGAGTTTTCCCATTTGGCTGAGCAAGAAAGGAATAAGGAAAAGGATTTCTGCCAAGAGGTAAGGTTGGGTCAGGAGCCTGGACCACTCAACAAATAAATGGCCACAGCCATTATGTGAGCCTTCCAGGCTGCAGATACCTAAAAAAAAAGTACTGGGTACAGCTGCCAGAATTGGGACTGTAGGACCATGTCACCTCATGCCTGAACACTAAGCACTGACTTCCTTTTCTGGCCTGTACTCTAGAGCCTGGACCTCTGAGGACTGCTGAGTAAGAACTTGAGAGACTTCCTGCAACTTCCCGGGCCCCCAATGGGTGAAATGGATGAAGGGGATCAAAGGTACAAATGTCCAATTATAAGATAAATAAGTCCTGGAGATGTAATGTCCAGTATGGTGACTACAGTTGATAATACTGTAGTGCATATTTGAAAGTTGCTAAGAGAGATATTAAAAGTTCTCATCACAAGAAAATTGTAACTATAAGGTGATGAACTTTGCTATGAATACAAATATCAAATCATTATGTTGTATACCTAAAACTAATACAATGTCATACATCAGTTATATCTCAATAAAACTGAAAAAAAATCTTGACAGACTTAAGAAGTCACTACAGCTGGGGTGCCATTTGACTGGATATACATGGCTCCTATATAGTAAAGAGAGTCCCTTTGCTTCATTCAGCATAACACTCTCTGATCTGACTGTCAGCTGTGGAGCTGTTAGCTCTGTGACAAACCGAAGCACAGAGGACCCGCTGTATGCGAGAGAGGAAGACAGTAAAATAGGAAGAGTGTTCTAGGCCCCGGAACAGGAAGGAGAAGGTCAATGGCAAGTGCTGCAGAGTCAAGTCTAACATAGCTCTTTCTAGCACAGGAAGACACCCTTTTCTGGCCAGAAGTGGTGACGTACTGATTTCTGCCACTCGAAAATCCTTCCTCCTACCTGTCATGCAGAACACTCCTGTTTTTTCTAATTCTCTACTTCTTAGTGCCATAGCTCTCTCTTACATTTGGATGCATTTCCAGAATGCTCAATAGCCTGAGTGGCTTCTTCAGAAGATGACTCCCATCCATTGCCTATGATTATTTCTTTCATATTATCACTATTCAAGGGGGACCCTATTTCATTTTCCTAGATGGCACCTTTCTGTAGTTTCCAACAGCTATTTATACAACTTTGCTTTGAATAAAACTAAATGATTGCAGAACCAACTTTCCCCAGAGTACTTTTATTAGGGATTTCTGCCACCATAGTAACATATAAAACAATCTGAATGTTGACATAGAAATGCAAATTTCACTATACAAAGATAAGGCTCCAATCATAGGTAACATGGCCCCCATATCTCTAATATTTCAGTGAAATCAATTTATTTTAAATACTTCCCAGAGTTGATTTTATAAATATTAGACAAGCCACAAAATATATTCCAAATACATAACATTTTACAATATGTTCCAAGCACAGACAGAAACACGATACTTTACCTACATATTTTTCATGATCCAACTTGCATTAACACTAAAGACAAGACTGTGTGTGTATATATAGTGCCATATATATGTGTATATATAACTAAAAATGTATACACAGTGATCTTCATAGAAAGTTGAAACCTTTTAGACTGTTTTATCCACCATCATATCTAAGAGAAAAAAGGAATAGTTATGCCACAAATTCCTCAATTATGGAAAAGTAAGCACAACTGTGTATGAAAGGCATATCAGTGGTGTGTACACAAACACATGTAAATTCATATATAAACACATATATACCAATCGTATGGAACATACATATACTCACACACTTGCTTTGCACTCTGTATCTCACTATAATATGTATTTTCCATCTTGGAAGCAGTCTTCATTCAGGCAACTGGTGACTGTCTTCTACCAAACTTAAGTGGTATCTCTAAACAGGCTCTTATTCTAGCCCAACAAAATGACATTTCAGGATCTCAGTTTTACTTTTTGAGACTATTGTGTAAAGTCAGCAGACCCTATCTTTTCAACTCCTCCACTTAAAAACATTTCTATTCAATGATGGAGTTTTTGCCTAAGAGAAAAGAGATATTAGCTAGAATGTTAAAAAATACATTTATTACTTTTTAACATAAATCTTCATGGTTGGAATATGTGTGGTATTTATCCTACCCATATTTTTCAAATGTTTTATGATGGACAATATATTACTTCCATAATTAAAAAATATTACCTAATAATATTTTAAGAGGATGAAGGTTAGATGATTTTTCATGGTTAGAAATCGAGCATAATTAGAAGGGGGACTAATTTATTGAAGAGTACACTAGAGGGTCCTTTAATCAGAAGGGACCTCAAAGTCACATGAGAAAAAGGGAAAAAGAACTTCAATTTCAAAGCTGGCCATTTGCAAATCTCCAAAATAAATGATAGAAAATATATTTGTATACTGTTATCAAATTTCAAGTATTAAACATCAAAACACAAAATAAATTACCAAAAGCACATGAGAAAGGATGCCCTATAAACTTAATAGCAAATGTGTATTATAATTTGCTTGCTGAAGGCTTCATGAGCTGACTTCTAAGACTTACTTTCAAAATTAAATAGATAATACAGCACTCAAAGTTCTATGAATAAGTAGGACTGGAATGGCCAGTTGGGAAATTGTGCTGATGTAAAGCAGCAGTGTCTGTTGAAGTTCGGGAGAGATTACAGGAAGCCCAATCTCCTTGTAAATGAAGGCAATGGAACATTTTCAATTTGTGGAGAAATCCCAAAGCTCCATACTCTTACCTGCCTCACTTCTATCACAGAATTGGTCAGTATGCTGCATGGGATGGTAGAGAGCCTTTCTGTTATGGATTTAATGGTATGAAGGAAGGTATTAGAATGTTTGTCCCCTCTACTGAGCCTCACTACTTCACCCAAGCTGCAGTGGCATATTATAGAATGAGTCCCCTCTACTTTCTAAATGAGAGCCCCAATTATGAATGAGTTAAGGTCTTAAATTTAATTTTCTAAAAACAAAAAACTTAAGAAAACCAGGGGCGGAAAGGAGTATGATGATGACCACAAAAGATCATCGACATTTATCAAAAGACCAAAATCCATTCTCTCCACCCCCCGCCCCACCCCTCTCTCATACAAACACTTCTTTTGAAGTTTCTTCCACAGAATCACAATGAATGGCATGAGGGACCAAAAAAATGTGCCTTCAAGTTTCTTCACTTCTCCTTAGGTCCACTTAAACACGTTTATGTCAACGTGGACAGCACGCACGCTGTCCTTGACATTATCCAGGCTTTGCATCACTATCACTGCCATGAAATAGATCCTTTTCCTACCACCACTTGCCTACCAGCCTCACCAAAACCTTTTTTGCTACTTGCCATTTGTCCAGTTCCCATCGGCTTCCACTCTTGGGTTAATGTACAATAACATGCAACTAACTAGCATATCTTTTCACTTTTTTTCTTTAAAATCTCACTTTCCTTTGAAAATGTTCCACTTCCCTAGCCAAAAATATATGGACAGAATGAAAATGAAAGTAACAAATCACCTTGTCCAAATACTTTGAAAAATGGACCACCCTATGTCCATTTGATGCTCAGTTCCTACATCCTCCAGTTCCATCACTTGTTACAGGAGCGTACTTACTAAAGCCTTTCTACCTGTTTTCTATCTCATATGCAGCTAACAACAAGTTATGGGATTTTTCAGCCAAAAATATTTTAAAAAACAAACCAGTGCCAAAACGTTAAAAAATTACCAACATACCCTTTGTGCATTAGTTTTACAGTCTGTACAATTACATAACTCCAGGAGGCTTTTTTTTTTGTTTTGCTAAAAATTTACCAAAATATTCTGAACACATAAAAATATTAAAAACAAAAACCCAGCATAAATTTAGTTGTATAGGCATTGGTTAAAGGACATTATTTTCACTAAGGATTATATTCAAAGACTTTCTCTTGGATTTTTACTAAACTTCTGATTCTGAACCTTATAGCTTGTAATGATGCTAACTATTAAGAAGGAGGAGGACCAATTAGCTCAATGTAGTATGTATTATGATATAATAGATAAAGAGTATGCCTGTGATAAAACAAACAAAAAAAAATCAACATTTTTGGTTAAAGGCCATCTTCCTGGCCAATAACTAAAATTACTGTATTTGATTTAAACTTATATAAGTGCCATGAATTATGGGAAGCTAACTTAAAGGTTTAAATAATCAGTTTTGCATAAGGAACACGTGCTGATGGCTCATGACCATTCAGAACCAGGCATTTGCTGAAAAAACAAATCGCTAGTATTGAATATAGCCCTTAGTTGTGTTAGATAGGGACTTTATGAGCAGCCCAGCATGTAGAGAAGGAGGTTGACTTTTCCAACCACCCACTCCTTGAGAGGACAATAATACTCATAGTGAAACTGCTCAAACTCAGGCGTCTGGCGGATTTCACATAAGAAGGAGAGATCAATACCTGACTCCAAAAGGAGGAGGAGCAGGGGGAATACAAAGAGCAGCAGCCCCAGGCCCACCACAAGGAGCCTGGAAAAACTCTTGACCAGTGGGTTCACCCGAATGTGGCTGCTCAGAATGTCATAGCTCCACGACAAAGCTCGGTGAGCCTCCTTCAGCTCCTCTTCTTCAGCCATCAAAAAGGCATTTTCATCTGCTTCTAGTTCCTCGAATGAATCTGTGTCTTCTCTTTCCAACTCATGCCTAGATGGACAGTCAAAGAGCATGTCAATCTCGTCATCATCAACCGGGGTGGGCAGCAGGCTGGCGCTTGGGTTGTATGCCAGTTCAGAGATAGTCAAAGGCTCTTCTTTTATTTTATCTTCCTCTTCACTTGGGGGTTCTTCATACTCCCGGACGTCCTTCACTGGTGAGCTGGAGATCAGGGGGACAGAAATGTCATCTTCTTTTGCCAAAGGAATACCTGTGAAGAGACATTTTTTTTAAATTCAGGTTTTCTTTTTTCACAAAGATCTGCAGATGAGAAAAAAACAGAAAAAAAACCCCACACCTCAAGTGGTTGATAATATTTACATTTACCTGTGCAATTATGACCTTCCAGCTTTCAACTTTGGTCATTTGCAAGAATAAAATGACAATAAATCACTATTATATTATAATTTTGAGTCGTGTCTTTTAGTAGTCAACACTGTCAAAGTATTATAGTAAAGTTATAGAATCTCCAATTAAAATTATAGAATTATCCAATTATCACTTTATTATATATTGTTTTCTAGTCTTAATTCTAGGCAAAATTTTGTGGTTTCTAATTTAAGTAACTACAAATATGTGCACAAACTTGCATCTTGCTTTTACTTAACTTTAACTTAAATATTTTGTGTTGGAATAAACTCCCATTTGGTATTTTTAAAGGTTGCCAAACTCTGATTAGTTCACACAACATCAGTTGCCTGTCGGCAAACATTTAGATTGCTTCACAATTGTAAAACAATAAAATGCTATAAGAGACACTTTACATATAAATCTCCTCCCCCCCCCCCCCCCCCGCTCTTGTTTTCTAGTTCTTGTTCTCCAAAGGAAACCTGCTTTGTCAGAAGGTATGAATACTATTTCCTAAAGTTTTTTGGAAGAGAGGTGTCTCAACTCCTCATTTTACAGTGGGAAATCTGGTTATTGACTATCAGCCTAATGCCAGCTCTCCTAATTTTGAGCCTTGGGCACTAATTGGGAAATAAAAGCAGGATCAAAGACATGTTCTCCAGGATGGTTCTTTAGTAACAAATTTGTAACCATATGTATTAGGTAATTATAAACTAGCTTTTAATGAATACATTGAAGAGGAATTTTTCCTGCTCTTCACCAGGCTTGGGAAGCAACTTCATACCTCCACTTACTGCTGAGTACAGAACCCAGTCCTAACTGTCTAGTAAGCCTGGCCAGAGAATACAGGCAACCACAGAGCCCTTCCTCTAGCTGCAGTTGGATAGAACCAAGGCCAGCAGTCCTATGCAACTGTTCTCATCCAGTGACCCACATCCTCAATCCATGACCTCAGAGCTTGAACTGTTGCCTCACCCCAAAATAAGAGACTCTAATAGCAGATGCTATCTACCCAAGGACTTTACCAGCAGACACCTCTGGAAACCCAAACTGAGCTGACTGGTGAAGAACTCCATGCCAAAGTGAATCTGCAAAGTCTGGAAAAGAAGATCATGAACTCAAATATGCAGATAGCAACATAAGGAATTAAGGATCATGAAGAATTAGGTAAATATGATATCACCAAAAGAAATCAATAAAGCAGTAGTACCTGACCCTAAAGAAATGGAGATCTATGACCTTTTAGACAAATAATTCAGAATAATTCTCATAAAGAAGTTTAGGAAACTACAAGAACACAAAGACAGGCAGCTAAACAAAATTAGGAAAACAACGAGAAGAATTCAGTAGTAATCACCAAAAGCATACTTAACCATCCAGAAGAAGCAGCAACCTGAAAGATAGGATGTTTGAAATTATCCAGTCTGAGAAGCAAAAAGTAACAGGACACTATCATGAAAACATAAAGTAGTGTAAAACTCACTGGTAATGATAAAAATATTGTCAAAGTAGATTCTGTAATATGGTAATGGTGGTGTGTTATTTATTTACAAATATAGTTTAAAAGTTAAAAAGCAAATGTGACAATAACCATAACTACAATAATCGGTTATTAGATACACAGTATAAGAAATGGTAAATCAATAACCTAAACAACAGAGGGGTGAAGTAAAAATGAAAGTATAGGAAATGTATTGAAGTTGCTATTAACATAAAATATTATAATTTCAAGATATTTATGTAGGCCTCTTGGTAACCACAAGAGAAAAACCTGTGACAGGCATGCAAAGAAACATGATAAAGAAGTCAAAGCATACTGATACAACAAGACATCAACACACTGAAGAAAAAGAAAAAAAGACAGCAGGATAAGAAATAAGGAACAATGGAACCACAAAACAGCCTCAAAACAGTTAACCAATTACAATAGTAAGCCCTTATTTATCAATAATTACTTTAAATGTAAACAGATTAAATTCTCTAATCAAAAGACACAGAATAAATAAAATGGCTGAATGAATTAAAAAATAAGATCCAATAATATGTTGTCTACAAGAGACTCACTTTACTCTAAAAGACCCAGAGAGAGAAGGGATGGAAAAAGATATTTCAAGCAAATGGCAACCAAAACACAGGGGTAGGTAGAACTGTATCAGACAAAGTAAACATTAAGCTAAAATCAGTAAAAAAAAAAAGATAAAGGTCATTATATAATTATAAAGGGGTTCATACATCAAGAAGATATAATAATTATAGATATTTATGTGCAACTGTGTCAAAACTGTTAGGACTCATTAACATAGTACAGGCTTGTCAGATGATGCTGAAATTTTCCTCTAGCCAGGTACATACACACAGGGGAGTTCACCTTAATGAGTCCTCCAGCTTATTAATAGTAATGAAAGAAATTACTGCATATGAATGTATAAAATCTATTTTTTCTTTATCAAGGGAAAAATAAATTTATATGCCCAACATCAGAGCACCTAAATACATAAAGCAAAAATTAACAGTTACAAGGAGAAATAAACAATAATAATTATTACTAAGAGATTTCAGTACTCCATTCTCAACATTGGACAGATCATCTCCAGAAAATAAGGAAGCAGTGAATTTGAACAATACTGTAGACCAAATGGCCCTAAAAGACATTTACAGAACATTTTATCTGACAACAGCAGAATACACATTCTTCTTCAGTGCACATGGAGCATCTAGGACAGTTTATATGTTCGGCCACAAAAATATTCTTAGAAAATTCAAGAAGATTGAAATCAATAGCAAGAGGAAAACTGGAACATTCACAAATACATAGATATTAAAAACCACTCTCCTGTAGAACCAGTGAATCAAAGAAGAAATTAAAGGATAAGTAAAAAGTATATTGAGACAAATGAAATTGGAAACACACCATACCAAAACTTACAGGATGTAGCAAAAGCAGTTCCAAGAGGAAAGTAAGTAGTAATAAACACCTACTGTAAGAAGCAAGATCCCAAATATATAACCTAACTGTGCCTCGTGGAAGTAGAAAAAGATGCCCAAAGGGAGCAAAAGGAAGGAAATACTAAAAACAAGAGAAGAAATAAATAGTTGACAGGAAAACAGAAAATATTAACCAAACTGAGCATTGGTTCTCTGAAAAATAAATACATCTTTTTTTAGACTAACCAAGGAAAAAGGAAAATCAAGTAAACAAAATTATAAATGAAAAAGGAAACATTACAAGTCAAATACAAAGAATCATAAGAGCCAACTATGAATAACTATGTACCAACAAACAGGACAACCTAGAAAATATGGAAACTTCTTATTCAACCTACCAAGATTGAATCAGGAAGAAATAGAAAATCTGAATAGACCAATTACTAGTAAGGCAATTGAGTCAGTAAATTCTCCAATGAAGAGAAGTCCTGATATCAGGTTGCTTCACTGATGAATTTTACCAAAAATTTCAAGAAGAATTAATATTAAACCTTCCCAAACTCTCCCAAAAGAACAAGGAAGGGGGAACACTCCCAAATTTATTTTATGAGGCCAACATTACCTTGATAACAGAGCCAAAAAAAAAAAAAAAAACTAGCAGAAAAGAAAACTACAGACCAATATCTCTAATAAAATAAATGCAAACATTATCAATTTAGAAAACCAAAGTCAACAGCACATTAAAATGATCATTCACTATGATCAAGTGTGATTTATACCTGCAATGCAAGGATGGTTCAGTGTACACAAATCAATGTCATACATCACATTAATAAAATGAAAGAAAAAATATGTGATCAAATTAGGCATAGAAATAATGTACCTTAGCATAATGAAGGCCATCTATGATAAGCTCACAGCTACCATCATACTCAATGGTGAAAGGTTGAAAACTTTTCCTCTAAGGTTGAGAACAAGACAGAGTGCCTGCTGTCACCACTACTACTCAACATAGTACTGAAAGTACTTGCCAGAGTAATCAGGCAAGAAAAAGAAAAAAAAGGCATGAAATGGGAAAGGACAGTAAAATTTTCTCTATTTGCAGATGACATAATTTTATATACAGGCATACCTAATTTTATTGTGCTTTGCTTTTTTGTGTTTCGTAGATAGTGCATTTTCATCAACATTGAGGCAAGAGCCTCCACCAGCAAAAAGATTACAACTTGCTAAAGGTTCAGATGACAGTAAGCATTTTTAGCAATAAAATATTTTTTAATTAAGATATGTACATTTTTAAGATATAATTCTGTTGATTACTATAGGCAGAGTGCAGAATGCATTCCTAGCAGCTGTGGCTGATGCAATGCTGTGAGAACACTTCAGCACCTGAAACCCTCCTAGGCACACCCAGGAGGGAGCTCGCCCACTGTAAGGAAGTAACTCAGCACCAACCAGACAGCTCCCTGACCTTCTCAGCCATTGGCTGTGAAGGACATGCTGTAACGCCCTATAGGATGAACCTGTGTATATAAGCTAGCTTACTTCCTGAATAAATCGGATCTGCATCACTGAACCTGGTCTCTGGAGTCGGGTGTCTGTGTCTCAGTTGTCCTCACCTTGGTGGGCCTTGTCCAAAGTATACTTAATAGACTGTAGTATAGTGTAAATGTAACCTTTATATGCACTAGGAAACCAAAAAGTTCATTTGACCCTCTTTATTGTGATACTTGCTTTATTATGATGGTCTAGAACAAAACCTGCAGTCTCTCTGAGGTATGCCTGTATAGAAAATTCTATAGATTCCACCAAAAGACTTTAGATCTAATCAACAAATTGAGTACAGTTGTAGGATACAAAATTAACATACAAAAATTGGTAGTATTTCTATACTCTTAACAGTAAATTATCTGAAAAGAAAAACAATCCTACTTGCAATAATATCAAAAACAGTAAAATATTCAGAAATTAAACTGAACCAAGGAGGTGAAAGATCTCTACTCTGAAAACTACAAGACATTAATGAAAGAAACCGAAGACACATAAATGTAAAGGTATCCTGTGTTCATGGGTCAGAAGAATTAACATTGTTAAAATGTCAGTACTACCAAAAGCCATCTATAGAGTCAATGTAATCCCTATCAAAATTTCAATGGCATTTCTATAGAAATAGAAAAAATGATCCTAAAATTTATATGGATACACAAAAGACACCGAGCAGCCAAAGAAATCTCGAGAAAGGTAAACTCAGTGGAAGTCATCACACGTCCCGATTTCAAACTATATTATCAAGCTCTAGTAATCAATAATATGATACTGGCATAAAAACAGACAAATAGATCAATGGAACAGAACAGAGAGCCCAGAAATAAACAGAAACATTTACAATGAACTGATATTTGACAAGGGAGCCAGGAATACTAAATGGAGAAAAGACATTCTCTTCAATAAATAGTACTGAGAAATTTGAATGTTCACATTTAACAGAATAAAACTAGACCCCAATCTTACACCACTTAAAAAGACTATCTTGAAATGGATTAAACAGGTAAATATAAGAGCCTAAACCATGAAACTCCTAGAAGAAAACATAAAAAAAAGCTTCTTGACATGGGTCTTGCAGTGATTTGCTGGATATGACACACAAAGCACAAGCAACAAAATACAAAATTAACAAGCGGTATTATATCAAACTAAAAAGCGTCTTCAAAGCCAAAGAAACAAAGTGAAAAGACAAACTACAGAATGGGAACAATTATTTGCAAACCATATATCTGATAAGGGGTTAATATCCAAAATATATAGAGAACTATATTATTAATCCAATTTTTTAAAAAAAATGCAAAAGACCTGAGCCACATAGATGTCCTGCTGTTCCTCAAACATTCTAGCCATGCCCCCACCAAAGGGCCTTTGCACTTGCTGTTCCTCCTGCTCAGAGCACTCTAGCTGCAGAGAGGTTCATACTTTTCTCCCCCTTTGCAGGTCTTTAAACAAACATCACCTCCTCAGTGAGGCCTTCCTAGCCACACCATGTAAAATTTCAGTCCCTATCCCCAGCACTCTTTCTTCCCCAACCTCATTTTTTTTTTTTTGAAAAGTCCAAGATACAAGGGCAAAAAATAGAGCACTAGCAAAAGGTAAAGCCAATAGCTTCTGGAGAAGACAATTACAGTAACTAATCCAGGGTCACCAAGACCAGTGCCTCCATCTGCTAGCCAGTTGCCTAATGTGTATAAATGTGGACCAGGTATGGGACTATAGGGAATGGTGGTGAGTGGGGGAAAATTGACCATGTTGAGCTCCACCTGGAAGTTTTAAAGTTCAGATTTTAAGAGATATCCAGTCAATACAAAATGTCCCTGTGGGTCTTTTTAGGCATACAGGCTGCTAATCTATAGGTGCTGCTATAATAAAATCAGCTTTGGATTCCTGATGTTTCAAGTTTCAGTACTTTGATCTCAATAACAGAAGTTATCACTTTTCTGAAAAGGAGGAGATAGGTGAGGAAATAAATGCTTTTTTTTCCTCTCAGATTTTCCAACCATTAGTGTTAGATGTACTAGCAGGCGTCCCCACACTATGGCCCAGAGGCTGCATGCAGCCCCCTGAGGCCATTTTTCCGGCCCCCTGCCGCACTTCCGGAAGGGGCACCTCTTTCATTGGTGGTCAATGAGAGGAGCACTGTATGTGGTGGCCCTCCAACGGTCTGAGGGACAGTGAACTGGCCCCCTGTGTAAAAAGTTTGGGGACCCCTGTGCTAGAGTATCATATCACCGCCCCCTCATCTCTGTGCTCAAACTATAAGGCATCTGGGAGAGGAGACCAGACAAAGGTTAGATAACCTTGGGTTTAAATCCAAGCTCTGCCACTTATTTTGAGACTTTAGTAATTAAGTAACTTTTCATTAAAATCACTTAATATTCTTGGAGCTCAGTTTACTTAACTACTACACAAGAGCAACACCTACTTCATAAGGTTTCAAGGAGGGTTACATGAAATTATGGAGGCCTAAGTGATATTTACAGGGGAAAAAATGCTATAGAAATGAGGTGTTGCTAGCTTACCAAAAACATCAGGCTATCTTTGCTCTATTATCAAGCAATATCATTTTATCAACAAGTAGCTTGGTTTTCTAACAAGTCCACTCTTATGGAGTATAAGGAAAATTATACTTGGTTATTCATATTTTCTTAATTTTATTTACATGATAGATGCCCAAAGTTTCCTACACACCTTTTCTGGTGAATTCTAACAAAAACATCCAAGGATATCAGAAACACAAAATTAATAAGATTATCTAAACCGCTCCATTAAATTTATTATACTTTAATCGCGTTGAGAAGCCTCTTGAATATATTCACAAAACTCAAAAGCTGAAAGGTTTTTTTAAGGACTGAAATGACAGTGATTTAGGAAGAGGAAATTGCTTTCAATTATACAGCCCAATTAAAATTAGATAATAGCTATAAAGTTTCTGACACAAAGGAAATGTTCAATAAATGTTAACTAGTATAATTAAAGTTTAGTATAGTGATAAAACTGTTTTTATACCATTGTTTTCATTCTTCAGTTTGAAGAAATGCTTTATAAAGTGAAATAGAATCAAAAGCTGGAAAAGACGGCCCATTGAGGACGGGTGGGCAGTGTGCCTGCCATGTCCAGTCAAGCGGTATGCTTCCCACCAGCACCATTCACGCGCCCCCGGGGTGGTGGCCCTCCCTCAACACTCTGCACACCACAACACAAGCCACCCAGCGGGCCGCAGACAGATGCTGTTTCTGAAAAAGTTCTTCTCATTGCTGAAGGCATAATATCGGGACTATTTTAGTATACAGTAGAAGTAGTGGCAGGTAAAAATGGAATAAGCATTGCTCATACTTACATTCAGAATTCCGCCCCTCCATTAACTCTGAGCATGTTTGTGACAAAAATCAAAATACTACAGCTGAGATTACCAGCAGCTTGTGTGTATACGAAACAGCCAAAGAAACCAGCTAATAGCCCTTACCTGGTTTGCGTGTGTGCCAAATCTTCATGAATAAAGCAATACAATATTGGGTGTCACCAGAACAAACACGTCAAAATGAAGATAATAGTAACTCTTAAAGCACTTTAGGAACAATATGGCAACACCAAAAGAGAACGGATTAGCTGTCATTTGCATGTATCCACACTAACCTCCTTAACAAAGACTTTGGGAGTTTGGGTTACTTTGGGTAAGTTTTCCTGGCGATGCCTTTCCTATTTGGAATAAGCCATTGCTGTTGCTTCATTTGTCTGGAACCAAACTGTCTCATTTTTTAGGAGACACTCCCTCAGCTTTTTTTTATTTTTTATATTTATTTTGCAAGACAAAAAAGCCTCCTCTAAAGGAAAAATACATGTCATTCCAAGAATTAATTTGGCTCCATCTCAAACAGGGTTGCCGTTTCAATTGAGACGTAGACAATTTCCTGTAAAACTTGCCTTTGCTATGACCATCAATAAGTCTCAGGGCCAAACGCTTAAGCGTGTTGGCATTTTTTTACCTGAGCCTGCATTTGGACACGGTCAACTTTATATTGCCTGTTCAAGAGTTCGTGAAAGAACGGACGTAAAATTAAAAATAATTGATGATCCTCTGCAAGGTGAGCTTAAAAATGATGGAAAGATCTACACAAGAAATGTTGTGTACAAAGAGATCTTTGACATGTGAATTAACATTTTATTATTTAAGTCACCTTTATTTATTGAGCTAGCAGTGGCTCTTAAGAAATGTACCGCCAGTGGTTTCCTTCATTGCACTCTACTTTAAGCAATTAAGCAAGTAGAAGGGGGAAACCCCGTGGGGCACTAAGCAAAGGGGCGTCCTCGCCGCCTTCCCTGGGTAATTCAGTTTGAATTAGCAGACACCTTTGCACAAATCATTTTAATTACAATTTATAATATCTAGAACAGCGGTCATTTTGTATGACCGCCGGGCTTTCTAGTAATTAAATATTCTCACCAAAAAAGAAAAAAAAAAGATAAATAGGAGGTATGTGGAGTGATGGATATGTTAATTAACCAGTTGGGGGAAATCCTTTTACAATGTAAATGTGTATCAAATCATTAGGACATACACTTTATATATATTACAATTTTATTTGTCAGTTATACCTCAATAAAGCTGAATTTCTTTTTTGAAAAGTACGAACTCTAAAGTTAACTTTCTGTATTTGAATCCCAACCTTGTACTAATTGTCATATGATGTTGCACAACTTAATCATTCTGTTCCAGTTTCCTCATATATAAAATGGGAAAAGCTCCTGAACATATCGCATGGGGATATTATATGAAGCGGAATACACGAGTTAAGGCATATTGGTAGCCTTATTCCTAGTAGCATATTAAAATGTCTGAGAGGTAACCACTATTGCCTTATTTGCCTTAATATTTCCCAAATTTATTAGACCAAAGAACTTTGAATATGACTTAGTTTTGGAAACACATATTACTGAATTTGACCCACCTCAACTCAGAACCTTCCAATCAACTCTAGGCTCGCCATGCAGACAACCGTAGGCACATCAAACTCAGTATGTCAAAAATCAAACACAGTATCTCTCATCCAAACCTTTTTCTCTTCTACCACTTACCACAACCAGTCTCCTACACTGGCAATCTGAGGAGTGTCCAAGACTTCTCACTCACTGCTAACATCTAATCTGTCACCAACTTCTACACACTCTGCCACCATATTCATTTTTAAAGCTGTCCCTCCCTGCCTCTCCATTCCTCCATTCTTATCACTGGTTTCCCTGATCTCAGTCTGGCTCCCTCTTAATTGTTGCCAGAACAATCATTCTGAAATGCCTAATTAGTTGTGTGAATCCCCTTCTTAAAAGGTTGGTTGTTCATACCTTTCAGGGGAAAGATTAAACTCTGTAGCACAAAATGCACTTTCTATCCCAATACATTTCCACCTACCCAGCTATTTACAGGTGCCCAAATGTGTCATGCTGTCGCATGCCTCTCTGCCTTTGCACACTGTTGCCTCTTCCCGGAATGCCCTTCAGCACCCAGATGGCTCCTACTCATTCTTTAAGAGCCTATGTGCCACCTCCTCTGGGATACCTCTCCCGTCCCTACTACTAGTCTGATACAGATGCTTCTTAAATGGTGTTTCCCATGGTTCACTCTTTATCCATTTCCCTGCCAAATGATTTGTCTAAGCCAGTCATGGTGATTCCAGCATTTTGGTGGTGCCTGGTTTAGAAATGGGAATGTGAGCCAACTCTGAAAATGAACAGAAGCGAAGAGTTGTTGATGGGAATGGTTGCCTACTTCTAAGAAGAACATCCTGGAAAGGTACAACAATGTCAAGAGAAAGAGTCTGCATCTGAAAGAGACACCAGGAATTCTGGCAGCCGCCCTACGATGCTGACAGCAAATGGTCTGAGGGGAGTTCTGGCCAACTGAGAAGGGCAGTGCGGAGAGATGAAATGAACCTTGGGTTCTCAGCTCTGGAATTCTTCCTGACACGGGACTTGTTGTCTTGGATAATAAATCACCTTATTTAAACCAGTGTTTGTTAGAGTTCTCTATTACTTGTTGCTAATGTCACTCTAATTGATGCAGCTGTCATACCATCTTGTGAATCTCTCTGTCATCACAATCAATCATCACACCAAAGTCAAAAAAATGAAAAAAAAACCTTACTATATTTCAGTGTTATCCTGGTGGCACTCATAATGCAATATGATAAAGATAAAAAGTAAGGAGTGTAAATATTGGAAATGAAGGCACAAAACTATTTCCAGGTGATGCTATTATCTAACAAGAAAGACAAAAATTCAAATAAGGAGCTAGAAGAATTAATTAGAATTCAGTAACATATTCAAATGCAATATCGATGTAGCAAAGCAGTGGTTTACTACATATCAGCAAAGACAATATAAAAATGATAATAGAAAATCCCATTCAAAATAGCTAAATGCACAAATTGCAATGGCCACGTAATATCCAGAAATATCTATAACAGTAAATATGCAAAACTTGCCTAAGGACAGTGTTAAAACATAGCTGAGCAACATAAAGGAAAATCTGAAGAAGAAAAAATCTTCCTGAACAAGAGGACTTACTGTTTTGAAGATGCAACTCTCCTCTAACAGAACTAAAATCCACTGCAATTCTAATACAAACTCAATGTGTTTTCAAAAATGACAAATACAAAAGTCCACATGAAAAATTAATAAATTGGGGGTTAAAAAGAAAAGATTGGTGAGGGGGGAACTTGACCTACCTGCTATTAAAACTATACTATTAAGTTACAATAGTAATGGAGCATGATTACTAACATACACAATCCATAGCATACCTTTGAATAGAATGATAACTTTGAGAAAAAGTGGTAACCAATTGGAGGGGAATAAAAACATATCCTTAGTTCATGTCATACATACTTAATTCCAAAGAAGTTAATTAAAGAGAAAGAAATATTAGATCAAACTGCTATATGAAATTGCCATTTTTGTAGGTTAAAAGCCGTTGAGTATCAGCAATTTCACAAAGTTCAAGCTCATGCATCAATTATAAAGAAGACATAGGACACATTTTTATAATTTTGGCATACGGAAAACTGACAAAAAAGAAATAAAACTTATTTTATTTCTTTGACTGTTTTTATAAAAAGATTCCACATTTAAGTGATACCATGAAGTACTTGTTTTTCTGTCTGGCTTATTTCACTTAACATAATGCCAATGTCCATCCATGTTGTTACAAAAACTGACAAAAAAGAAATAAAGGTCCTGGCCGATTGGCTCAGTGGTAGAGCGTTGGCCCAGAGCATGGATGTCCCAGGTTTGATTTTTGACCAGGGCACACAGGAGAAGCACCCATATGCTTCTCTACCCTTCCCCCTCTCCTTTCTCTCTATCTCTCTCTTCCCCACCCATAGCCAAGGCTCCACTGGAGCAGAGTTGGCCCGGGCACTGAGGATGGCACCATGGCCTCCACCTCAAGCACTAGAATGGCTCAGGTTGCAATGGAGCAATGCCCCAGATGGGCAGAACATTGCCTCCTGGTGGGCGTGCCGGCTGGATCCCAGTAGGACGCATGCAAGAGTCTGTTTCTCTGCCTCCCCAATTCTCACTTCAGAAAAATACAAAAAAAAAAAAAAGAAATAAAAATTACGCAGTCTGCGCATGCAGAAGTTGAGTATATGAAAAGTGTCTGTGTCAAAGGGTTAGTATTTAAAAATAGTTGAAAACTGAGAACCAATTAGGAGGGAAAAAAGTATTTATAAAAGGAAAAACAGGCCCTGGCCAGTTGCTCAGTGGTAGAGTGTCAGCCTGGTGTGTGGGATCTCCCAGGTTTGATTCCCAGTCAAGGCACACAGGAGAAGTGACCATCTGCTTCTTTACCCCTACCCCACCTTCTTCCCCTCGTACAGCCATGGCTCTATTGGTTCCAGCAAGTTGGCCTTGGTGCTGAAGATGGCTCCATGGCCTCTGCCTCAGGCACTAAAAAAATAGCTTGGTTGCTGAGCAATGGAGCAACAGCCAGATTAGCAGAGCGTTGCCCCCTAGTGGGACGCTTGCAGGACGGATCCCTGTCAGGGTGTATGCGGGAGTCTGTCAGTCTGCCTCCCCTCCCTCCGCTCACTAAAATAAAATAAAAAATAAAAATAAAAGGCAATGCATTAACATGATTATGAAAGAACCCCCACAATCTATAAGTAAAAGACAAAAACACAACAGAAATGTGCAAAGTAAACAAATAAGCAATACCCAGGAGAAATGCTAATGAACTATTATCTTTTGCAAAGATGCTCACCTTCGTGTAAGTTAAAACAATAAAATCACATTAGAGTTAGTAATTATAAGGGGGGGGGATAGATATTTTCATACCTTGTTAGTGTTAGTCTTTTAGAGGATGATTTGCCCATTTCATCAAAAAATGTATATCCTTCAACCCAACCATTACACTTTGAAGAATCTATCATAGAGAAATGCCTGCATATGCACATTCATTGCAGCACTGATGGTTATAGCCAATAAATAGGAAATACCAATTTCCAACAATAATTTGGTGATTAAATTGTGACTCCACACTACACAATATTATTCAACCATTTTTTAAAAAGAATGCAGATATATTGATATGGAAAGTCCTTCAAGTCATATGATATGAAGTAAAAAAAAAGAATTATAAAATAATATAAACCAAACCCATTCATGTAAAAAAAAATCCTATATCCTACATGTTAATATAGATAGATTGGCTATTGGGAATATTAAGGTCAAGGAAAACATTCTATATATTATATTTGTACTTTTAAAAATTTTTACAGGAATACCTCTTCTATTACCTATGTCATTATACAATTAATTTTATTTCAATTCACTTTGAAGTTGGTTCCATACATATACATGAGGTATGGCCAATTCCAGATACTTCCCAGGATTTATTTTAATTAGTTGAAAATCATATAGATGTGTGTGTGTGTGTGTGTGTGTGTGTGTGTGTCTGCCATAAGCTCTGGTTTTTAGAATTTCTATTTTAATTCCTATTTCCCCCATAGACCACAAAATAATACACAAAATATATTTTCAATGAAAAAGAAACTGGAAGAACAGTTCAATTCCAGTTCTTTAACTGATAATTGCATTTCAGTAAAGCTCTGCTTTGAACATCAAGGAGGGGTTCTGCCTTATCCAGGCAAGCACACTTGAAGATTTTACACCACTACTGCCACCTTCTTAACCCAGCTGCTGTCTACAGTGTAGTTTATTAGCCTGTATGACTTCATACCATTTTCACTTAATAAGAGAGTCAGGACCCCCATTTCAGGCCCTCCAATTTTCCCTTCTTGCTGGTTTACTCTCCTTCCTGCCTGTCTCTATTTTTCTCCCTCCCACTTGCCCATCCTTATCACAAACCTCTGACACTAGGTTCACCCTGGGCTTCTCGCCCAGCTGCCAGCGGCCAGCAGGAAGCTGGAAGCCCACACCCTTCTCCAGTCGCAGAACGGCAGCCCAGGGCAGGCACCTACCCGTGTTTCTAGCTGTGATCTTGGAGCCGTGTCTCAGCAGACGGACAAACACATCACTGCTGCAGTGGTTCACCATTTGCAAGCGGAGGCCCCTCCGAGTCTGGATCTTGACCAAGCATTTGGCCATGCTGGTTCCTACTCTCTCAGTCTCCTCTGCCTGTCACAGCCCAGGGCAGCTACCACCAGCCATAGTGGCTTTGACCTTTCACTAACTGTCCATTCTGTTTTAAATGACCTAGGCATGGCCCACTGAATGAGTCAAATGTCAGCTCGTAATGCGGCCAACAGAAATAACTCAGGAGGGATCAGCATGAAATGGAAGGAGGGAGGGGGGAGCTATTTTTAACTCTCCACTCACTCCTCTAACAAACAATAAAATATTATGCATCATCCTTACCCCAGCCTTTTCTAAACTATCTAAATCCAAGAATCCCACCCAAATGACTTACAGCACCCTAAGAATGGAACACCCCAGAAGATAAAATGACACTAGGCAGCTCCACAAAGGGGAAACAACCACCTTGCTTTCATTAAAAAATATTTATGGAGGCTTTATTATGTTATAGAGCAGTGCTGTCCAATGAAAATAAAATGCAAGCACTGTTCAGAGGGGTTGGGGTAGGCGGGGGCTGGCAAAGGGGAGCAGTGGGGACAGAGGAGATGGCTCGGGGCGATGAGTGCACGATGCAGTGTGCAGATGATGTTTCATTGAGGTGCACACTTGGAACCTGTACTCCAATAACTTCAATTACAAATGCAAGTTACATTTTAAAAAGTATTTTAAAAGTAAAAGAAATACATTCATTTTAGTTATGTTTTATTAGAAGCCAAGATATCCAAAATAGTCTCATTTCTCTATGTAGAAATATAATAATTAATAATAAGGTAGTTTAGATTTGGGGAGGTTCTAAGTGCATTTACATGCTATGGCATATACCAGTTCAGACTGGCCACATTTCACATGCTCAGTAGCCACATGGGGCAGCCATATTGGACAGCACAGCTCCAGACAAAGTGCTGAGCTCATAGCAAAGTCCCTGTCCTCACACTGATGCTCCTACCCTCTTCATTTTATAGAAAAGGAAACAACAATGCCTGAGAGTAACTGACTGGCCAAATTCACAAAGTTAACATGCAGCGAAGCCATGATTTGAGCCTAGGCACCCAAATAACATTGGATGACTGAAAAAAATGTCCAGAATGAGAGCTGGTAGGCTCTCATCTCTAACCAAAGTGTTTTTAATGCAGAACCGAAACGTTACATCTAACTCTCAGCACTTTGGAAGTCCTACACCTGTATATCTGAGGCATAAAGTGTGCTTGCATCCCATTGTAAGTGCTCAGGGAGCAAACTGGTTTCAACTTTTTAGGATATGCTTTATTTGAAACAGTTTCAACTGGTTAATATCTGTGCCCCACATACAATCTTTGTTCTAGTTCTTTACTGGTACAATTTTTTTCACTCTCATTTTTAGAAGAAAAAAAATTTCTCACACAATTTCATCATGAATGCATGTACTTTTCTACCTTAAATAGCTACTGCAGCCAAAGATAATTTTCTAATAAAAATCTTCTTTTTCTTTGCTGACAAAATAAAGCATCACATTCAGGGCAGTCAGCTAAAACTCTTCAATGCTATATTTCACTATGGGAATATAAATTAATTTAGCGTGTCTGGAAGGATGTTTGGAAAAATATATTGAGTTTTATAAGTGTGATATATTTTGACCAAGAAATTTCACTTTTAGGAATTTATCCTAAGGAAATAATTAGAAACACTGACAAAAATTTTTGGACAAATGTGTTCATCAGAGTATTATCTATTATAGCCAAAAAATGTCTATCTAAATTTCCAGTGGAAAAATAATTAAATACATGTGATAGAATATTTTACATTTATTAAAATTTATGTTTAAGAGTATAATGAATGGGGGAAAAGTTTGCAATATCTTGATAAGTAAAAAAAATCAGTTTAGATAAGCAATAAGACCTCAACTATGTATATAAAATTGTACATTACAGACGAGACTATAAACCTGGAAAGATATGCACTGTGAGCTGTGGTCCCTAAGGGGACCTCACAAACGGGCTCCCACTCTCCTCACAGATTGTCAGTTCCAGAAACAGTATGGCCATTCCTACCTTCACGGGGTTCAGTCGATTTCCAAACCTGAAACTTGAAAGAAAAATACCCCCCAAAATTCACAAAATCTTCAACCCTTTGCAATTCCTCTTGTGATCTAATTTTGAACAGAAGCCTTATATAAAACATATACTACACAGAGGTAGTGCCCTGGGCTCACACCTAGTAGGCCTTCCCTTACGAATTCCCACAGTGGCTCTTGAAGAAAATCTTTAGGATGCTAAAGAACAAATCAGAAAATCCTTATTCTAGAGCAGGGGTAGTCAACCTTTTTATACCTACCGCCCACTTTTGTATCTCTGTTAGTAGTAAAATTTTCTAACCGCCCACCGGTTCCACAGTAATGGTGATTGATAAAGTAGGGAAGTAACTTTACTTTATAAAATTTATAAAGCAGACTTACAGCAAGTTAACGTATATAATAATAATTACTTACCAAGTACTTTATGTCGGGTTTTCGCTAAGTTTGGCAGAATAAATCTTTATAAAACAACTTACTATAGTTAAATCTATCTTTTTATTTATACTTTGGTTGCTCCGCTACCGCCCACCATGAAAGCTGGAACGCCCACTAGTGGGCGGTGGGGACCAGGTTGACTACCACTATTCTAGATGAATCAATGATTGGCAATAACACAGATAAAGAATTTCAAAGATTAACACGGGCTTACCCGCACCTCAGTAGGTCTGGGCTCAGACAATGAGAAAATCTCCCTTTGCCTGTTGGGAGGGACTCTAGATAAGTCCCTGTGTTTAGCATTATGTTGAAACAATAGACCATTCTAAACAAACAACAGACCTCCCAAAAACAAACAAACAAACAAAAAAAAAACCACAACCAGAAAACAAGTAAAAAAACCTGAAACAAAACAACCACCATACTTTATTTTCATTCTTTTCCACCAAAAGATTTACTCCTCATTAGGTCTCCAGCTTGAAATCTCACCACAGATTTAACATGTCTCCTTATTTCCTGTTATTAACCACAATTAGCCATAATATTTTGCATTTTGTACATTTTTAATTTTTCCCTCTCTTGAACGGGTTCTCATGCTTTATGGTACTTTCCAGAAATCCTAAGTAGGTTCTCCCACCCTCTTTCTCCTGGGGACCTTCTGATTTTGTTTCGAGAAAGAGAAAACTTAGCAGGATGCGCCATTTCCCTCTGCCTTGCCTCACCCTGCCCAAAGGTGTGGCTACATTTCAAGAAGAGAAAGAAAGGGAGGCACGGATGTGGATCGAAAGCAAAGATCCTGTGAGATACTGCACAGGAAAGATCGTTCTGCCCTGAGGCACTGCACTCAAAGGAACAGTGTCAACAGCACAACATTCAGACGCCCTTGAATACCCTCCCTAGAAGACTCATCTGTTTGGAGACTCAGGAATGCATGTCTGGGCAGTGACAAGAAGCTAAAGAAAGCAGAGAATGTGTGAAGAGGGGAATCAATTTTCCACAATGAGATGCCAGAAACACTGATAAATCAAGCAGAAGGCAAAGAGGAGAAGAAAGTTCAATGAGAAACACTGTACGCAGGCCTGAATTTCATGTCTACTTCTGCGACAAACTTCCTGACACAGACTTGGGGAAAGCAACAAGCTGGCCTCTGCTTTGAGGGTGACTTGGAGCTACTACCACTTGGAGACCTGGAGCAATTATAAAATGGAAATAATACTGCTCTCAGGCTGTTCTATGGGAAGGAGATCATGCGTGTGGACTGCCTAGTGCAGTGTTGGTTCTCACTGGATGACTGGAGCTTACTAAGCCGTTGTACAAAGCAAAGCATGGGCTCTCGGTTCCCGTCCTGGCTGCAGTTTACTGTCTCTGGGCCTCAGTTTCCGAGCCTCTAACATGAGCAAAGCGAAGGCAGGGCTCATTCTTTTTTTTCAAATGCATGTTCATTCCTTCTTCTCCTTTAACTACTCAAGGGAAAGGTAGGGTGGCTTTTAAACAGTCTGGATTCTCTTGGTTCTTTCAACCATCTGTCTCTAACATTTCTAGCTACTTTTCCCCAAATAGTAGGGAAGCAATATTGCTGATTAAGTTTGCCCGATGAGCCCTGTAACCTGGGAGAGTTACACAAGCTTGCTGAAATGCAGTTTTCCGTCTGTATGACAGTAATGATATTGTCTGTGATGTAATTGGATGGCCGATCTGTATGTAGTAAGCACTTAATAAATGCTAGCTATTTTAGTCTATCATGAATATCATGTACCTTGTTAGCTGTTTGGATAACTAACATTTCTCAGTTGTAGTGGATTTGGCCATTAGTTAAAATAGTCAAAGAGATTCGATGAAATTTTAGCTAACCACTACCTCCAATTAGAAAGATATAAGATTATTAGATACATGAAATATTCTTTGCAATAAATTTAGACTCTAAATATCCATTAAGAGTCCTACCTTAGAGAACTTTTAAATATTTTAAATATAATAAGAAAATATAGTGATACAAATATTTTTAAAATATACTTGTGATATGAGTATGTTCTTCGCTATATAGTAAGGAGAAACGGAGGCAGTTACAAACTCTACTAAGCAACAGGACCAGAGGGCCAGGTAGTCAATCATCCATAGGATTCAATTTCCTCATTTGTGAAGTGAGGCAACAGTATCTGTCCTATCCATTTCAAAGAAATGATCATGAGTCTCAAATTTTGATAAACTCCATGAATAAAAACCCTCTGGAAACATTTAGGATGCTTTGGCGTATCGGACACTCTTCCTGTTATTATCCCGCTTATCAGATGAAGCATTCACTGAGTGCTTCCTGCTGTGACATGAGAACCCTGCTAGGTGGGGCCAGGCATCACCATGTAGTGGTGGGAGGAAGGCCAACAAAAACCCTCTGGAGAATTACAGTAGCAGACAGAATAGAACTCAGACAGCGCAGCTGGGCTCTCCTCATCACCACTGTGGGAAAGAGAGCACACTTCGCAGAAACTCTGGCCGCACAGCATGTTAGCATAAGGGCACATCCATCTGTATTCCTGATAGTCCCATACACTGATAAGTGTGGCATCTCTACATAGGCAGCTGGTGTGAGCCATGCCAGCAGGAGAGGGGGCAGAGTCTGGCAGAGGCCTCTCTGTCTGCTCGGGCTGCCTGCAATTATTTCTAAACAGGCAGAAAACCGAGACATAGAACGACAGGGAGGAAGACCATTAACCATTGCTCTCCTCTTGTGTCCCGCCTCCCTGGCTCCTGTCCCTGGTTCTTTTTGTGCTAACCTTTCAATGTCAATATCTGTGAAAATAAATCTTAGGTGGTCGTGGTTGTTATTATTTTAAAGCACCACCTGCACAGTATAGGAAAGTTGAGAACAACCAATAAAGTGGGCGAAGGAGATCCCAACAGTTCCTCAAAGTATAATCTCCCAGAGAAAATTGCTGTTGGCATTTTGTTCTATTTCTACCAAACCTGCAGAAGCTTTAAGTGGGTTGCAAATATACTTAAAATATTTACAAGTTGGTGAGGCCTAGAAAGCCAATAATTGAGTATGAAATTTTTAACACTGCAGTCTAAAATACCCATATGTTGCTCTATATATCCTAAGTGTGATGCTTTGAATGATATACTTAAAAACTGAAATATCGGGTTTTTTAGATCTGACATTCTGAGTGCCCTTTATGAAGATCGAGGAAGCCTGTTTGCCCATATTCTCTGTCTCCCCATCTCCAACACAGTGCCCACCATGGGCCACTGTAGCAGCTGCTCCACGAGGAGTCCAGGTGAGCCAATGGACACACTGGACACCAGTCCTTCATTCACCCAATAAACACTCCCTGAGCACTGTCAGTGTGCTGAGTGCCAGCCCAGACCCCCGGATCACAGCTGAGGGCAAGCCTCATAAGGTCTCAGTCCCATCCCGGAGGGGGATACACATCGGCCACAAGTAAACAGGACAATGATGTGAGTGCAAGGAAGAAAATCAAAGGGTATTATGATCATCAGTAATGTGGCCAGACTGGGGTTTAGGGGTGTAGCTTCAGATGGAGCTGTTGGGGAAAGTCCCTAAAAGGGTGATATTTTACCCTATATCTAAAAAGGAGACGGAAGGATCCAGTTACTCAGAGATACCTTATCATATGCAGAATGCTGACACGTGGTATGGAGGTTTATTTGGAGTCTTCCTTTCTGATTTGGCACCCGAATCAGAGCCCTGTTACTTCAGCTTTACGGTAATAACAGATCACACACTTCTAGAGCATTTATCTACACTCGGCACGGTTCTCTGGCACTTCATACACACTCTCAGGAATGCTGATCTTAATTGTGAGAGTGCCTGTGTCTTTTTCATAGCAAAAAGTAATTTATCTCTTATTATTATGTGTCAATTAATACTCACGACACCCCTATTAACTAGGGTTATTATGTCTACATTTTACAGATGAGGAAACAGAGGCTTAAAAATTAAGAGCTACTGCCTATGAAAAGAAAGGAGTGCCCCTAACGAGAACATCAGGCCCCAAACACACAGTGTCACCCCCCACACACACACCTTAGCCTTTTTCTCTTCAGCTACTGACCCTGTCAATTCCACCTCCTAATTCTCCTCTCCCATCCACTTCCTTAGTCCCAGCCACCTCGCCTACCTATGCACCCCGGTCTGCCTCTTATCCACAGTCATCTCAGTGCAGCTGGACACCAGAGCAAAGTTTTAAACACACAAATCTACTCACTTCTTAAAAGTGTCAGATAGCTTCTTTCAAATACACCCAGTGGGGCTCTTCTTGGACAGGTTAGCTCATAAATTTAGAACTAAAGCCTAGGGAAAGCTTCTCATGGCTACAGAATGTTAACAGATTCCATACACTCCCTGGTCTAGGAAATCTAAAGGTGAAGAAGAAGAAGACACCACTGCTTAAACAGACGTCTCTCTCAGGTCCTGCAATGTAATGCTTGAAACTTCGCTAGAGCTTTAGGAGAACAGCAGTGAGGAAACCTCAGAAGTAAAGTTGGTTGAATGCTTTGTCTTCTATAGGTTTTGTTTTTCTTTCAGTTTTCTGGGAATCCCGATTCTATTAATCAAATCAAAGATAGTTGAAACTGAGTGGGGTGAGGGGCAAGATACACCTAACCCTATGAAAGCCTTAGAAACAGCAAGAGATGCTCTTATTTATAAGGAAATGTGTCTATTTCCAAATCGAGGTTCTCTATCTCCAAATCTCTTCTGCCAACCAAGGCAGTCAAAAGGATCCTCAGAATCTGAGAGTCATAAGGCCTACTCATAGTGCTAAGAACCTGTTCATGGTTCCTTGTATTTTCCTGACTCTCCACCTCTATTACAAATAGGAAAAAAGCACATCATCCCAAGCAGCCATCTTTCAGTAAGAAATAAAAGTTTAAAACATGTTTGTGCCCTGGCCGTTTGGCTCAGTGGTAGAGCGATGGCCTGGTGTGCAGGAGTCCTGGGTTCGATTCCCAGCCAGGGCACACAGGAGAAGTGCCCATCTGCTTCTCCACCCCTCCCCTCTCCTTCTTCTCTGTCTCTCTCTTCCCCTCCCGCAGCCAAGGCTCCATTGAAGCAAAGTTGGCCCGGGCGCTGAGGATGGCTACATGGCCTCTGCCTCAGGCGCTAGAATGGCTCTGGTCGCAACAGAGCAATGCCCCAGATGGGCAGAGCATCGCCCCCTGGTGGGCGTGCCGGGTGGATCCCAGTCGGGCACATGCGGGAGTCTGTCTGACTGCCTCCCCATTTCCAACTTCAGAAAAATACAAAAAAAAAATATGTTTGTGACTCCAGATAAATGTTTCTGTTGAGTCACTGCCATTTTTATTTTTCAGAATGAATGTAGCCCCTTACCCCACCCTCAAATAATTTACTACAGGATTTCTGCACAAAATGTTTAAAATGATCATAATCTGCCCCAATGCAGTAATGTTTAAATATTTAAACAAATAATATTAAAACCCCACTAGTTATTTTTACACTATCTAATAAGTCTAATGCATTACAAATAGGCATTATACCTATTTTGAGTTCTTAATGGAAGCAAATTAGAATTCTGAATTTTGTGTTTTACCATAACCAAGACTGCCAAAAAGCCCCATTTAACTTTAGGGCTTAAAGTCAGAACCAGAAATGTTGGCTAGAATGGCTCCCCTTCCCTTCAATCTTCCATCCTTTATTAAACAGGTACCAGGTGCTATTCTGAGAGGGGGTACCCAGTTAGACCGGACATGTAAACTAATGGTTAGAAAAAGTTGTAAAAATTGAACACAAAGAGCAGCATGTCCCAGGAAACAGACAGCAGATTGGTGGTTACCAGGGGCTGGAGGGTGAGGAAAATGGGGTGATGTTGATGAAAGGGTACAAATTTCCAGTTATAAGAGTTAACAAATTCTGGGGAATCTCACCGACAGCATGATGATTACAGCTAATAATAACATTATATGTTTGAATGTCGCTAAGACAGTAGATATTACATGTTCTCACAGAAATAGTAATAATGGGATATGATGGAAGTGTTAGTTAATGCTATGGTGGTAATCATTTTTGCAATATATAAATGTATCATATCAACTTGTCTTCTACCTCAAACTTACTCAGTGTTATATATGTCAATTATATCTCAACAAAGCAGAAAAAAGAGAACCAAATGCAAAAGTGAAAGAGAACTATAAGAACTGTCTCCTTGAGCCAGGAAATGTGTCATAGGGGCGGAGCCACTTGACAAATCAAAACAGACATACCTGGTGGGGCCAAGGGAAATTGAAAGAGCGGCCCATGCACAGGACCCAACCAGCCTGTGAAGAGGATCAGCGTGGCTGTGCCATGCCAGAGGGGGGCTGCATTCAGAGATGGATGAGAAGGCCAGCAGGATGGAAGGAGGGAAATAAGGAGAGGTGGGCAGGGACCAAATTGTCAGGAGCCATGAACCCCTTTCAGGGTTAGACTCTCCCCCACAGTCATTGGGGAGGTTCTGTAGACTACTTCAAACAGGGCGAGAGCTGTAGCGGGAGTTTAGAGAATAGCCCACAGAGAATGGGACCATACTCTGTGTGGAGGCTAGCAGAAGAGAAACAGAGAGGAGGTCCAGGTCACCCATGCCCGTGATAACCCTGCACCTAGAATCTTGATCTCCTCATTCTAAGTTCAATGGTCTCTCCACTTTGCTGCCTTGTCTCTCTCCAAACACCAGTGAAGAACAAGCTTTACTGTTTCTCTAATCATGAGAAATTTGAAATATTAAGTAATGGGCTTCTCCCTCCACCCATGCTCAGAAAATTCCTGGTGGCTTTTTCTTGATCCTCAGCCCAGAGACCAAACGTAACCCACCCAACAATAAAGCAATGACCATATATACTTGCTCATTAATTTCACAAACCTATTATTCCAAGACAGAAAAACCTTCCCACCTGGACAAAAGAATCCATAGTCTGAGTAAAAGATCTGGAAGGGCCAGAGGAGAGAAGCGGGTGAGATCAGGGTCCTCAGCCTCTAAGAAGCAACAAACTTGCCCTGACAGCACCGAGGAGCCTCACGGGAGTCATTACCCAACAGACCACCCATAGACTGTACAGCAACAGAACTCCCCAACCCTCTCTGATTGTCCACCCTTACTCACTGACCCAAGGAGCTCTTAAAACCCTATGAATAAAGACAGGACCTGAATACCTGGTTTCCTCACTGTAGGTGTGTTAGTACCTTGAAGAGCCTCCAGTAGCTGCCCATAGATGAACCACCTGAAAATCTCCCAGAGAGGTTGCATAGGGAAAAGGAATGTCACGTTTTTATTGCCTTTTTCAGAAACATCCATGAGGAATTCTCTTGGAGTAAAATTTTAACCATCTCACTGACCAAGGTGACCTATAATTCAGATCCTTCCTCCTAAAAAAACAAAGTATTTTTTTCTCTATCTTGGCTGACCCTAGGGGTTAAAAATTCCCAGGCATTACGTGACTCTGACACACCAAGGCAATCTACTGAGAGTGCAGTTTTTCCCAGATGGCAGTGTAGCCATCCAGAAGCGTCCCCACAAGGAGTAATGGGTGATAGCACGGTCCTTGCCTGTCCCATTGGCACAGCCTCTTTCAGCCTGTGTTCAGTATTCTCAGCCAGGAATCTATTTCCTCTGTCTCTGCAGGATGAATTTGTTTCTCCATCACTACTGCTTTATTATTCACTCCCTCCAGGCACAAGTCACCATTACAGATCAACCATTTTTCTCTGTCTAAAGGAAATTAAATCGGCTGCATTAATAAATGGAGCTCTAACTTTCCCCCCATATTTCCCAAGAGTTTTGCAGACGGCTTTAAGAAGCAGGGCATCTGTGTCTCCCTGTGGGGAAAGCCAGGCTCTTCTGGAAACTGTGTGGGTTCCTTGGGTTGCTGCTACATAATCACAGAGCTAGAGGTAGCAGGACCCAAACCTTCTGCCCAGCACACTCGCCAAGGGCCTGTCTCACTTGCATTCTGGTCACATGATTAAAAAGAGAAACATAAATGGCCAATAAATGCAAGAAAAATATCCCCAACGACTCTAAATTTTACCTTTCAAATTATGAAAGTTTCTTTAGAACCGTTATACCCAGTTTTCTTAAGGCTACCATAGGAGACATGAATATATGTAATTTGGTGGGAGGTAGGGAAGATGAGAGATATATCTGTATAGTTATGTGATGGAAAAAATGTATCTCCATTAAAATTAAAATTGTGGAAGAACATTTAATGTCATAGGGAAATGTTCATGCTATATTAATTAGCAAAAAAAAAAGTAGATTACAGAATAGTATCTGTAGAGTAATTTAGTATTTGTTAG
Source organism: Saccopteryx leptura (assembly GCF_036850995.1). Classification (NCBI taxonomy): domain Eukaryota; kingdom Metazoa; phylum Chordata; class Mammalia; order Chiroptera; family Emballonuridae; genus Saccopteryx; species Saccopteryx leptura. Next base: position 44,622,485 of record NC_089504.1, on the reverse strand, counting down.
AAATATATAAATGGAGTATACACACTCATACCACAGTTTGAACATAGAGACTTGCAGGTACTTTTTACATTTTATTTGTGGTTTCTGTATTTTCCAAATCTACAGTGACTATGGTATAACTTTTTATTTCAGATTTAAACAAAGAAAAGACCAATACATGCTTGGCTTCTGGTAAACCCCAATCCCAAATATAAGGAGAATATTGTCCTTATATGCATTTTTTTATATAAATAAAGGCTGTCCTGGTTGTACTTAGAATTTATACACTCATTCATTCACACACCTACTCACTAATCTGGCAAGTATCAATTGAGCTCCTACTGTGTGTCAGAACATCTCTAAGTGTTGGGGGTAGTAAGGGTGATGATGTAGTCACAATCTTTGCTCTCATTTTCACTAAGGGAGATAGCCAACAAACAGGAGCACACAGAAATAAATTAAAAAGTGTTCAATAGTGCCAAGCGCTCTGACAAAAAATTGATAGCATGAGAGAGAACAAATGGGTAAGTTGGGAGAACTACTCAGAATCGGATACTTAGAGAAGACTTTCTAAGGTGCAGAAATTTGAACTAAGACTTAAAGAAAACAGCCAGCCTTGTAAAGACAGAGGAAAGGCCCTCTCAAATGGATGAAACAGCTTGTGCAAACGCCCTGAGGTGACAATTAGCTTGATATAGGCAAGCAAGAATGGGAAGATCAGTGTGGTAGGAACACAGAGATTCAGGAGGAAAACAGTAGGAAGTAGTCGAAGGGTGGATGGGGGTAAAGCATGCAGAGCCTCATGGGCCAGCATGAGGAGCTTAGACTTTATTATAACCTGATCTGAGTTATAGAAGCAGAGATGCTGTTATCTCCTTAAGGAGACTGCAAAAGTACCCAGGACACAGAGAAAAGCTACTGCAGCTGAGATGCTGCAATGGTAATGATTCTGGGGTATATTCCAAAGGTTGCAGTGAATAGGATTTTGCTGATGGATTTGACAATTTAGTATCTCGTGACCACTGAGAAGTTTAACCAAACAATATAGGCATTTAGAATCTGACTCCCTTACTCAGACTGGGGCAAGCTCTGGGAAAGAGTCTGCCCTGGGAAGGAACAGAGCATAGCCCCAGGAGACCCAAGGCAGGAGGGGAGATCCACGCAGGCTGTCAATCAGCAGAGCAGGACAAGGACCTGGCCCCTGGTAGGGGTCAGGAGCCTGGCCTAGCCCTAGGGAGAAAGAAGGACCAGGGGGTGTGGAGTACCAGGGGCACTGCCAAGGCAGAGACTCAGGGCAGGAAGCAAGGCTGGCATGAAGGCCAGAAGAAGACAGGACAGAAAGAGAGCAGGCCTAGGAGCCTGAGCCAAAGGGCAGGGCTTCAGCTTAGTTCCCTCCCAGGTAAGGGAAGTATTGTTCCTAGATCAGGAATGGGCAAAGCCTGTACTTAGGGGCCAAATTGTGCAGCTGTGACAGAGGGGCTCAGGCAGGACTAACAAGCCCATAGATCACAAGGGACGCTTGATATTTTTACATGTGCATATTCATTTTTTTTAACTTTAGAGAGAGAGGCAGGAAGAGAAGGAACATAGATCTGTTCCTGTATGTGCCCTGACCCAGGATCGAACCAGCAACCTCTGTGTTTTGGTACAATGCTCTAACCAACCAGGCTATCCAGCAGGGCCATACTCTGTTCTTTAAAAGCAACATCTAGTCTATGCTCAGATTATCCGGTGGGTCATTCTGAAAACCCTATTTACTTTTCTTTCAGCCAAATCATCTACCCATTTTTATATTTCCTCTGCTTTAGTGAGGATTTGGGTTTTAAAAAGTTCCAAATTGGAATTTACTTCTAAGAGAAGGTGTTAGAGGACGTGAGGGCTCTTACCAGTAAGCAGGGAAACGTTCATTTAATATTCTCTTTTTTGCTTGCCGCAGTTAATTTTCAGTTTGAAGCTGGATATTTGTAACTCACAAAAGGAAGAAAAAAGCCTGACCAGGCAGTGGTGCAGTGGATCGAGCGTCAGACTGGGATGCGGAGGATCCAGGTTCAAGACCCCGAGGTTGCCAGCTTGAGCGCGGGCTCATCTGGTTTGAGCAAAATGCTCACCAGCTTGGACCCAAGGTCACTGATTTAAGCAAGGGGTTACTTGGTCTGCTGAAGGCCCGTGGTCATGGCACATATGAGAAGGCAATCAATGAACAACTAAGGAGCCACAACGAAAAACTGATGATTGATGCTTCTCATCTCTCTCCGTTCCTGTCTGTCTGTTCCTATCTATCCCTCTCTCTGACTCTCTCTCTGTCTCTATAAAAGAAAAAAAAAGGAAAGAAAAAAATGTAACCCTACTTTTATAGATCATTGTGCTATGCCCAAGATAATTGTTTCATTAACCACACTGCATAAGAAGATGACAATACGATTTTTTCCCAAAATACTGATGAAAAGCACATATTTAAGAATAGCAGTAGTTTGGGAGAAGAATTAGTAGAAAACAGTCAGAGTGGGGAGGAAACTTAGAAATGATCTTATCTTGTTTCATGAAAAAGGAAGATTCAGGCAACATCAGTGTTCAGCATGTGCCAGATAAGAAGTAAATGTCTATCAAGTTAGTAAGTGAATGAATGAATGAATGAAGCTCTCTTACTCTATCCACAACCCCTCCTCCCACCACAGACTCCCCGCTGAGGAGGTGTTTTATGCTCACTCAGGAAGTAGAGTCCAGCCCCCATGTAAACTGGCCACCATGTAACTCAGGGCCGCCGCAGAACCCTTCAGTGGGAGTGACACAGCACATACCGAACAGCCTGGCAAATCCCAGACTGTGCTCGTGTGACTCACCCTGGTTTACCAGCGTGAAACACCAAAAGTATGTAAAATGGCATGTCACCACTGTAACCAGAGCAGGTAGCTCTCACATCTATTTTAGGAATCTAGAGTTTTGGCAAGAACAGGGATTTTAGAGTTTCAAAAACATGCCCCACCTTTTCTCCTGTGTCAACTCATCTATACAATCCAGAGCAGCCTGTTCAGACAGTTGTGTTTTTTTGGGGGGGGGAGTGAGTTTTTTTATAATTATGAATAAATGCATACTTCTTTATGAATTAGATGCTTGTGCAGCTGTTTTCATATACAGGGGTCAGCAAAAGTAGCTTTAGAGTTGTGAGAATGCAAAACAGTTTATTTATTCTTGTATTATGTTATTGTATTATTTACTTGTATCACAACTATAAAGGTACTTTTGCCCACTCTTGTATTATGACCATTATAAAAATCTACGCAATAGAAATTTTTTGAGGGGATACAAGTAAAATACTAATATTGTAGAAGTCTGAACAGTTTCTTTCTTCACCCCATCGGCACATTATATAAACCCACCACGCACACACCCCACCCTGGAAGCCATGGCTCAGGGGCCTCTAATTCATCATCAGCCAAACCAAAGGGGAGGCTGCACCCCTCTGTAGATGGCATCAGACATGCACCCCAACAGACACCCCCAACATCCAACCTGTACCAACTGACCGAGTTTCTTTCCTGAACCCTCCGTTCTGCCACAGACCTACCAGGATGACTGTACCCAGTGGAACTAACACAAACTGCCCAACCCTTTCTTCCACACCACTGGCACTCCATCTTAACAGAAGAACAGGGAGGGAGGGAGACGCTGTGAGAGCTGTAAGATCCTGCCTCTCTTTAAGCCTGAGTATCACAAAGAACATTTACTTAACACTAACCACCAACCCACGAGCAAAAACACTAGAAAACAGAACCCCATGCTGACTGTGGAACGCATCGGAAACTCAGAAAATTATAGCTTCTGCTTTCTAATGTCAATGGTTTGGTAATCGTTTCCTTTTCCTCTCCCGGGGTTTCTCCGGGATGTGGTGGGAGTGCTGACGTGTCCACGTGCCAAGCACAAGCCTCCCCGCCGCAGACCACACGCTGGCTGTCACAGCCGCCTGGGCTTATGCTCTCCCTGGCTCACATCCCAGCCCTCAAGGACTCTGACAGGATTACTTCATGGGACACTTAACCAACATATTTTTTTTTCTGCCCACCCATATCCTTTAAAGCAATTAATTATTAACGTTGACGTGCAGCAGCGAAGCTCCAACCTGAGCGGGGGTGGTGATTTGCGACGTGCCACGGTGAATTGCTTTCACTTACAAGACATAGATCTTTAACACAGATGAGGATTAATTAGAACTAGGCCCAGAGTGAGCCATGCATGCCTTATTTAACAAATTCAGCTTTAAAATCAGGAGGTGATTCCCGCAGGGAGCGAGGCTTCCTGTGTGAGGTTGGTTCCCCCGCAGCCGGCTCTACAAGGGATTGTTGGGTGGGGACCCACTATGCCCCCAGCCTTCTCACCACGGGCTCCCGATGGGCTCCGAGGTGAGGTGACACTTGCCAGAATGTTGCAAGTCTCTGAGGAGTCACTGGGTCCCAGCCTGCTGTGACAGAAGACCAAAGGCTCAAACACTCCCCAGAATATGCGTGAGCTCTTCTCACAGAGACCTTCTACATGTATGTGTCATCTCTTTTGAAAATTCATTTGACATGGTTGAAAAATAAATGCAGTTCCTTCGGTAATGGATTCTGTTCTAACGAGAAGGCAGCGAGCCATTTTAGATGTGTTTCATGTCATCTCAGATACCTGGGTCATGAGTTTGAGACCCAGGGTCTGATCACAACCCCAGTCCTTACCAGCTATGTGACTTTGGTCAAATTGGCTCCCCCCTGAGCTTTCTCATTGTGTAATCCCGAGGGGTATGCTCAATCAGAAACCAGCAGACATTTCCTATAGAGGCCCATGTAGTGAATCTGAGGCTCTGCAGGCCAAGAGGTAAAATCGAGGATATTATGGCAGTACTTATATGTAATTACTTAAAAAGTAACCATTAGCTCTTGGGCCAGAAAAAAAAAAAAAGAAGGGTTTGGGGGCCAGCTATAGTTTGCAGATTTCTGAGCTAGAACATCTACAACATTCCCTCTATCCCTCAAAAGCTGTGAAAGGTATTTCCGTCCCTAAGTTCCTAATCTCAGGGTGGAAGACTAGAAGCTGTATCCCAGCAAAGAATCGATGAGTTCAGTGTTAGAAAGCTTTTGACAAGAGCTCAAATCCAATTTTCTCATTTTATAGATGAGGAATATATGGGTCCAAAAGGTGGAGTGTCCTCTCTGTGGTCACCCAGCTGCCTGGTGGTGAAGCTGAGATCAGAGTTCTCATGTCCCCACTTGTCCAAGGCGTGAGTACAGAAACAGAGCAGTGGCCTGCAGCACAGCAGATCACTCTGAGGAATACTCTGTTTCATAAAATGAACAACTGATGGCAATTAGCCAACTACAGAACTGAAATGACACACTGTTGGGATCTGATGATGTAAAATACAAATCCTTACAAGATATAATGCACTTATGCCTGACCAAGCGGTGGCACAGCGGATAGAGCATTGAGCTAGAACACTGAGGTCCCAAGTTTGAAACCCCAAGGTTGCAGCTTGAGTATGGGGTTGCTGACTTCAGCGTGCAATCATAGACATGACCCCATGGTCCCTGGCTTGAGCCCAAAGATCACTGGCTTGAAGCCCAAGGTCACTGGCTTGAGCCCAAAGTCGCTGGCTTGAGCAAGGGGTCACTGGCTCAGCTGGAGCCCCCTACCCCCCGTCAAGTCACATATGAGAAAGCACTCAATGAACAACTAAAGTGCTACAACTGCAAGTGAATGCTTCTCATCTCCCTTCCTGTTGTCTGTCTCTCTCTCTCAAAAAAAAAGATAAAATAGTACTTAAATCACATCAAGAACAAGGCATTTAGCTTCCTTACAGCAGTCTAAATACTTAACATTTCAAACATCTCTTTCAAGTGATGAGACTTCTTATGAGTACTTCAGTTGTCAGTAAATATCAGAAACCAAAGTCCAAAGATGAAACCTACTCCAAAGAAAAGCACAAGAATCCTAAGGAGCTTTGAAGAGCTCACAAACATTACAAGTGAATATGCAGAGCTTCCTGGGGCCTTTAACTCACAATCACCCTTCCCTTCCAGTTGCTCTTGGCATCTCCTCCCCTAGAGGAGCCGCCCACACAAACTGTTATCAAAAGATGTGATGAATTCTGAACTTTGACTCTACTCATCTGATACCACAGTTAGGAGAAAAACCAGAATCTGTGCTCTGCTCCGTGGAGACTCCAGCTACTGCCAGAGGAGGTCTGCTGCCAGACGCCTGTCCACAGTGGGAGACCACCGCGCGCCCTTGAACGGAAAAGTTCAGGAGAGCCGGATGTGCGCAGTGCTACCAAGACGCTTAAAACAGAGCTTCGTGTGAGTCCCTTCTAATTCAGAATATTAGCCCCTCTGTCTGCATTTGCATTAAATATGTTCCCAATTCATCATTGAACTACAGTTCACTTTATGATACATTTTCTTTTTTTTTTTTTTTTTTTTCATTTTTTCTGAAGCTGGAAACAGGGAGAGACAGTCAGACAGACTCCCGCATGCGTCCGACCGGGATCCACCCGGCACGCCCACCATGGGGCGACGCTCTGCCCACCAGGGGGCGATGCTCTGCCCATCCTGGGTGTCGCCATGTTGCGACCAGAGCCACTCTAGTGCGCTGAGGCAGAGGCCACAGAGCCATCCCCAGCGCCCGGGCCATCCCTGCTCCAATGGAGCCTTGGCTGCGGGAGGGGAAGAGAGAGACAGAGAGGAAAGTGCGGCGGAGGGGTGGAGAAGCAAATGGGCGCTTCTCCTGTGTGCCCTGGCCGGGAATCGAACCCGGGTCCTCCGCACGCTAGGCCGACGCTCTACCGCTGAGCCAACCGGCCAGGGCTATGATACATTTTCAATGTTAAGCAAACAAGGCAGGAATGTTACAAGTTGTACACACAGGCTAAAGACAATCACAGCGGCAAAGCAAAGCAAATCGCTAACGTTAGCATTGCCTCTAGGAGGTGGGACAATCTAGAAGGTGATTTTTTTTCTGCTTATTTATGTTTATTTTGTATTTTCTAAAATTTCTAGATGATAATAAATTTGTTTTATAATAAGAAAATACAAACAAATAGCCGTCACCTACCCTGTAGCAGGGACAAGTGCAATTAGAGCTGGAGCTAATTGGTCTGCCATCCAGGTAGCAGGAACCACATGAGGAATGTGGCTCCACAGCGTTCATTAACAGCTCCAACTGTTTAACTGAACAGAACACAGGAGAAATTTCAAAAAGACCAGTGAATCACTCCTAATGCACATCCTGACGTACCCTGGGTCAAAGAAATGACTGAGCACGTGGGGGGAAATGGCAGGGAAGAAAGACACAGAAATAATAGCAAGAGGCCAAAACCAGTCATGGCATGGAAATTCCACAAAGAGGGCAAAGGGGAGGAGAATTTTCATATCAGATAAGCCTGCAAGAGACCAAAGGAGAGCAGGGTGGGCAAAGGAATTCGCAATCAGTGTTGCCATAGCAGCCTTGGGCTGTTGGAGACTTTACCAGTGATGGGACTGGAACAACTGTGTAGTAGGTGAAAGTCTTGGTATGATGCAGAAAGACCCTCGCATGGGAAAATGCAGTTGGCCCCACAAGTCACCTGTTATGTGTTGGGGTGGAGGGTGGGTGAGGTCAAGAGTATGGCATGCTTGATGGATGAAGACAGTACTCTTTTTATATACTCAAAATGCCTTCATAGGTTTACATACAGACTTTCTAGAATTTCGATTGTGCCACCAATAGCTGTTAGGGCCAAACACTGTAAACAACCCTTTAAACAACCTCTCTGCCCCTCCCCCACACACAGGGAGCCATATCTATCTCACACATACATTTACAGGGACAGTGCTCAAGAGTGGCTTGGGGGAGTTAGTTTTCCCACCCTCCTTAATTTCCACCTATTCTTTGATGTAGACATTTTCTCAATCATACCCCAGAGCAGCTTCAAGCCACCCTCCATCCAACCACAATACCATCCCCAAGACATTCCTTTGTAGAAATGTTTGTGTCCCCAGTATTCCACAAGAAGGTGTCAAACATTTTCAACTCTTAGTTTTGTCTATCAAGTGAAGACAGCAGGACACCAGGGGTGTCCTGCCTCTTTAATTCTGCCAGCCTGAGTCATTGCTCTGGTGATCAAGAGGATCATCAACAGGCATTAGTAATTGCCAACTACCACGTTTCACATGGTTAATTTCATTCTCCTCTATACCATGATGCGGCATTTCTCCATAATGAAAAATATATGCCAATAAAACATATACCAACAAAACACGCAAGCATTTCGCTTTCTACACTATAAAGACCCTTCATTTTGCATGTGATCTTATTCAGATAAGTCACTCCTTAAAATGTAATTTTCACCCTGAAAAATTCAACTCTCAATTTTTTCCTTCTCCTGAATCTTTTAAAAGCTCTAAGTGGCAGTTTTCAAACAGTTTCCATTTTCATCCACAGCTCTAATCTGTTCAGATCCCATCACTGAGCAACTTCGAGTAACAATGGAAACTTTTCTGATGGTGCCTAGGAACTGATTTTGTTTTTCCTCTTCTGAGACACAGCCAGCTTCAGAGCTAATCCTCCAGCTGTTGTATGGGTGAATGAGGTTACACATGCCCCCAGAGTGTCACTGGGCTACTCTGGGCAATCATGCTCTGCGCAGCTGTCTTTGAGAAACTTGAAATTCTGGAAAGAACAGAAAAATCTTTTCAGACAAATGGGTGATGGTAACCTTGGAGATTCATGGTAGCAGCAGATATGCCACCACCATGGCACTCATGTGGCACTAGGCATCAGAACTCTCCCAGGACTTCACAGAGGTAGGGCCTCCAAGGGTCAGCGTAAGATATTCTTTCTTCTCCAAGCCTGATTTTTAAAAATTCCTAGTCAGACAACTCCTTTAATAGGACTCACACTGCCAACCCTAACCTATTTACAGATCCAGTAATTACAAAGTAAGCTTTGAAATTCCCTCAAACAAGAATATGAGGCACTATTTAACCAAGAATATAAAAGACTTCTACTCAGGAAACTATAAGACACTGAAAAAAGAAACTGAAGATGATACAAACAACTGGAAGCATATACTGTGTTCATGGATAGGAAGAATTAACATCATTAAAATTTCCTCACTATCCAAACCAATCTATAGATTCAACACAATTTCTATCAAGATATCAATGACACATTTCGCAGAACTAGAACAAATATTCCAAAAATTGATATGGAACCACAAAAGACCCCAAATAGCAACAGCAATCTTGAGAAAGAAGAACAAAGTTGGAGGAATCATACTACCTGATATCAAACTATTCTACAAGGCCATAGTAATCAAAACAGCATGGTATTGGCATAAAAACGGACATAGATCAGTGGAACAGAACAGAAAGCACAGAAATAAATCCACACCTTTATAGTCAATTAATATTTGACAAAGATGGCATAAACATACAATGGGGTAAAGATAGTGTGTTCAATAAATGGTGTTGGGAAAATTGAATAGATATGTGCAAAAAAATGAAATTAGACTACCTTCTTACACCATACACAATAAATTCAAAATGGATTAACAACTTTAATGTTAGACTTGAACCATAAAAATTTTAGAAGAAAACAGGAAGTAAAATTTCAGAAATTTCTCTTAGTAATATTTTTTTTGATACATCACCTCAGGCAGAGGAAACAAAAGAAAAAATAAACAAATGGGACTACATCAAACTAAAAAGGTTTTGTACAGCAAAGGAAACCATAAACAAAATGAAAAGACAATCCACTGAATGGGAGAACATATTTTCTGATACATCTGATAAGGGCTTAATATCCAAAATTTACAAAGAACTTATAAAACTCAGCACCAAAAAACAAATAATCCAATTAAGAAACGAGCAAAGGACCTGAATAGACACTTCTCCAAAGACATACAGATAGCCAATAGATATATGAAAGATGCTCAACGTCACTAATCATCAGAGAAATACAAATTAAAACCACAATGAGATATCACCTCACACCTGTCAGAATGGCTTCCATCAATAAATCCACAAACAATAAGTGTTGACAAGGCTGTGAAAAAAAGGGAACCCTCATGAACTGTTGATGGAATTCAGATTGGTGCAGCCACTGTAGAAAGCATTATGGAGTTACCTCAAAAAATTAAAAATGGAACTGCCTTATGATCCAGAGAGTACACTTCTAGGAATTTATCCAAAGAAACCTGAAGCACTAATTCGAAAGAATATATGTTTCCCTATGTTCATTGCAGTGTTATTTACAATAGCCACGATCTGGTAACAGCCCAAGTGTCCATCAGTAGATGAGTGAATAAAAAAGCTGAGGTACATTTAGACAGTGGAATACTACTCAGCCATAAAAAAAGAAGTAAATCTTACCTTTTGTGACAGCATGGATGGATCTGGAGATTATTATGCTAAGTAAAATAAGCCACTTAAAGAAAGACATATGATTTCATTTATATGTGGAATCTAATGAACAAAATAAACAAACAAAATAGAAACAGACTCATAGATACTAAGAACAGAATGACAGCTATCAGAGGGGCAGGGGTGGGGCTGGGTATAAAAGGTAAAGGGGTTAAATAAAGAAAAAACTTACAGACACAGACAACAGAATGAGGATTGTAGGAGGAAAGGGAGGATGGGGGGAAGCAGAGGAGGGTAGAGGAAAGATAGATGGTGATGGAGGAAGACTTGACTTGGGGGTGAACACACAATGCAGTCTATAGATGATGTAATTGTAGAATTGTGGACCTGAAACCTGTATAATTTTCTAGTGCACAATAACCAACGCCACGCCAATAAATTCAATAAAAATTTTAAAAAGAATCTAAGCCACTATGTAGAGATGGGGAACAGAGATATCAAAAGTGAGCTGTGCTGTCCATGTCTGTCCACTCCATGTTTGATGCTCAGTGGAGCAATGTGCAGTATCTAACTAAACAAAAGATATTTTCAATATCTACATAAAATCAATTTTCCCTCTGTGATACTAACTTGCACCTTCCGGTGCCTTAAGTGTCTCATCTTTGAAGAGGTTAAAGTTTTCACTCTCAGTCAAAGTCTGGGAGGCAAGAGCAAAACCCGGACGGAGTCCACGGCTGCATACCTGCCATGCAGTCAGTGACCCCATCTTGGCAAGTCTTAGCTTGAACCCCACCCCATCCTTCCTAGCCTCCAGTCTCATGGCCTCAATTCAGCTCTTGATTGTCCATTCTCTGGCCTAATGCAATGGTTCCTGTGTGGTCTCCATGCCTCCAACCCAGTGATTCTCAGCCAGGGACCAATTTTGTTACTCAGGGTCTCCTACTGGGTAGAAACCAGGGGTACTGCTAAACACTGAATAATGCACAAGCCAGAACCAACAAAGTATTATCCAGCCCTAAAGGTCAATACTTTTGAGGTTGAAAAATTGCTTCAGTCAGACCCGCCTCTCATATGCCCTCTGCAACCACAAATGATACAAAACACAATTCCAATCAGGTCATTTCCACGCTAGGATCCTCCAGTGCCTCCCAACTGCCCTCAGATTACAGCCTAAACTCTCCAGGAAGTCGTGTGAGCTCATCATGATCTGGTCCTTTCCTACCTTTCTGCCTCACTTCTCACTGTTCCCCTAACCCCTCTTCCCCAAAGCCACATAAGCAACCAATGCAGGTGGACCCACAATTCCTTTTGCCTGTCCTTCTCATCCATTTATTCCTTTGCCCATCAATTTCATGTCAGGCATTCTAATGAGACAAAGAGGGAACAAGGTGCTCTCCAAGCAGCTTGAGGCACTGAGGCATGCAGAAAAGTGAGCACACAATTCAATCAGCAGGCAGAGTCTCTGAGACCCCACTGCCATCTCCCAAACAGGCAGTGAGCCGCCAGGGAAGAGAATGTCTTCATTTTTATAGGTCACAACAGCTAGCACATACCAAGTATAGTATATTAATTGTATACCTTGTCTTCATCAGAGTTGTATTAAGGAATGAATGAATGCCTTTAGACATTTATAAAGCTAATTAGGACTTGTTAATAAAAAGATCTATCAGTTTCAGTTTACAGCTGGTAAAAGAATTTAAGATTCTTCCTTAAAGTTACTGAAAATATTTAAAAGGTAGCTTATGGGTTCTAACATATATAAATTTTTTTTATTTTTACAGCAATTAATTATAATATATATTTTTGTTGTTGTTGTTGTTGTTCACACCTATGTCATGTTAAAGACATGTTAGCATTTAGCAGTGGAACTGCATTATAGAAAAATGAAGCAAAGCTGAAGTATCTAATTGAATGGGGTAGGGATCCGGAGAAAGCTTGCCCAGTTCCCCTTCAAATGCTGGGGCTCCTGAGCACCTGTAGCCTGGCTTCCACATCCCCATGCTAACTGTTCAACCCGTCTGGTCTTCCAACTTCCCTTCCCATCGAGGTTTCCCTATTTGCAGAGAAGGCACAGTCACAGTCCCAAGCTTGGGCTGTTCTTCCCCCCTTCCTCTTCTCCATCCAGATTTGGGATTATCATGAGCTCCAGAAAAATTGACTTCCTCTCAGACCAATATTCTAGGCATTTGGGAGGAAGCTCAGAAAATCACTGATGATCAGCAATGAAAGCTGCTTCTACTTCACTTGAAAAGCATACAAAAACAGAGAAGGTGCTAAAAAATGCAGACAAGAAACATGGACCCAGAGACCCTAAAATTAATTTAGTGCAAAGCTTACAAAGTTAGTTGTTGAAACAGAGTGTAAATTAGGCTATTACATATAACAAGGCTGTCCTCATCATCATTATTTTGTGGCCCCGCTGGGGGAAGGTGTCTTCTGAGACCCTATTCTTTGTCTTGGACATGCTTTCCTTTCACCCATGGGATTTGGGGCCTCCAGTTGCCCAGTACTAACAACTAACAAGTTTTTTGTTTTGTCTTTTTTTTTTTCCGGGAGAAGATAGACAAACTCTTTACACTTCAGTGTGAATTAGCTGCTGCTATCTCTCCCACAAGAGTATTAGCATACCAAGCCATATTCCTATCTGAACTGTTTCCCTATGGAAAGAACTCTTGACTTGAATTAAGCTGCAGTAAAGGTGATCTTTGGGGGACAGAGTGGCCTGCTGTCTTGAAAGTGCCCAGTATCCAGATTTTAAATGATGAAACCAAAATCACATAAAGTGAAGGAAAACATGTTATGTTTGAGTTCAGGGTTCCAATAACTTTATTGCAAGTGAGTTGCTTTTTAACACATTGTTGACCGCTCACAAGTTAGCTCGTGTTTGCACTTGCATTGGCTATTTCAATTTTTGAAACTCAGGGTAATACAGGATTATTGTATTTGTGACTCTTCGCCCTGAAGGGTGAAATTCAAAAAACAGCAGACCGTTCTATATTTTCATGCGGACTCCTTTTCTTCCCACTCCTCCAAGCGTGAGATCACAAAATCAAAGGTACGGTAAACAAAAACAAATCAGTGTTGAGCCATCTAAACTTGGACTATCTTCTAAACGCTCGCAGTGTGAACATACATATCAAGGATGCTGTAAAATCTTTCTTTGTCGTGTTCAATCCAACTAGAACGTGTAAAGTGTGTGTTTCAAAAGGAAAGCACAGCGAAACCAGATATATTTGTAAAACATGTTGCGTACCATTACCCGTAGGTGATTGCTATACAGTATACCACACCAAAAAAATAATAAAATATATAATATGTAGCAGATATGTACAAAGTTTTATTTAAACTTATTATGTATAAATAAAGTATACTGAAGTTTATTTAGATTGTTTTACTTTCATACTCAATTATAAAAAAAATAGCCAGTGACATGAAATAACTTCTATGTATAATTGACAATGTGTTAATTTCCTTTGAAATTAATAGGAGTGTGGTATTTGTTTTACCAGGTATCTGCAGCAAGCATATATGATGAGATCCTTCCCTGAAGTGAGTTCTTAAAAGCACAAAAATAAGCCTGGAAGTACACATATTATAGTCTTAAAAATATAACAACTTTTGGATTGAAGTAGACTCTACATATTTTAGCTTATATCAAAACTGTCAGACAGGGACTTATGGAAAAGGGAATAGAGGCCGGAGAAATACTGAATCAGAAAGGGGATGACCAGTGTGGAGATACTTGTGGATGATTCTTTATAACCAGTAATTTGATTGTGATTACCAAAAACCTCGCCATCCAATAGCGCTTTCTGCAGTGATGAGCATGTTCTCAGTCTGAGCTAAGATGGTAGCCATTCGGCACACGTGACTATCAAGCATTGGAAATCTAGCTAATGTGGATGAGGAACAGAATTTTTTAACTAATTTAAACATGGTTTTAAATAGCCACACCCAGCTAGTGGCTACTATATAAAGCAGTGCACGTCTAACACTAACTATTACTGCTTTAATGTGTAATTTTAGGGATGCTTTGTATCAGTGAATTCTCTCCAGGAGAAACTGATAGAACTCTCAAGACAATGCAGTCTTCCAGCTGCAAACAATTACTAAAAACACAGTTTATGACTCACGCCCACCCCCACCCCAACCATTACCCAAGCACCCAGGATCGGTGCCTCCTCGCTCATTCTTCCAGGGTAAGCCTGCCATGGTGGCCTCTGGGAGGACAGGTACTTACCCTCACCTGGTGGGAAGTCCTCTTCCTGCTCACTGGGGGAAGGCAGCAGGGGCTGCAGGGGCTCCATGTTAATGATGAGCTGTTTGTTCAAGGAGTGGGAACTGCGGCTCTGAGTAATGTTGGCTCTGCAAACAGACAACCAGAGGGAGTTGGTTTCCATTGTAGACACCGGCCCCTCCATCTCATACTGTAGACTGTAGACTCTCAAAGTGGGTTATGCCAGTGAAACACAATATAACATTCAAGACACATGGCCCTTTTTATCCTTAAGGTCCTGACAAAATGTCTGTGTGTTCTAATGCAAAACAGTGAAAGAAAATATATTTCCCCATATGTTGTTAGACTTGGGCATGCTAGGTTAACAACACAGGCATTTCAAAAAGGCATGGGAGGCAGGTATCACTGAACTAGACATGCAGAAAAGTGAATAAGGGGAAAGACTCAAACTAATTTAATAACCACCAAAAAACAAAAACAAAACCTCTACTAGGCAGGTGGCACAGATGTCCCATAGCTACGAGCTACTGTAGTGTTGCTGGATGTCCAACGTTGAATATCAGTATTTAACATTTTTGTTCAAATTCACACCCCAGTCATCTGCCAGTTACAGAACCCAGTGCTGCTTTCTTTTGCAAGGAGTACACATGTGGCCCTAGCTGGGTGGGTCAGTAGATAGAGCACCGTACCCCAGTGCACCGAGGTCACAGGTTCGATCCCCAGCCAGGGCACATATGAGAAGCAATCAATGAGTGCACAACTAAGTGGAACAGGTTGATGATTCACTCTCTCTCACACCCTTCCCCTCTCTTTTTCTCTCTCCCACCTCCTCTTTCCTTCCTTTCAAATCAATGGAAAATTTTTTTTAAAAAAAAGGAGCACACATGTGTGTCAGTGGCTGTGATAGGCAGCAGACGTCAAGGAAACCATGTGTGTCCCATCAAGACTACAGGCTGCCTGGGAATCCCATATACACTGCTCGCTGCAGGGGGTGGGCTCCGGCCTCACAGAGAGGAAGGTGGGGGCCTCTGGTGGGGGAGCGAGCACCTTTTCTGCCAAAACCAAAACCAACTCATCCTCCAAAGATGGTGTCAAACGTCTCCTTCCCCTAACTACTCCTCTGGATTGGCCTCACAATACACACTCTCCTGTTCTCTGCTCACTCTCCATTCTTCTACAACTCACTACGTTCACCACCTCTGTCTCTCTGTAAATACGGTTGCACTAATCATAATGAGCCCCACCTTGATAAGCTCTCCTAGGGCAGAGACTGGCTCATCCATTCTTATTTGCCTTACAGCACTTCAAGTGGCACCCTGAAAGGGTGTTCAGGTTTGAAACTAATTGCAATCCTGGCTTGACATAATTGCCATTTCAGACTGGCCAGAGTGTTCCCCAGACCAGTTGACTGAACGGCCTTTCACCCCAGGTGGGCATTACTGTTGGGAATGGGGGACAGGGCATTGGGGAATATCAGGATGCCTGATAGCATCACAAACTGAAAACCCCCTACAGCTGGCACTGGCTGGAAAGAAAATTTATGAGGACTTGCTTGACCATGGAGTCCTTTTCTTCATTATTTCATTCTATAATTACTTATTTTGCAATATGTACATACTGCCCTGATCTAGGGAACTGTGGTCCTTGCCTCAGTAACTGTGTAGAACAGCAGTTTTCAAACTTGTTTCACTGAGACACTTTAAGAAATATTACCTCTCTGTACATATAAAATACATGCACACATACAGAAGACACACAACTAAAGTGAATGTTCCATGCAGCAATAGTTGCTATTGTTATGTGTAATTCACTGGGGATCTTTTAAATTCTATTTCATTTTGTTTTAAGTGCTGGTCTTGACCTCTATTTGCACTTCACGATGCATTAACATGCGACAGCCACAACTGGAAAAACATGCATCTCATGGAGGAGACTGATAGCTCAAGGTTCCATGGGAACATTCAGGAAGTTCGCGTGAGCCTGGCGTGAGTGCGGTGAGTCAGAAAGGGGAAGGAAGGAAGGAAGGAAGGAAGGAAGGAAGGAAGGAAGGAAGGAAGGAAGGAAGGAAGGAAGGAAGGAAGGAATAAGAGGAGGAGATTAAAATTTCCATCTTTTTCTGGGAAGGGTTCTCAGTTTTTGAGCTTTTGTGGGATATCCTCTGGACCTGTGGCCATAGATGACTGATTCTAGCTCTGCAGAGGACAGCATGTCACCATGTTTGTGTGACACATGTAGCTTTCTGACCTCTGAAAAGCTCACCAACCCATTGTTGCACAAATCACCTCTGAGTCACTGTGTTCCATCACTGACCTCCAGGCCAGCTTTGCTGGCAGCGGTCCTGCCTTTCAGACATCACTGCATATGCTACAACAAGGAGGGGCCTGCAGTGAACTTTTATTGAGGGTCTTTTGCTTCCCATCAACATTCTCCCAACACTCTTCAGTAGGAGATGTCAAGCATCCTGCCGCTTGCCTCCCCACATTGCAATGTTTGGGCAATTGTCTAGTGCTGGGACAGGCACCCGCTTGGCACTGGATGGTCAGGAGAATGCTGACTCAGCCCCTGCACTCACAGGTTCCTCTGCTTTGATGCAGCAGAGATCCATGGCCAGGATCAGGGGGTCTAGGGGCTGCCTAGGGTTAGGCCAGATGGTCCCTTTGGTGGGTTACAACCCTAAGACTCTCCAAGTCTATGCTTCAGAGATTCAAATAACTTCCCTGCTAAGTGCAAGACTCAGATAAACCCAAAGATGGATACAACTAGGGGTTTTCCTGGAGGACCAAGAATCCGGGGCACCAGACCTTGATCCTGGGCACTAGGACAGCTGGATGGAAAGACTTAAGCTAAACTAGAATCAAAATGCAAGACTTCCACCTTTCCCTACCAACTCCTTTAGACTCAAGGTTACTTTTTTTTAACCTCTCTTTTTATAACCTTTTTAATGGTGCCAACTGATCCAGACTTCAAGCACAGTTGTTCTAATAAATTTAATAGCAAAATTCAAATGGCCCTTAAGTTTATGCAGTGATTTGTATACACTGTTATCTTATTTGTTTTTTCCAATGTGCCTATAAGCTTGGCAAGAAAAAAATACCATATTTACAGATGAGGAAAATGAGACTCATCGATCTTATGATTTGACTAAAAACACTCAGAAAGGCAGACTCAGGACTCAAACCGAGATCCTCTGATTCCTAGCCCTGCACTTTGGCCATGCCCCACACTGCCTTTCTGCATGTTTGATCCTGACCACGTCCTGTGAGCCCTAGTGTCCTGCCATCCACGGTCGTCCAGGGTCTCACTGTGTCAGGCAGTTTTCTCTAGGATGTGCTGACGACTGATCAGCTCCTGCTCCACCCTTTCACCTGAGTCCCCGAGGTAATAACTTCTATGCCGGGGTCCCCTCAGGCCAGGCGAGGTCCACACCATGTTTCTGTACTCTCACAATCCACCCATCAGCTGACTATGCAAATATGCCTGACCCACTGTGCAGCCCACACGTGTGTGCCATCCGGGCAGAGAGCAGCTTCCAGATGAAACTGTGCTTAAGAACTCTATCAGAGTAGAAAGTTTTTTGGGGGGAACTACAAGAATATTCTAAGATTGGTTTTAAATAATGATAACATAAAATACAGCAACCAAAACAAGGCTCACAGAGTTTCTGCACCCCTTCTCGGAGCAAAGGAAGTGCTGCTAGCCTGTTATCAAAAACACCATCTAAACAGACTCGAATGGAAACACGTCTGTCAGCTTCTACCCCCCCATTTTTGAGTGAGAGACAATAATAATAATATCACCATCTCACATGTGTATGGCCCTTTAGAATTTTTAAATCACTTTATTTTAATCATCATAATGAAACCTCAAAGTTGGGCTAAGTGATATTATAAATCTCATTTTATAGATAAGTAAACTTAAACTGATCTGAAAAGGGTAGTGACTTACCCAAAACCACACAGCTGGCAAGCAACACAGGCAAGGTTAGAACCCACTGTGACTCCTAGACAGGTGCTCATGTTAGATACAAATGCTACCTCTGGGTGTCCCCTGGTGGTGGCTACTGTGCACAGGTAGGTGGCTCACACAGCCATCCCTGGGCTCACCAGGCCTCTGAGATGGGCAGGTGATTTTCACCAAATAGCCAGTCTGGTGGGCTTGCTTGGGGATCCTGTCATCAGCAAGGATCAGCAAACTAAAATGAGAAGTAGCATCTTCTCTTTTTGAAAAAGTAAAAATAAAAATCCCAAGACAGTGTTCTCAGTCTGTCTGTCTGTGTCTCTCTCTAGACACACACATCTCAGCAGGAGTAGCAGTCCATGAATTTGTCGTTCTTTGAAGAGTAGAATCTCAAGTGTGAGGAAATAGCTAACTGAAGACTTATGGTCACCATTCTAGACTAGCAGTCATCTCTGAACACCGCCAGAGAAAGAGAGCTCATTATTATACTCACTTTTGACAGCCACATCAAAGAAGTCAGAAAAATTAAGAAATAAAATAATTGATCATGGGAAACAATTTCCTACCATGTAACTGGCTACCAGGAAGGGCCAAGAATAGTGACCCACATCACCGTGGCTCTGACCACACACACTGCTGCCCCTTGGGAGGTCAAGGGCCCCAGGGCAGCACCTTGGACAGATCTCAGGTCTCAGAAAATCACAGAAGTGGGGCTGTCATCCCATGCTCCTTCTTCATACAATTACTCAACAAATATGTACTGACCACCTACTATGTGCCCAGTCTTGTGTTAGGTGGTGTTGGGGAATATGGAATATCCAACACAGACACAAGCCTGTCTGTCCTTCCAGAGTTGGCTCTATTATCATTAATTCAAATAAAATCTTCCTTGTATTGTCAAAGATTTGAGAGATACTGCCAAGGAACGGAGGACCAGAGAGGCATCATGAGGATGTGAACTCAATCAGCTTTCACAAACATGTAATCGGGAAAGAAGGGGGGTGCCAGACAGTCTCCCCAGGGTCTGCAGGTCCTCGTATACAATCCTGGGGGATTTTAGAAGATTCCAGAAAGGGAAACTACAAATCAGGTGGTACCTCATTTCCCATATCCCCTCTGGTGGTTCAGTCCACTCCAGAAAAAGCTTTTCATTAAGGCCAACCTGCTTCCTTCATCCCTTTGACCCTCAGTCATCTAGGGCTGGCTATTTGAGGTGTTAGGCCATGGACCACATAGCCATCACCTGGGAGCTTGTTAGAAATGCTCATTCATATCAGAATTCGTGTTAACATGATCTGCAGGGGATCCCGGAGCGAGGTAAGCCTGGAAAAGCTCTGATCTAGGAAGCCTGAATTCCCACTAATTATGAAAACTTCAATTTAAAAGAGAAGTATTTTAAAATTTCTGATCTCATTAACCATCCACAGACTATACCTACAGGACTCTTGGAAAGCTTTATGCATTTGGAATTTGTCTCTCTGAAAGTACATGGTTAAAAACAGTTGCCCGCTCTGTGTTTGTGCCATCGAGACGCTCCCCAGCATTACTTCACTCTGTTTCCTTAAGATCAAACACTCAAGCTTCAAGTTAAAGAAAGCCCAAGCTAGGCCCCTCAGGTAGCCTGTCTCCCAGCTTCTAAGAGAATGGCAGATGCTACAGACAGAAGATGCACAGACTCACGTGTGCCCCTCCCCAAATGCATGTCCTTAGATAAATCATTTAATTTCCCCAACACACCAGTTCCCTTGTCTACAAAATAGAAGCATCATACCAGGTAATCCCTAAGGTCACTTCCAGCCCAAAGACTCTGGAAAAGTTCAAATAATATGGTATTTTTTTGGGGGGGGAGTTATTATTATTATTAATTTTAATGGGGTGACATTAATCAATCAGGGTACATAGGTTCAGAGAAAACATCTCCAGGTTATTTTGACATCTGATTGATTATGTTGCATACCCATCACCCAAGGTCATATAGTCTTCTGTCACCTTCTATCTGGTTTTCTTTGTACCCCTCCTCTCCCCCCACCACTCCCGGTAACCACCACACTCTTGTCCATGTCCCTGAGTCTCATTTTTATGTCCCACCTATGTATGGAATCATATAGTTCTTAGTTTTTTTCTTATTTACTTATTTCACTCAGTATAATCCATGTTGTTGTAAATGATCCAATGTCACAAATGATGTTTTATCATTTCCTCTTATTTGTTTTTCCTGCACTGAGTAACCACAATTTGCAGTGGAAGAAGAGCTATTTAAAAAAAAAAAAAGACTTGTCATTGATGTGTGAGCTGTAAGACTTTCACAGGGAGTGAACCAGGGTGCCCCAGCCAAGTGCTCCAGCTTCCCACACCCCAAAGTTTCCTCCTGCTTCTCGAAGCAAGAAAGACAGGTTTGGCAGACTTGCATGTGACAGCTTCCCACTGGGTCATCTAAACAGGGAATGAATTATCATCTGCGCTTATCTGCATGGCTCTCATGCTGATGTCTCTGCTCCTGCGTGGTAGAGGAGTGACATCGGGGCACCCATACTGGGGGGCATGCCCACACGTCCGAGAGACCATGATCTCCTCCTGTCCAGCAAAGCAGGTGACAAGGCAAGAGGAACCCAGTTCAGCCAGTCACCCAGGAAAGAGAGAAGGGGCACACCTGAGCCTCAGGGAGACTCCACCTAGTTCAAAGACAGGAAGGAGGGACAGCTGCCAACCAGTGTGTGGGAACTTCCTAAAGAACATACCGTATTTCCCCATGTGTAAGACGCTCCCTTTTTCAAAAAATTTGGGGTCTAAAAACTGGGTGCGTCTTATACAATGGTTGTAGTTTTTTTACTTGCATTTCCTGCTTTTTCACGCTTGTTGTCTTTTTTTCAAATTTCAGGCCCCTAAATTAAGGTGCATCTTATATATGGGAGCATCTTATAAATGGGGAAATACAGTAGCTTGTGATGATCTTACCCTCAAAAGGGGGAGCATCGTGATGACAATGTTCATCTTCAGATATTCAGCATGTTTGAGGTTTAGGATGTACCATGACTTGTGTACACTGTGGTGGTATGAAGTCCAACATGGCCAAGAGAATATTTAATAGCTAAGAATTACATATACTACCACCTGAATGAAGACATGTACCTTTGAACCAATGATTATCAAGTCCTCATTCTGGCAAGTGACCCTTGGAAATAAAGAGTTCAATGAGCTATGAGCACCCCACCCTGTCAGTGAAAAAGCCTAGGAGTGGGGCTGATGGAACCGCCACATCTCCTGAGCAGAGGCAGGAGCAGAGGGCAGTTCTAAGAGGACAGAATGATGGACTCAGCCAGAAAACGACACAGCCTTGCCTCACACACACCCTGCTTATACACGTGACCCTCAAAGTCAAATCAAGCCAGTAACTCTCCACAGAGCAAATAACCCAAAATGGAGCCACGCCGTGACTCAGCCAAATCTGCCTGAAAGAGCTTCCCAGGACAGGAGAGTGCCATGCCTGGAACCAGGGCCGAAAGGCAACACGGAGCCTGGCATCTGGTGCCCTGCCACGCTTTCCCATCACAGAGGATTTGGCAGAGCCAGCATTTAAATCCCTCTGTCCATCCCAGAAGCATCCCAGAGCCCCGGGAGCACCCCACTCACCTGTGCACCTCCGGAGGCTCCCTCTGGATTTTGGAGCTTGCCTCCACCACCTCTTTGGCAACCTTACCACTGCAAAAGACAAGAACACATGTCTGTGCACAGACAGAGCGGAAGGGAGGGGTGTGGACATGCATTATTTTTAAACTTCACAAGGGTCTGACCCAGCTCTAGGAAGCCACATCTACTCTCCCTCCATGTGGGGAGGTTACTGTAGAATTTGAGGGTGCCCATGAGCATAAAGATGAAGTGGAAAGGGAGGACCAAAATAGAGGCATAAGCCAGAAGAGTGTAGTGATTTAGAAGCAAAACATTCCAGTGTAAATGCCTGTCCCCTACCCCAACCCCATCATCAAAATGGAACCATGGTACCCACCTATATCGGAATCTACTTCCTTTAAAAAATATCTTGCTGCTTGACACAGTCTTGATCTGACTGGACTTTGCATACCTTTAAGAAAAGTAAAGCAGACATGGTAGTGACGGTGGAAAGTCCAAGCAGGACATGTTATAAAGCGTAGCAATCTGGTATTTCTAAATGCCAGGAAGAAATACTTTTTATCGTGAGTTGGAACACACACACACACACTTGAAAGAAAAATTCAGAAAAGAGTAATTTTTCACTGTATTTACAGCCTGATCTTTTCTATGTTCTTTTTACTCTTTTTAAATGTTGTTGACCCGTACGTTCTGTCTCATAATCCGTCACAACGTCACGACTTGCATAAAGGACAGACAATCCTGATGCTCGGGGGATTCCTTCCCAACTTCTATTTGAAAGGGCTGGGGAGGACGGACAGTGACACGCGGCATCACTGAGTTTCTTGCTGCGGTACCAACACTGCCGCGTGAGACAGCTTCTTGGTGGGAGACACAGGTCACTCACCGTGTCACAAAGAATGTACCTACTGTATACCACCCGAGAGAAGGCATGAGGGCTCATGTCACCATGGAAATGGTCTCTGGCTTTTTAGTATTTCCCTAATTAAGTCACCGTGACCCAGTGCCCTTTGAGAGAACCCGCACCAGCAGATGACTAAGACACATGAGGGACAGGAAGCCCTGCCAAGCCCTGAGGCAGCACTCTGAGGCCTCTGGTAAACACGAGCAAACACCACTCTGAGAAACACTCCAGAACACAGGCTGCCCAGAGGTCACGCACGGGGCACGGACTTACTGTGATAGCTGAGGATGCCTCTACATCAGGCACTCTACGCCTTATGCAGTTACATCCAACAAATTAGAAAGATGGTCTCCTGGGGTTCAGGATCATTTTTAAATACTGATAATCACAATATCTTAATTTCAAAAATCCACACTACGAACAGTATGTTCTATAATTCTGAGCAAAAGTGTGCACACAGCCAGAGCTCCAGCTCAAAGCTTCTGTGTGGCCAGTGATCCCCAGCCTGAGCCCCTCAAAGCCTTCGCTCACTCACTGGGGAATTCTTCACTGAATGCCTAGCCTGCTCTGGGCACCACACCAAGCTCAGGAAGGGCGCTCTCCATATTCCTGGAGTGTGAGGCTGAGGAGGGAAAATGGATTAGTCTAGAAGCCACGCAAATAAGTGATAAATGTATATTCCAAGCTGTGGAGTGTGCTATGAGGGAAAAGATGTAATGAGAGTACGGGTTAGGGTGACAGGGCCAGTCTGGGAGCTGGTCTGAGGAGGGACATCTGAGCTGAGATCAGGGATGAGAAGGTGTTAACCAGGGCAGGTAGTGGGCAGTGCTCTGGGCAGAAGGCCTTACGTGCACAAGAGCCGTGAGCCTGAGCACTAGCAGAAATAAAACAAAAACCTGATGTTCATTTCCCCATGTTATTACTGTTATTACCTTTCTCTCTGTCTTTCTCTCTCACATTCTCTCTCTCTCTCTCTCTCTCTCTCTCTCTCACACACACACACACACACACACACACACACACACACACACACTCATACACACACACTCCTGCACGACTTCCCTCCAACTTAACAGAACCTGACCTTGGCCTGTCTTTAAGGATTTTGGTCTTTGCCTTCAGAAAAATGGAAACTATAGTAACAGTCTCTGCCAAGAAGCCCCGTCTCCCTGTCCACCTCTGCAAACAGCCTGAGCCAACAAAGGAGGGCTGTGATAAAAAGAGTGAGCAGAGAGAGAATAAGATGGAAGCAGAGGGGGGCACAGGCCTGAGGAGGGGGCTCCTGTCAAGGCAGAGTCCAGAGAACATGGAGTGGAAGCCCTAAGACAGGCAGGAGCACATGAGACCCACACCCAGACTGGCCGACACCTGGGACAGTTCTGCTGGCAGAGCTGGGTGGCAGACCACACCTAGCAAAGAGGAGAAAAATCCCCAGTAAGCTGGCTAAGTGAACAACATCCTGCTGAGCCCTCTTCCCCTGTGAGGACTCATCTGCCCTGGGCCCACCTGCCCCCCACCTCTGGCCCTAGAGAGCTGAGGGTGGGCCTGACACGCTTTCCACTGGAGCCCGAGCGGAGGGGCAGCCCCACCTCCCTCTTCCTGTCTTCTCTGCAGGATTGCTGCTCCCATTTCCCCAGAGGTACAGGGATGAGAAACCTGTAAAGGAGTTTCTATGGTTTGTTGTTGATTTCGTTGCTGCTGTTAGTGTTGACCTAAGGATCTGGGGGCAAGGCAGTCTGCTAAAAAAATTAAGAACTTTAATTGGAGCATTTCGAATTCAAACTAAACTCTGTGCCCAGATTATAGAAGACACCAAAAGCTCGACGGGTGTGGCTAGCACAGCATCACCATGACCCTCTCCTGGAGAGGGGTGGCAGCACTAGGCTTCCCTGGGTCAGCCTCAGCTCCCACCTCCCAGCCCCTCCAGGAGGCCGCTGCCTTCTCCATACACGGAGCACAGTGGGAGGCCTCCAAACCGCAAGCAACATAAACACTCCGAGTGCCTCCAGAAAAACAGGTCAAAGGACACATTTCTCAGAGAAAGCGAATAGCTGTCTACTCAGAATGAGAGAAGTGAAAAAAGCATTGGCCTTTTTCTGACAGCTGATTGCCCCTGGTGATTATTTGTGTCGGTTGATTTGCTCAGAAACACTCTCCTAAGAGCAGCACCGCCACTTCCCTGACCTCCCAAATGCCCAGGTGGACTCCGACAACGTTTGGGTTGAGTTCTTTCATGAAATATTTTTTTATTAATTTTAATAAGGTGACATTGATAAATCAGGGTACATATGTTCAGAGAAAACATCTCCAGATTATTTTGACATTTGATTATGTTGCATACCCCTCACCCAAAATCTAATTGTCTTCTGTCACCTTCTATCTGGTTTTCTTTGTGCCCCTCCCCTCATCCACCCCCTCCCTCTCCTTCCCCCCCATCCTTCCCCCCCCCCCTCCGGTTACCATCACATTCTTGTCCATGTCTCTGAGTCTCATTTTTATGTCCCATCTATGTATGGAATTATATAGTTCTGTTTTTTCTGATTTACTTATTTTGCTCAGTATAATGTTATCAAGGTCCATCCATGTTATTGTAAATGATCCGATGTCATCATTTCTTATGGCTGAGTAGTATTCCATAGTATATATGTACCAAAGCTTTTTAATCCACTCGTCCTCTGACGGACTCTTGGGCTGTTTCCAGATCTTTGTTACTGTGAACAATGCTGCCATAAACATGGGGGTGCATTTCTCCTTTTGGACAGTGCTATAGTGTTCTTCGGGTATATTCCTAAAAGTGGGATAGCTGGGTCAAAAGGCAGTTCGATTTCTGATATTTTGAGGAATCTCCATACTGTTTTCCACAGTGGCTGCACCAGTCTGCATTCCCACCAGCAGTGCAGAAGGGTTCCCTTTCCTCCACATCCTCACCAGCACTTATTATGTGTTGTTTTGTTGATGAGCGCCATTCTGACTGGTGTGAGGTGATATCTCATTGTGGTTTTAATTTGCATTTCTCTAATGATTAGTGATGTTGAGCATTTTTTCATCTCCTTATTGACCATCTGTATGTTCTCTTTGCAGAAGTGTCTATCCATTTCTTTTGCCCATTTTTTATTAGATTTTTTGTCTTCCTGTTGTTCAGTTTTACAAGTTCTGTATAAATTTTGGTTATTAACCCCTTATCAGATGTATTGTCAAATATATTCTCCCATCGTGTAGTCTTTTTTTCTGTTCTTATTGTCTTAGCTGTGCAAAAGCATTTTAGTTTGATATAGTCCCATTTGTTTATCCTGTCTTTTATTTCAGTTGCCTGTGGAGATAAATCGGCAAATATATTGCTGCGAGAGATGTCGGGAGAGCTTACTGCCTATGTTTTCTTCTAAGATGCTTATGGTTTCACAGCTTACATTTAAGTCTTTTACCCATTTTGAGTTTATTTTTGTGAATGGTGTAAGTTGGTGGTCTAGTTTCATTTTTTTGCAGGTAGATGTCCAATTTTCTCAACACCATTTGTTAAAGAGGCTGTCTTTACTCCATTGTATGCCCTTACCTCCTTTGTCAAATATCAGTTGTCCATCAGTTGTGGGTTCTGTTCCATTAATCTATATGCCTGTTCTTATGCCAGCACCAGGCTGTTTTGAGTACAATAGCCTTGTAGTATAACTTGATATCGGGAAGTATGATACCTCCCGCTTTATTCTTCCTTTTCAAGATTGCTGAGGCTATTCGTGTTCTTTTTTGATTCCATATAAATTTTTGAAATATGTGTTCTATATCTATGAAGTATGTCATTGGTATTTTAATCGGTATTGCATTGAATTTATAAATTTCTTTGGGTAATATAGACATTTTAATGATGTTTATTCTTCCTAACCATGATCATGGTATATGCTTCCACTTGTTTGTATCTTTCTTGATTTCTCTTACCAATGTTTTATAATTTTCCGAGTATAAATCTTTAATCTCCTTAGTTAAATTTACTCCTAGGTACTTTTTTTTTTTTTGGTTGCAATAATGAAGGGGATTGTTTCCATAATTTCTCTTTCTGACAGTTCATTGTTTGTGTATACAAATGCCTCTGATTTCTGAGTATTAATTTTATATCCTGCCACCTTGCTGAATACATTTATCAGGTCCAGTAGTTTTTTGACTGAGACTTTAGGGTTTTCTATATACAATATCATATCATCTGCAAATAATAATAGTTTTACTTCTTCTTTTTCCAATTTGGATGCCTTTTATTTCTTCTTCATGTCTGATTGCTGTGGCTAGGACTTCCAGGACTATGTTGAATAAGAGTGGTGAAAGGGAATACCCCTGCCTTATTCCTGATCTTAAGGAAATTGCTTTAATTTTTGCCCATTGAGTATGATATTGGCTGTGGGTTTGTCATAGATGGCCTTTATCAAGTTTAGATATGTTCCCTGTATTCCCACTTTGCTGAGAGTTTTGATCATGAATGGGTGCTGGATTTTATCAAATGCTTTTTCTGCATCTATTGAAATTATTATGTGGCTTTTCTCCTTCCTTTTATGTGATGAATCAAATTGATTGATTTGTGAATATTGTACCAGCCTTGCCTCCCAAGAATAAATCCCACTTGATCATGGTGTATGATTTTTTTCATATATTGCTGGATCCAGTTTGCTAATATTTTGTTGAGGATTTTAGCATCTAAATTCATCAGGGATATTGGTCTATAATTTTCTTTCTTTGTGTTGTCTTTGCCTGGTTTTGGAATCAGAATTATGCTTGCCTCATAAAAGGAGCTTGGAAGTCTTCCTTCCTCTTGAAATTTTTGAAATAGCTTGAGAAGGATAGGAGTTAGTTCTTCTTTGAATATTTGGTAGAATTCACTTGTGAAGCCTTCAGGCCCAGGACTTTTCTTTGTTGGGAGTTTTTTGATTACGGTTTCAATCGCATTTTTTGTAATCAGTCTGTTTAGGTTTTCTGATTCTTCCAGATTGATTTTGGGAAGATTGTATGTTTCAAGGAATTTGTCCATTTCATCTAGGTTGTCTAGTTTTTTGGCGTACAGTTCTTCATAGTATTTTCTTACAATATTTTGTATTTCTGTTGTGTCAGTTGTTATTTCTCCACTCTCATTTCTAATTTTATTTATTTGAGTCCTCTCTCTTTTTTTCTTGGTGAGTCTAGTTAAAGGTTCATCAATCTTGTTTACCTTTTCAAATAACCAGCTCTTGGTTTCATTGGTTCTCTGTATTGTTTCTTTAGCCTCTATGTCATTTATTTCCTCTCTAATCTTTATTATTTCCTTCCTTCTACTACATCTGGGCTTTACTTGCTGTTCTTTTTCTAGTTCTTTTAGATGCAGGGTTAAGTTGTTTATTTGAACTTTTTCTAGCTTCTTAAAGTATGCCTGTAGTGCTATGAACTTCCCTCTCAGTACTGCTTTTACTGTGTGCCATAAATTTTGAGTTGCTGTATGCTCATTATCATTCATTTCTAGGAATTTTTATTTCTTCTTTGATCTCATTGTTAATCCATTCATTATTTAACAACCTGCTATTTAGTTTCCATGTGTTTCAGAATTTTTGAGTTTTTCTGTTATGGTTGATTTCTAGTTTCATGCCATTGTGATCAGAGAAAATGCTTGATATGATTTCAATCTTCTTAAACTTGTTGAGACCACTTTTGTGCCCTAACATGTGGTCTATCCTAGAGAATGTACCATGAGCACTTGAAAAGAATGTATATTCTGCTGCTTTACAGTAGAAGGTTCTGAAGATATCTATTAAATGGAGTTGATCTAGTGTGTCCTTTAAGTCTGCTGTTTCTTTGTTAATTTTATTTTTTGAGGATCTATCTAGTGATGTTAGTGGGGTATTGAAATCCCCTACCTTATACTATTGCTGTTGATCTTGCCCTTTATATCCATCAAAGTCCGCTTTATATTTTTAGGTGCTCTTATATTAGGTGCATAGATATTTATAATGGTTATATCTTCCTGTTGGATTGCTCCCTTTATCATTATGTAGTGGCCTTCTTTATCTCTTACTATAGCCTTTGTTTTAAAGTCCATTTTGTCTGATATAAGTATTGCTACCCCAGCTTTTTTTTCATTTCCATTTGCATGAAATGTTTTTTTCCATCCTTTTACCTTTAGTCTATGTGCATCTTTTGTTTTAAGGTGTGTCTCTTATAGACAGCATATGTACGGGTCCTGTTTTCTTAACCATGCAGCTACCCTATGTCTTTTGATTGGATCATTTAATCCATTTACATTTAAGATTATTATTGGTATGTAGTTGTTTATTGCCATTTTATTCTTTAAAGCTGTATTCCTCTTTTGCTATATTCTTTTCCCACTTTGATCTGTTTACAACAGGCCCCTTAACATTTCCTGCAGCACTGGTTTGGTTGTAATGAATTCCTTGAGTTTTTTTTTGTCTGGGAAGCTTTTTATTTCTCCTTCAATTTTAAGTGATAGCCTTGCTGGATAATGTAGTCTTGGTTTTAGGTTCTTGTTCTGCATTACTTTGAATAGTTCTTGCCATTTCCTTCTGGCCTCAAGTGTTTCTGTTGAGAAGTTGGATGTCATCCTTATGGGGGCTCCTTTGTAGGTGATAGCCTTTTTTTCTCTAGTAGCTTTTAATATTTTCTCTTTATCACTTAGCTTTGGTATTTTAATTATGATGTGTCTTGGTGTAGATTTCTTTGGGTTTCTCTTTAATGGAGTTCTCTGTGCTTCTTAAACTTGTGAGAGTTTTTTCTGCATAATTTAGTTAAGTTTTCAGCTATGATATTATTGAACAGTCTCTATCCCTTGTTCTTTCTCTTCTTCTTCAGGAATCCCTATGATGTGGATGTTATTTCTCTTCATGTTGGACAGAGCTCTAGAGTTTCCTCAGACTTTTTGAGTCTCCTTTCTTTTTTAAGCTCTGCTTCCGTGCCTTCATTCAACTTGTCCTCCAACTCACTGATTCAATTCTGAGCTTCATCCATCATGTTTTTAATTCCTTCCATTGTGGTCTTCATTTCTGATATTGTATTTGTCATCTGACTGATTCTTTTTTAATATTTCAATGTCCTTTTTATACTTGCTATTTCTTTATTTAGGTGTTCGTAATGACCATTCCATTGTTGTTCTAAGATCCATAAGCATACTAACAATCATTATTTTAAACTCAGCATCTGGCAGTTTGGTTATCACTCAGTTCATTTCCTGAAGGTTTCTCTTGTGGTTTCATTTGGATTGCACTTCTCTGTCTTCTCATTATGTCTGTGTGTTTGGGTTTATTGTTTGCAGAGCTGGTTGAGTCTAGGCTTGGTGTTATCTGCCTCCAATTATTAGTTGTATTATTTCTAAGTCTTCTTGGGTTGGCATCAGCTGTTATTTGTAATCCACTGTCAGATTTGGCTTTTCTAGTAGAGCCACATTGAAGTCTTGATTTGTTTGTTTTCTTCTCAGTTTTCTTAACACGTGGTAGTCTTGTTTACTGATCTTAGTGGGGGGCTTATTTGAAATTGTATCCAGGAATGGTGTAACCTGAGACTCTGAAGGCCTGATCTGCCAGTTACTCTCTCCAGGGGTGGGGTGTTTTTTCAACTTCAGTAGAGGGAGGTGTATCTCAGATCTCTATGGAGAGCTGAGTTACTGCCCCTCCTCCCCACTTCTTGTTTTCAGATAAGTCTTGTTGTGCTGATTGGAGCTGGAGAGATGTCTGGCAATGAGTCACTTGGAACTACTTTAGTCTTGTATTGTGTGGAAGGATTAACCCCTCCCCCAGCTATGGCTGCCTCCAGTACTGGATGAGTCAGCTTCTCAGGTCATCCCATGCATTCTTCTGCCCCTCACCGTCTGTCTCTCTCTCTCCTCTTTCCTTTTGGAAGACTATCCAGCCCTTTCAACACACATCATTCCCAGGTCCCCAGGCAAGTGGCTGTGAGTGATATTTTCTGCTCTTTTCCTTGGAGTGAGAGACCTTCTGGGCTCTCAGCCTCACCCTCCCTCCATTCCTGTAAGCAGGGGAGACCCACCACTCCTCAGCGCTCCCTACCAAGCTCAGTGTGGCTTCTTCTTTGCTCCTTAGTTTTTGAGAGCTGTTCTTGTAGTCCAGAGTTGATTTTTCACGCTGATTGTTTCTAAATTAATTTGTAATCCAGTTTGGTGGTGTGAGCTGGGAGTCTGTGCATCTGCCTACTCCGCTGCCATCTTCCCCTCCCCTTAATCTAATCCTTTCTTTCATGAAATTTTAACAGGGGAGTTTATTCTGAGAACTTGAACAGCATAAACCCACTGGGAAACACAGACAGTTGGATGGCAGGACAAGGACAGGGGACAGAAAGGCAGATTTGTTCTCAAACCTGGCCGAGTGTCAATGGTACCTAGAGTAAGGGATAAAGCACTGTCCTCAGGCTCCATCACTAGTCTCACCAAGGAGGTCCAGAGGGGGACCAGGAGTTTTGATATTTTATCAAACACCCCAAGGCCATTCCAAGGCTGCCCACTTGCATTTGAGAACCTCTGAGTTCTCATATGCTTCTTAGATGACTTGAGGAGTGACATTTTACCTGAAAGAGCAGAGGCCCAGGTTCCTATCTGCTTGTGGTCCCGTGACTTTGGTTTAGTCATGTAGTTTTGTTTGTTTGTTTGTTTGTAGCGAGAGAGACAGAGAGAGGGACTGACAGGGACAGACAAGTAGGAAGGGAGAAAGATGAGAAGAATCAATTCTTTGTTGTAGCACATTAGTTGTTCATTGAGTGCTTTCTCATATGTGTCTTGACCCGGGGGCTATAGCAGAGAGAGTGACCCCTTGCTCAAGCCAGCAACCTTGGGCTCAAGCCAGCAACTTTGGGCTTCAAGCCATTGACCATGGGGTCATGTCTATGATCCCATGCTCAAGCCAGCAACCCCACACTCAAGCTGGTGAGCCCACACTCAAGCTTGAGACCTCGGAGTTTTGAACCTGGGTTTTCTGAGTCTCAGTCCAATGCTCTATCCATTGCACCACCACCTGGTCAAGCAAGTCATGTAGTTTTTAAGAGGCCCAATTTTTCCACACATTTTTCAAAGGGGAGGGTCTCAGAATACAGAATACATAGAGCTTTGAGGAAAATGAAGTGATTTGAAAGTGTGTGGCATACCATCTGCTCATGATAGAATGGTTTCTGACCCTCTTACCATCCCCACTCACTTCCCTGACCCCCTAATATCACTCTCAACCCTCTCCATAGCATTCCCACTGTAAAGCCACTAAAGCCAGTTCTCTAAATCACAGAAATTCCAGGGAGCCGTGTCAAATACCCTGAAAGCTATAAAGAAGCCTTCCTGCTCTAGCTCTAGCTGACCTGGGCCAGCGCTGTTTCCCAGGCTCTCACACCAGCAAGCCCAGAGCCAACATCTCCTTCCTGCTAAAGGCAATGAAGGCACAGCCAAGTTAAAACAGCAACTCCCTCTCCTCCGGCCTTCTCCCTGACCTGCCTTCACCCCAATCCCACCTCCAATTCCTGCTCAAGCTCCCAGCACAAAAGTGTTGACTCTTCTCAAAGCATCTGACCTCACAGAACATTCCAGACAGTCCCTAATTTACCAACACCTGACTTGACAACACTGTGAGTGAAAATGGTGGCCTGGCCCCTACTTACCTTTCCGCTGTCACAGCTCTTCACCACCCC
Organism: Saccopteryx leptura; assembly: GCF_036850995.1. Taxonomy (NCBI): domain Eukaryota; kingdom Metazoa; phylum Chordata; class Mammalia; order Chiroptera; family Emballonuridae; genus Saccopteryx; species Saccopteryx leptura. The sequence continues at coordinate 44,589,772 of NC_089504.1, read as the reverse complement.
CAGCCCAGATCTGCCAGGGCATGTATGCAGAGACCCATGCACTAGGGGATTTTCCCGCCCCACCCTGCCATCAAAGCCGTGTTTTAAATGGGGTAACATGTGTGATGCGGCATGCAGGCGGACGGTGCCTGGAGAATGCGCAGTGTTCACTCGGTGTCGGTATCACACGATGCCCACAGCACCACACTGCAGGGGCTCACCTCCCCTCACCCCACTTGCAACTCCTTTCCTCTGGTAATGGCTACCACAGAGGCTGGGCATGGAGGTCAGGCTAGGTGCTAGGACACCATGGGTGGTGCCCAAAAGGCCACCTCTAAAATTAGCAAAACAATTTCCCATTTTATCACGGTTTACAAGTTCTGGAGTAATCATAGCAATAACAACATATGTTATTATTGAGCACCTACTATGGACCATGCACCATCCAAAGCACCTTAAACATACTAATTCATTTATGCTTATAGCTCTCTCCTAGGACGAAGCAATCTACATTTCACATAAGGAGACTGAAACACAGAGAGGCTAAGTCACTCAACTATGGCCACATGATACATGCTAAAGAAATCAGGCTGCAAACCCAAGTCTATCGGTATTTTTAAAATAAGGCTTTCACCATGCAGACTCTCAGACTTCAGAGGACCTCAGGATTTCCCAGTAGGCTTTAGAAAAACAACTTGCTGATTCAGTAAGTCTGGAGCAGAGCCCAGGAATGTGTTTCTAACAGGTTCCCAGAGACCCTACTCGAGGATCACTCCCTCTGAGCACTTCACCCTAGAGAGCATGTTCGCACCACCTAGGAAATTTTGATTACCATCAATTTCTAGACCCCCTCTTCCCAAATTCCAAATTCCAATAACAGCTTTATTGAGATATAGTTCATATACCATAAGGTTTAACCCTTTTAGATTGTACACTTGTGTAGTGTTCAGTATACTTCACATAGTTAAAAAAAATTCATCAGAAAACATTTTATTACCCCAGAAAGAACTGTCCTGTAGCCATTGGCAATCACTTCCTATTTCCCTTCCACTCTGATCTTATACAGCCACTAATCTACTTTCTGACTCCGTAGATTTGCCTACTCTGGACACTTCATATAAATGGAATCATCTGTGACATTTCGTGACTGGCTTCTTTTTACTTAGTGTGACATTTCCTGGGTTCATCCCAGTTGTGGCTGAATCAGTACTTCATTCCTTTCACGGCTGGACAGTGGCCCACTGCATTCACATTTCTTTTATCCTCTCATCAGTTGATGGGCATTTGGGGGTTTTCCACTTTTAGCTATTCTGAATAATGCCAGTGTGAACATTCGTAAACACATTTTTGTGAGGATCCTGGTTCTGATTAATTGGGTCCAGCGTAGGGTCCACAACAGGGGTGTTTACAAAAGCTCCTGCAGGTGATCATAATGAGCAGTCAGGGCTGAGAACCTCAGAACCTTATTACTCAGGGTGGCCCACAGACCTGCAGTCCAGCATCACCAGGGAGCATATTAGAAATCTAGATTAGTGTGCTCCACTCAGACTTACCAAATCAGAAGTCAGATGCTAACAAGACCTCCAGGTGATCTGTGTGCTCACTAAAGTGTGAGGCATTGGTTCCGGGAGCCACTCTGGGTCCTTGTCTACCAAGTGTCACATTGGTCCTCTGACAAAGTACACACCAGACTTAGAACAAAAAATGTATGAGGGACACCTTCATCCCCTGCACACATGCCAAACAAGATCAGGACAGACAGTCTTAGTTGGGCCTGCAGTGCACGGCAGAAGCGGTGTGGGATAGAGATCTGCTGAGCCCCCAGACGCGGTGAGCTCCGGTGTTCTGGGGGTAGAGCACCTAGAAAACACAGGGCATCAAGGAAGCTCTGAAATGGTGACTGAGTCTGTGCCGGGGATCTCGTGGGGTTTGAAGCAGGAGGGGAAAAGCCGAGTTTCTGCTTCTGGGCTCTGTGCCCAGGCAGCAGAGCTCAGCACCCAGCACTTTCTAACCAAATCAACGGCCCTGGGCCAGGTGACAACTAGCAGCACATTCACAGATTGAAAGCACACTTGGGAATTTTTTACCACCGGGCCTCCTGTTCCCATGGCAAGTGAAGTGAAAAGGAGGGGCAACCCACCCCCACCCAGGAAAAAAGACCAGGTTCCCTACTTTGCCAGTCGAAACCATTCCAGCATAGTGCTAGTCGGACAGGTCGGGAAGCGGGGCCTGGACCTCTGCCCCGGGGAAAAAGACGGCACTATGGAGGAGGCCGGCACCCACCCTGAGGTTAACGAATCAGAGCCCTCACAGTCAACCAGACTGCGCTCTGTGACCCACTGGCATGCCACAATCATTCATTGTGAGTGAAGGGGTAGTCGTGGCAGTCATAGCCGCAGCTGCCGTCTAGCGATGCCCCATGGGCCTGGCAGAACTGCAAGACAGGTATTACCAATCACATTTACAGATGAAAAATGAAGAGGAGGCTCAGAGTTCAGGTGCTTTGCTCCAGGCCGCACTGCTAGGAAGTGACACAGTCAGGATTCAGACCGAAGCCTGTTCACTTCCAGAGCCCACACCAGGCCACAGTGAGCCAAACAAGCGTGCCCGAGTCCCAGCCCCTCCATTCTACAGATGAGAAGGCAGGGGCCACAGACTTGTCCAGGTCACAGCTGGCCCAGAAAAGGCAGTATGCTTCTTTCTTCCTAAGGAACAGGGATGGTTACGGGATAATGGAGGAACAAAAGGTTCTGGAAAATCTCAGGTCAGTACAAATACTAGAAACTAGAAGTCTGATGAGAGAGAGGGGCAGCCTGGCCTCCCAATAGCAGGGTACTGACAGAAAGGCCCGGCAGCTCTGCAGAGTGCCACTGGGCTGCCAGTGAGACTCCCGCCGTCGGAGCGCTCATTCACAGACAGCGGCAGGCAATTTCTCTGATACGCCTCGGTGGCCCATTCAGTGACAGAATCAGCAGACTGGCCTCGCTGCCAGCACCAGCTAATGACTCTGCCCCAAAATGTGCAGGACAGACTCCCCAGATTGCAGATTCTTTTCTCCATTCTCTCTCCTCTGTGCAGTTCTGTTTTCGCCTTCATTTGACTCATCTACCAACTGAATCTCTCACACATAATAGGACAGCATGTGTACAAAAGAGCTAATGAGTGGAGAAAAAGGAACCCTCACCCACTGTTGGTGGGACTGTAAAGTAGTACAACCACTATGGAAGAAATATGGTGGTTCCTCAAAAAATTAAAAATAGAACTACCATATGACCCAGCAATCCCTCTACTGGGAATAGACCCCCAAAACTCAAAAACACTGGTACGTAAAGACACATGCAGCCCCATGTTCATCACAGCACTGTTTACAGTGGCCAAGACATGGAAATAACCAAAAAGCCCTTCAATAGATGATTGGATAAAGAAGATGTCATACATATATACTATGGACTACTACTCAGCCATAAGAAATGATGACATCGGATCATTTACAACAACATGGATGGACCTTGATAACATTATATGGAGTGAAATAAGTAAATCAGAAAAAATTAAGAACTATATGATTCCATACATAGGTGGGACATAAAAATGAGACTCAGGGACATGGGCAAGAGTGTAGTGGTTACCGGGGGTGGGGAGGGGAAGGGAGGGGTCGGGGAAGGGTAGGGGCACAGAGAAAACCAGATAGAAGGTGACAGAAGACTATACAACTTTGGGTGATGGGTATGCAACATAATCAAATGTCAGAATAACCTGGAGATGTTTTCTCTGAACCTATGTACCCTGATTGATTAATGTCACCACATTAAAATTAATAAAAAAAAAAGAGAGAGCTAATGAATATCCTGTGTTATTCCTGGACAGAGAGCCCATGACTGCACGGAAGGGTCTTCAAGGCCATGCTGCTTCCAGGCAGGGCTCACGGAGCTGGCGCTAACGCCCGTCTGCCGGCTGTTCTCTGCTCCCCACTCCCCCGCCCTCACACTTGTCTGCAGCCAACCACCTAGCACTCCTCTGCCACCTCTTTCCTGGTGGCTGAGCCCTCTGGATCCAGCCCCAAGATCTCCAGACCCATCATCACCTCCCTATCTATTGCATTCTTCTATCCCTGTTCCAGCCTTGGGTCATTGCTCGTCCTCCCAATGTAAGTCTGCCACTTCCCACCATGGTCCTTTACTCTACATGTCCTTCCTCCACCCGAAAGGGCACCACCTCCTAGCTCCCCTAACTGCCTCCCCCCACCCCCACCCCACAGCAACACTCGCCCTCCTCTGGGCTCCCCTCTAGCCTTTCATTTGCACATCCCTTTAGTCTCTATCATGAACTACAGATCTCCTGACACAGGAACCATGCCTTATCTATTTGATCCAGTAAATCTTTTTTGCATGCCTGGGGTCTTTAGGAAACACAAAGATAAACAGAGCCTAGTTTCTACCCTCAAAAAGATCAGATCTAATACAGACATAAAAATCTACAATAAAATGATTTCATGATATATCTTGTTTTGGCTTTGTTTCAAGACTCTACTAACTCCCTCGTTTGCAAGAAAGTATTCATTCAAAATAACTAACTAAATGTCTCTCAATTATTATTTGACAGGAACCAAATGATTTCATGAACAGGGGAACAGAAGAGTTCTAAAAGCTTAGGCTCCAAAGAGTTTGTCAGTTTCTCAAAAGTTACACACAGAGAAACCCTATGACCTAGAAATTACACTCCCAGGGATAAACCTAAGAGAACTGTCGACAGAAAAAAATGTATACGAATAGTCACAGCAGCATTATTCATGACACCTAAACAGGGGAGCAACCCAAATGTCCACCAACTGATGAATGAATATACAAAATGAGGTCTATCCAAATAATGGACTGTTATTCAGCCCTAAGAAGAACTGAAGTTCTGATACATGTTACCACATGGATAAACCTTGAAAACATTACCTTAAGTGAAAGAAGTCAGGCACAAAAAGCTACATAAGTGTATGATTCTGTTTATAGAAAATGTGTAGAACAGATAAAGTCATACATATAGAAATTAGATTAGTGGTTGCCAAGGTCTGGGGATAGGGGGAGCAGGGGCGTGACTACAAATGCATACAGTGTCTTTTGGGGTTGATTATAATGTTCTGGAATTGTATAGTAGTGATGGTTCCATAACTTCATGAATTAAATAGAAAACCACTGAATTATACTTTGAAAAGGTAAATTTTGTAAGTATGTGAGTATTATCTCAATTTTTTAAATAATTTTTGAAAACAAAAATGAGTAATCTCCAATCCCTTTGCATTGTCCTTTCTCAGCTCCCCCGTGGATGGAGAGGTCTAAGACACGCTGATTTTTCAAACCAGCCATTGGGTACCCTTTTTACCAGTCCCCAAACAACACAGGGGCACACACAGACATCTCAAAGTGGTGGTGATTGTGGGGAAAAAATCTACCGATAAGCATCACTGCTTCCTTTCATTGCTAGAAGCACCACATTCTCATCCAAGGATTTTCAAGTTATTCCTCTGATAGAATTTTCCCAGAACTGATGGGTTTCCTGGGGCACAGACTCTCAGTGCTACACCTGGGACAGTTCAAGGCAAACTGGTCACCCAAGCTCCTGAGAAGCAGCAAGAAATGAATGAATGGTCTCTCGTCCCCAATCCCAACTCTGGTCCCCACCAACAACCCCAGCTTCTCTATTTTTGTCTCTTTTACATACTGCGCTTTGCCTGCCCTTCCTTTTAAGGAAAAGAATTCTGTGGCTGAAAATGGTTTGTAAATCATTAGCCAAGCCATCATTGTCCTAATGGGCCTCATCAGCCAAAACCCAGGAGGTTTAGAGACAGAACATTTTCAGGGCAGTGAGTCTAATGAGTAAGGCAGAATTTCAGTGCAGTGTAGGGGGAGACTACAGAAAATACACCTGGATGAGCTCCAGGGACTGGGTGTGCCAACACCTGGCAGGCGGGACTAGGTCCTGACGGTGTCCAACACCACTGCTTTTTCAATCACCAAGTGTATCTCAAAGAGGAGAAGCTGGAACTCAGCGGAAAGGTCCTAAGTATGACCCTCTTCATTAACCTGACAGCTTTATGCATGGTTTCTGAAGTCCTACCCAGGCAACTCTAACTTTCTATGATCCTAAACGCTGATGGCATCCCAACCACAAACCTTTGGCTCTCATCTCTACATGCCGAAGGCTTCTCAATATAAACACGTGTGACTCTCTGCCAAAGGTTTCTTTTTCTGTTTGTGAGAGTACATTTAACCCAAGTGCAAGGTAAGCCATTAGTGCCAGAGAGTATAAACTCTGCTCTCCAAAGTGGCCCTCAACCACAGCGAAGGGGGAATTGGGAGATAAACAGGCCAGCCTCTTTGCCGGTAGGTGGGTGAACTTCCAGGCATGTTCTGCAGGCTGCCAAGCTCCCCTGCAGAGCTGAGCCCCTGTGACCCAGCAGCAACCTGCTCGGTAGCAGCCCCCTACATTTGCTTCCCCATCCCTCTTTCCCACTCCCTTACTGGTCATTCAGTGACCACATCCCACAAAAACCACTGGCACTAAACTCTTTTCAAGGTCTACTTCTGGCCCTGGCCGGTTGGCTCAGCGGTAGAGCGTCGGCCTGGCGTGCGGGGGACCCAGGTTCAATTCCCGGCCAGGGCACACAGGAGAAGCGCCCATTTGCTTCTCCACCCCCCACCCCCTCCTTCCTCTCTGTCTCTCTCTTCCCCTCCCGCAGCCAAGGCTCCATTGGAGCAAAGATGGCCCGGGCACTGGGGATGGCTCCTTGGCCTCTACCCCAGATGCTAGAGTGGCTCTGGTCACGGCAGAGCAATGCCCCGGAGGGGCAGAGCATCGCCCCCTGGTGGGCAGAGCGTCGCCCCTGGTGGGCGTGCCGGGTGGATCCCGGTCGGGCGCATGCAGGAGTCTGTCTGACTGTCTCTCCCATTTCCAGCTTCAGAAAAATACAAAAAAAAAAAAAAAGGTCTGCTTCTGAGGGAAGCACCACCAGAAATAGATCCTCTGACGTGTTGAGTGGAAATAGCAATGACGAAAAAAATAAAAAGCCCATAGCATTTCCACAGCAAGCACTCACCATGCAGCTCAGGACTTGCTCGGGCCGACAGTGGTAGGGAACCACACTGAACAATGCACCAAACGCATTATTCACTTAAATATAATGAAAAAGAACTATATTAAAATAATTGAACACAGAGCTGTTTGCTAAACATAAAGGGTTTCATGGATGCTTTTAAAACCTATGATTGACTAAATAAAAGCTACTTACTTATAAAAGGCCTGGTTCTCCACCCCACACTTCCAAAGATGTTTGCAGGCTGCTGGTGTTGAAGTATGGAATGCCAACATAGCCTTTTTCTAATAAAAAATAATAATAACAAAACAAAAAAGGGCATATTAAACACAGTTTATATTTTTCATCTTTTTCTTTCAGGTATTTACCTATTTGTATCCCGACACCTACCAAACAGATTTGAAGTAACTTGCAAAATGTTCTTTAAAGTGTTGTTAAAATGGTATCCCCCACCCCCACCACCACCCTGTGCAGGCATCACTAATCTATCTAGGCCCTGTTTCTAATTAAAAAAAAAAGTCTTGCACTCTTCAACTCTTCAGGCATTGCCTACCTCTCAATTAGACTTGTGTTAGTTTAAAAATTTATCTGCCAACCTTGAATAACTAGTGCTTGAACTGAAAACGAGGGTCAGGAGATTACACAAACTTTCAAACCTCGCTCTGAGACTCAAAGTTTCAGCGATGTGTTCCCTGATGAACCCAACCTATATCTGCTAACTCCTTTAGTTTAAGATTCTTGGATCTTATAGATTCCGTTTATAAAACTCTCATCATCTCTGGTTGAGATCTAGCTTTGTAAGTATTCTCCACTCATTTCACACATCTGTATTTGGGTAAATTACAGAGGTAGGAAAGCCCCATTTAGTAAATCTAAGTCTATCCCAGTATATTTTTACAGGGGTGTTCACTTGACATTGTTCATCGACTTTATTCTTATACGTGCAAACCCAGTGTTTATTTGTTTACCTATCAGATATTCTCAGCATATAGCTACCGTTTTCACCACAAACTTTAAAGTCATGGTCTTGGGGGCTTCGATGCTAAAGGCACATTTTATGCTTGAATCGCTCTCATGGTTGCGCATGTGTGCGCGCGCACATACACACACACAAAATAATAACAGAGTTAGAAAAGCAGTATCTGACCTCCTTCTGGGTGCCAATCACATAAAATGTCTTCCCTTCAAACTTCAATTTGCAGACATCCGGCCTAAGAAAAGAAAATCTCTTTGAGTGAGAAGGAAAAAAAACTTGGCAACTAACCAAGGTCCCTGGCTTTCCCATAGGAATGCGGCTGACTCACAAACGCCAAAGAGATTGCACTGAAACAAGAGATCCTCTTATCTGCTGCGGAGACTAATGAGCAGCGGAAAGCCACAAAGTGAATTATACAGCAATTTCCTTTCCAAGAGAGGACCCACAAGCAGCTCAGAGCTATTTATTCCAGGCTTTACAGTTAAGCTACGCCTTTTTTCCACGGAGCGGTAGAGGTCTCGTGAACAATAGGACCCAAACAACATGAATTGGCCAGCCCGCTTTGTGAGGAAGGAGAATGTGGTTATTTCACTCAGTTAATAAAATGACGTGGATTCCCAATGTCTGTTCCCTCATCCTTTTATGTCTGTCCCCAAGAAGCACACACACCACACCGTGGAGTTCTCACTCTTGTTCGCCCTGATATGGAAATGTGTTTCATTATAGATTGAGATGCTCAGAATTGTGAGAACAGCTTGATGACTGGACATCTTAAGGAACTGCTTGAGTAAAATCTGCCTGAGCCTGACCAGTGGTGGCACAGTGGATAAGGCATTAACCTGGAATTCTGAGGTCGCCGGTTCAAAACCCTGGGCTTGCCTGGTCAAGGCACATATGGGAGCTGATGATTCCTGCTCCCCACCTCTTTCTCCCTCTCTCTCCTTTTCCCTCTCCTCTCTTCTCCCTGAAATCAATAAATAAAATCTAAAAAAAGAAAGAAAAAGAAAAAAAAATCTGCCTGAAACGTAGACCTTAGAATGCCTTCTTGGTGAGAAAATACATGCAAAGAGAAGAGACAACAATTCTATTGTTATTCCTTTTATCTAATTCCTTGGAGGGTGATGTGTGCCCAATCCTGTGCTTTTCCAGGGGAAAAGGAACAGTGAGGCCACATTAAGTCATTTTAATTTAGGTAGAGGATTTGCAAAGCTCAATGGATGTTTAAAAAACAAACAACAACAACAAAAACAAAAAAAAAACCTCCAAAAATTAATGTGAGAAGAAAATTTGTTTTTTCAACAATACATGGCTGTTAGAAATATATGTGCTTAATTGGAGGCTGGGAAGGATGGGGTTGGCATCAGTACCCCACCAAGAACACCAAGATGTAGAACCCAGAACCAAAGGGTCAGATTGTCCATCAACATACCCAGGAAGAAACTGAGATCCAAAGAGGGGAGAGATTTGCAGTTAATATCTGCACTTGAGACATATCCAGTTCTAACCTAACTATTACAGAGCTCAAGCAATTCAAAACCTGAAGATCTAATGCTCTTCAAGACCCCAGAGCCTTTTATAGCTCTAGGGTGGGATTGAGAAAGTCCCCAAACTACCCGTGCTTCGCAAAGTCAGTAGGGGGAGATTATTATGGAATGGAGTTGAAAATATAAATTGAGTAAAAGGCAATTATAGACAGGACAGGGAAGATATTTAGAGAAACTGGGCATCTTAGAAAGGACTGATCATGAAATAGCAGAGGGAGGAGGAAGAGGAAAGGCTGATGCTAATCTGGGAGAAGGTTGGAAAGGAAGGGGGCACAGAGAGGAGAATGCTAAGAAGGTGGGGCGGGCTACTTGATAATGAGGTGCTGAAAGAAATCCTGAAGCCATAGAACTATGAGAGAATTTCCAACTCACGAATGAGGATGGATGCCCACTGGCCCATCAAGAAGAATTTCAGATTCAAGCACTCAACCCAAAGGAGTGAGCCCACTGCCCACTGAGACAGAACAGGGTAACAAACCTGTCAGGGACCACCAGAGAGGGAACTAAATCAAACTGAAGGTATGAACAAGCTAAGCCATTCCAATATTCCATCACACATATAATGTTCAGCCTTCTTCATTCTTCACCAAAACCATTTTGCTTCTTGATTGGACATCGTGGGTGCTACAGGTCACCTACCCTGCTCCATCCCCCCCTTCTTTGACACAACCTAGGCTTTAGTCTCCCTCAAGTTCACATGGTCACGCAGATCATGCTCTTCCCAGTCCAAACAGGACAAATCTTGATTTGACCACAGTCAGGAGTACCCATTCTTCTTAAAAGAATTGGTTTAAGTAGGCACATGTGACCCAGTCCTGCCCAACTGGATACATAGGAAGTCCCCTACTGGGTTTCGGAGAAGGTCAACCTTGCTTTAATAGCAGACACATGGAAAGGCTGCTCTTCCCCAGGCTCTGGGTGTTGCTGTGAGAACACAGCTACAGAGGTCAGAGTTGCACGCATGACCACACCATTTTATGAGCCCGGGACAAAAGCTACCACCCTGTAAAGGCAGAGAAGAAAATGAAGTCCTACACAGTGTTTTGGGGCAGTTAAGTTAAAGGATCATGAAACTGTCCAATCTCTGTTACTTTTGCTGTGTGAAGTAATCAGTCCCTTTATTTGTAAGCCATTGTGAGAAGACATTGCTATTCCTCTGACCGAAAGCATCTTCATTGACACACCAGGTAACAAACGGGAAGTCTGCAGCAAGGATACAGTGGGAAGGGACTGGGTCCTGAGCTGCGCGAGGGAACTTGCACCTTTACCCACACCGCCCCACTCGTGGTCACCCCTCTGGTCAGAACAGGGGTACTGGTGAGGAAACAACACACACCTTCTCTTTGGAGGCACAGCCTCTGAGCTCGGGACACACCCCAGGACTCCTGAGGTGACTCCTCAGTTTGACAAGTCCGAATCCCTCCTAAAACAGCGCAGCCTAGATTGGGTTCATTTACAGGTAATAAGTCTCTCTGTAATGAAGTTCCTAGGCGAGAAATGGATACTAGGCACTCTACCTGACACATACAAATAAGTGCAAAGTTGGGGAATGAAAAGCAAGACTAAGGAAAATGGTCAGCCGGTTTTCCAAAGAAGTGCTCACCATTTTATCAAATGGATTCTCTTATTGCCCTGGAACACCACAAAGCCTGCAGCAGTGAATCCCAAAAATGTGGTTGTGCCTGTTGAATCCTGAAAAATAAAAAAGAAAGAAAACCATATTTGGTTTGAGGAACATAAAATAAATGATATGTAGTATGCTTATTCATCCTCACTCTGAGGTAATTTCAGGTTAATTCTCATGACTGTAGCAATAGACTAAGTTTCTGAGATGGGATTTCCAAGGCTAGTACTTCTAAAACCTAGGTGCGGTCCAAGAATATGTAGCTTTTCCCTTTGAGGAATAGACCTTCTGCCTCTCCAAGGACCTCCTGGGAAAGTACAGCTTAGTCCCCAACTCCGATGTCTACTTCCAAATGTCTTCTGGGGCCACCAGAGTTCTCACATCTGCCCTGCAGTGAACAAAGTGTCTTGATTGTCATTAGCCCTGAAACCAAAGATGCCATGAAACCAGAGCCCTGAGCATCTATCTAGCTTGACTCGGTCCCACGCAGGATCTCTGGGAATTTTAATACAAAGCTATTTCCAGAAATGCCTACTTTGCTTTCAGCCTCAGCTAGGGAAACTAAGCATTGATAAGTAAAGGCAAAGGAACATCAAAACTGTAGTCAGATTTGTGGATAAAATCTTAGTCACTCACTGGACTAATCTGATTTACACCATGACTAGGAAGAGGCATCTGGCAAATATTCTAAAATAAATGTGTGGGTAGACCACAAGATATAATACATATGCCAGTGTGGGCAACCGCTGGCTCTCAGCCTTGGCTACACGTTGCAATGATCTGGAGAGCCTGTTCTGTATCCCAGGGGATCCTGATGGAACTGGGCAGCAAGGGTTCAGGAAGCTCCCCACATGCCCATAATGAGGAGCCTGAGCCTAGAGCTATAGGACCGGCACGTAACCAAATACAACCAACTGTTCCCATCTGGGTAAAGAAATGTCCTAGTCTGACTTAAAGAGACTGGCTGATATAAGTGATTAGTTTAGGAGACAGGTGAGTACCTGGTTGATGCATAGTTAAAGATATAGAGAGGAGAAAACTTTTTATAAAATATTTCTAGAAAATGTGTGCATAAGCATCACCTCAGGAACTTGTTTAAAAGACTGGTTCACCAGCTGCACTCCCAGTGATTCTGAACCAGTCACTCTGGGGTGGGGCCCAGGTGGTTTGGACACACATGGTCTGGATTTTGTGCTTGAGAGAAATAATGTCAAATAATACAAGTAAAGGAAAAAGAAAAAGAAATACTCCTCGTGTCAAAACCTAATTTTAAATCCTTCTTTTCTCCCATGTCCTCATTTTTCCAGACTGTATTCTTGCTGGCAATGTTCTTGAAAATAAATGTTAGGATGCTATAACTTCTCAGGGATAAAACCATCCACCTGATGGATGAATGGATCCATGTATATTAACTTAGAAACCTGTGGCTACTACATAGCAATTAGCAAGCAACTGGTAGACTCTGCTGCAGAAAACCAACTTCCAAAACAAGTGACTGCAGCCCCCTGCTGATCCTTCCAGTTGGGGGTGGTGGCTCAGGCTGTGGAAATGTCTTAGGAGGGGTTTGCCAGGCATATACAACAATTAACTCTTTTTGAGAAAAACAAATCTTTGAATATTGACTTGCTGTGAGGGGCAGTTACCTTGCATGGATGGGGATCGACCCCATAGGTTTCCAAAGTGTGAGCTTTTAGGAGTAAGTTAAATTCAGCAACCGGTGGGCTCTGACCTCTAGAAACACACAAGAAAAGTTAGAGAGTTAATATGGAAAATTACAGAAACATGGAGTCCCTTCATTCAATAAAATGTGATATCCTAAACTAAATAGAGGGAGAAATCCCTGCACAAATAGGAATCAGTAAGACAGATCATTATTCCTCGCCACAAGCAGCTCTTTGCCAAGGAATCTGAGCCCCTGTTCCCTGACTAATTGTTCCCTAACAAATCCACAAGCTCCCTGAGGGCTCTGGTGACCCGTACACTAAATCAAGGTTATCAAGTTACCAATAAGTAGTTCCTTGGAAATGTAATCTTAATATGAAATATAATTCAGCATCTGTTCTTTCCAACTTATTTTAAAAGATTATCCAGGGTAAACGAAATATCTACCTGCTCAGAGCAGAGAGTGGGCAATCCTGTCGCCCCACCACCAAGCCTAAACAGAGCCATCCAGGTAAGAAAGAACCCTCAAACATTCCACTGGAAAGCCCTGGGCTTTGAAAGGAAATCTCATCCACTAGTCCTACACTGTCCTCTAGGGTGGTAAACAAGGTCTCAGCCCTAAGGGGAGAAGAGGGCTACAAATATAGATGCTGTGAAAAGCCCTTTGGGGGCTAACTTCCAAACCAGGACTGTGCAGCATTTCAAAGGCTCCACTTTGACATTCATATCACACGTGTATCTTAGAGGATCTGAACTATTCCCCAAGGATAAATATATTACCCTAACAACCAAGAAGAAGAATTTCCCAAGGAAAACAACAGGAATTCACTTTTATTTTCAAAAAATAAAACTATGTTGCAATACTAAATCTATTTTCCCCTATGCTTCTCAAAACTAGATTTCTTCCACTAACCCTCCAGACAGCTTAGAGTCACCATCGTGTCCCTAACTCAGAACAGAATCCCATCACCTCTCCCTACGGGCTTCCCAGATCTCCTCTTTACCCCGAGTGTACTGAAACTGCACTGTGATACATCTAAGGAACACCTTTACTTACTCATCGTGATCAGCTCTGTGGGGATACTTTTAACCCAACCACTCATATCTTTCTTTGGCCATTTCTTTGATTGTTTCCTTCCCTCCTCAACCTCCTTTCTTACTCCCATTCACTCTTCTCTTTTTTGAGAGTCCCCAATAAATGGATTTTGAAATCTCTAGGCCTATCTTCCATGTCCTTTAACCTGCATTTCATTCTTTAAATCTCTCTTTTCGTACTATATTCTGAATGATTTAATTCATACTTCCAGCTTGCTAATTTATTCTTTGGCTTTGTGCATTCTGCTTTTCATCCCATTTGTGAGTTTTTGAATAATAACTACATATTTCATTTTCAATGTAGTATCTACAGGCACACCTCGATTTATTGTGCTTTGCTTTATTCGCTTCATAGATGTTGCATTTCTTACAGATTGAAGGTTTCTGGCAACCTGCGCTGAGCAAGTCTATGGGCACCATTTTTCCAACAGCATTTGCTCACTTCACGTCTCTGTGTCACATTTTGGTAATTCTCACAATATTATTATTATTATTATTATTATTATTATTATTATACTTGTTAGGGTGATCTGTGATTTTGATGTTACTGTTGTTATTGTTTTGGGTTTTGGGGCACCACGAACTACACCCATATAAGAATGCAAACTTAATAAATATGCGTGTCTGGCCATTCCTGCCTTTCCCCCTCTCTTCAGGACTCCCTATTCCCTGACACACAACCATATTGAAACCAAGCAAATTAATGACCCTACAATGGCCTTGAGTATCCAAGTGACAGAGTCAATCAATGCATCAAACTTCATTGTTATTTTAAGAAATTGCCACGGCCACCCTAACCTTCAGCAACCCTGATTGATAGTCAGTGGGCATCAACTCTCCACCTGCAAAGATTCTGACTCTCTGAAGGCTGAGATAGATGATAGTAATCATTTTTTAGCAATAAATATTTTTAATTAAGGTATGTACATTTTTTAGACATAATGCTATTCACACTTAATAGACTCTCATATAGTAAGAACATAACTTTAAAATCACTGGGAAACCAAAACATTTGTGCGACTTGTTAATATTTGCTTGATTGCAGTAGTCTGGAACCAAACCCACAATATCTCCCAGATATGGCTCTTGAAATAGTTGCCTGTTCTTGTTTTATTAAAAATAAAGTTTCCGGCCCTGGCCGGTTGGCTCAGCGGTAGAGCATCCGCCTGGCGTGCGGGGGACCCGGGTTCGATTCCCGGCCAGGGCACATAGGAGAAGTGCCCATTTGCTTCTCCACCCCCCCCCCTTCCTCTCTGTCTCTCTCTTCCCCTCCCTCATGCGGGAGTCTGTCTGACTGTCTCTCCCGGTTTCCAGCTTCAGAAAAATACAAAAAAAAAAAAAAGTTTCCTATTTCCTTGAGAACATGTATTCACTTTGTTTCTTTTAAAGTTCAATCTTCCCTGGCTGGTTGGCTCAGTGGTAGAGTGTCGGCCTGGCGTGCAGGAGTCCCGGGTCCGATTCCCGGCCAGGACACACAGGAGAAGCACCCATCTGCTTCTTCACCCCTCCCCCTCTCCTTCCTCTCTGTCTCTCTCTTCCCCTCCCGCAGTCAAGGCTCCACTGGAGCAAAGTTTGCCCGGGCCCTGAGGATGGCTCTGTGGCCTCTGCCTCAGGCACTAGAATGGCGCTGATTGCGGCAGAGCGACACCCCAAGATGGGCAGAGCATCGCCCCCTAGTGGGCACGCCGGGTGGATCCCGGTCGGGCGCATGCGGGAGTCTGACTACTGCTTCCCCATTTCCAGCTTTGGAAAAAAATAAAAATAAATAAAAAATAAATAAAATTCAATCTTGCTTGCCCCATTAACACTGCTTTCTTAGTGATGCTCCTTTGGTTTGCTGAGTCAGAGCTCCTCATTCAATGAATTGATGTTCCCTGAAGTGTTTTGTGAATCCTGCTTTCACATTCATCTTCATATTTGATGCAGTGGACTCCGAAAGTTGTGGGGAAGAATGGGAAGAGTGTGAGTAAGTAATTTGATATCAGGCTACAGGTTCTAATTCCTTCTAGGTCTTTCCCCCACACAGGGTACCTCCAACTCTAGCCTGGAACCAGAAGAAGGAGTCAAAACTTCCCAACTGTTTCAAATGCAGATGCCCACTCACCAGGGTGGCCAACCTGTGTATCCATTGCCTGAAGCCTCAAGAACCACTTCTATCCTTCATGTGTATTTGCCTTGGATTTTCTGTTTCCCATATTCCAGAAATATTTCAGGACTTCTGATCCAAAGATGGAATTTTTTCTTGTATCCACTTTCTAATAATTTTTCTATTATTCATAGGGAAAAGGAAGGGAAGGTAGCCATGTATGCTACCTAAACTTTTAATAGAAGAGATAGTTTTTATTTTTTTTTATTTTGTGTGCATGTTTACCATTATTTATTTTGGCATCCCCTAATTATTGGGCTCTTACTGTACATAATACGATAATGAACATTTTTTTTTAAGAAGAGAAACTACTGGGTCAAAGGAATATTTAAGGTTCATGGTAAATATTGCAAATCATTAAAAGGACTGTATCATTTGATGTTCCCACCAGCAGTGTATGAGCATGTGCAGATCAGCACACTTGCCAACATCAAGAAATCCTATTTAAAACAATCTTTGCTATTTTTTTTTTTTCATTTTTCTGAAGCTGGAAACAGGGAGAGACAGTCAGACAGACTCCCGCATGCGCCCGACCGGGATCCACCCGGCACGCCCACCATGGGGCGATGCTCTGCCCACCAGGGGGCGATGCTCTGCCCATCCTGGGCATCGCCATGTTGCGACCAGAGCCACTCCAGCGCCTGGGGCAGAGGCCACAGAGCCATCCCCAGCGCCCGGGCCATCTTTGCTCCAATGGAGCCTTGGCTGCAGGAGGGGAAGAGAGAGACAGAGAGGAAAGCGCAGCAGAGGGGTGGAGAAGCAAATGGGCGCTTCTCCTGTGTGCCCTGGCCAGGAATCGAACCCGGGTCCTCCGCACGCTAGGCCGACGCTCTACCGCTGAGCCAACCAGCCAGGGCCAATCTTTGCTATTTTAATGGGTGAGAAATTATGTATCTGGCCCCACTCAATCTTGATCTCCTGTCTCAACAAACACAGGGTATTATTTTTTTTTCTTTAAAAGCAGGAAATCCTTGTCTATACTTTTGTGTGTGTGTGAAGACATGGGAGAGGTGATTTGTGAGGTTATAACAGCAAGGAGTTATAAGATGATCACCGGCACCTCAGATCTAACAAAAATTTGAATTATAATTCTTTGGATTTGCTGTACCAGCATTTCCAAAGTCACACTTCATTTCCCGTTATTGCCTTCTCATTGAACTCTGTGAAGTTAGTGCCTTTCTTCTTGCTAGCCAGCAGGAGGGAAAGAGATCCCCAGCAAGGAAAGCAAGCACGTCCTCAGAAGCAGTACACGTGTCTATAAGATGTGATGTCAATGTTCTGGGGTTTAAAAAAGCAGCTGCGGTTTATGTTGGTCCTGGGGTTTTCAGTTCACTTCATTACTCATCCTTCCTTCTCCATTTTAATTCAAGGCCTGTCCAAGGCAATAAAAGTAGGAGTTATGATATATTTTTGAGGATCTCAAATTACTATTAGGATGACAAGGAGAACTCAAGCTTCCTTTTAAACCCAAGTTATAGTGGAACAGGTCCAAATACAC
Source organism: Saccopteryx leptura (assembly GCF_036850995.1). Lineage (NCBI taxonomy): Eukaryota > Metazoa > Chordata > Mammalia > Chiroptera > Emballonuridae > Saccopteryx > Saccopteryx leptura. Next base: position 44,572,167 of record NC_089504.1, on the reverse strand, counting down.
CAGGGATTAGGTAACTCTAAAATTTGTCCCCAGCAATTAAAATTTTAGTATTTTTAAATTATGGCTTTTTATAATAAATTTATGTAAACTGGCAAAAAGGCGGGGGGGGGGGGAATCAATCAAATTGTAACACAGATCTCTCTTACTTTTATACAAAAGTATTAGTGCCCTGGCCAGTTTGTTCAGGCCCAGTGTGTGGATGTCCCGGGTTCAATCCCTGGTCACAGCACACATGAGAAGCAACCATCTGCTTCTCTCCCTCTCCCTCTTCCCCTTCTTTCACTCTTCCTCTCCTGCAGCCAGTGGCTCAGTTGGTTCGAGCATCAGCCCCAGGCACTGAAGACAGCTTGGTTGGTCTGAGCATCAGCTTCAGGTGCTGAGGTTAGCTCAGTTGATTCGAGTATCAGCTATATACATGGGTTGCTGGGTGGATCCTGACTGGGGTGCATGTGGGAGTCTATCTCCTTCCTCTTACTTAAAAAAAATATTAGCTTTAACCCTGTTATATATACAAACATAGGACAAGCTAGCTTGAAATAATTTGAATCTTGGGACTATTTACTATACAATTTTTCCTTTTTTTTTTTTTTTTTTTTTTTTTGCCAGTTTTAAATCATTTTATTTTTCAATCACAGTTGACATACATTATTGTATCAGTTTCAGTTGTACACCCCAGTGATTAGACATTACATAATTAAGTGATCATCCCAATAAATCTTGCACCCATCTGACACCATACATAGTTATAATATTATTGACTATATCCCCTATGCTGTTCTTTACATCCCATAACAATTCGGTAACAATCAATCTGTACCTCTTAATCCCTTCACCTCTTTCACCCACCCCCAAACCCCTTTCCATCTGGCAACCATCCACATTTTCTCTGTACCTATGAGTCTGTTTTTGTTCTGCTTGTTCATTTGTTTTTTTGTTTGTTTGTTTTGTTTTGTTTTTCTTGGGTTTTTTTTTTTTTCATTTTTCCGAAGCTGGAAACGGGGAGGCAGTCAGACAGACTCTCGCATGCGCCCGACTGGGATCCACCCGGCATGCCCACCAGGGGGCGATGTTCTGCCCCTCTGGGGCATCACTCTGTTGCATCCAGAGCCATTCTAGCACCTGAGGCAGTGGCCACAGAGCCATCCCCAGCACCCGGGCCATCTTTTGCTCCAATGGAGCCTCGGCTGTGGGAGGGGAAGAGAAAGACAGAGAGGAAGGAGAAGGGGAGGGGTGGAGAAGCAGATGGACGCTTCTCCTGTGTGCCCTGGCCGGGAATCGAACCTGGGACTCCTGCACGCCAGACCGACGCTCTACCGCTGAGCCAACCGGCCAGGGCCCATTTGTTTTTTATAATCAGTTCTTGATAGATTGTATTTACCACCACCATTTTCTTCTCTCTATATATATTTTTTCTTCTTCTTTTTTTAATTAATTTTAATGGGATGACATTGAAAAATCAGGGTACATATGTTCAAAGAAAACATCTCTAGGTTATTTTGACATTTGATTATGCTGCATTCCCATCACCCAAAGTCCAATTGTCTGCCGTCACCTTCTAACTGGTTTTCTTTGTGCCCCATCCCTCCCCCAACCCCCTTCCTCTCCTCCCTTCTTCTTCTTTTTAAAGAAGACCTTTTAACATTTCATATAATACTGTTTTGGTGGTGATGAATTCCTTTAGCTTTTTCTTATCTGGGAAGCTCTTTATCTGTCCTTCAGTTCTAAATAATAGCTTTGCTCGATATAGTAATCTTGCTGTAGATCCTTGCTTTTCATCACTTGATATTTCCTTCTAGCCTGCAAAGCTTCTGCTTTTCTCTTTTTGTTTTTAAGATTCTCTTTTTGCCTTGGACCTTCTGCACTTTAATTACACTGTGTCTTGGTGTGGGCCTCTTGATTCATCTTGTTTGGGATTCCTTGCTCCTCCTCGACTTGTATGTCTACTTCCTTCAACGAGTTAGAGAAGTTTTGTCATTGTTTTTCAAATAAGTTTTTAATTCCTTTCTCTCTCTCTCTTCTCTTCCTAGCACTCACTCCCATGATGTGAATTTTCCCAAAGCCTCCTTATACTATCCTCTTTTTTTAATTCTCTCTTCTTCCTGCTTATTCTGATTGGGTGTTTTTGCTTCCTTATATTCCAAATTGCTCATTTGATTCTCAGCATCATCTACTCTACTATTGAGTCCTGTAAATTATTCTTCATTTCAGTTAATACATCCTTTATTTTTTATACTGTTGAGATTCTCACTAAGTTCACTGAACCAGTGCTTTAATCTCTGCATCTAGCACATTGCTTCTCTGCATTTTGTTCTTTTTCTGAAGTTTTGTTCTGTTCTTTCATCTGGGACATGTTTCTTTGTCTCTTCATTTTGGCAGCCTCCCTGTGTTTGTTTTTATGTGTCAGGTAGAGCTGCTACTTCTCCAAGGCTTGGTAGGGTGTCCTAATGTAGCAAGTATTCTGTAGGGTCCAGTGGCACAGTCTCCCCTACCACCCAATCTGGGCACTTGAGGTGTGCCCCCCATGTGGGCTGTATATACCCTCGTCTTGTAGTTGAGCCTTGATTGCTGTTGGCACATCAATGGGAGGGATTTATTCCCAGGCCAATTATCTACAAGGACTGGCTGTAACCACCAACCACCCATGGAGGATCAGCTGTGCAGGGGCCCATACCACAGAGCAGGACTACTTTAACAGGGCTCTGGTGCCTGTCAGGTCCACCTCTTGAGTGTGCCGCTTGTGGAGGTGGTTGGGTAGTGATACTTTAACATGGTCTGAAGCTGTCCACTGGGTGTCCTGCTGCTGGGCCTTCCTGGGAGGTGCAGGCCAAGGTCAGCCACCACCTGTGTTTTCTCTGGGGCTACCTGGCATGAGCTACAAAGTAAACTGCAGATGGTTGCTACTTGTTCTGGGCTTAGAGGTGCCCAGGTGAAGCTAAGAGCTGCAACCAAGGCTGGATCCAGCTAATGCTGAGCCTGGGGCCACTTATCAAGAGGTATGTAGCTCAATAAGGCGAGATGCTGCTTGTTTGAGAGATTTTAAGAAAATCAGAAGCTTTAGCCAAGACAAGCTATGGCTTGGAAAAGTATGGAAAAGTCATTGGAAACAGATTGGGTGGGCATGAAAGTTGGGCGGGCATGAAAGTTGGGTGGGCATGAAAGTTGGGTGGGGCAGGGCCTCAGGGAATGACCAGGATGGGGCAAACAGTGTGAACCAGGCAGAGAGAATCTCAAATATGGCACCTGCCTGACAGTTCACTGGGAGGAGGGCTCATCAAAGAAACAATGACCTCTGCCAGCACTTCCGTTTGGGAAAAAAGCTTCCCTCCCAGCCCTCACTCTGATGCCTGACAACTCAGTTCCTCCACCTGTGTCTCTAGTGCTTTTCAAGCTGCTGTCCCAGTGCTGGCACTTAGAGGGAGTTAGTCCAAGTAAGTCCGTGTCCAGGCCTTTAAGAGGAACTTCCTGAGGTTCCAGCAGCCCTCTGTCTCCCTTTGCCTCACTCCCCACTGGTTTTTACAGCCACGAGATTTGGAGACTTTGCTTCCTGGCTCTGGAAACCTGAGCTAAGGTACCTGGTATGTAACTTGGACCCCTTACTCATCAGGGGGGACTTCTGTAGCTAAGACATCCCTCTCAATTTTTACCCCCCACATGTGGATGTAGAACCAGCCCTTTCTGTCTCTCTACCCCTACTACCAGTCTTGATGTAGCTTCTTCTTCAATTTCCTAGTGATAGGACTTCCATTCAGCCAGATTTTGTCCATTTCTGAATAACGGTTGATCTGTGGAATAGATGTAATTTTGGTGTGGTTGTGGAAGAAGGTGAGTACTACATTTACTTACATTGCCATCTTGCCCAGAATCCTGAAGAGAGTTTATAAAACCATCCTTTACAGAATATATTCCTGAGAATTAATTCAAACCCTTCCTTTAGGAAAATAGTCTTCCTAAAGCCTTTCAGACTTGATTCTTTATTCTAGTGTTCTGAAAGTTCACTGATGTATAAAGGGAGTATCTTTATTTGTTTACCCTGATCAGTGCTGTATGGGCCCTTTCAATCCAATAACTCCAATTGGGTTTTTTTGTACCACTTCTTTCTGTTTTTTCAAGTCATAGTTATAATAATTGTTTTTTATCTTGATAAAGTAACAAAAGTTTTAAGAAAGTCACCATTTTGACAGAAATGGAGAAAAGAATTTTTTAAAGTTTTCTCAGTATATACAAGTAGTTCTCTCTCCCTACCATTCTTATAAATTCTTAAAAGTAATATCTCACCTTTCACTAGATAATAAAGATAATTATTAATCTAAATATTGGGTCTTTCTTGCTCCCTTCCCCAAACACATACAATATGTCTCTCTCAATCACTTGTACACTCATTGTACAAGAAAAAAAGCACAAAGCTGAGCTATCCAGCATGTTACTAAGCAGTACTTCCACTCTAATGGCCCTCGATGCAATACTTCAGCCCAATGACCCATATTGAGGCCAAAGTGAACTGTGATCAGACCCTAGGCAGCCCAGTGACTCCCCCATAGGCCATTAGCTCTGCACCAGAATAATGCTCACATTTGACCTGAGAGGCTTATACTATACCCACCCTAATGCGAGCACCTCTGCCATTCTCCTCAGTGGTCAAACCATCAGCCCCTTTGTGTGAGCCACATATTGTTTATTCTTAAAATTCATGTTTGGATTTAAAGAAAACACATTCTTTTCTAGTCAGACTGGGGAACAAGTTAATTATAAAAAAGTTATAATTTGAGTGTTTACATTGGAAAGTAAGTTATGCTTGCCTAGGTGATCTATCTCTAACACTTCTCTGTCCTTCGTAAATCTGACAGGCATTTAATTTCTAACTGCAAACCCCCAGCCCTGGGTGTCAGCAGGTGTAGTGCTATGGAGCTCCTGTGGCTGTGCCAGTCACCTCGAAGACCTCTGTTTATCAGGAGGTATTATCCAAGTTGTGAAAATGCAAGCAAGCCCCAGTATGGCAAAAGATTTTGGCAACACATAAGATCAAAAAAAGACTTCTATATAGAATTTTAAAATTCTATAGAATAATTTTAAACTCCTATAAACCAATAAACAATAACTTTAAAAATATATACACAGGGCCCTGGCCGGTTGGCTCAGTGGTAGAGTGTCGGCCTGGCGTGCAGAAGTCCCGGGTTCGATTCCCGGCCAGGGCACACAGGAGAAGCGCCCATCTGCTTCTCCACCCCTCCCCCTCTCCTTCCTCTCTGTCTCTCTCTTCCCCTCCCGTAGCCAAGGCTCCATTGGAGCAAAGATGGCCCGGGTGCTGGGGATGGCTCCTCGGCCTCTGCCCCAGGCGCTAGAGTGGCTCTGGTCGCAACAGAGCGACGCCCCGGAGGGGCAGAGCATCGCCCCCTGGTGGGCAGAGCGTCACCCCCTGGTGGGCGTGCCGGGTGGATCCCGGTCGGGCGCATGCGGGAGTCTGTCTGACTATCTCTCCCCATTTCCGGCTTCAGAAAAATACAGAAAAAAAAAAAAGAAAAAAAAATATATATATACACAGAAGAAAAATTGGTAAAAATCTGAAAAAATCACAAAATAAAATATCCAAATAGCCAACAACCTCATGAAAGTGCTTATTCTCTTTAGAATTAGGAAAATGCAACTTAAAACTAAAAAATATTTTACACATCCATCAGATAGCTAAAAGTTACAAAACAATATGAAGGTCCTGGCTGGACAGCTCAGTTAGTTAGAGTGTTGTCCCAAAGCACAGGGTGTTGCCGGTTCATTCCCCGGTCAGGGTTCATGCAGGAACAGATCATAGTTTCTCTCTCCCTCCCTCCTTCTTTCTCTCTCCTGGCCTTCCTCTCACTAAAATCAATGAACAAAAATTTTAAAAATAATAATCAATTTCAAATACTCATGAGCATGTACTTCAAAAGCAACTCTCATTGTGTTTGGTATAAGAGCAATCTGGTAGAACTATCTGGAAAACTAGTATTATCTACTGAAGTTGAACATGTTTATAATACAGCGATTCCATTCATAGTTATATACACAACAGAAAACAGCTCATGTTGCACCAAAAAAAAAAAAATATATATATATATATAGAGAGAGAGAGAGAGAGAGAGAGAATTTTCATAGTGCAATTTGTATTAGTAACAAAATAGGAAACTTCAAATGCCTGTCAACAGTAGAATGGACCCACAGTGGAATATTACACAGCCATGAAAATAAACGAATTAAAGCTATACACAAGATGTGTGACTATCACACAAAAATAAAGCTGAACAAAAGAGGCCAGATATAAGGGAATACACAATGAATGAATTCCATTTATGTGGCTTTCAAAAATGAGAAAAACTAAAGTGTTGAAAGTCAGAAATATAATTACCTTTGGGGAGGAGAGAGAAGGTACATATTGAGAAGGGGCATACTAGGTTCCTGAGGTGTTGCCAATTTTCTCATTCACCTGGGTGCAGTTACATACACACTTGCTTTGTAATAATTCATTGAGCTTTACACCTAAGTTTTGTGCACATTTCTGATTCTGTGTTATAATTCAACTTGTAAGAGTTTATATAAAAAGAAAAGGGGGGGCCCTCACATATTATTGGTATGAATACAACGTGGGGCAACCTCTGCCAAACAAACTACCACCTCTAGAAAAGCTGAAGATGTGCACACTCTGTGCCCCAGCAAATTCCACAGCTAGGTTGACACCCACAAAAATCATTCAAGAAACCATAATAACTTTGTATGAGCAAAGACCTACAAACAACCTAAATGTCTGTTGCTAGGAGAATGGATATAGAAAATGTGACATGTTCACACAATGGAAAGTTAGTTATAAAGAAGCAAAAATGAAGACCTAAATTATGGCTATATGCTATGTGAAGGAATCACAAAAGCATAATGTGGGTGGGGAAAAAGTGAGCTACAAGAATAGAGTATGATTCCAATTCCATGAATGGCAAAAACACAAAGCAACACATTACTTAGTGATTTATATAAAGTACATTTATAAAAGCAGGAGAAGAGAATGAATAACCCAAAGTGCAGAACAGTGTAGTAAATGTAGGGTGGTAATCTGTGAGGGACACAGAGGACACTTCAAAGCATCTGGAGACATTCCAATTCATAAGCAGAGTTAGGGGTTATGAGTGTTTCTTCAACTATTCTTTAAATTATACATATACTACATACACTGTCTTATATAGTCTTTTTATGTATTATATATTTTGCGATGATTAAACAAAGCAATTCCTGATTTTTAAATAAAATAATTACTGAATGAAATATTATGCAATCTAAAAGCACCACTAAACTAAACAGAATTAGTCAGAAATATAAAAAAGCATCTTTTACTAAACCCTACTGTCCCAAGCAACATATAATTATTTCTATTACCAAGCAATGTATCTTTTCTCACTTGCTCCTTATAAAGGAGCAATTCTTATTCTCATTTTACAGATGAAGATTCTGACACTCAGAGAAAAAAGTAATTTGCTCAAGGCTGCTCTGCCAGAGAGTGCAGAAGCCAGGTGTTAATCCAAGTCTCCCTGGTTCCGAAGTCCTTCTCGGAGCCTGCTCCCTGCTCACCACCAACTGGATTGGTCAGGAGCCCCCTGCCGGCTCTCCGGGATGCCATGGCAGAGCATCTCAATATGGGTCCTTACCAAAAGCCTTCCTTACATTCTCAACATTGCATCTCATCAGTGATGAGGCAATCCATCAGGTGACTGATAATTAGACCTGATGAGAGAGCCATGATGTCCCCGTTGTAATCTAGGTCAGAGATCTCCAAACTAAAGCCTGCCGGCTAAATCCTGACTGCCACCTGGTTTTGGACAGCCCTTAAGCTAAGAATGATTTTTCATTTTTCAATGGTTTAAAACAAATGAAGAATAGTATCTCGTGACCCACAAATATTATGACATTCCAATTTCAGTGGTAGTCAAGTTTTATTGGAACAGGGTGACGCCCATTCATGTGCATATTGTCTAGGGGTGCTGTCATGCAACAATGGCAAAACTGAGTAGTGGCTACAGATACGGTATGTCCTATAAACCCTAAAATCTTTACTACTTGGCCTAGTACAGAAAACATTAGCTGAACCCTAATCTAGGAACTAAACAAAAGAATAGGGAATAAATGAAGCTATGTCCCTCTGATTGCAAAAAGTCAATATCAAAATAGTACATCCATCCAATATTTGATATAAAGACTAAGCAGTTAACAGCTAGAATAAAGCCTAGCACAGAGCATCTGTTCTCTTGTTATCCTGCACATGATTGATAGAAACAGGACATCGAGGGAAATGTCAGGATGCAGGTCAAGATTTTTACAGCAATGCAAAGGCCCCTCAGTGAAATAAAAGCCCTCAAATTGCTATTGTTTGCTTTGAGTTTGACTGCAGATCTCCAATGGCTAGGCATTTAAAAGATTTAATCTAACAAGTCATACACAGAGAAAGGCTAACTACAAATGCTCAGAGAAAAGAGAGGAGAGATGGAGGCCCAATAGCACTAGAAACTCTAGTGTCCTTCCTTCCTGAGGAAGAAACCATTTAATGGCCAGGTTTTCAGGGAGATGCTAAGATCAATTCAATAGAGATGCTTCGTTTTATTTCCTCAAATCCCTCAATGGACATTTGTTTCTGGCAAAAACTCTGTTGGGTAATGAAAAATAATGATTTTCTAGCCTTTAAATCTTGCATCAGAAACTGTTCTAAAGTTAATAGGGTCTCTAATGAGACATTTAGAAATAAAAAACAGTGATTAGTTGAAGTCTTTTTTAGATCTAACGATTCTCTAAAGATATGCTTCTGTGATAAATTAGGTAAAGTCAAGAAATTATGTATTTAGCTATACAGCTCCCTTCTGCCCATCTTGAGTATTTTTTGCCAAAAGGTAGCACTCTCTCTTATTGATCTGCCATTAGCATACCATTACAAAAAGCAAAAAAGCATATAGTGTTCCAAAATGAATGCAAATGATTAGTGGACATTAATTGTGGAATGAGATGGGGATCTTGCTAGCAATGACCCGGACTGCTTGGGGCAGTTGGCAGGGAAGAGAGTGGATTTGGCTCGACATAATCCACCTGGGTCTATGAGCTCCAGAATTAAACTCTTGGGTAGGAAACCAATATAATAATGGTCTTCTACTTGCAAAGTAGCATTCTCAACTTGAGTTAGGTCATTTTGTTGCAACTTGGTTGCAACTTCAATTAGACTTTTCCCACCACTGGCTTTAAATGTATGCATGATCTCAGGACTTGCCCTGTGGCAGAGCCTGGGATCCTAGTACATGTCAGCCTCTGGAAAACTCTCTGTTTTACAGCCTTGCTGCCAGCTTTCTGAGCTGTGGGGCATCTCTTTTGATCTTTAGTATTACCCCTGGCTCTCTGCACTCCAGAAGACCTTTTGTCTTCCCTGTGGTCCTACCCCACCATTGGTAAAAGCTACCCAGCCCTGCCTGACCAGACAGTGGTACAGTGAATAGAGCATCAGACTGGGACACAGAGAACTCAGGTTCAAGACCCTGAGGTCACCAGCTTGAGAGTGGACTTATCTGGTTTGAGCAAGGCTCACCAGCTTGAGCCCAAGGTCACTGGTTTGAGCAAGGGGTCACTCACTCTGCTGTAGCCCCCACCCCCGGACAAGGCACATATGAGAAAGTAATCAATGAACTAGGTGCCGCAACGAAGAATTGATGCTTCTCGTCTCTTTCTCTTCCTGTCTGTCTGTCCCTATCTGTCTGTCCCTTTCTCTGTCTCTCTCTGTCTCTGTCACAAAAAAAAAAAAAAAAGAGAAAAGCTACCCGGCCCTGACTGAAAGTCTGGAGTGCCTCAGCAAGATTTCACTCAGCTCTCCTGTCCTGTCCAACTTCAGCACGCTGCCCCTCTCCACTCAGTGAAGCCAGGGTCCAAATGGTGGTGGAAGAGTGCAATTCTCTGTAACTAGAGTCTTTGGGGTCCCAAGCAGTCAAGTCAGCCTACTCATGGCTTATTCCTATTCCTCCTCCTCCTCCCACCTACCAAAGTGAAAGAACCTGCAGGTCTCCACTCTCCTAGGAAGGACAACCTGAACTTTGTACCCTTGGCAATCAGATGGGTTTTACAAATACGATTTTTGTAGTTTAAGCAGTTTGTAGATGTTGTCTTGGCAGTGGGTGGAGATCAACGTCTCAGCCTTTTCTACATCCTAACTAGAAGTGAGCCCCCAGTCTCTCACCTCTGATTCTTTATTTATAGAACAATATTACCTCTTTCAAACTCCTTGAGGACCATTAGGGATCATCTCTATGTAGAACGCTCAATAGGACACTAACAGATGGGGGGAAACGCCACGCTATGAGGAAGACAGGCAAGGACAAGACCTATTGGAGAACAGCAACTTGGAAAGACCTCAGAGCTCGGTACAGGAAAACTCAGGCTTCAGGTCAAGTTCTATTGCTTTAAACTTGTGTAGCCTTGGATAGATTAAGCTCTCAGACCTCTCTTTCTTTATTGGTAAAAGAAGGTGGTCGCAAATTCAATCCCAATGAAGGAAGAAAGTGAATTGGCCAAGTAAAGATGCTGGTGATTCAAAGAGCCAATGATCTTTTTAAAGGGCCCTGCTGTGGCCCTGGATGGGTGGGTCATGGAATAAAGCATTGTCCTGGTGTGCTGACCTCGTGTGTTTGATCCCGTTCAGTACACGTATGAGAAGCAATCAATGACTGCACAGCTAAATGGAACAACTAAGTGGAATAGCAAGTTGAGACTTCTCTCTATATATATCTATTTATCTATCTCTCTCTCTTTACAAACCCCTCCCCCCCCAACACAAATCAATTGAAAATTAAAAAAAAAAAGAGCCCTATTGCTTAGCTCTAGTTGAGTGCTGTCGTGTAGGAGTCAGGACCTAGTGTTACCAAATCACCCAGTTGCAAGAAAAGCTAGAATTTGTGTAAAATAATTCCATTTTTTAAAACTATTATTTGTCCCAAAGAATATACATCCTGGTCAGACTGTAGTCCTATTGGATGGAGGACTGTCATTTTATAACCCCTGCTTTGAACTCCAAGAGTCTCTCAGGTGTAATAGTTGGGGATCATGCTTCTTCGCTTTTGGCTTAGTGACCTCCTGATATTCAAAGACTCTGGATGGTAGTTGTAGCTGTGTGTGACTAATGAAAATTAGAAAGCAAATTCACTGTTTTTTTATGAATATTGTTTTTTCAGGTAAAATCTTTTAAAATATGAGGTTATGGAGGTGTGTAGATAATGAAGGGGATCCCAGGTTGGTGGGAAAAGAGGTGAAGACCACTGAACCAGGCCATCCAACACTTCTACAGCTCCTGACACAGCTTCCCTTCAGTAAATAATGTTGCAGGAATGGATGGATGAATAGATGGATGGATGCATGGATGAAGCATGGATGGATACACAGATGGATGGACAGACAGTAGATCGATAGATGTATGGATGAATCATGGATGGGTGTGTGAATGGATAGGTAGATGAGTAGATAAATACATTGTTACAATCTCATGAAAATTCAAATCTCTTTGACTACACCCATGATTTTGAATCACATTTCAGGGATGACCAAAGATGTATTTAGAAATGGCTGATTCCAACTTTCATCCTATCCCTTCTCTTTCTGCATCCTGAGCTTCAGTGACATTGCTCTTTCTCCCTTCAGGTCACTTTATCCAAGTTTCATCTGTATAAAAACCACTGATGGCTTAGGTGAGCACATCATCTGCCCCGGCCCAACCCACCCTACAAATGTCCCTAGCTCCAGGCCATGTAATGCAGGGTTTAGCTTTTACAGGGAAGCATTTGATGCCAAATTGTGCTGTCTTCCCATTCCTAACAAGAGTGTTATACCAAGTAACAACAGAGAATGGAAATGGATTTGATAACCTACCAGGGAGAGAGGTTCTAAGGTTTTGGAATGAGACACTTGAGAAGGGAAAGGACACAGAGTGGGGGGTGGCGGTGACAGAGGAAAAGCACATTTTAAGAAAGATTAGAGCTACAAAATAACCTGACATTTTCCCTCTTTCTTTTATACAATAAACACTCTTCTCAAAACTGCACAAAAACATTTCCTAAGGAGGCCCTTGTGATCCATTCATCAGAAGCATAGGTGGAAGATATTTATCATAGCCGGGCACTTATTTCTAGAAACTATAAATACTTGCCAGGAAGCCTCAGCATATGATTTACAGAGAATGTTTGTTTTGAGAAATAAAAAGAGAAAATGACTGTATAAAACACACTCGGTGCCATTATTCCTCCCCGCACAAACCTTCCTGCATTAGATCATTGTGGTGGTGGATAATTGGATGATGTTTTCTGCTCTTTGTGGGCAAAGAATATAGAGCAATCCCTCCTTATTTCCAGGGTATTTGTTCCAAAAACCCCAGTGGATGCCTGAAAATGTAAACAGTATCAAGCCCTGTATATACTATTATTTTTCTTATACATACATACCTATAATAAAGGTTAATTTATAATTAGGAATAGTAACTAATAATAAAACAACAAATATAACAATATATTGTAATAAAAGTTGCATGTATTTGGTCTCCTCTCTCTCTCTCTCTCTCTCTCTCACACACACACACACACACACACACACACACACACACACACACAATAGCTTATTGTACTCCACTCCTCCTTCCTCTTAAGATGATGTAAGGTGATACCCTGGATAAAAGGATGAGTCACATCCCTGGGGATAGAGCAGGATGGCATGAGATTTCATCACACTATTCAGAACAGCATGCAATTTAAAACTTATGAATTGTTTATTTCTGGAATTTTCCATTTAATATTTTTGGATGGTGATTGACCATGGTAGCTGAAACTATGGAAAGCAAAACCACAGGTAAGGGAGGACTACTGTACTTCACAAAAACCACTTCACCATCCATTGAGTTTTTTTGAATATTTAAAAGCTGATGACCTGTGACTGCAGTTAATCCAAATATTGTTACCTCTAATAAGAAACTTGCTGAACTGGTGGTGAGAGAACTAGCTGAGTAGAAACTCTAGGAAAACCTTCAAAAAAGCACAGCAGGGTTTCTGATAATGAAATCAATCTAATTCTTGATCTTCAACCCCGTCTAAGCACCCTGAGGACTAATGGAATGGGTACTCCTCTTAACCCCGATGGCCATAATTAAAGCTATAGAAAGCAGAACCCAAGAAGAGTCAAAAGTATCAGAACTGCCATGTCCCCAGGAATCGTGGTAACGGCTCACTTCAGCTTCCAGAGGGCTCTAGGAGGAATGACTTATTTCTAAAGCAGTCCTAGTGGTAGGACCTCATTTCTGCATACCAAACTCAAATAAAACCTGTAAATTACATGAGATTATTTTTTTAATTGTAGTTTTAAAAACAAACATGGCCCTGTCTTATAATTTTCTATAGAGGCAGAAGAAGGAAGCAGAAATTGATTCTAGACCTGCTCTGCCACGTGTTTAAAACAGAAGTCAGCAAACTAGAATTCATGGGTCAAATCTGGCCCATCTGTTTTGTCCATAAAGTTTCATTGAATCATAGCCCACTTATTAATGTATTACCTATGTCTTTTTTTGCTCTACAAAAGCAGAGCTGAGTAGCTTCAATAGAGACAATACAGCCCAGAAAGGCCTCCCACAAGAAAACCTTATTAACCACCCCTGAACAAGAAGAATTACTCAGCCTAAGTGGTTTTTAGCACTGACATCTATTCAGTAATGTGAATCATACATCTCCACATCCTCTAGCTCACAGGATATAAAGAGGCCCAAAGATGCTTCTAAATATTTATCTTTCCCAATAAGACTGTATTAGCTACACGCCTATTAAAACAACTAAAATCCAGAACACTGGACCACCAAATGCTGGCAAAGATGTGGAGTAACAGGAACTCTCATTCACTGCTGGTGAGGATGCAAAATGGTACAGACACTTTAGAAGACAGTTTGCTTGTTTCTTACAAAACTAAACATACTCTAACCATGTAATCCAGTAATTGCTCTCCTTGGTATTTACCCAAAGGAGTCGAAAATAATGTCCACACAAAAGCCTGCACATGAATGTTTATAGCAGCTTCATTCATAATTGCCAAAACTTGGAAGCAACCAAGATCCATTCTTCAGTATGGCGAATGAATAAACTGAGATACATCCATACAATGGAATATTAATCAGCAATAAAATGAGCTATCAATAAAAAGACATGTAGGGCTCTTAAATGCATATTACTAAGTGAAAGAGGCCAATCTGAAAAGTTTACATACTTTTATGGACCCAACTATATGACATTCTGGAAAAGGCAAAAAAACTATGGAGTCAGTGAAAAGATTAGTGTCTGCCAGGAGTTGGGGGAGGGAAAATGAATAGGCAGAACACAGAGGCATACTAGGACTGTATGATACCACACTGGCGGATGCATGTCATTATGCATTTGTCCAAACCCACAGACTATATAACATCAAGAGTGAACCCTAAGATAAACTAGGGACTCTGGGTGATCATGGTGGGTAGGTTCACTAGGTGTAACAAATGTGCCACTCTGGTGGGGAGGCTATGCAGAGAGTATAGGGGTAATCTCTCTACCTTCCATTGGATTTAGCTATGAATCTAAAACTGCTCTAAAAAACAAAGTCTCTTCAGAACTATTAGTTAATGATATTGTGAAAGCATTAAGAGCTATTTCCCAGCCGTTTCCAGTCTGCACCTTCTGGACACCTCATAGAATTGCAATTCCTTGCTCTTGGGTAAGAAAAAGACCACATGACTAGTTATAGCCATAGTGGTTAAACTGAAGTGACATGTATCACTTCCAAGCTGAAGCAGTAGCCTCCAGAACTTTTTTTTCCCTTTAGCTCAACAAGGCAAAATCAGGCTTGGAACTTCCACTAGTTACAATGACAAAATGATGAGCAGAACTCCTCCAGGCCCGCTGACCTCTGGTGGACACACAGCAGCGTAAGAAATAAGCCTTTCTCATTTTAAACCGTTGAGCTTTGGGGGTTGTTTCCTCACAAAACCTAGCTCTTCTTGACTGACACAGCGATGATTATTAAACTATGTTATTATATTTGTAAAACTGTGACTTATCCCTACCCAGCCCTCCTGTTTAGTCAAAAATGTAGCATGTGTAAGGAAGCAAAGTTGACCCTGCCATAAATTTCAATCTTCGCTCGCAAATAAAATAAGTCTCAGCACTTAGTTCATGGAAACTCTTACTAAAATGTTGATCCTCCGATTTCAAGCACTTCAAACTTCCAAGGAGTCTCTATTTCAAACTTTCTCCCCCTAACAGAGTCTCTTACTCATACCTGCCGATCAAGTCATCTTAGTTCTTCACACAGCGGGTTGCTTTCTGGGGAGGTGAGAGGGTTCTCCTTCCTCCCTGATTAATTTTCTCCCAAGATTCACAGCTTTCTTCCTTCCTCAGAGAGCACACAGAGGAGACAGATTCCAATCAAGCAAAAGGCTAGAGAAGACTGTGAAACCCCACAGGTGGAAATGTTTATCTCACTGTAAATCCTCAGCATCATTTCTGCTAATGTCTGAGCGTCTCTATTACCTTCTCTTTTGTTTTCTTTCTCAACCGGTTCAGAAACCAGGCAGAAAGCAGGAGGTTATTTCAGGAGGCCACTCAAACCCAAAAAAGCCAACTGAAAACTTGTCAAGAAATTTCCCTAACAACAGGTCAATGATCACACATGACCCATGTAGTGTGTGGAAAGGTCACAGGTTCCAAATCAACCTTGGAGAATAAGATGATAACATCTTGGTGCAGCCTCGTAATGGCCTTTTCCATGTACTACTCCTTTATGACACCATCAGATATGCAGAGCAATCCAATTCCTACACAAGATTGACATTTTGTGTGTGTGTGACAGAGTCAGAGAGAGGGACAGATAGGGACAGACAGTCAGGAAAGGAGAGAGATGAGAAGCATCAATTCTATGTTGTGGCACCTCAGTTGTTCATTGATTACTTTCTCATTATATATCTTGACCGGGGGGCTACAGCAGACTGAGTGACCCCTTGTTCAAGCCAGCGACCTTGGGCTCAAGCTGGTGAGCCTTGCTCAAACCAGATGAGCTCGCGCTCAAGCTGGTGACCTCAGGGTTTCGAACCTGGGTCTTCCGTGTCCCTGTCTGACACTATCCACTGTGCCACCACCTGGTCAGGCACAAGATCAACATTCTTATGACCTGTGTGCAAAGAGCACACTGAACCCCCAGAGTAACCTGAGTGCCTAGAGCAGTGTTCCAGCTGAGTCTAGAAAGCACCCTCCTCTATACCATCAGCCAGTTCTTATCTTCCCATCCAAACCTAACAAGTCCTCTCTCTGCTGCAGCAATGCAACAGGAAACACACCACTGCTTGGGGATTAGCAAAAATACATAGGAAAATACCCTCTGCAATTCTCCAGGCAATGCCGTGTGGTTTCTAGCTGTTCCGTCCTTCGGTGTACAACTCTGACTTCTTCACAGGGGTTCACATTTGGGTTATAAATGTGCAGTGACACCGAACAGCAGCTGTGATCAAGTCATGGCATTAATTTTTTAGATCTATTAAACAATGGTTGATTGGTGACCCCCTCTGTTCTCCAGGTGCAAGAGGACCACATTCAAGGTTATCAACAAATTTTAGGTGCTGGCACAAGGGCCAATCACAGCTTTCTGATTATAAAAAACAATTTAGACTCTTCATTCACTCATTTAGTCAAGAAATCCAGTGGGTCACTAAGTCTTTCGGCAGTGTCTCTTGAGACTTCTTATTTCAAAGTTTTCTACTCCAATTTCTTTTTGGGTCCATAACATCTCGTCTGGACAGCAGAAATAATTAACTGGGCCTCTTGCCCACAGTCTCCACCCTCTGGCCATGGTGAGCACTGTAGAACACCAAGTCCTTTAGACCAGTGGTCCCCAACCCCCGGGCAGCGGACCGGTACCGGTCTGCAGAGAAAGAATAAATAACTTACATTATTTCCGTTTTGTTTATATTTAAGTCTGAACGATGTTTTATTTTTAAAAAATGACCAGATTCCCTCTGTTACATCTGTCTAAGACTCACTCTTGACGCTTGTCTCGTAAGTTTGACAATTATATTTTAAAATACCACAGTTTTTACACTGGTCACATAATTTTATTTTGTGCATTTATCCGTCCCACCCTAAAGGCCGGTCCATGAAAATATTTTCTGACATTAAATCGGTCCGTGGCCTAAAAAAGGTTGGGGACCACTGCTTTAGACCCTCCAGGTGTGCTTTCTTCACCTTGGACTGTGAACAAAAACACTTACCTGGTAGAGTTTGGGAAGACTGAGTGCAGTAATAAGACTCTTAGCCCAGTGGGGGTTTTTCGTCCAGTGAGTGCTCACTAAATCTTTATTACTATTCTATGGTCCTAGCATTGGAGGCCCTGCAAATTCTGGTCACAATAGACCTTTCAGTTCCCAGCTCCTACCACTCCGCACACTGGACGTGACTCCTGTCCTGATGGTCTCACCCTGTGCTCTGCACGCACTGCTGGCCCACATGCCCCTCCACTGGACACTGGAACTTTATTTTTACCCTTGAGCATGCTTGTCCCTGAAATGTAAAAGGAGTAGTCAGAGTATCATATGTTTTCAACAAAGTTTTCCATTAAGTGACAATACGCTAAAACTATCCATAGAGAATGAATGGTATGTTGCTCTCTACGATTGGTACACTTTTTTTTTTTTTATGTTTAATCATCTAAGAACAAAGGTCATGTTTCCAAGCTAAAACATGCGGCCACCTTTAATGCCCATATGTATGCTCTTCTCAGACTCACCAGAAGGGGGAGTGCCTGCATAAAGTAGGGCCCTCCAGCATTCCCTCACAAGAGGACAATAATTTGTTCCAGTGTCACAATCCAGTGACACTCATTTTTTTGTAATTACCAGAGGCCCAGATGATATAAGCCTCTCTGCTCTCACAGTTCTTCATCAATATTTGTCACAGCATAGCGCAAGCTTGCTATGATTATCATAACAATTTTTTCTGTGACTTGCGTGGGTTCTAAATTCTAGTTACAGGCTAGAAGACCTGAGTTACCTGAATTCCAAACTGCCGACAATTCCTACACATGCTCCATTTTATCCCTGGTAACCCATGCAAAGTGGAAACATCACACAACGCTTAAAAGCACAGACTGGAGCCAGGCTGCCCGAGGTCAAATTCTGCCTCTGCCGCTTGCTGGCTGTGTGATCTTGAGTAAGATGCTTAAGCTCGCTGTGCCTCAGTTCCCTCATCTGTAAAATGGGAATAACCATGGCACCTATCTCCATGGTCATTGTGAAGATTAAGTGACTGAATACATGCAAGTAATTAGAATAGTGTCTGGGACACAGTGGATACTGTCTGTGATTGTGCTGCTCCTGTCATTCCTACTCTAGTGAGCAATTGTCCTGGAGCATTTCCACAGACAAGGAAAAGAGAAGGCATTGAATCCGTCACCCTGAAATCAGCTCAGCAGAGAAAACCTTGTCAAGGGGTTCCACACTACTTGGAGTCAAAGCTTCCAGCAATGACCACAGAAGGGAAGAGGCGGTGCAAACCTCAAAACAGAAACGATTACTTATCTCCCCTACATTTCACATTCAGAAATTCAGGGTTATTAAAATCCCTAAGAAAATATATGGCTCTAATAACTGCTGATGATTCATAAACAGCCACCCAGGGGACCCCACACTACTGCCATTGTTATGAATGGAGGACCCTGACAGTGCCCAGAAGTATTGCTCTGACACCTGACGCAGTCTGCCCACACATCACAAATAGTCTTTCTTCACAACACAATTTCCATATTCCCCATGGTTAGAATAGTTTCACACCTCTACCATTCTTACAAATGTCTACCCGTGTTACCTGAGTTCATTTTTATGGATTTCTGCTATTTTTCTTTCCAGCTTCTGTGACTGCTTAGGGAAAATCTCAAACTCACTGATGTAATTCTCAGGATGCTCATCAGGATCATAATCACCGAGCTCAGCTGTAATCAGTAAAAAACAAAGGGAGACAGAAAGATTAACAACAACAACAAGGTGCACATGGAGTGGCTCCCGCCACCCAGAAGAAAGCTCGGAACAAGCTCACCAGTGAAATGTACTTGTATTCACAGACCACAGCCTGAGTGTCTAGAAGCTTATATTTTAGTTCAGATTTAGTTGTTTGAGTTTGGGCACTTGCCAACCTCTCTGAATCTCATTTCTTTATCTATACAATAAAGGGATTTAAGTAATTGTTTCTCAATAGGGCACTTTTGGGGTTAAACAATTCCTTATTGTTTCAGACCTTCCAAGGCATAGTAGGATATTTAGCACCCCTACCCTTCAGGTACTAAGTGCTGGTGGCACACCCAGTCATTGTGATGACCAAAAATACTTCTCCCAATATTTCCAAATGCTCCCCAGGGTAGGAGGTGGTACACCACCTTTAACTGGAAACCACTGAGCGTCCCTCAAAGTTCCTTTCACAACTCACTTTCTCTGAGTCTAGGAGTGCCCTGGCAGGAGCTGCCCACTCAGAGATTTATGTAGGTTTGGCTCATTCAATGAAAAATCACAACATGAAGGCAGCTAAGAGGATTGCACTAGAAAATGAATGGACTGCTCTTTGAATTAAAGAGTGTATATCAAATGGACAAGCATACCAGACAAAGGTTGTTGCTGGATTCTAAGGATATTTCCAAGGGATCTTTATAAAAAGAAATGCCTGTACATCTCTGAGCACCCAGAGGGTCTAGGACAGGATGGACCTAGATGTGCAAAGACCACAACCTGGAGCAGTGAAAGTGAGGCTCTGGCAGTAGGAATAGATTCTACTGATTCTATGAGCTTGATAAGGAGAATGAGCCAGGAAGGCGCAAGTATCTCAGTGGAAATGGTCCAGATACTTGCATGGAACCTTCTACAAAAGATGGTAGAAAACTTTTATTAGAAGAACTTGATCACCAATGTGATTTTGAAATAGATTGAAAAAGTGAAGATGCCCTGAGCACGTCTGCAAAATTACATACAACTCTGTAATTTGTATCCACTGTCCCTTCATTATTGAATCACCTAATGACTGGAAAAGGACAAAACTGCGAGGAAAGCCAAGCTCTGTAAAGGTTCTTAATTAAATTCGAATTACAGAATTCTTAAAACCACCGAAAATACCACGTGAGATAGAACTTTAAAAATAAGACCCAAAATGCCATCAACCATAGGTGGGAAATTGATTAATTTGATCTTATCAAATTTTAAATATTTCTATTCATCAAAAAACATCACAGTCAAAATAATAGATGACAACTTGAAAGAACATATTGGCAAAATCTAAAGCTAACAAGGGTGAATATCTAGCATAAAGAAGAAATCCCTGCAAATCAATAAGAAAATGGGCAAGAAGACCAACAGGAAGTTGGTCAAAAGGATAGACAGCAAATTCACATAAGGGGAAATCCAAAGGGTTAGTATAGGGAAATACTCAGACTCATTATAACCAGAGGTACGCAAACCAAAGATACCATTTCACACCTATAAGATCAACACAAAGGCTGGAAAGTCAGGTGATTGTATGTGTTGGCAGAGACATGAGGAAATGGAAATACTTGTACACTTCTGGGGGATCCCTGATACATGTAGCTCTTCTAGAGAACAGCTGGGGGTATTTAGTCAAATTTATGACCCACATATCCCATTTCTGGGCATATATTCTAGGAAAAAAAAAGGAATAAGAAGGCAATTTTAGGGTTCACTGTCAGTCGGAGCAATGAATAAAATATGGGTGATATACCCTTCTGGATATTCTGTAGCAATTAAAAACAATAAAATGGATGTATATCCAGCAACATAAATAGATCCCCAAAACAGTGTTCTGAGCATAAAAATGAGTTCTACACCTCATTTAACTTACAAAATTTAAAAGTGTATACACACTAAACAATACCAATCATTTTATAAGAATGTATGAAAAGTCAAAGATATGTATGAACCCAGTTGTTGCCTTTAGGAATGCAAGTGGAGAATAAATGAAAAAAGGGAAATTAATCTATCAATCATAAATGGGCCTAAAAGGGATCAATGCTAAGAATAGGTTAGGCCCTGGCTGGTTGGCTCAGTGGTAGAGCATCGGCCTGGCATTTGGATGTCCCGGGTTCTATTCCCAGTCAGGGCACAGAGAAGTGTCCATCTGCTTCTTCACCTCACCTCTCACTTCTCTCTCTCTCTCTCTCTCTCTCTTCTCCTCCTCTCCGGCAGCCATGGCTTGATTAGAGCGAGTTGGCCCCAGACACTGAGGATGGCTCCATGGCCTCCTCCTCAGGTAGGTGCTAAAAAATAATGGCTCCTGACACAATGGAGCAAGAGCCCAGAGAAACAGAGCATCGCCCCCTAGTGGGCTTCCCAGTTGGATCTTAGGGCACATGCAAGAGTCTGTCTCTGCTTCCTCTCCTCTCACCAAAAAAAAAAAAAAAAAATGGGTTATAAACTGATGGTTAACTCAACATAAGTTTTGAAAGAAACACACATAATATGCCCACATATACACATAAAAATACACACACACATATATACCCCTGTGAGCTGACTATAAGCCTAAAATTTAGGAGTTGGTAAAACTCAATGATTCCATTTTCCATAGGGAATGGACCACTGATATGAAACTGGGTCACCTTCACTGCAACGGTCAGCTTGCACAGTGGTGGTGGTGGGGGGGGGGGGTATTGTTTGTGGGGGGCCTTCTCTTCCCAGGAAAACTAGTGGGAATCAGTGGTCTTGCACTGTTCAGCACTGCACATAAGTAAGGCGGGAATGCCATGGAACCTGCACAGGCCACGTTAATGCCAACACCTCCCCATCACAGGCCTGCTTTTCCATCCCTGCAGGCTTGGTTTTAACTCTGACTTTACCTGAAGCAAAAGGCAGTTTACAAATAGTGAAGGATTTCTAACTTTTCAAATTTTGCTTTTCATACCAAGAGGATTTGGGTAAGCAGCTTGTGATTCTCTTTTCTACACATGACGTTGAGGGTCCAGTTGTGACAAATAACACAGAACACATCGATAATTTGCAAGAGGAAACAGGCCCTAGCACATTTCTAAGAGAAGTAACCGTCAGAAACACCCAAAGAGTTGGAGCGAAAAGATGAGTGCGATCAGGTGGTGGTGAACAGAAAGGGCCAGTCTGGCGGTGGCCTGCCCCCTAGCGTGAAGGGGGCCCACTGCAACACTACGCCTGCCTATGGACCAATGGCACCCCATTACATTTAATTTCTAAATAAAAAAATAAACTAAAGAAAAAGAACTTGAGGTAGAAGATGTTACAGCTTCAGGGCAACGCCTGCAGAAGCCTTCCCCGACTGCCCTTCCTGGACCAGGGCCCCTCTGAGGTTGCAGCGGGAGGGCTGTGTCTCTACATTTAGCCATTAAAACATATCACAGATCTCTATGGACTTGTCTGTCTGCCCTCGCCCTAACCCGGCGACTTGGCATTGCAGTGCCTGCCACCCAGCAGCTGTTCCCTAAGTGCTCAGAGGACACGTGAGCAAACAAATGAATGAGGTATTGAACCAACCACTCCTTCCCAAGTATAGGAATAAAGCATACATTGGTGCCCTTGGGCAAGTGCCCTGGTTCACTTAACATTTTAATGGAGAACTTACTGTGTGCCCAACACAGGGGTACTGCATAAAAAAGCCACCCCGAGAGCCACTTCCATGGAATTTAGGCTCTCCACCGGGAGGGTGGGCAGGGGGAAGGTGCATAGTAAGCCCAAAATCAACTCAACAAGGCAATTTCGATGCATAAGTGTTTAAAAGACAACAAATCAGTTGTGAAAAAGAATGATGTAATGATGTGCCGGAGGGAAGCTACTTTAGTAGTCCAGGAAGACTTCTCAGAAGAAGTGACTTCTAAATTGGGTCCTGAATGTCTAGAAGGAGCCACAGACCCACAGGGTGAACACGCCAGGCAGAGGAGATAAGAACAAGCGTCCTGCCCTGTTGCTGTTCTGTAGGAGGAGCAGGAAAGATATTTTTACTGAGAAAGGATAGAAATAGATCCTAAGGTCCTGTGTGTTTGTTCTGCAGTTGGTACTTGTGAAAGGAACTGTGGGGCAGGTCCTGAATATGCCTGTTGTGTTCAGTACGTGCAGGTGGCAAAACTCAGGGTGGTCGCCTGTTTTTAAACCCTCAGAATATACAGAAGCTGAGGACGTGCTCCTTCGAAGAAGCCAATGAAAAGTCACATGGCCTCCCGCCTTCTACTCCTTTATTCCACTTTCCCTGCCACTCTCTCTAAGCGTAAGCAGTTCCTACAAAGCAGATCTTCATCCGCATTTGTAGTGATCTCTTATGTGCACTTGTAATGACTGCCCAGCATCAGAGAACTTTATGAATCTACTTTTACTGGACTTGATACAAATGGCCCATGGATTCCCCTGCATGTTTTAGCTGAAAGGCCCTGTGGAGGTCCACTGTCCACTTGCAACCCTACTCTCTCCACAGCATGTGTGTGTGGTCAGTGAGAATAGCGACGAGCCATCAGATAGAGTGCCCCTCGTCTGGACAGAGGCTTTGTGGCTTTATTTCAATCATAGACAGGATGGAGAGTTTCCCATTACAGATCCATATTGGGCTTTCCCTTGGAGAGCTGATCATTATTCACTAATAACTAAAAGGATTCTGAAATCCTTACAAGTGGGTTTGCTGCTTGGATTAGTATCTATGTACTTTTCTCTTACGGAAGATGGTGCTACCTGACTAGGAAGTTTGGCCTCTTCACAGGGAAGGGGGAGAACTATGGGGTTTCTACCTCCCTTAGTTCTGATGCAGGAGAGGCAGCTCTCAGAAGCACATCCCTGCCTTGGGAGAGAGGGAAGGGCCTTTCCCATCATGGCATCACTGTCATTCTGATGTAACTGAATATCTCCAAGGGGTTTAACGCCTCTGCTGACTCTGCTTGGCAGCACTAGCTTGCTCCCAGGGGAAGGGGCCAATCAACACAGACACATTCTTTAGAATTCTCTGAGAGCACACACCTGGAAACAGGGTCCTCCACAGAATTATTTCACAGCGCAGAGCATCCCACAGGGACAGGATTGCCCATCACAAGGGTCCACAGGACAATGATGGCACTCTCACTCTCCTTCCCCGCCTCCCTTTATCTTTCTCTTTCTCCATCCCTCCTCCCTTCTCTCACCTCCCCTCTGTCCCCTCCCCTTCTCTCATAAACATATCATTAGTATTCATGCTACAAATGGCTGGATCACATGGGTCCTTCTAAACATCCCCTGCTGTCAAGCTGCCTCCCAACTAGTCCGGGGGGGGGGGTGGGGGGGACATCTGAGTCTTACAAGACTCCTCACCACCCAGAGTGACCAGAAAAGCTGAAGAATTACATATGTACTATATATATATATATACACACACACACATACATATATATACACATACATATATATATCTGTATATGTATATATATACACACATGTGTATGTTTATATATGTTTATAAATATATTGTGAACAAGGCCCACCAGGGGTGAGGACGACGGAGACACAGAGACTCAACTCCGGAGACCAGGTTCAGTGATGCAGATCCGATTTATTCAGGAAGTAAGCTAGCTTATATACACAGGTTCAGCCTATAGGGTGTTACAGCATGTTCCTCAAAGCCAATGGCTGAAAAAATCAGAGAGCTGCCTGGTTGGTGCTGAGTCACTTCCTCACAGCAGGCGAGCTCCCTCCTGGGTGTGCCTAGGAGGGTTTCAGGTGCTGGAATGTTCTCACAGCATGGCATCAGCCACAGCTGCTAGGAATGCGCTCTGCGCTCTACCTACAATATATATAATGTTTTGACTTCTCATTCAAATGTTTGAATTTACATCTACCTTCCTGGACACAGTTTCCCCCTCAGTATACCCATTAGGCCCCACCGCTGGCAATGGGAACTCAGAGCATAGAACACCCCACACTCTTCAGACCTCCTCAAAAAGTCACACCTTCTGAGCTCTACCTCGGGATCTTGTGGACCCTTTGTTTTGCAGAGGCCCCTGAGATCACCGCGGCCCAGCCTCCCACCAGGACCCCACTGGCTTGGGAGGGAAGATAACCAGGGCTCCGCTGCTGAGTACCCAGCTCTGCCTGGCCTCAACCCACAGACAGGACAGAGGGGCACAGGTGGGGGCAGGGGGAGGCTCTGAACAGCCGAGGCTCTACAGTCCGGTTCAACTCACCTTGAACGATACAGGCACCCAGGTAGGCAGCATCTGAGAAGGAGCAGAGCAGTCGACCGTGGAAAATATCTCTTTTAATTTGCAGGTACAAAAGGTACCTGCAATACAAAAGGAGAAAGCCACCCTAAGTCTTGGTGAAGGCCTGAAGAGATGGAAGGATTGCTCATGCTTTATCCACCTGTATCACCAGAGCCCTACCCAGCTCCGAGGGGTGGCCAAGACATGCCAAGGCCCCCGGGGGGCAAGCAGAGGGAAACCAAAGGCCTCTGAATTCAGAAGACCTGAAGTGTCCATGGCAGCTTCCAAAGCTGGGTGACTGACCCTTTTCAAAGAGACAGGAGAAAGACCAAGGAAAGCCATAGGGCCAGCAGCCACTATTCCTGGGCAGGAAGTCCCACATGATGACAATCACAGCCCCTGTCCCGGCCACCTGTACCTCAGATACATACTTCCCAAGTCCTCTGAGAAACGGAGTCAGGAAATGGATTCAATCAGTATACAAAGACTAGTATCCAGGGCACAGACTCACATTCATCAATCTCAAAATGACTTTGTTATGAGGCCAGAAAGCCAATTCATTCATAATTAGAGCCATCATCTCCTCCTTAGTGTCCTCTCCCTCTCTACAGGGACAGCAAACTCAGATGCCTACAGAGCTGGGCAAACCTGATGATGCATGAACCAGGCTGCCGTAAGGGGGCCGGGGAAGCCGGATGGAGACCTCCGCCCCGGGAAGGGGTCAGCCGCTACACAGCTCCAGCCCGATGCCACTGCACAGAAGAGCAGGCGGGACACATCCAGCCTTTCCAGAAAATCAAGGGGACCAAATTTAGAAGCTGTGCGCCAACGGGGCTACTTAGGCAAGCACGACAACTCGGTAACTGAAAGTAACCACACCTGACGTTCTGATTGTAAGAAATTCCTAGTTGAATGAGTTCTGTTAGGAAGCCACATTCTAATGCCTATATGGTAGATTAATCTCTACCTTGAGCAAGTCCTGTCCATTGGTTTTGTACATCTAGGCTAAATACTTAAAATGTCAGAGTGATCTCTTTTCCAGACTTCCTAAGATAAACACCCAGTAAGGGGTGAGAGAAGCCCTACATTTCTTATTATAATTTTTACCTGCATACCTCTATAAACTATGTATGTTAAATGTTAACTGTTCTGCCCCACCAGTGTACAACACTCATGCCTCACTCCACCTGTGGATTTCATATAAACCATTCTTCCGCCTTCTCCTCCGATTCCACTGTAGAAAATAAACCGCAAGGCCCTGGCCGGTTGGCTCAGTGGTAGAGCGTCGGCCTGGCGTGTGGGGGACCCGGGTTTGATTCCCAGCCAGGGCACATAGGAGAAGCACCCATTTGCTTCTCCACCCCCCCCCCTTCCTCTCTGTCTCTCTCTTCCCCTCCCGCAGCCAAGGCTCCATTGGAGCAAAGATGGCCCCGGTGCTGGGGATGGCTCCTTGGCCACTGCCCCAGGCGCTAGAGTGGCTCTGGTCATGGCAGAGCGATACCCCAGAGGGGCAGAGCATTGCTCCCTGGTGGGCAGAGCATCACCCCTGGTGGGCGTGCCGGGTGGATCCCGGTCGGGCGCATGCGGGAGTCTGTCTGACTGTCTCTCCCCGTTTCCAGCTTCAGAAAAATACAAAAAAAAAAAAAAGAAAAGAAAAGAAACCGCAAAAATGCCATTGCCCTGGAGCGTTAGCTCCGTCCCTTGAGATTTTGCTCCTGGGGCCAGGCCCCAAAATCTTGGCTCATAATAAGTTACTTAAACCTTTCCCTAAGTTTGGAATTTCTTTCATTGACAAAATAAAGTCCTTTAAATTTTAAATGTTGCAACAAATTCTTTAAAAAATAAAAAACACTGTAGCATCAAACAAAAAAATACACGTGTGCCCAATCCGGCCAGGGGAGAGGCTTACACTGGTATGCAACCCCTGGCCAGGCTCACTCTGTCATGGTCACTGTCCCTCCTGCTCCTCTGCGCGGATCAAGCCCTCTGCAGATTTTCTCCTTCTTCTTAGGCAGGTCGGTTCCCTCATTCTAGACTCAGGCCTGGGTCTATTGCTTCTGACTAAGGCAACCTTGCAGACATGGACAAATTCTTCCTGTGGTTATGTCAGAATTTAACTCAGAGACCAATCTTTTTTCTTGGGATGGGATAGGAACACCACTAATCAGTCTCAGTTACCATTTCAAGTGCTCAAATAATCTGACCTCTACTCAGCCTGTGACCCGCCATATGCGCAACCCATTTTAACAACTAATAAGTGGAGGATCAGAGGGGTGATTGACATGCTGCAGTCCCACAGCTGCTGCCAGTGAGCTCACCATTTCTGGGTGTCGGTGCTCTGAAAGCACACTGGCCACACGGAAGGGTGCAGTGGCTCACTGGTGTTTATATTTGACAAATATTTATCCCACACCTGCTTTTTGCCATGCACTGTGCTTGGCCCTGGGGGATACGGTTGAGGCTTAAATGAGACTGTCCCAATTTTGTTTAGCCTATGTGCAGGGGATGAAGGTGTCCCTAATACATTTCTTGTTCCAAGTCTGGTGTGTACTTTGTCAGAGGATCAATGTGACACTTGTTAGACAAGGACCCAGAGTGGCTCCCGGAACCAATGCCTCACACTTTAGTGAGCACACAGATCACCTGGAGGTCTTGTTAGCATCTGACTTCTAATTCGGTAGGTCTGAGTGGGAGACAAGAATTCACATTTCTAATACGCTCCCTGCTGAGGCCGGGCTGCAGGTCCGTGGACTGCACTGAGTAATAAGGTTCTGAGCCAGAGATTCTCAGTCCCCACTGCCCATTAGAATCACCTGGGGGGCGGGGGGGGGGGGTTGTAAACACCTGCACTATAGACCCTACACTGAAGCCAATTAATCAGAACCAGGATCCTTACAAAAACATGTTTACGAATGTTCACACTGGCATTATTCAGAATAGCTAAAAAGTGGAAAACCCCCAAATGCCCATCAGCTGATGAGAGGATAAAAGAAATGTGAATGCAGTGGACCACTGTCCAGCCGTGAAAGGAATGAAGTACTGATTCAGCTACAACCGGGATGAACCTAGGAAATGTCACACTAAGTAAGAAGAAGCCAGTCACGAAATGTCACAGATGATTCCATTTATATGAAGTGTCCAGAGCAGGCAAATCTACGGAGTCAGGAAGTAGATTAGTGGCTGTCAGGAAACAACTGCTTAGGTATAGATGGGGTTTCCCACGGGAGTAACAAAAATGTTCTGGTATTAGATTGTGGGGATGGTGGCACAACTTTGTGAACATACTAAGCCAGTTGAAGTGTACACTGTAATATCTAACAAAAGAAATAAATACTTCTGAAAATCCAAATTGCCTTAGAATAGTGTTCTCAAATTTTGACATGCTTTAAAAGTACCAGGAGGGCTTATGAAAACACAGATTGCTGGGCCCTACTCCAGGTCGAAGGCAGGGGCCGAATTCCCAGGTGATGCCAAGGCTACTAGTCAGCAGACCTCACATTGCAAGGCCACACAATACTTGAAATGACTAAATCTTTCCTTTTTTAAAGAAGAATGTAAACCAGCAGGCCCCATGCCATGAAGTTTCTTTCCTACTTGCAAAATATTTATATATATGTTGAACAGAAAGCATGCCTTTCCACTTTTTGATGAGTTTGGTAGTAACAGAGTTTCAAACAACCATTTACTGATGAATGAGAGCTTTGGATTCTGATCCTGGAAATCAGAAATCAAGTTTGACGAGAGCTGCCTGAGAAAGAAAAAATCAGCTTCCACAGCATCCGAGCCTGGATGCTTGATCTCCAGAGATAATCATGGATTATTGTGGATTCAACATAATCCACTGAGCCTTAAAAAAGGCTTCAGGTCCAGGTACTCTGTGTTTTTTAGTACAATAGCCACTAAAATAATAATAATAATAATAATAATAATAATAATGCATCATCCTTTAGTATCACACTTGCGTGAAAGGATTTGGCAACCAGAGGCTCTGGGGCCTACATGACTGCACCACTATTAATGGTATTGCTTCTCTACCTGGCCCGAACTGAAACATCATTCTGACTAAAAAAATCAAAACCAAAATACTCTGATTACATTTAATCATATACAGCATTTATAAAAAGGAAGGAAGAAAGAAAGGAAGGGAAGGAGGGAGGAAGGAAGGAGGAAAAGGCTATAAGATGATGAAATAAATGGAGAGATACAGGAAGAATAAAAAACAATTTCAAATGTCCTTTTTGTGAGAGTATTTTTGTTGTATTTTCTCTTTTAAACTTGCCTTTTTTCTCAATGTTTCTTTACCCCTAAGCAAGGTTGTGAATGTGATCTTAACTTCTCATATATTAAATTTATCTTAATTTTTGGATTAATCTTACAATAAAATAATTTCTCAAACAAGAAAAGCCATACTCTTTCAAGACAGGATTTAAATCATGAGTTCCTAGGGCATTCTACATTTTTTACTTTTAGATTAGTTTTGAATGCTGAGGACTGTACTAAGAAAAGTCCATCACCCTGGCCGGTTGGCTCAGTGGTA
The DNA here is from genome assembly GCF_036850995.1 of Saccopteryx leptura. Taxonomy (NCBI): domain Eukaryota; kingdom Metazoa; phylum Chordata; class Mammalia; order Chiroptera; family Emballonuridae; genus Saccopteryx; species Saccopteryx leptura. The sequence continues at coordinate 44,542,379 of NC_089504.1, read as the reverse complement.
GAGCATCAGCCTGGTGTGCAGGAGTCCTGGGTTTGATTCCCGGCCAGGGAACACAGGAGAAGCGCCCATCTGCTTCTCCACCCTCCCCCCCTCCTTCCTCTCTATCTCTCTCTCCCCCTCTCGCAGCCAAGGCTCCATTGGAGCAAAAAGATGACCCAGGCGCTGGGGATGGCTCCTTGGCCTCTGCCCCAGGCGCTAGAGTGGCTCTGGTCGTGACAGAGCGATGCCCCGGATGGGCAGAGCATCGCCCCCTGGTGGGCGTGCCGGGTGGATCCCGGTCGAGTGCATACGGGAGTCTGTCTGACTGCTTCCCCGTTTCCAGCTTCAAAAAGAAAAAAGAAAAAACAGAAAAGTCCATCTCTACAGTGCAAAGACTGAGCACTGTCTTAATTTCCTTAAGAGACACAAAAATGTCACAATTTTCCACTAATTACACCTTAACTATTCAGTCAAATGTATGCAAATGCTAGCAAATTTATCTGAGAGGGATTTAATTATGATTATTAGCTGAAACTTTTCTTTTACTTTCAAATGGAACTTTTCTCAACAACAGAAGATCTATTGTTAATTTATTGATATATTAAGACACATATTAGTTTTTATCCTCCACACAAGATTATAAAGAAAATTGACAAGAGGGAGCCATTTTGGCCCCTGAGAGATCTTCCTAATGATACTGTTAGCACCACCCCCAAAGTCCAGACAGCAGGACAAATCTTTCTTTCTGTCTTTGGTAGCTTAGACAGGCCCTGCACCCTGGGCTATGCAGAGATTAGGGATTGAAGAATTTATCAGATAAATGAATAAATGTTTGAGCCATCAGCAGACCAAATATTGAATGATTCCATTCACGTGAAATGTCCAGAACAGGTAAATCCATAGAGACAGAAAGCAGATTAGTGGTTGCCAGGCTGGGGGAGAGGAGACTGAGCAGTGACTGCTAATAGGCACCATGCTTCCATTTAGGGTGATAAGAAAACATTCTGGAACTCGATAGTGGTGATGGTTTCCTAACATTGTGAATGTACTTAATGCCAATAAACTGTATACATTAAAATGGTGAAATTAATTTCTGTTATGTGAATTTCACCTCAATTTTTAAAAACACAGCAGGCCAGATTGCAAATACTACCCACCATATATAATGTCCATTATCTACAGTGTGTCCGGAAAGTCATGGTGCACTTTTGACCGGTCACAGGAAAGCAACAAAAGACGATAGAAATGTGAAATCTGCACCAAATAAAAGGAAAAAACTCTCCCAGTTTTATACCTATTCAGTGCAGTTCGATGTGGGCTCACGCACAGAATTTTAAGGGCTCCTTAGGTAGCTATCCCATATAGCCTCTACAGACTCGTCACTGACTGATGGCCTACCAGAACGGGGTTTCTCCACCAAACTGCCGGTTTCCTTCAACTGCTTATCCCACCAAGTAATGTTATTCCTATGTGGTGGCGCTTCATTATAAACGCACCGATATTCATGTTGCACTTTGGTCACGGATTCGAATTTAGCGAGCCACAGAACACACTGAACTTTCCTCTGAACTGTCCACATCTCAACTGGCATGGCCGTGGGCTGCTCCACTGTATACACGGTGTTACGTCATCATATGCGCCTGCGCACATGCTGCCACATTATCCTACAGAAACTGGGAGGGTTTTCCTTTTATTTGGTGCAGATTTCACATTTCTATTGTCTTTTTGTTGCTTTCCTGTGACCAGTCAAAAGTGCACCATGACTTTATGGACACACTGTATGTATTTCTCTGTTCCATACCTATACCCTGCCCCCACCCCCAAACACAACCCTCACTAAATTGCTATGTGCACATTTCATAAAAGGAAACAGAACCACATACTCCCTTCCAACGTCACTTCAGTGCCACTATGGTCAAGCTTTACCAGACATTCATGGATGATGAGAAAGCAAAACATCCAAGACTCCCAGCACGTGCCCTGCAAATGATCGTCAGCAAACTTCACTTGTATCTCTGTTGCATTAGTACCTATGTAGGTTATTTTGAGAGATGATTATGCAGAGTGATTTTTGCAGTCACCAAATAACAGCTTCATCAAGAGCTAAGCACAGAAGGCCTCCTCCCCATCTGCAGAACTGGCCCTTCTGGGAACCCGCTCAGGGGCACTGACCCAGACTGTGCATGGAAGCCAAACTCCCAGAAGGTAGACTGAATGTGGCCCCAGCAGAAGTAGATGAGAAGCGGGGAGGCCTGAGAATTGGCAAACTCAGACAGCTGGGCTGAGAAGAATCTACAAGGAGAGGGAAGCTGACCCCACCATCACTCATTTAGCAAGCAGAATGTGGGATGACCAAGAGTCCCTTCCAGCAAGTGACCTCTTCCCTCCCAGAAAAGCTTAGACCCAGAAGATACTGGTCCAAGGGGTTCACTCGCTATGAATTTGCTCATATCCTAAAGAGTCATCTTCTATTTATTTTTAGCACCCCACTGTCAGATGTTTTCAGAGAGCACCTCCTCCTTATAACCGCTGCTTTTTTGTGCAGTTAATTACACTCCCAATGACAAGTGCTTGAAAAATCCTGAGACAATTAAGTGCAACAGAAACATTCCCAGCCTGAATACTGAGTTGAGCACTGCTTCGCTGAGAGGTCCTGCTCCAGCACATCTAGCCTGTGAGCCTCGGAGTCCCTGGCTGGTGAAGGGGGCACAGAAACATAAAACAAAAGAAAAATACCTTGTGAGCTCTTCTTTAATCTTCAAGGGTTCATGTGGGTAGAATTTCACTCTAAAGCACATGGTGTATGGTGGATGAGCTGAAACATCATAAAAAAAAAAAAAAAGCATGAGAAAAGCAGAAAAACACCGTGGACTCAAACACACACAGGAAAGTCAGCCATGAAGCCTTACAGGCTAGCCTGGGGGCTGGGGGTGGGGGCAGGGGCAGAGAGAGGGTGATTTTCTGGATGAAGCAGGTATTATACCCAAGAAAACAAAGCCACAGTGACAATAAAACTCAAAAGTCTCTTGACAGGATGCCCAAACCAAATGCAGGCATGATACAGGCAATCTAGTCGGGTGGTGCACCCTTCCACATCACAGCCTCCTTCACTCCTTCCTTCTCTCTGCGTCACAGCTTCAAAGGGCACTTTCTCTTCCTATTCTTCCTGTCCCCTTGGGACAAATTGCCCATAAGCATCATTCAGATCTTTGGCCTAGTTAGTTAACCATTCTCTAGCCCCTGAGGTAGAAAAATGTCACTGTACGTGACTAGTTTGCCCAAAGCAATGGTACCTTTGAATTAAACTTGAGATCAAAAAAAAACTTATTTATTGATTTTAGAGAGAGAGGGAAGGGAGGGAAGAGAAGGGAGAAGGAGGGAGGAAAAAAGTGAAGGAAGGAAGAGAAGAGAGAGGGAAGGAGGAGAAGGGAGGGAGGAGAAGGGAGAGGGAGGGCTGGAGGGAGAGAGAAACATCGATTTGTTGTTCCATTTATTTATGCATTCATTGGTTGATTCTTGTATGTGCCCTGACCAGGGATCAAACCCACAACCTTAGCTGGAAATGACACTCTGACCAACTGAGCTACCTTGGCCAGGGCCCTAAAACCAAGATGTTTAAATGGAGTCAGCCACACACAGGTCCTACTTTGCATATTTTTCATATTATTTTAGTGTTATCTATCTATGAGGCAGTCACTAGTATGAAAATAAATATACTGCTCACAAAAATTAGGGGATATTTCAAAATGAACACAAAGCAACAAAATATCCCCTAATTTTTGTGAGCATTGTACTTTCATAATATCCTGATTTGTCTGAATCAAGATAATACTATGTAGACTGAAATTCTGGTTAGGGTCCATGATTCTAGAATGTTCTAATTGTATTAAATATCCGAAACTCAATGATCAGCTAGGGGGATTCTACAAGATTTCTGATGTGGTCCTGGGTGGTGCCTCAGTGGATAGAGCACCAGCCAAGCATATGGACATCCTGGGTTCAATTTCCAGTCAGGGCACTCAGGAGAAGTGACCATCTGCTTCTCCCCCACCCCCTCTCCCCTTTCTCTCCCTTTTCCCCTCCCACAGCCAGTGGCTCAATTGGTTCAAGTGTGGCCCCAGGCACTAAGGATAGCTCAGCTGGCCTGAGCGTGTCATCCTTAGGTGCTAAAAATAGCTTAGTACTTGAGCATCATCCCCAGATGGGATCTCCAGGTGGATCCTGGTCAGGGTGCATGCAGGAATCTGCCTCTCACCTAAAAAAAGAAAAGAAAAAAATTCTGACACTTTAAATTATAAGACCACTGTATTAACCTAATAAATGCACACAGGTGCAGTAAGATGTGTTCTGATTTCAGGTAATATATAAAATGAGCATCTTACAATCAAAGAAATATGATGGTTACTATTATTATTCCTACAGCTCTGACATATCCACTCATTTCTTGCCTTTGTATCAGTATGGCTACTTGGGACCAACTCTGCATGTACATCTATGAAACAGGATCCTACTCTCCCCCAAACCTCCTTTCATTATAAGCAGGGATTAAATCACAGGTCAACTATACAATGTCTGGGGCTACTCTGTATGCAGACAAATTCTTTATGTAGAAAGGACTCTCAGCATCAAATATGAATGTATAATGAGGGTAATTTAATAAGAAAAACAATTCTTAAAAATAATTTGAAAGAAAGCATCCAAATCACAGGAAAACAGCAGTATCTTGTTAGCTATCTCAGCAGAGACAAACTGATTAAAAATAAACGCACATGCACACAAGCACACACACATATGGCAGAACTTCCCATTCAATATCCTCCATCCCCACCAGGAACTAGCAAACTTTTTAACTGAGTTGGATGCTCCTAACACTACCCTGCGTTCTCTAGATTTAAGAAAGTGAACATTTTTCTGGAACACTCGGAGAAAATGGACACCTCCTAGACAGCAATGAAACAACACAGAAAATACAAGTGATTCTCAAAGCATTCACCTTTCATGAGATTAGTTCAGTTTTGACTCTAAATAGTTTATCTTTACACATCCCTCAGATTTCTTAAAACTGTTTAAACTATCACCTTTAAATACTCAAACCAATGAGTATTTTATTATTAAACCCATGGAATGTCCTTAATAGAAAGACAGAGTTTTTGTAAGAGAAGAACAACAGAGCAAAAGTGGAAATAACATAAGAAAGTTTTCTCCTTTCTTCCTTTTATTAAAGTCCTCAAAATTAATACATCTTTAAACACAACTAATGAAGATAGATAGATAGATAGATAGATAGATAGATAGATAGATAGATAGATAGATAGATAAATGATAGGGATAGATAGATAGATAGATAGATAGATAGATAGATAGATAGATAGATAGATAGATAGATAGATAGAACATCCCCCCTCACTTTCCTTCACTGCATCTCTTTTCCTGCCCCTTCTGCACTCCTGAGTCCCCACCCCACCTCAAACTCGCCACCACTGTTAACAACTGCATATATATTCTTCCATCCCTTTTTACATCCTCACCCAAATATAAATATATACCAACATGATTACATGTATGAGACAGATTTTTTATAATTCAGCCTCACAAAACAAGATCACACAACAGATGTGTCTCCTGCTTTTCTCACTTAATTCTGTATTCTGCCCACCTCTCCAGGGTGGTAGATACAGATCTATAATAACTGCATAATAGCTTGCTATTATGGATACACCAGAATTTACTCTGCTATGGATACACCAGAATTTACTCCATTACTTCCATTCTTCTCTTCTATCATCATTCAGGTCATGTCTATATTTTTGCAATTTAAATAATTTATATACATATTTACAAAAATATATATGTATATTTATATATTTATAAATTGTTAAATGAACAGATATTTATAAAAGGACATATGCACAAGGATATATACATTTATAAGATAATTGTGCAGCCTGACCAGGTGGTGGCACAGTGGATAGAGCGCCAGACTAGGATGCGGAAGGACCCAGGTTCGAGACCCCGAGGTCGCTGGATAGAGCAAGGGGTTACTCGGTCTGCTGAAGGCCCACGGTCAAGGCACATATGAGAAAGCAATCAATGAACAACTAAGGTGTCACAAAGAAAAACTGATGATTGATGCTTCTCATCTCTCCCTGTTCCTGTCTGTCTATCCCTCTCTCTGACTCTTTCTCTGTCTCTGTAAAATAAAAAATAAAAAGATAATTGTGCATATATCATTAAATACTTGTATTTTTGTTTCTATAACACAACCTCCCAACTTTGAACTGGTGGGCCAATAACGTGTGGGAAGACCATTTGAAGACAGTGCTCATGGTCCTTCTGAGTCTTCTCTCAAATAAACCTCCCAGTTCCTTTACTCCTCATGTGAAGCAGTGTTGAGTGCCCTCACCTGGGTATTTCCTGTCTACTCTGTGTTTCCTCCAGCATGGGGTCTCAGGGGTTGCCACACCTGCTCAGGTGAGGGGACCATCATCAGCATCACTTTGGACATAATTGTTGCTTCCCCTCAAACAGCCTCATCTCAATGTTGATTCACTCTGAGTTTACAGCAGACCAACAATCTTAACTCTTTTCAAGTGTGCTGTTGCTATATCATACATAAAAACCCACTAACCCAGTGGTGGGATTCAGCCAGTTCGCACCAGTTCAGTAGAACCGATACCTAATGTTTTGTTGAGTTCAGCGAACCGGTTGTTAAAATGGCACTTGGAATCAGGGTTCCCTCTAAGGTGGGCACCTGGGCAGCTGCCCAATGTGGAAATCACAAATTTACATTCCTTACTCTTTTTTTAACATTTATCTGTGCAACAGCGTATTCTAAGCACCCATAATAATGTTCATTCTGTTCATAGGTGAAAAAAATTGCAAGTGAAGAGGCCAATCAAGAAGCAATATGGAAATATCTTAAATAACAGTTTTAATTTTTTTCAGGTATTATTTACTGTTTTAACTAATATTTTAAAACTCTTTCTTATAACATAATCTAGTTGTGTATACCTCTTTTGTTGTTCTTATTTAAGTATTAAATACATGAAATAATAAACTACCTTTCAGCATATCGTTTTTTATACTTAAAATGGTCATTAGGGCAGAGAACCAGTTGTTAAATTATTTGAATCCCACCTCACCCCTGCACTAATCCCTTTCTCTATTCTCTAGGATGCGACAGTGGCAGATATTAATATAAGATACTAGTGATACACTCACGGCTAGACCCATTCTCAAAAAAGAGTGAGAGTGGGCAGCAGAAAAAATGGGAGGGGGCACTTTTCAAGTCTGATATTTTCTATCCATTTTCTTCTACTGTCATATATACCCCGATTGTATCTTCCTCACATATTGATCCAGCATCATTGACCCCAATAATAGAAAAGGTTTCCATGTAAGTAAAGGGGCACATGATTCTGATGTAGCCACAAGTCGCAGCAGGGACCAGCTCTGAGGAGAAGCTGGACCTTGCCGCCCAGGCCTGAAGGGGCCCCCCGGGCAGCAAGTTTCCTCTTGAAAACTCATCACTGCTCTAGGCTGCAAAATTATATTATAAAGCAAATAGTAAAGCTGAAGAATGATTCTTCACAGGGTTGAAACAAGTTAAAAAAGATAAATAATCTCCCCCTAAAATGTTGATCTAGTTACGGGTGACAAGATTTATGAGGATTTAGACCTTTATATATCTTATTCAGCTTTTTATTCTCAGAGCTTATTATTGACAAAAGATTGACTCTGCCTGTCTGGCTGAATGAATGGATGATAGATGGTCCCCGCTTTGAGGCAGATGTGAAGAACAGTCAGTGCTGCCACCACATTCATCCCATCACCACAACACTAGGCTGGAGGGTCCGCAAGCTGAATTACTATGGCAATTTCTAGGGTTTATGTTTTGAAAACCACTAGTCCTACACCTCAACTTCTGCCCTTCAACATCTGGAACAAATTCAGCGACTCCAGAGTTTGTCAGAATAGCTACTAGAGAAAGGATTAATTAAACCTATCAACAGGTACACCTTGGCCAGCCACTGGGTACCAGGCATGGGTTTCGATGTAATACAAATAACAGCAGCTGTAAACAGACAAAAGTATCTTCATAGAGAACACATTCTGGTGGGATGTGCAGCCACCAGAATAAAAATCAAAATAAATCAAAATCAAAACAAATAAGTAAAATATGCAGGACATTCAAAGGTCGTAAGCACTGTGAAGAAGAATAGAGCAAAGAGAATTTAAGGGGTAAGAAAACACCACCTCATCTCTGTTCCCATTTCTTATTCCCAATTTACAATCAAATCCACAAAAGTAAGTACAATTCTCTTTTCTACCTTCTAGAAAACCAAACAAGGAGAAAAATTTGATTACTTGAAAATTTAAATCATTGAACAAGAGAATGGGGGAAAAGTCACCCCCCCCCCCAAATCCTGGCTCTCAAACACCAACCTACACCCTGCCAGCAGTGTAACTGCTGCAGAAGGCAGATTTCCCAGGTTCCACAGTGAGCGTTTTCTCCCCGGAACACACCTAAGGTCAGAATCCCCTGTGGAAATGAGCCTGTCCTCTTCTCCAAACAGCTAAGTGCCTCTTACATTCCAGCATCCATGCCTTCTTATTCTTAAACTACAAAGAAGGCGGGATGGAATAAAGGGTGACTTTTATCTGTGCCAAACATTCGGCACAGCATCAGTAATTGGAAAGGTCTAGTGAAGGGCCTACCCGCAGAGCAGGAGGCACCTGGCATGGAGGCAACACGGGCAGTAAAAGCACACTCTACCCGGGGGCCCTACCCTGGTGGTGTCATCATGAGCAGCCACTGTGCATCTTTACCAGACTAGACAGCATGGTTACTCCATGGAGGAGGACACTGTCTCCCCTGTCGTGCTAAAGCTGCAGCGGCAGCAACAGAGACAAATGGGGAGGTGGCTTCCCCAAATTTCCCAGAGGATGAGTCCCTGAATTTTGGAAGGGTCTTCCAACAGTGACCTTGAGCAAGCCACCTTACTTCTTTGTTCCTGCTCTGGAGGAGGAGACAGCACCAGGGGCCGTGTCTATTGCCCACAGGTGTTGGGACAGATTTAGCGGGCTCTTGGCACAGGCACAGGACACATTATCGAAATGGCAGCTTTGGTGTGTGAGGATAAGCACTCCTACCTGGAGAAGAGAAGGAAAGGAGGCACAGGAAATGGGAGGGAGGAGATGGAATAGACCGAATTAAATTCAACAGCTCAACAGCTGAAAAACATTTACTCGGCCACGTAAGTGCTAAAAATTAGAATACCACTGAGCAGCAGAGAAGGGGGGAAATCCTATTTTAAAATGCCAGGAGCATATAATTGCATGGAAAACAGCAGGGCTCCTCTCCCAGAACCCTCCGTTACCAGCCTGCCAGGGCCAAGAGTCTCTGCGGGCAGCCCAGTGGCCCCACTCTGTGTCAGCAGGTCCCAGGTGTCATCATCTGGGTAGTTTGTTAACAGTGAGGGTACAGGGAGAACCGGCATTGATGAAGCAGATACAGACTTTCTCATCTCCACTTTGAGAGCATGCCCAGAACTGGGAATGGGGATGCCAAAGGATTAGGTGAGTGGGCTCCCAGGTAAAAAAGAAAAAGAAACTTTCTATTTTTAACCAACAGCCATCCTCAAATCTTTATAGAAACAAATAGGACTTCTTTGTGAGTAAAACATCACTTAGCAGCTCTTCTTAAAATGCAGAGGTCTTCCTCCAATCACTGAAAATAACTACAGGAAAAAGAAAAGAAAACATAGCTTCAGGAATAGACATGTAAAAGCATAATCTCTCTTGTATACATTCTGGCTGACAGCTACAAAAAACTTCCCCCAACTTAAACAATAGTTGAAACATAGAGCCTGTGGCTCTGGCAAATGTTAGGGCAATTTTTATACCTGGGATCTCTCTCTCTTGTGCCTTTCTCCCCTGTAATTCTATTGGGGAAAAAAAAAGTGTGTCCAATTTGTCAGACTTTAAGACTTATTGCAGAAATATTACAAAGGGTCTGCTGTTACAGAAAGAACCATGAACACCCAGACAGTAAGAGGCTTCCTTTCCAAAGGACCCCTAGTAGACATCAGGGGCTCCTGGCCTTTTCAGAACAACTGGCACCTTTTGATTCCTAACCAAATGAGCAGTGTCCCTCCCATGTCTTTCCAGGGGACTTTAGAGTGAGAACTGAACAACACACCGCTGTGTGTGACTCACACACAGTGACATCTTTGTTGATGAAATCACTCAGGCATATACGCTCTTTCTGCACATGTGCTAAATGACACTTGGACACCGAAAGGACCAAGCATTCCTCACTCATCCAATGACTATAACTCTTGAAATGTGTTCAAACAAACCAGCCACAGAGAACCGCTCTCATAAAGACTGCTCTCCCAGTTGGAAATAATTATCATCACTCAGTGATGACTGTTACTCTCATCAGCATCAACAGCAGTAATAATCCCCACATCACTTTTTTATTGAATGACAACCAACAGCCTCCAAGATGTTACTGGCACTGCACTGCCTCTACTTTCAAAGCAGAGATGGTTTTTTTAAAATTGTAGTTAATTCATCCTCCTCCTATAACAGTTCTCTCTTATACTTTAATCGTACACACGGGAGCACCACACGCCCACACATGCATGTGCTGAGTGAAGTCACACTCCAAGAACTCTCTTAGGGGACACTGGAGTGCCAAGCACCTGCTCACAAATTCTTATTCTTGGCATTCTCTGCCTGCCTATGCTATTCAGGAAAAACTCTCACAGGAATTTGGTGTGAAACATGTCTAATGTCAAGTTCACCATTTGGACAAGTTGCTGTGGCCACACTGAAACTCTTCGCTTCCATTTTCTCATCTGTAAAATGAAGGTAATAACAGAACCAATGACACTGCACAGGAATCAACAGAATTTCTCCATAAGGGACCAGGGAGTAAATATTTTCTACATTGTGGGCCTCAAGGTCTCTGTTCCAGCCACTCCACTCAGCTGTTGTAGTGTGAAAGCAACCACAGAGAAGATGTAAATAAACACGCACGGTTTGTTCCAATAGAACTCTGAAATCTAAACAATATAATTGTCATATGTCACAAAATATTGTACTTTCCCCCCCCCCCAACCATTTAAAAATATGAAACCTATTCCTAACCTGCAGGCCATACCAAACCAGATGACAGGTGGGTTTGACCCAAAAGCCATATAAGTTACTGACCTTGGATATAGAGATCATTATGAGGATGATATGAGTTGATGATTTAAACACTCAGCAGACTGCATGAGACCTGAGTAGTCAATCCATAGGAGTTATTATACACCTGAGAATTTTAGCCAAACAAATGTAGCAAAGGTACAAGAAATTGGGGCAAAGGAAGAATGTAGCACAGTAGGTAGAAGTTACACTCACCTCCTCCCAGCACCAAACTAAAATTACAATTAAATTAAAAAACAATCAGCCTGAATAACCAACAGAAAACTATCTGAACAGAAGTCTTACAACCAAGGATTTACAGAGGAAGCCATAAGGAGAATGATAGAAAGGGTAGAGATACGAAAAGGGCTAGCCCCACACCCTCATGCTGTGGCTAAAATTCCAAATGGATATCTCAGCTACAGAGGTTCCCCACTAAGGAATATGGGATTTCAACCCCATACTGGGCACCCCAGCCCACAGCAACGAGGTGAGAAGAAGCGTTCACATAACATCTGGCTGTAAAAATTGGCAGGGATTCTGTCTGCCAGAGAAAGACTAAAGTCTGCTAGAAGCCCAGTGCCCCATTAAAGGGTCAAGACACAAAATTTCTTTCAAAGCCACTCACCCTGGGCTCTGGCAGACAGAAGGCAGAGCTTACTAGAGTCTTGTGAGAACGGACTGGGCTGTGTGGTTCCAGGAAAACAGCTGAATTGTCAGCCATCAAGGTCCCTGTGCTGAGTTCCACTTCTGCACCACTCACAAATACCATCTTTCTTGGGACAAACACTTCTGCCCAATCTACATGGGCACTGGGTAACTGTATAACCTCACCTTCCCAGCCCCCCTATAGCCCTCACCCCACCTCAAGCCCTGCAGAGGAACCTGCTTCCTGAGTACTGTGACATAGACCCTCTAGAAGGGACCTTGAGGGCAAACTCAAAAAGAATCAAAGTCACAGTTATGTGGCTCTGGGGCAGAGATCATTTCCCCTCCTGGCCCACCACAGGCCACAGGACCCCAGCCTGTGCCACCTAAAGTTCCACACCCTGGACAGCTATAGTAGCCTCCCTGAGCACCAGCCATGGGCCACAGTAGCCCCTCCATGCTGGCCTGAAGTGCCCCACCTCCAGCAGTTATAGTGGCTCCTCCCGGCACCCCACAGAAGCCACAGTAGTCTCTCCACGTGCCAGCCTGTAGCACCCCATTGGAGCAGTCATAGTAGCACCTCCAAGCACTGCCTGAGTGCCCTGCCCTGCCATGGTCATAGTAGGCCCTCAACATCCATGAGCACCCAGCCTTCCCCCAGAACAATTACTACTAATAAAATTGAAGCTCTGGACCAGATGGCTTCACACATGAATTTTACCAAACATAAGAACTAACACCTATCATTTTCAAACTATTCCAAAAAAATTTAATGGGAGGGAAGACTCCCAGGCTTATTTTTCCAAGGCTAACATTATCCTAATTCCAAAACCAGATAAAGACATTACTAAGAAAAAAATTATAGATCAATTACTCTGAGAAACATATGTGCAAAACTCAACAAAATATTAACAAACCTCATTCGGCAATACATTATAAAGATCATATACCATGATCAAGCGGGATTTATTCCTGGAATGCAAGGTTGGTACAATACCCAGAAATCAATTAATGTGATATATCACGTAAGCAAAATGAAGGATAAAAACCACATAAGCATATCCATAGATACAGCATTTAAAATTCAGCACCTATTTATATTAAAAACTCTCAACAAGGTGGGAATAGAGAGAACATTCCTCAACAAAATAAAGACCATATATGACAAACCCACAGCTAACATCATACTTAACAGGAAAAAACTAAAAGTGTTTTCTTTGAGAAATAAGACAGGAATATCTACTATCACTACTCTTATTGAACATACTGCCGGAAGTCATAGCAATCAGACAAGGGGAAAAAATAAAAACATCGAAATTAGAAAGGAAGGTCCTGGCCAGTCGGCTCAGCAGTAGAGTGTCGACCCAGCCTATGGAAGTCCTAGGCTCGATTCCCGGCCAGGGCACACAGGCGAAGCGACCATCTGCTTCTCCACCCCTCTGCCTTCCCTTCTTTCTCTCTTCATCTCTCTTTTTCTCTCTCTCTGCCCCTCATGTAGCTATGGTTCAAATGAGCAAGTTGGCCCCAAGCGCTGAGGATGGCTGCAGGCCTCACCTCAGGTGCTAAAATAGCTTGGTTGCCAAGCAACAGAGCAGCGGCTCCAGATGGGCAGAACATCAGCCCCAGACAGGGGTTGCAGGGTGAATCCATGTAAGGGCACACGTGGGAGTCTGTCTCTCCACTTCCCTGCCTCTCACTTGATTTAAAAAATAATTGGAAAGGAAGAAGTAAAACAATCATTATTTACAGATGACATGATACTGCTAAAGAGAACCCTAAAGATTCAAAAAAGAAAAAAATTACTAGAGCTAATAAATGAATCTTGTAAAGTAGCAAGATATAAAATTAATATTCAGAAATAAGTTGCATTTTTATATACCAATAACGAACTATCAAAAAGAGAAACTAAGAAAAAAATCCCATTTACAATTGCACCAAAAATATAACATAAAACAGCTAGGAATAAATTTAACCAAGGAGGTAAAGGACCTCTATTTGGGAAATTATAAAACACTAAAGAAAAAAAATTGAAGAAGATACAAATAAATGGAAACATATTCCATGTTAATGAACAGAAAGAATTAACAACATTAACATCTCAATATTACCCAAAGCCTTCTATAGATTCAAAACAATCCCTGTCAAAATACTAATGGCATAGTTTGCAGAACTAGATTAGAACAAATCATCCAAAAATTGATATGGAACCACAAAAAAACCCCAAATAGCTTTAGCAAAATTGAGAAAGCAGAACAAAGTTGAGGGGCAGCACCCTACATAATATTAAAACAGCATGGTACTGGCCCTGGCCGGTTGGCTCAGCGGTAGAGCGTCGGCCTAGTGTGCGGAGGACCCGGGTCCGATTCCCAGCCAGGGCACACAGGAGAAGCGCCCATTTGCTTCTCCACCCCTCCGCAGCGCCTTCCTCTCTGTCTCTCTCTTCCCCTCCCGCAGCCAAGGCTCCATTGGAGCAAAGATGGCCCGGGCGCTGGGGATGGCTCTGTGGCCTCTGCCTCAGGCGCTAGAGTGGCTCTGGTCGCAACATGGCGACGCCCAGGATGGGCAGAGCATCGCCCCCTGGTGGGCAGAGCATCGCCCCTGGTGGGCGTGCCGGGTGGATCCCGGTCGGGCGCATGCGGGAGTCTGTCTGACTATCTCTCCCTGTTTCCAGCTTCAGAAAAAAAAAAAAAAAAAAAAAAAGAAAAGAAAAAAGAAAAAAAAAATTAAAAAACAGCATGGTACTAGCTAGCATTAAAAAAAAAAGCATATAGATCAATGGTACAGAATAGAGACCCCAGAAATAAACCCTCATCTATGTAGTCAAATAATATTTGACAAGTTAGGCAAGAATATTCAATGGAATAAAGACAGTCTAGTCAATAAATGGTGCTCAGAAAATTGGACAGATTCTTACAAAATAAATAAATAAATAAAACTAGACCACCTTCTTACACCATAGACAAGAATAAACTTAAAATAAAGACTTAAATGACCTGAAACCACAAATCTCCTAGAAGAAAGCATAGGCAGTAATATCTCAGACATTTCTCTTAGCAATATTTTCCTGACATATCTTCTCAGGCAAGGGAAACAAAAGAAAAAATAAACAAATGGAACTACATCAAACTAAAAAGCTTTGCACAGCAAGGGAAACCATCAACAAAATGAAAAGACAACCTACTGAATGGGGTAAATATTTGCCAATGATACATCCAGTAAGGGGTTAATATTCAAATTTTATAAAGAACTCAGACAACTCAACACTTGAAAAACAAACAACCCAATTAAAACATGTGCAGAAAAAAAAAAGGTGCAGAAGATCTGAAGAGACACTTCTCCAAAGAAGACATACAGATGGCCAATAGACATGAAAACTTGCTCATCACTAATCATCAGGAAATGCAAATCAAAACCACAATGAGATACCACTTCACACCTGTCAGAATGGCTGTTATCAGTAAGTCAACAAACAAGGGCTGGAGAATAAAGAAAAGGGAACCTTCATGCATTGTTGGTGGGAGTGCAGATTAGAGTATGGAGTTTCCTCAAAAAATTAAAAATATAATTGTCTTATGACCCAGCAATTTCACTTCTGGGAATATACCCTGCTCTGCTTGCTGTCTCTGAGTATGAAACAGTGATGGACCTGGGCAATGGGTATTGCCCAATAGATGCTGAGAGTCAGAACTTCTGTCCTGACTTTGTGAAAGTACCTTGACTTCATGATGGTAAGATTCCTCTTTGTGTAACCACTGACTTCTCTGCTTCACTTAGTGGTTTTGAGCATCAAATGAGATCATGTATGTGAAACCACTTTATAAATAAAAAGCAAAACACACACAGAAACCTGATTAATATTATCATTGACCATTTGACCTCATTACTGGCTCATGGGGCTTTCAGAATCTAATGTACCAATGGTCTCTCTTAAAGGGACTCATTCTTCATCACATATAACTGACTCTCCTGGATAGAAGATATTATCAGAGGGAAGAAGAGAAAAAGATGCTGATTCTTATCCTTAAAAAGCAACTAGTCTTTTTCCTTCTTTCCTGATCCCTCTTTAGCATGTTCTATGCATTTACAGGGATTCAGTGCAGCCTTCCATATCATGGAAGGGGGTTGCCATGGGAACAGGGATGAGAGTGAAGGCTTTGGGTTAAGTGGTGTTGAGAGCATTGTGAAGCCATGACTGTGGGGCAATGGGAAGGGGAAGCAGGCTCCAGGTAGCCCACCCCAGGCTAGTAGGTCCTCCTTTCCTTGTTCTGGTCCTGGCTGCAGCTCTGTACCTCCTGTCTCCTGCAGCCTCCTGGGTCAGCATCATGATACCACCTACTCTTGCTCACTCTTATGTCCAGACCCCTCCTGTGAGGTATATAATAAAGCAACCATGCAGATCAACAGGCTGCTGTTCACAAAGGCCCTGGAAGTTGCCACAATCTCTGTGTCCCCTTTGGTGTCCACAGCTCTTATTACCAAGTCATCACTCACTCATTCCCAGATACCACCTCCGCTGCCTGAGCCTATCCCCCCACACCCCTCCATTGTCTCCCCCACCCAATGACTCCCTTGTGTTATTATGTGTCGCATTCACCACCAGTTCAAACTCTGCCTCCAGAGCCATTTCCTCTCTTGGAGTCTCCGTTCCAAGAGGACTGACTATTCCCAACCCCAGCCCTTTAAAAGTTTCCCCCTCTCCAACCACAATGCACTCAGAGCATACCCTACCCTCCAATTAGAGTCTGCTATGTCACTTACTACCAGCTTCTCACTTGACCCACGTCTTTCCCAAGATATCAACTCCCTACCACGTTGTGTCAGACAGTGAATCCCACTGACTCATTTGCTTGTTATCATGTACCACCAGCTCTGTCTGATTCCCCTCCACCAGACTTCACTTTATTTGTGAGTCAATGTAAATCGATTTCCATCTTAATGAGGCCTGTTCTATAGAATTCACCACCAGATTCATGTAATGGGTTTTGTTCAGGTGTGTGTTTTTGCTTTGTTCTTGAAGAACATGGCAGTTAAACTTCTTCTACCTTCTCCCTTAAAAGGAGCATTTTGATTCTAACATTTATTACAAACTGATTACATGCAGAGCCTTGTAATCCAACTGATTACATGCAGAGCCATGGACCAGGTTTAAGAAAAAGATCTTCCAAACTACAAGACAAGTATATAAATGAGGACAGTGAGACAGGCTTCCCCAATGAGTCAGGGATGGGGTTACTTTCACTACGAGTGTCTGGAGAAGTAAAATGTGTAAAGCTTTATTGTCAGACACATGATCAAGTTCAGCAAAAAAACAGACACAAAGGAGAAAAACGAGCCACAAAGCAAAAGCACGAGGCCACGCACAAAGTAAACAGAAATGCTAAAGGTGTCAGAGAGCTATCTGAATGGGGGACTTGAGAGCAGCAGACTAAGTAGTGTCACCCCAAAATGTGTGTCTACTTGGAACCTCAGAGTGTAACCCTGTCTGGTAACAGAATTTTTGCAGATGACATTAATTAAAATGCAGTCATTCTGGGTTAGGGTGGTCCCTGAATCCAAAGACTGATATCTTCGTAAGAGAAAGGAGAAGGAACTCAGACACAGAAACGCAGGGAGACGGCAATGTGAAGATGGAGGCAGAGCGGGAGTGAAGCAGCTACAAGCAGCCAGGGAAGGCGGGCTGAGGACAGCCAGCAACACCAAGAGCTGTCAAAGTGAAGTACGTGTTGACAGGACATGGAGAGAAGGAAACTTCGTGCACAGTTGGTGGAAATGTAGAACTGGTGCAGCCACGATGAAAACAGTATGGAGCTTCTCAAAAAAATAAAAACAGAACTACCATATGACCCAGAAATTCCACTTCTGAATATTTGTCCAAAGAAAAAGAAAACACTAACTTGAAAAAATATACACCCTCATTTTCATTGCAACATTATTTCCAATAGCCAAGACATGGGAACCACCTATGTGTCCACCAGTGGATGAATAGATGAAGAAAATGTAATGTATACATACAATAAAATATTATTCAGCCATAAAAAGGATGGAATCTTGCCCTTTGCAACAACATGGATGGGGCTTGAGGACATTATGCTAAAGTGAAATAAGTGAGAGGAAGACAAATACTGTATGATCTCACTTATATCCTGCTTATATGTGGAATCTAGAAAAGAAAAATAAACTCAGAAATATGAAGAACAGACTGGTGGCTGCCAAAGGCAGGGTGTGAAGTAGGCGAAATGTGTGAAGGGGTCAAAAGGAACCAACTTCCACTTATAAAACAAGTCAGTCCTGGGGCTGCGATGCACAGTATGGTGACTGTAGTTAACAATACTGTGTAGCACATTTGAAAGTTGCTAAGAGAATAGATCTTAAAAGTTTTCATCACAAGAAAAAATTGTGCATCTATGTATGCTGATAGATGTTAACTAGACTTGTAATGACCATTTCCCAATATATACAAATAGCAATTCACCATGTTGTACATCTAAAACTAATATGTGTGAATTATGTCTCAATTAGAAAACTTTTTAAGAAAATTAACAGGTGCAAGATGCTAGATTAAGATATTTACTTTAAAATGTGGAGGTAGAAATTGGGCTAGCGAACGTGATTTAATGCCATTGGATTTCCCCTCCACAAATATGTAAATAATTCATAACAGAATGATTTGACCAAGAAAAAAAACAGGTAGAAGAGACAAGGAAGGATTATCGCTGATCGCCTTCAAAGAGAGCATGGCTCTGCTGACACCTTGATTCCAAATTTCGAGCCTCCAGAACTGTGAGAGAATAAATGTATGTTATTTTAAGCACCTCTCCCACCCTAGCTTTTGTTATGACAACCTTAAGAAACTAATACACTCAGCAAGGGGAGTAATCAGAAGAACAGTGTCGGGAGTCAGGCATCCAAACTGGCCTCACGAATATGGGACCTGTGGCTTTTCTCCTGTTCCTTATGCCAGAGCAATATCTACCCCACACCCCCGGTACTCTCCATGCTACAGAAGACATGTCCCCGCTGACAAAATCATTCAACAGCAAGGGGACTGTTCATTAAATCAGCTCCGAGGGATGCGGAAAAGCTAAGGCGTGCCACATAAACTTGAAGCTTCACAAATAGTAGCATCAGAGACAGAAATGACATGCTTCCAGGTAGAGCCATCATAACTCCAGGGAGGGAACTACAGACATCAGCCGGCAACCTGACTCGATGTTGCTCTCAAGGCTGAGTAAAACCATGTATTATGCAGAGGCTGGAGGTCCTTGCCACGCTAATTTGTATGCAGAAGCCATTTCCAAGCACCCCTGTGCGTTTAGGGTGCTTGGTAAATAGAGCCAGGAGATCTTAACCACCGTGCTGGGCTGGTCAGCCACCAGCCAGGATTAGGCAGAGACCCTTTGGAAGAGGAACAGGCTTTCTCTCATCTAGGTCTCTCTATTTTTATAATACATGCTTGATGCATAATGCACTGGGCTTATTTCCTTCCTTTTTTTCTTTCCTTTTCCTTTCTTATTTTTTGCATAAAGCTTTCTCTCCTCTTATAACCAAGTAATATATGAAAATATTCCCACTGTAAAATATCTGAGTAAAATAAAACTATATATAATAAAACATAAGATTCTCACTTCTCTCTTCTCCAGGGCAACCACAGTTACTACACATCTTGGCAGCCTGTCTTTTAGGCACTTTTATATTTATATAAATAATCTGTTTATTTTCATATAAATGGATCATTCTATATGTGGTATTTTTACTAGCTTTTCTTTTTTTTTTAGCTTTACAACATAGCTGATAAATCTTTCCGTGTCAGAAATATATGTCTGCCTCGTTCCTTTTGATGACCGCATGTATTACACACCATATATTTAGCCTTGCCAAAATTACTGGGCTCTTTCCTGCTTCCAGCTCTCAATGTTATAAGCAATGTTGCAATGAACATCCTTGCAAAATAATACCTGTGCTGCAATCAATTCTGCTTTAGACAAATTCATAGATACTACCTTGTTGGATCAAGAGATAGAGGCATTTTTAATCTTAAAAAACACAGCCAAATTTCCCACTTAGACGGCTCTACCCATTTATACACTCCTACTAGAAGTGATACGCTCATCCTCGTCAGCTGGATAGTATTAACATTTACAATTTTCTTAGTATAAGAAACAAAAATACCTTGTTTTAATTTGTACTTTACTTGTTACTAATGATATTGAACATCTGTTTATGAGTTTATTCACCATTTATTTTTATTCCTTCTACGTGTATTTTCACATTTCTCTGCGTTGTTCATCTTTGGGACCATAGGGTCACACTTTATGTATTCTGCATATTACTACCTGTTATATATTTGGCAAATGCTCTTCCCATTATTGTGCTTGTATTTTAACTTGTCTGTAATTCATTTTATAGTCATTAATTCAGCAAAACTCTACTGAGTGCAGTGAATAAACCAAATATTCTGGTACAAAAGTTTAATTTTTGCACTAATTTGTCAGCATTTTGCTTTGTTGCTTCTGAATACTAGGTTTTACTTAGGAAGTCATGTGCTACTCCACAATTATAAAAAAAAATACTCCTAAATTTTTACCTAAAATTGGTATAAGTTGTTAAATATATTGGGCTTCTGAGTTCAATTAATCCAATGTATGGTATGTGGTCTGTCCTTAGCTCCCCCCCCCCCAAGTGAAAAGGATTTCCAAAATCATGCCTTAAATAATCTACCTTCCTGTCTCTGATATGAAATGCAATCTTTATCATAACCCACAATCTCATAAATAGTGAGTGAATTTGGGATATTTTCTTTGTTCCACTGATTCTTTTCCCATTTCTGGGTCTATCTTAAATACTATGTGTGTCTATCGCTTGGCCTCTTAATTACTGTAACTCATAGGCCTTGATTTGCTACTAATAGAATAAGAACCCTATCATTCTTTACATACAGGGTGGGCCAAAAAATAGGATTACAGTTGTTCATATGGAAAATACAATAATTAATAAATAACTCTGTGTTTTATGTACTCACATCTCTGAACATATGTTTACCCACTTTGTATTTATTGACTAGTCCCGAGCATTTTCTTTTGCCAACAAGCCTTAAAATCAATTTGTTACATGCCATAAAGAATCTCATTGAACTTTTGCTTTGAAAATTACTGAATCTATCTATAAATTAATTTGTGAATAACTGACTTAGACAATATTAACCATAAACATGAGAAATCTCTACTCCTTGAGCTCTTTTCTATCTACACTATGGTAATTCCATAGTAAAATTGCAGTTTTATTTACCTAGATCTTGACCATTTCTTGTTACATTTGTTTACAAGAATTTTTTTTACTTATCCTGCTGTTATAAATAATAACACTTTCTCTCCATTATATTTGATGAATAGTTACTGCCTGTGTAAAAAAGCTACTATTTTAGGATATTAACCTAGTATCCAAGGACAAATGCCATTACTAGTTGTGGGCAGGGATGGGGAAGCAGGTGGAGAGCTTCAAGAGACCCAGAGAGGACAGCGCCAAGTTGGACGCTCCATGGGGCTCCAAGAGGGAACCCAGCCTCCCCCAGTACCCTAGACCTGGCTGAATGGAGCAGGCATAGGGGCAAGACAAAGACATCACAGAGTCATCTAGGGAAAGTGTTGTGTTTGGAACTTTAGAGAATATGGAAGAAAAGGCAGCAGGGTATGTTAAAGCAGATCAGGAACCTTAACTAGTGCACACAGACTTACCTGAGGCTGCCACAGTGCACGGAAGAGACCAGGCAGTTCCTGCCTATCCCAGTGATGAACACAGAAGCATTAAAAGTCCACCAGTGAAAAGGCCTGGAGTGGGGACTACAGAAGGCAGGGCCTATACACTTGCAGGACAAGACCATGGCAGGAGCCACTGGGTCCAGCAGCACACGCCAGTGCACACTCAAAGGCCGGTGACACTACTTCCACCCAGAGAGATGAGTGGGGAAAGAGGCCAGCCACCAAAGGCCAAACCACATGAGCTGCAGTGGGAGGACACAAAGGACTGCACACAGGAGAAATGTAACCCTTGCTGCCAGGATGATATGCAAGCTGCCCAGCCTCATGATGCCATCTGGGGAGGGATAAGGAGGGAAAGCTCACTATAAAAACAAGTTTGATCACATCTCTTTTCAACACTATTTTGGGGAAACAAGTACTCTCATATAACATTAATGGGAGTAAATTATCATAAGTTCTTCAGATGGACATTTATCACTGAGGAAAAACAAACTGTCTATACCTTCCACTCCAAAAATTCCACTTTTAGAAATTTCTAGCACAGATGTACAAGATGTAAGAATGTCAACTCAAACATACTTACTATAGCACACTTTATAACAGCAAATACTGAACACAACCTTGATATCTATTAATAAATAAATTATATACATGTACCCAATTAACTATCAGAAAACCATTTTTATTTCTTTTTTTTTTTTTTTGTATTTTTCTGAAGCTGGAAACGGGGAGAGACAGTCAGACAGACTCCCGCATGCGCCCGACCGGGATCCACCCGGCACGCCCACCAGGGGCAACGCTCTGCCCACCAGGGGGCGATGCTCTGCCCCTCCGGGGCGTCGCTCTGCCATGACCAGAGCCACTCTAGCGCCCGGGGCAGAGGCCAAGGAGCCATCCCCAGTGCCCAGGCCATCTTTGCTCCAATGGAGCCTTGGCTGCGGGAGGGGAAGAGAGAGACAGAGAGGAAGGTGGGGGGGTGGGGGTGGAGAAGCAAATGGGCGCTTCTCCTATGTGCCCTGGCCGGAAATCGAACCCGGGTCCCCCGCACACCAGGCCGATGCTCTACCGCTGAGCCAACCCCAGGGCCCAGAAAACCATTTTTAAATGAAGCCAATCAGCTATCACTGATATGGAAAAATCTCTAAAACTATTAAGAAAATAAGATGAAGAATAATAAATAAAGATTTATCTCATTTTGGTTGATAAAAGGCCGTACATATATGTTGGGGGAGCTTATATGACATAAAAAAAACTCCTCAAGAGATATATAAAACACTGTTAACATAGTTATTTCTTTGAGGTGGGTTTAGAGATAGGAGGAAAAGAAAGGAAATGTGGTTTTCATTTTAAACTTTTCTGAACTGTTGTAAAAATAAACATGACATTATTAAAAATAAATAATTTTTTAATACTAGTAAGACTTAATAATAATGCCTTTGTAAAAAGTTTGTTCATCAGGAGAGTTGATCTCCAGCCAACCCTGGGAAACACCATCCCTGGGCACACCCATGGTCAGAGGGATCTCACTACGGTCAGGGAAAATGGCCTGAAAGTCGAGTGTCATCCTAGCGAGCGAAACAGGAATGGGAGAAACTGTTCTTCCCATGAATTATGCCCTCACTGCCTAGTCAAAGGAGTCATAGTATCAAAGTCATGCCCACGCCCAAGCTGGAAGCTGTCTGCACTCTACAACAAGTCCTTTTGAAAAATTCATGAATGAGTCTCAGGGGTTGGACCCAGTTTCTCTGAGTTAACATTTTATAAGCCCTAGTTTAATTTTTTTTCTAACTTACATTAAGGGTAATGTTTCCAGTACATATGTGTTAAAGAGCTCAGAAATTCTTGATACTAACAAACATCATCAACAACAACAAGGAGTGATATCAGAGAAATGGCACTGTGAGGAGTGTTCCCGATACTTCTCCCCAAAATTTCAACAAGTTCTTCAACCAGTGACAGAAAACTCTATCCTTGGAGCATCTGGAAGTCCCATACACTGAACACGAAGTGCTATTAACAAAACTACCTTCAGATGCCATTAAGGAAAAGGAAATCGAATATCATGGATACAAAAGACAGAGATGTAGCACAGATAGATGAGGGAAAATCTATGGAGAAAAAATTTAATATATTGGAAAACTTGGAGCTAAATGACAGAGAATTTAAAATAGAAATCCTAAAAATACTCAGAGATATACAAGAAAATACAGAAAGGCAATTTAGGGAACTCATAAAACAACTCAACGAACACAGAGAATATATTACCAAGGAAATTGAAACTATGAAAACAAATCAAACAGAGATGAAAAACTCAATTCATGAATTGAAAAACGAGGTAACAAGCTTAGCTAATAGAACAGGCCAGCTAGAAGATAGGATTAGTGACATAGAAGACAAGCAACTTGAAGCACAACAGAGCGAAGAAGAGACAGACTCAAAAATTTTAAAAATGAGAAAGACCTACAGGAATTGTCTGACTCCATCAAAAAGACTAACATAAAAGCAATAAGTATATCAGAAGGAGAAGAGAGAGAAAATGGAATGGAGAACATATTCAAACAAATAATAGAGAACTTCCCAAGCCTGTGGAAAGAACTAAAGCCTCAAATTCAAGAAGCAAACAGAACACCAAGTTGTCTTAACCACAACAAACCTACTCCAAGGTACATCATAATGAAATTGGCAAAAACCAACGACAAAGAAAAAATTCTCAAGGCAGCCAGGGAAAAGAAGAATACAACATATAAAGGAAGGCCTATTAGATTATCATCAAATTTCTCAGCAGAAACTCTACAAGCAAGAAGAGAGTGGACCCCAATATTTAAAGTTCTGAAAGAGGAACTTTCAGCCAAGAATACTATACCCATCAAAGCTATCCTTCAAATATGAAGGAGAAATAAAAACATTCACAGATACAGAAAAGATGAGGGAATTTATCATCAGAAAACTCCCACTCCAGAAAAAACTAAAGGGGGTTTTCCAACCAGATACAAAGAACAAAACAAAACCACAAGTAAAAGCTCCACCAAGAACACAATAAAACCAAATTTAAACTGTGACAACAAAAACAAAAAAAAGTGGGGGGGAGAGGACAAGATTAACAGTAGCAAAGGACAATGGAGTGCAGAAGCACTCATAAGATAGTGTACTACAATGAACATGGAAGGTATCCTTTTCATTACTTGATGGTAACCACCCCTGAAAAAAACACCACAGAAGCACATGACTTAAAAAAGGTAGCAACAGAGAAAAGAAGTATGGATTACAACCAAACAAAAACAAATGATAGAAAAAGAAAAGAGAAGAATCAAACAAGATACAAAACTAACAGAAAGAAATTTATGAAATGGCTATAGGGAACCCACAAGTGTCAATAATTACACTAAATGTAAATGGATTAAACTCACCAATAAAAAGACACAGAGTAGCAGAATGGATTAAAAAAGAAAATCCAACTGTATGCTGCCTACAAGAAACACATCTAAGCAACAAGGATAAAAACAAATTCAAAGTGAAAGGCTAGAAAATACTCCAAGCAAATAACATACCCCCAAAAAGCAATACTCATATCTGATAATGCTGACTACAAGACAGCAAAAGTAATCAGAGACAAAAATTGCCATTTCATAATGATTAAGGGGACACTGAATCAAGAAGACATAACAATTCTTAATATATATGCACCAAACCAAGGAGCACCAACTTATATAAGACAGCTACTTATTCACCTAAAAACAAAAACTGACAAAAATACAATCATACTTGGAGACCTCAATACACCGCTGACACCTCTAGAATATACATCCAAACAGAAAATCAATAAAAATATATTGGCCTTAAACAAAACACTAGAGCAATTGGATATGATAGAGATCTACAGGACATTTCATTCCAAAGCGACAGAGTATACATTTTTCTTTAGTGTACATGGAACATTCTCAAGAACTGACCACACGTTGGGCCACAAAAATAACATCAGCAAATTCAGAAAAATTGAAATTGTACCAAGCATATTTTCTGATCATAAAGCCTTGAAACTAGAATTCAGCTGCAAAAAAGAGGGAAAAAACCCACCAAAATGTGGAAACTAAACAACATACTTTTAAAAAATGAGTGGGTCAAAGAAGAAATAAGCACAGAGATCAAAAGATATATACAGACAAATGAAGATGACAATACGACATATCAGAATCTCTGGGACGCAGCAAAAGCAGTAATAAGAGGAAAGTTCATATCACTTCAGGCCTATGTGAACAAACAAGAGAACAAAGACAACCCAAAACCAGCTGAAGAAAGGAAATAATAAAAATCAGAGCAGAAATAAATGAAATAGAGAACAGAAAAACTATAGAAAAAATTAATAAAACAAGGAGCTGGTTCTTTGAAAAGATCAACAAAATTGACAAACCCTTGGCAAGACTCACCAAGGAAAAAAGACAAAGGAATCATATAAACAAAATTTAAAATGAAAGAGGAGAAATCACCACAGACATCATAGATATACAAAGAATTATTGTAGAATATTATGAAAAACTATATGCCACCAAATTCAATAATCTAGAAAAAATAGATAAATTCCTAGAACAATACAACCTTCCTAGACTGAGCCATGAAGAAGCAGAAAGCCTAAACAGACCAAATAGCAGGGAGGAAATAGAAAAAACTATTAAAAACCTCCTCCAAAATAAAAATCCAGACCCAGACGGTTATACTAGTGAATTCTATCAAACATTCAAAGAAGACTTGGTTCCTATTCTACTCAAAGTCTTCAAAAAATTGAAGAAGAAGCAATACTTCCAAACACATTTCATGAGGCCAATATAACCCTCATACTGAAACCTAGCAAGGACAGCACAAAAAAAGAAAACTACAGACCAATATCTCTAATGAATACAGATGCTAAAATACTAAACAAAATACTAGCAAATCGAATACAACAACATATTAAAAAAATAATACATCATGATCAAGTGGGATTCATCCCAGAATCTCAAAGATGGTTCAACATACATAAAATAGTTAACATAATACACCATATCAACAAAACAAAGAACAAAAACCACATGATCTTATCAATAGATGCAGAAAAGGCATTCAATAAAATACAACACAACTTTATGTTTAAGACACTCAACACAATGGGTATGGAAGGAAAATATCTCAACATGATAAAGTCCATAAATGATAAACAATCAGCCAACATCGTATTAAATGGCATAAAACTGAGGACTTTCCCCCTTAAATCAGGAACAAGACAAGGTTGTCCACTCTCTCCACTCTTATTTAATGTAGTGCTAGAAGTTCTAACCCAAGCAATCAGACAAGATAAAGAAATAAAAGGCATCCATATCAGAAAAGAAGTAAAGGTATCACTTTTTGCTGATGATATGATCCTATACATCGAAAACCCCGAAGACTCCACAAAAAGATTATTAGAAACAATAAACCAATACAGTAAGGTTGCAGGATACAAAATTAATTAATATACAAAAGTCCATAGCCTTTCTATATGCCAACAACGAAACATTAGAAAACAAACTCAAAAAAATAATCCCCTTCACGATTGCAACAAAAAAAATAAAATGCCTAGGAATAAACATAACAAAGAATGTAAAGGACCTATATAATGAAAACTACAAAGCATTGTTAAGGGAAATCAAAAAAGATACAATGAGATGGAAAAATATTCCTTGTTCTTGGATAGGAAGAATAAATATAATCAAAATGACCATATTGCCCAAAACAATATACAAATTTAATGCAATTCCCATCAAAATTCCCATTACATTTTTTAAAGAAATGGAATAAAAAATCATCAGATTTATATGGAACTATAAAAAAAACCCAAATAGCCAAAGCAATCCTAAGGAAAAAGAATGAAGCTGGGGGCATTACAATACCTGACTTCAAATTATATTACAGAGCCATGACAATCAAAACAGCATGGTATTGGCAGAAAAATAGCCACTCAGACCAATGGAACCGAATAGAAAGTCCAGAAATAAAACTACATATATATGGTCAAATAATTTTTGATAAAGGGGCCAACAACACACAATGGAGAAAAGAAAGTCTCTTCAACAAATGGGCCTGACCTGTGGTGGCGCAGTGGATAAAGCGTCGACCTGGAAATGCTGAGGTCGCTGGTTCAAAACCCTGGGCTTGCCTGGTCAAGGCACATATGGGAGTTGATGCTTCCAGCTCCTCCCCCCTGTCTCTCTCTCTCTCTCTCTCTCTCTCTCTCTCTCTCCTCTCTAAAATGAATAAATAAAATAAAAATAAATAAATAAATGGATCAAAGACCTAAATATAAGACCTGAAACAATAAAGCACATAGAAGAAAACATAGGTACTAAACTCATGGACCTGGGTTTTAAAGAGCGTTTTATAAATTTGACTCCAAAGGCAAGAGAAATGAAGGCAAAGATAAATGAATGGGACTACATCAGACTAAGAAGTTTTCGCTCAGCAAGAGAAATTGACAACAAAATAAACTGACAGCCAACTAAATGAGAAATGATATTTTCAAACAACAGCTTAGATAAGGGCCTAATATCCAAAATATACAAAGAACTCATAAAACTCAGCAACAAACAATCCAATAAAAAAATGGGGAGAGAACCTGAACAGACACTTCTCCCAGGAAGAAATACAAATGGCCAACAGATATATGAAAAGATGCTCATCTTTATTAGTTATTAGAGAAATGCAAATCAAAACTACAATGAGATACCACCTCACACCTGTTAGATTAGCTATTATCAAGAAGACAGTAATTCCAAGTGTTGGAGAGGCTGTGGAGAAAAAGGAACCCTAATCCACTGTTGGTGAGAATGTAAAGTAATACAACCATTATGGAAGAAAGTATGGTTGTTCCTCAAACTGGAGACGTTGATACATAAAGACACATGTAGCCCCATGTTCATTGCAGCATTGTTCACAGTGGCCAAGACATGGAAACAACCAAAAGCCCTTCAATAGATGACTGGATAAAGAAGATGTGGCAAATATACAGTATGAAATACTACTCAGCCATAAGAAATGATGACATCAGATCATTTACAACAAAATGGATGGATCTTGATAACATTATACAAAATGAAATAAGTAAATCAGAAAAAACTAAGAACTGCATGATTCCATACATAGGTGGGACATAAAAACGAGACTAAGAGACATGGACAAGAGTGTGGTGGTTGGGGGGGGGGGGGAAGAAGGAGGGAGAGGGGAAGGGGGAGGGAGAGGGGCACAAAGAAAACCAGATAGAAAGTGACGGAGGACAATCTGACTTTGGGTGATGGGTATGCAACATAAGTGAATGACAAGATAACCTGGAGATGTTTTCTTTTAACATATGTACCCTGATTTATTGATGTCACCCCATTAAAATTAATAAAAATTAAAAAAACCCACAAAATTAGGTTTGTGTTCTTGAGAAAATGACATAAATTTTCTTCACTGGTATCCTTAATATAACAGGGGACAGGGTGATGGGTAAGAAGAGCCAGTTCCTAGAATCCACGAGTTACCATGTCTGGTTTAGACAGTGAATCTTACACAATTCTTTTTCCAGATCCAAATCCCATTCATTGTTAGATTGAAACTAGCCAGTAGTCATATGTCAATCTTTATACTGATTTTATAAAACACCGTAAATTTTCAGTTGATTGTTCAGATTTACCAATGGTACAGACAAAGCTCTTTAAAAAAATAAATAAATAAAAGAGAATAAAAATTTATTCTCTCACATTCTGAATACCAGAAGTCCGGAGTTGCAGGAATGAGAGAGGTGTGGTAAATACAGATGAAACCCGGGGAGGTAGAGTGATCTGGCCAACAGGACGACAGGCTGGTGGTGGCAAAAGTCTGTCTCAGAACTTGTCCAAGGCTTGCTCGCTGTTTTTTTCTTTTGCTACCTCAGCTCCCCATGTCTATAAGCACACAACCAGAGCTTTTTGACATAGCAAGAGACAAAGCTCTTAAATGGCAAATTCTTCACAAGTTTTAAATGTTTTCTTCTAGTAAGAGTTGAAATACATCTTACTTTAGAGACAGATTTACATTTCAAAATTGTGCGCAGCCTAAGGAAAATATTTCATGACCTTTAAGAACCAAAGTCAAAGAACCATTTACTAAAAATATGTTTCCTGGGAAATTGTCTAAACATTTGAAACTATGTAAGCAAAAATAACAAAATTTAGTAGTTCAGTGATAAAAGGTAGACATCAGCTATTTTTTCTCATATTAGTTTATTCTCCTTATCCTGCAAGTCATTCTATACAGAGCTTCCTGGTCCCTCTGCTCTGTCCTGCTATTTATTGTAAGATACTTGTCCCAACTCTGTTGCCGCCTCAGCCCTGTAGCTGAACCGCACCGGGCCTCCCATTCTTACTGCTGTCCCTGTTTTTGTCGCACACATCTTGACTGCCATCTCCCTATAGTACCCATCACTCACAACAACCATGGGCATTAGCTGTCTGCCTGTCTTTCCTGCACTGACCAGACAGTTTGCTCTTGAGAGAGAGGAGAGGGGAAAGGGAGAAATGGGAAGAGAGCGAGGGAGGAAAAAAGAAGAAAATTAGGAGTAAATATATATGTTGGTTGCTAGTGTGACATTCATGTTCGGTGTGTTCCTTTTCCCACCTAAAACCCTGCCCAGAATAATTTCTTCATATTTGGAAAAAGAAAAGAACCCCCTGAATGATGACAAGTGACATAATTCACACTAACCTGACCTCCAATGAGAAGCTGATTTATCACCTACATTTCAGAGCCCTGAGCAAGTTGGCAGGGAGGGGTAAATGGATTTCAGGGCAGGGTATGAATTGCTGACATGCATACCTAAAGCTCTTGCCCAAACCATAAATAAAATCAGGTTGACTGCAGCCTGGCACAGGTGACCAAGACAAAGCATCATGCTCACCCAGGACCACCAGTCACTACCTTCATCACCTCAAGTGGATGACCAGATAGTCTATCTGACTTCTCCAAGAGCTCATCAAGAGAAAAAAAATAATTTTTTTTTTTATTTTAAAAGGGCAAGTCAGAACACTAGAGTTTGAAAACAATTACTCAGAAAAATTTTTTTTAATTTAGGGAGGTTGAGGAGTGGAAATGAATAATACATTCTTCAGTAAACATACCAGCAATATTTTAGTTTCAAAATACACCATCCTAAGACCGCACCTCCCACCCTGAACAACCTGGCAACCCCCACAATCAGAAGGAACCAGGCAACTGGTAATTACATTGAACATATCTAACCATCTAATCCAGTTCCCCCATTCGAATACAGAACAGGAGGATAAGATGGTGGAGAGGGAGAGACCCAGGAAGCCGTAGGAACAGTGATGCAAGGAGCCACACAGCCAGTAAATAAAAGGTCACACTGCTCTCACTGGGAGAGAGAAGCCCCACCCACCCACAGATCTACAGCTAAAGCCAATTCTCCGCTGGCAGGAAAAACTCTGTCAAGAGACAGGGTCTATCTTTAGATATTTCATAGCAAAAGTGAACCCACAGATTGACACTTACATTTCATTTGCTTGGAGATGGACTTGTTAGGTTCAAGCCAGTGCTGGGGAGAAAAAAAGAGATGGTGGGTCAAAAGGCTGGACCATATGATGCATACATACTTAATAACTAAATGGACTTTAATAAAGATATTCTTTTTCCCAAGTAAAGCCCTGGTTCCTATAGATATTCCTCAGGGTTCCACCTCTGAAATCAACATGAACAATTCAGCAACAGTAAGAACACAGGAAGGGTTTAAATTGCAGAGAATTAATACTTTCTGAGTAGTGTTTGAGTCATATAGTTGCTAAGAGAAAAAGACAAGAGAGAGAACATGCACTTAAATGGAATGTTATATGTGCTCTAGTTGACTCCTAGGTCAGCTAGATTCTTTGAGCTCCACTGCTCTGGGCAAGCCACGGATGGCTAAAGACTGACATCTATGACCTCAAAGAGTCACAGTTCAAGACTACATCAGCACCGTGCTCCCCTTCCCTGAGCAGTCTCTTCTCGAGTTAACAGTGGGCTGAGCCAGTGTTAACCCTGTCACACACAGAGCCAATTCTTCCTCTACAGTAGACACAATGGTTTTTACTCTCATTTCAGAGGCCTGAGGTCATCAAGAAGGAAAATTGGCTCCATCACAATACAAAGGAGCTCAAAGACCTGGGTAGCCCACAATCGTGGTAGAAACAGGTGTCTGAAGCAGATACCACACTGGCCCCAGCAGCCAGCTCTCTCTCATAGATTTTATGAGATCTCTCTAAAATTGACTTTAGAGAGAGAAGGGAGAGAGAAACACTGATTTGTTGTTCCACTTAATTATGCATTCATTGGTTGATTCTTGCATGTGCCCTGATTGGGGATGAAATCAGCAACCTTGGCATATTGGGACAATGCTCTAACCAACTAAGCTACCAACCAGGGGGCCAGGGCCTTAGGAAGTAGTTTTAATCTCACAGAGCATTAGTTTCTTCATGAAAAAGAAAAATGACTGCTCACTGAGATGTTTTTAAAATGCTAAGTCACTCTAGCATAAAGTAGATCCTTGACAAGTTTTTGTTTTCTCTCTGTTTATCTAATTAAAAAAAATTTTTTTTTAATGTTTCATTTTGTGTGCCCACACCAGTTAGTGGGTAGAAATCTCCCAAGACTATGAGGAGGGTTCTAAGACTGGTTGAAGGCTCAGTGAGAAAGAGTACCACGGTAGACTGGCTATGTCTGCCTCAGAGGAGGAGTAATATTTCTATAAAGATACTAAGAAAAACATAAGCCAAAAAAGTTTGGGAACCTCGGAAATATGATATCATACAATCCATGTGTTCTCTTTTTTAAATAAAAAGTTCAAAACATTATTATATATTTTAAAAGAATATACAATAAGCATCTAAATGTATTTTTAAAGATCTGAAATGATACACACTAAACCAGGGGTCCCCAAACTATGGCCTGTGGGCTGCATGCGGACCCCTGAGGCCATTTATCCAGCCCTTGCCGCACTTCCGGAAGGGGCACCTCTTTCATTGGTGGTCAGTGAGAGGAGCACATTGACCATCTCATTAGCCAAAAGCAGGCCCATAGTTCCCATTGAAATACTGGTCAGTTTGTTGATTTAAATTTACTTGTTCTTTATTTTAAATATTGTATTTGTTCCCATTTTGTTTTTTTACTTTAAAATAAGATATGTGCAGCGTGCATAAGGATTTGTTAATAGTTTTTTTTATAGTCCGGCCCTCCAATGGTCTGAGGGACAGTGAACTGGCCCCCTGTGTAAAAAGTTTGGGGACCCCTGCACTAAACTGATACAGTGAGGGTGGGAAACAGGGAGAGAATGAGAATTTAGAAATATTGATCAAAGGAAACAGCAGCTTCCTTTTTTCTGTAATGTTTTAACTCAAATTTTTTACACGTATTGGTGCATTGCATAATTTAAAAATCAATTATAAAAAATTAAAAAGTGAACTCTACCCAAAGTATAAAGGTGGATTTCATGTTATTTAGACTCAAGAGGAAAAATTTTATACACAACAAGCAGATGCCAAATCCAGCTAAGCATCCAGGACTCACAGTGTGGTCCAACTCAGAAGCTAGCAGGCCTGGATTTGAATTCCAGCTCTGCCACTTATTAGTGGTGTCACCTAGAGGTTCCTATGTTTTATCACAGCATCACTGTGAAATGTAAAGGGTTTGTCAAGAAGCCCTTAGAACCAAGCTTGGAGCATCTGGAAGTCTCAGTGCACACCAGCTATTCCCACCTCTTCACATTCACAGAGACACATCCCTAAGTCAGTACACTGGCCCCTCCTGACGAGCCCACCTTTGTCATTCTCTTCTCTCACCCCAGCCCACTTTCCCTCTGCTTTACAGGTACATATAATCTTCCTCCTTCTTTCATTCTTCCTTTTAGAGTAATGAGTTGTGCAGTGAAGTCAAATCTGGGAGAAAAGAACCACCATGATGTACTTGGTAATTAAATATAAGGCTTAGAACATTTATTGCATTTCTGTTTTCCTTTCAATGGTTACTTGGAATATATGTTATTTTGTTTCCTTGCTGGAAACTGATACTCCCTAAAAGAGCAGAAAAGAAAGCCTGACAATCAAAAATCTAAATTTCTGCTTGGTTTACTGTGACTGAAACCTTCCTTTACTCAGCTCTCATTTAAAATAAAATTTCCAAAAAGGAAGGAAGCTAAGACCCAATTATTGATGATGATTGTAAGATGAACCAGATGTGCCTCACAGCACGATCTGAAGGTTTCAGGAAGATGTTCATGGAGATACTGTCACGGCTGTGCCTCGATTCCCTCAGATGGCTTTCCCCTGGGTTATACAATAGTCCGACTCCTTTTACTGCCCTCAGGTTACTGGACTCCATTGCTGGGTGAAGAACTGAGCCTCCCCATTCACACCCACCCCCCAGCAGGGCAGCTCTTTACTAACTGACAGGTGTTGAAGGCAAACACCTCTGCTCCTTTGCCCTGTGGCCAGGGAAACTCTAAGGCACCACCTACACTGTCCCAGAGCTCCTCTGTGGGACTGAGCCCACGTTACCCTCCACAGGACTTTGCCTGACATCACACACTCATATGGCCACCTAGTATTCCCTGTCCCGTTCCCCTTTTCCTGAGAACATTATCTAGTAAACCTGGAATTATTAAATCTCAAGATCTGTTTTCTGAAAACTGAATCTAAGACAGCCTTCCTAACTCTCCAAAAAAAATAAATAAATAGAAAATAAAGAACCGCCCTCCATGATATTTAAAATCCTTCCCTTCAAGGGGAAGGATTCAGTCACATTCCTTTTGCACTAGGTTTGAACCTTGGTAACTGTAAGCAAGCCCCCTGCAAGAGTTCCCAATGTAACAGGGTTTTCAGTATTGACAATCGAGTCTGACAACATTTCAAGCTATTTCTTAGAACTAATTTATTTTGATTGACAGCAGCTTAAAGAAAAAGAGGAGTGGAATAAAGCTACACAAAGGAATGAAAAACAGAGAGATAATATAG
The DNA here is from genome assembly GCF_036850995.1 of Saccopteryx leptura. Classification (NCBI taxonomy): domain Eukaryota; kingdom Metazoa; phylum Chordata; class Mammalia; order Chiroptera; family Emballonuridae; genus Saccopteryx; species Saccopteryx leptura. Next base: position 44,507,779 of record NC_089504.1, on the reverse strand, counting down.
CTTCTAGACCCTGATTTCCCTATCTGTGATCTTGGGGGCCAAAGGGAGCTTTCCAGGACCCTAAGAGTCCTTCAGCTCCCACGTTCCATGTTCTATGAACCTGAAGAATGAGAACATTTCCAACAAATGTTACTTTCTTTTTCATTTGCTAGGCCCAGCTGTATTTAACCCAAAGAGATCATTTTTCTCTACTCTTTCATAGAAATAGTGTATTTCTTTTGTAGTTTCTAATTTTGGCTTGTTTGAGGAAAAAGCAGATGGGTGTGAAGTAAGTGATTATTTGTGACTAAGTAGGTTGATTTTTAATTTGGTAGCTGTACACATGCAGGTACACACACATGCTCCCAAAAGTAAACAATATAACAGTATCCTCAAATGTTGGGCTTCTGTTGAAACTGATTTAACCTATGATTACAAAATAAATTACACACCTCTCTGTTATAGTTCTCAAAACCCTTGGTGTCCTAGACAAGAATAATCTGTATCCCAGAGAAATGTATTAAATAACCCATGGGGGCTATCAACAAGAATGAATGTACCTCCCTATAAACAAAAGGTTGTTTTTTATCCCTCAGGAGTAACCAGATCCAAAATCTGACCAATTCTCATCACGGCCCTGAAAAGATGTCCTGATTCTCACATCCTACCTGTACAAAACCTCAGAGTAACTCAGTCATTCCATTATCTAGCCAGTTTTATGCCATTTCTGGGCCTTTTAGCCTTTGCTGGGAAAAGAAGAATGCCACCTAAACGAATGCAGCCTTAATAGTGCACTGGACAGAAAACTTAGAGCGAGGGCCTTATGGTTTCCACTGCTTTCAATAAAATCTATTACACATGGCAACAACAACAAAAATATCTGTACATCAGGTACACTCAAAGGTTATTGTTCTTTTGGAAGTCAATCTATGTTTAAAAAACAAACAAACAAAAAAACCCTTCATTGTTTCTGCATAGCGTTTTCTGTTCCATTAGCCATAACTGCTTTAGTATGCTAGGTTCACAGTGATGAGCACAACAAAAGCAATAACCAGGATGGGATCACATGGAGCAGAGGGACAGCTGTCAGAGGGGAGGGGGATTAAAGGACTGGATCAGAGAATGTGAAGGGATTAGTGAAATTATATATACATAACGCATAGACACAGATAACAGGACAGCAAATTCCAGAGGGAAACAGGGAATCAGGGAGAGGGAGGCAAAGGAGGTGTAATGGGGGACACATTGTTGGGTGGTGAGGGTATTATATTGAGTGGGACACTTGAATTCATGTTAATACAATAAATTAAAAAATTTAGCACATCAGAGTAATGGCAGCATGAGAGATACTCCTGTTATATCCCCTTGAAATTTCAACAAATTGAACAACTATAACTCAGTGAAGGAACACCTGCTGGGCTAAGGTGCACCTGAAAGATTCACGTAACAAATAGACTAAAGGTGGGATGGGTTGTAAAGGGGGTGGAAGAGAAAATACATTGATGGTGTGCTTTGGAAAGGAGACAAACCTGGAGCGACTGGGTGTTTTGCTTTTGTTTTTGTTTTTGTTTTTGTTTGCTGGACTATGGGGAGCAGGGAAGCTCATGTTCTCTGGATTTTTTCTGGGATACAGAGAGGACAACTAGGAGTGACTGATCTCCTTCTTCCAGGAGGAATGGTGAGATAAGAGAGGCAGAGGTGGAGATAAACCAAAGCAGCCAGAGTGCAGAGTCATGGCCAGTGTTCCTGCAGTCTTTCTGCAGCCCACACTCAGCTGAGATAGAGAAAGCTAAAGTGTGACCCCCCAGCCTCCAAGATCCTGGCTCCCTCAGCTTGCAGTACAGAGAGTGGCAGAGACAAACCCCACAGCTAGCTCTCCAGAGCCCCTTTCACCCCTGAAGAACAGAGGTGCTCGATATCTGGTCCCCAAGTCAGTTAAAATGTGGGAAGGAGCACCCAGAAGCCTGAGATCACCATTGCTAGAGCCATAAAGCTGGAAAGCAGAAGCTATTAAGTGCTCACAACATGCCCCACCCACCAGCATGACTGCAGTCCCACATACATCATTGCAACAGCAACATCTTAGCAGAGGACAGCCCAGGAAATTCACAGAGCTGAAACATGTAATACAGCAACACCTACTGGCAGAAACCTATCAAACCCAAAATTTATTTATTTCTTTTTTTCCTTTTCCTCTTTTTTCTTCTTTTCTTTTTTTCTTTTTCACTTTCAAATTTCATTTTCTTTAATTTTTATATTTTTTAATTCTTATTTTTGGGGTGTCTTGTTTTTTATTTATTTGTTTGCTTTTGATCTTTTTTCTGTGGTTTTTCTTCTTTAGTTGTCATAATATTTTAAATTTTAATATCTTTTATTGTATTTTTATTTTAATTTTTTATTTTTTTAGTTGTTTTTTTGTTAGAGTTGTTAACAATGTCACTCTCAAATGCCATCAAGGGAGAATAAATTCAACGTCATGGCTACACCAGACAGAGACATAGTTCAGAAAGAAAATGAAAAATCTCCAAAAAGAAATTATCAATCACATGATAAAGAATTCAAAATTGAAGTTCTGAAAATACTCAGTGAGATGTGAGAAGACATCAATAGGCAATTTAATGAGCTCAGAAAACAAATTAATGAACAAAATGAATACCTCACCAATGAGATTGAAACTTTAAAAACAGACATGAAGAATCCATTACATGTATTAAAGACTGAGGTAGCAAGTTTAGCTAATAGAATAAGCTAAAAGATAGCTTATTCTATCATATAGAGAAAAGAATCAGTAACATTGAAGACAGTCAACTAGAGATACTACAGAAAAAAGAGGAGAGCGACTCACAAATTTAAAAAACTAAGATAGCTCTACAAGAATTGTCTGACTCCATCAGAAACAGCAATATAAGAATAATGGATATATCAGAAGAAGAAGAGAGGGAGAAGGGAATGGAGAGCCTATTGAAACAAATAATTGATAAAAAACTTCCTAAGCTTATGGAAAGAGTTAGAGCTGGAGGTGTCACACTACCTGACTTCAAATTATACTATAGAGCCATGATAATCAAAACAGCATAGTATTGGCAGAAAAGCAGACATACAGACCAATGGAACAGAATCAAGAGCTCAGAAATAAAACCAAATATGTATGGACAAATCATCTTCGACAAAAGAGCCAAAAACACATAATGGAGAAAAAAAAAGCCTCTTCAATAAATGTGCCGAAAAAATTGCAAAGCACATGCAAAAGAATGAAACTTGACTACAGTTAGTCCCCTTGCACAAAAATTAATTCAAACTGGATCAAAGACTAATAAGATCCTAAACAATACATTACATAGAAGAAAACATAGGTACTAAGCTCTGGGACCTTGGCTGTAGAGAACTATTTATGAATTTGACCCCAAAGGCAAGGGAAGCAAAGGCAAAAATAAATGAATGGGACTATATCAAACTAAAGAAGCTTCTGCACAGCAAAAGAAACTGACAACAAAACAAATAGGCAGCCAACTTGCAAACAACAGCTCTGATAAGGGTTAATATGCAAAATACATAAAGAATCACAAAGCTCAGCAATAAGCAAGCAAACGATCCAATTACAAAATGGGAAGAGGACATGAACAGACAGTTCTCCCAAGATGACATACAAATGGCCAACAGATATATGAAAAGATGCTCATCTTCACTAGCTATTTGAGAAATGCAAATCAATACTATAAGATACCACCTCATAGCTGTTAGATCGACTAATATCAACAAGACAGGTAATAACAAGTGTTGGAGAGGCTGTGGAGAAAAAGGAACCCTCATTAACTTCTGGTGGGAATACAAATTAGTACAAGCATTATGGAAGACAGTATGGGGGTTTCTCAAAAAATTATGAATAAAATTAACATATGACCCACCAATCCCTCTACTGGGTATCTAACCAAAAACTCAAAAACATTTGTACGTTAAGACACATGCACCCCTACGTTTATTGCAGTATTATTCACAGTGGCCAAGACATGGAAACAACCAAAGTGTCCCTCAATAGAGGACTGAATAAAGAAGATGTGGAACATATATACCAGGGGTCCTCAAACTTCACCCCGCGGGCCGCATGCGGCCCCCTGAGGCCATTTATCCGGCCCCCGGCCACACTTTCGGAAGAGGCACCTCTTTCATTGGTGGTCAGTGAGAAGAGCACATTGACCATCTCATTAGCCAAAAGCAGGCCCATAGTTCCCATTGACATACTGGTCAGTTTGTTGATTTAAATTTACTTGTTCTTTATTTTAAATATTGTATTTGTTCCCATTTTGTTTTTTTACTTTAAAATAAGATATGTGCAGTGTGCATAGAGATTTGTTCATAGTTTTTTTTTTATAGTCCGGCCCTCCAATGGTCTGAGGGACGGTGAACTAGCCCCCTGTGTAAAAAGTTTGGGGACCCCCGATATATACAATGGAATACTACTCAGCCATAAGAAATGATGACATAGTAACATTTACAACATGGATGACCTTGAGAACATTATACTGAATAAAATAAGTAAATCAGAAAAAGCTAAGAACTGTATGATTTCACACATAGGTGGGATATAAAACTGAGACTCATGGACATAGATAAAAGTGAAGTGGTTACCAGAGGAAGGGGATGTGGGAGAGGGGGATGTGGAGGAGGGATGGGGGAAAGAGAGTAAAGAGAGACAAATAAAAGGTGACAGAAAATGATTTGACTTTGAGTGATGGGTATACAACATAATCAATAGTTCAAATACTATAGAAATGTTTACCTGAAACGTATGTATTCTTATTGATCAATGTCACTGGGTTAAAGTTAATTTTCTAGATAAAATTTAAAAATTAAAAAAAAATTAATAAAAAAATATAATAGCCAGTAGAAAAAACACTGTAAGAAACAGGCAGAGACAGGAAGCCGAGGAAAGCATAGCCCAATTTTTTTCCCAAAGGACCAGACAATAAATATTCTGGGCTTTGTGGTTGACATGATTTTGTCAGAACTCTGCCATTGGTACATGTGAGTAGCCACAGATAATACATAAATACAAGTAGCTGTGTTCCAATAAAACTTTACTTGCCAAACCAGGTGGGGAGCCAGCCTGACACTTTTGTTCCACCCTCTGCTCTACATCCAAGTAATCCTTAATGTACACATAAAGAAAAAACTGGTAGTCTGAAAATGAAACAGAGGTTATAAACCATTCATTGCTGTTTATGTTAAAGTACACTAGGATAGCAAAATGCAATCATAAAGAAAATTATGCAATTCCTTCAAGCTTGTTACAATGGAATTTACTATTCTAACATTTGCTGTCAAGCCATATAAATTTAACATTGTCACCAAACTGTGACAAAGTCAAAGATCTCCTAGTTGCTAGACCCATGGACCTTGACAAACTCGTTAAAGCATGTAATAGTAAAACTAATGAGTTACATTTATTAACAATATGAACTGGTGCATTTAAAGAACAACCTTATGGCATAGGCACTATTGGTATCCCCGTTTTTCAGATAAAGAAATCGAGGCCTAGGTTAAAGAACCTGATCAAAGTCATATAACCAGCGAGTGGCAGGAACAGGATTTGTGCTAGTCTTCTTGGTGTCAAAGTTCTCGGCAACAGTGTCCTCTGGTCCTCCTTCCTTCTTGCTGTTTGAAACTGGAGCCATTCTCTTTTAATAAGTGTATAATTATCCTTGCTTCAGAATGCCTCTCTCTCCTCACTCTATTTTTTCTTCTCCGTATGGTCCTTCTCAGTCTCCTTTGCAGGTTTCTCCTTCTGGACCATCCTTTAAAATATGGATGTTGTTTAGCTCTCAGATTCTCCCCTCATTCTACACTCTGTCCCTCATCTCTGCAATCCATTCTTGGGGCTCCAAAATCTCTCTCCGTGGCCTACACCTCTTCATTCAGCTTCAGACCCACTCACCATCTCCACATCGGCATCTCACAGGCATCCCAAACTCAACATGTCCAAAACTCACCACCTCTCCCCTAAAACCCACTCTCTTTGTACAGTTCATTTGACAAGTGGTTCCATTTGCACTTGGAGCCCAAAGTGACTGTGTAAGAAGTTAAGACACCCCACTAGAGGGGCCATGTAGAAAGGCCTGAAACCAAAAACACAAGGAGCCCCCCCTACTTCCCAGCTATCCGCATCAAGGCACTAGGCATATGTGGATGTCTGGGACCCCCAAAGCAGATTAGTCACCAGCTGGCTATTACAGAGGGAGCCCCGTCAACACCATGTGGAGCAGAAAAACCACCTAGCTGATCCCTGCTCAAATTGCTGACCCACAAAATCCCGAGATACAATTAAATCATGTCGTTTTAAGCCACTGAGTCTTGGGGAGACTTGTTACACAGCAACAGACACCTAGAACTCTCACTCTTTCAAATAAACTTTCATATAAATTAGGTTTTTAAAAGGTTATCAGGGTGGGGACCCTGTGATGGATCAGTGGCCTTCTAAGAAGAGGAAGAGAGGCCAGAGTGCAAACGCTTACTCCCCACACCACCTCCTCGCCGCCAGTGCCATGTGAGGACACAGGGAGGAGGCAGCTGTCTGCAAGCCAGGAAGAGTCCTTACCAGGAAACAAATCTTTCTGCACCTTGATCGTGGACTTTCCAGTCTCTGAAAATGTGAAAAATAAATGTCCTAATTAAGCTACCCAGTCTATGGTGATTTTTCTCAGAAGCCCAGGCTGACTAAGATACTCATTGTTACCCTCCATGCACATAACATACAATTATGGTTGAACCTTTGAAAGATACTGGCTGAAGCATGTGTGAAAAGAAATAAAACCCTGCCTCAAACGGTCATTCCCTAACCTCTTCTGTTTTTATTCCTCCAAGTTACACATCAGTTATATTCTAGTCTTTTCCCAGCTTGACTTTAAAAATTGTCTTTAAAGCTATTTTGAAACTTCCATGCCTGCTCATCTCCGGTCAGCTCCGATGTCCTCACCTGCTGGAAGCCTCCAGAGAGTGCCTCTCTCATTAACAATGGCACCTAACCCTCATCTCCCTAATTAATTTCTGTCTTCATCCACACCAAGCCCAGGAGGTTCTCACCACCATGAAGGAAGACCACCCCACCTTGATGTCCTGTTTTCTTCCTAACTCAAACAGGGACTAAAAGTCATTTTCCTGGCCCCGCTCATTCTTGTGCCTGCCTTTTGGCCAAACAAGATCACCAGTTCGTGGGTTTGCTCCGCCTTCCACTAAAATGATGGCATCCCAGCGGGCTAAGTGACTCCCAGATTGCCGCCTGTCTTTATCAGGCATCCCATTCCTTTCCAGGAGAGGGCAGCAGGTGTAGACAGAGTCAATTATGAGCAATCACTTCAGTTAAGCACCAGATTCTGCTTTCTGCTGAAGGGATGTGACAGTTTCCCCAAATCTGTCAGTGTTCATACCCTGGGCCACAGTTGAACCACTAGGCACTATCTTCAATTTTCAACTATTGTGATAATATCATATTTCCTCATGTATAAGATGCACCATTTTTTGAAAAATTTGGGGTCTGAAAACTGGGTGCATCTTATACAGTGGTTATAGTTTTCTTTATTTGCATTTCCCGTTTTTTTGCACTCATTGTTGAAGACAGTGATTCATCATCAGACACAGATGAGGACAAACTAATGAATGGGAGTTTTGACAGTGATGAGAAATTGTATAAATTTTATGATGAATAAAACTTGAGTTCAGTAACTTTATGTAATACTTTTTTTTTTTCAAATTTTGGGTCCCAAAATTAAGGTGCACCTCATAGATGGGAGCATCTTTCACATGGAGAAATACGGTACTTTGATCCTTGCAATTTGAGTGCCCAAAGTCCTTCCCCACAAAGCCATGTTACTTGTCCATACCCCTCCCCAATCAGGTACCTAAGCAGTCTTGATTTCTGTAATACCTCCTAAAATTTGAAAACAAAAGAGCACTCATTAAGCAGACAAATTCATGACCAGTGACTCGAGGCAGCGGTACTGCCCTTCTCTTCAATACGTGGCTGCCCTAATCTGAAGCACCGCTCTCACTCCTAGCTACAGGCCTCTGGAAAGCAATTGTCCCCATGAGCAGGAAGCAGCATTTCAATGGCAGGAGCAGCTGCTGGGACATCATGCTGCCTGGCTTCTTGGCACCATCCCCAGAGTGAAACCTCAAAGCATTGGGCCTGTTCTTACTCCATTCTATGTCTTTCCCAAAGGTACCTCTAGAAAAAGCAAATTGCCCTAACATAGGGAAAGTTTTTTTCCCATTATTAATAAAACTTCCTGATAGGCTTCCTAGACCTTTCTAGCTACCAACATAGAAACCTCAGGGCTGTAAATATATCTTGGGGAGGGAGTCATCAGGGTTCAGCATGTCCTTGAATCCATGACCTCCCAGGTCATGACATGCAATGCCCTAACACAGGTGCTTGGGGAGACTGCCCCAGAGTTGTGGATTGCCAGAGGGAATTTGTTGTCTTTAGGTATGAGTCAGAATGACACCAATGTAAGTGGGTTAAATAGATGCTTAGAAAAGTTAAAGTCAAAAGCACTGGGTCCAACCTGCCTGCAGACTGTAACCAACCACCTACCATCCCGCCAGTCCTCCAGTGGGGCTCAGGGCAGGGTCCTCAGTTCTAAGGCACTGGGCGTGGCTTCTTAGTTGAGTTTGAGAAACCGAAAAGGATGAAAGAACAAGAAAGAAAATTTAGGGCAATGGATATCTTGTTTGATAACCATCGATAACCTTTGGAATTATGAAATCCAACTATTTCAAAACTTTTAACTTTCCAGAGAAGTTACTCAAACCCCCGAGCAGAGTTGATAAAAAGGATAGGCTACATTTAAGAAAAAATGCCTGGGTTTAAGCCAAGTACTACCTTTTTTGCCAGAATTATTTCTTCCAAGACTTCAGATCTTAGAGTCCCAGCTTTCTCTATCAGTAAAATGGAGAGAATACCACATACCTCTTCCCTAATCATATGCAACTAAGATGATATGAGTTCTTTAGAGGACAAATGTATGGAAAATTGAGGGGATTTTTATTGACCAATATTCAGTCTGCCTCTCCCTACCTCATATTTTAAAAATAATAAAAATTCTGGGCCCTTGACATTAAAATAGCAAAAGACAGTCATCATTTACTGACTCAGTCCTCAGCACTCACATAGCATATGGGGCATGAGACATCTTGTCAAACATATGGTGTTCCAAATGTAACTATTGCTAAAATATTTAATATTCCACACTGGTTTACCATAAATCAAGTTGTGAAGAGTTGTAGGCAAACCACCAGCTCCTACGGCAGAGGTAAGTTACACTTCAGCCTTTCTAACTAACTTCATTTTCCATCCAAATAATTCTTTGGTTGTATTTTCCTCTAAGATGTGGTACAAAGGCTTATATAAAAGGGAAAAAAAACCTGATACTGGTCAACTAATCTCTGCTTAAAACTCTCCTATCAGTGTCTATTCTTTTGAGCCCATTTTTCTAATTATCCAAGGCTTACCTTCCCTCATGTCCCCAAAAGATCATAATAACGGTCATCCTGCCTTTAAAAGAAGTTATTAGGCCCTGGCCAGTTGGCTCAGCGGTAGAGCATCGGCCTGGCGTGCGGGGGACCCGGGTTTGGTTCCCGGCCAGGGCACATAGGAGAAGCGCCCATTTGCTTCTCCACCCCGCCCCCCTCCTTCCTCTCTGTCTCTCTCTTCCCCTCCCGCAGCGAGGCTCCACTGGAGCAAAGATGGCCCGGGCGCTGGGGATGGCTCCTTGGCCTCTGCCCCAGGCACTAGAGTGGCTCTGGTCACGGCAGAGTGACGCCCCGGAGGGGCAGAGCATCGCCCCCTGGTGGGCAGAGCATCGCCCCCTGGTGGGCAGAGCATCGCCCCTGGTGAGTGTGCCGGGTGGATCCCGGTCGGGCGCATGCGGGAGTCTGTCTGACTGTCTCTCCCCATTTCCAGCTTCAGAAAAATACAAAATAAAATAAATAAATAAATAAATAAATAAATAAATAAATAATAAAGTGTTAAAAAAAAAAGAAGTTATTAGTATTTCTAGGTTTTAACTTGCTAGTCATGGCCTTATTTCCTAATGTAGTTTTTTCACCTAGACCTGGCCAATACATGGTAATAATAGTAATTAATAATAAAAATAACATATACCATGTACACAGTATATACCATTTGTTAAGCACTTGCATACCTTAGCTCTAATTGCCATATCAACCCTACATGCAGGTATTGTTATCTATTTTAACAATCAGGACAGAGAGTCAGAGAGGGTCAGTAACTAGATCAATATCACACAGCTTATGAACCAGCAGAGATGTGATTTAATTCACATCTTCCTAAGTGCACAGTCCAAGCATCTTTTAGAATACAAAGTCCATGCATTTCTGTGCAGTGGCCACTCAGAAACCCATGTGGAAGCAACATTCACATTGTAGCCTCAAAATTAAAAATCTATACAACAGCTGTCTGATGCAGGGTGAAAACCAAACTATTCAGACAGCGCTCTAATTGAATGGATATATCAGATTAGACAGTTTGTTTTGGGGGTAGAGAACCACATTTTTTTCCACTAATCTACTACCCAAGTCTGAACACTAAAAATGAAGATAAACCAAGTCAGACTATAAAGAACATCAATCTAGAAACTTTTTTACTTAAAAAATAATTTTAGACATATGGAAAACTTGCAAAGATAGTATAGTATAACCTTGACCCATCTTCCCCTGATGTTGGCATCTTACGTAACCATTGTACAATGATCAAAATTAAGACACTAATATTAACACAACGCTTTAACTAAGGTGCAGACTTAAACTGAAGTTCACCAGTTTTCCAGAATCTAATTCCACATTGCCTTAGATGCATCTCTCTAAAATGTAAGTTTTCCAGTCTTTCCTTGCCTTTCATCACTATAATACTTTTGAAGAGTATCGAGAAATTACTTTGGAGAATGTCTCTCACTGTAGTTTGTCTGATGTTTTCTCAAGATTCGAATGAGGCCATGCATTCTTAGGAAGCACACCACAGAGACTGTGCCCTGCTGGGTGCATGCTATCAGGAGTGTGTGATGTTGGTACAATTTTTCCGGCGATGTTAACCTTGATCACTTGGTTAATGTAATGTCTGCCAGGTTTCTGCACTATAAAGTTATTTTCTTTCCCTTTGTAATTAAAAAATATCAAGGGGTGGGGAGGAGGGATGCAAATATCTTAGCATTCATCCATGGATCTTGCCCACAACAATTACATATTATTGTGGTGTTCTAATGTCAGTTTCCTTTTCCTCTCATTCCTTCTGAACACTTACTAACTGCAATTCTTCTCTAAGGAAGAGCTGTTCCTTCTCCCCCCTTATTTATTTATTTATTTATTCAGTTATTTTATTTATATTAGTATGAACTCATGGATCTTTATTTTAGTCTAGGGATTATAACTTAATCCTATTGTTATTTATTTCTACTACTCCTATTGATCTTGTTTGGGCCACTGGAAGTTCTTTCAAATTAGATCTGTGCCTTTCCTAGGGCCCTTTCTTTTAGCTTTATGAGCACTTCCTTACTTCCTGACACCACAAGATGCTTTAGATTCATTTTGTGATTTCCCTATACTAGCCCCAGAGTTAGCCATTTCTGAAAGGAAACTTGTTCCTTTTATTGGAGAATGGTATTTAGAAATTAAGACCCAGGGGCTAGGTGTGCTTATTGCTACTGTGATATCATTGCCCCTAGACCATCTCAGTGGCCGGAACTTATAAATATATGTGTGTGCATTAGCCCACGTATACATACATCTATATTTATTTTATAGATCTCTCTATAAATGTTTTTTTAATCATGAGTTCATATTGATATATCTCTGATTTCAATTTTAAATACTTCTTTAATGTTTTATCCAATATATCCCCAATGAGTCAAAAGAAATGAAAAAGGCTAATGCACTTATGTGGTTTCCATCTATAGTCTAGGTAATGAGTCAGCAAACTTGGCCAATTACCTATTTTATAAAATACTTTTATTGGAAAAAAGGGGTTTTTTTTGAAACACAGCCACATCCATTAACTTCAGATATTATATATGGCTACTTTCTATAACTGAAAGAATAATTGAGTAATTATAACAGAAGCTGTATGGGTCACAAAGTTGAAAATACTTTCTATTTACAGAAAAAGGTAACAGATACCTGACCTAGACTATGTTTCAAATTTTCTTGTGGGAGATGAAATGAAAAGAGCATGGATTTAAATCCCATCCTTCCATGGATCTGGGTTTTAAAGAACATTTTATGAACTTGACTCCAATGGCAAGAGAAGTAAAGGCAAAGATAAATGAATGGGACTACATCAGAATTAAAAGTTTTTGCTCAGCAAGAGAAACTGATATAAAAATAAACAGACAGCCAACTAAATGGGAACTGATATTTTCAAACGACAGCTCAGATAAGGGCCTAATATCCAAAATTTACAAAGAACTCATAAAACTCAACAACAAACAAACAAACAATCCAATAAAAAAATGGGAAGAGGACATGAACAGACACTTCTCCCAGGAAGAAATACAAATGGCCAACAGATATATGAAAAGATGCTCAGCTTCATTAGTTATTAGAGAAATGCAAATCAAAACTACAATGAGATACCACCTCACACCTGTTAGATTAGCTATTATCAACAAGTCGGGTAATAACAAATGTTGGAGAGGCTGTGGAGAAAAAGGAACCCTCATACACTGTTGGTGGGAATGTAAAGTAGTACAACCACTATGGAGGAAAGTATGGTGGTTCCTCAAAAAACTGCAAATAGAACTACCTTATGACCCAGCAATCCCCCTACTGGGTATATACCCCAAAACCTCAGAATCATTGATACGTAAAGACACATGTAGCCCCATGTTCATAGCAGCATTGTTCACAGTGGCCAAGACATGGAAACAACCAAAAAGCCCTTCAATAGAAGACTGGATAAAGAAGATGTGGCACATATACACTATGGAATACTACTCAGCCATAAGAAATGATGACATTAGATCATTTATAGCAAAATGGTGGGATCTTGATAACATTATACGGAGTGAAATAAGTAAATCAGAAAAAAACAAGAACTACATGATTCCATACATTGGTGGAACATAAAAACGAGACTAAGAGACATGGACAAGAGTGTGGTGGTTACCAGGGGTGGGGGGAGGGAGGACACAGGAGGGAGGGAGGGAGAGATTTAGGGGGAGGGGGAGGGGCACAGAGAAAACTAGATAGAGGGTGACGGAGGACAATCTGACTCTGGGCGAGGGGTATGCAACATAATTTAATGACAAGATAACCTAGACATGTTTTTCTTTGAATATATGTACCCTGAATTATTAATGTCATCCCATTAACATTAATAAAAATTTATAATAAATAAATAAATAAATAAAATAAATCCCATCCTTCCTCCAACAATTACAAACCATATGGCCTTAGACAAGCCACTCACCCTCTCTGCACCTCAGCTCCCCTTCCTTGCAGTGCTTTGAGGAAGATTAGCGGCCATATGAGTAAAATTCCTGATACATGATAGATGCTCAACTAATGGTAGTTAGATTTACTTCTGTAGGTTGGCTGTTTCGAATTTAAAATGAAATTTTGCACAAAAAATAAAAATCTATTTTCAGTGGTGGTTAAATAACTAATATCGTCTATAGAATCTGTTTGGCATATAAGGGATTAGGGCTTAAACCATAAACCTCAATTCAAATACACACTTCAACACTTACTAGTTATGATGAGATCTTACACAAATAATATCTTTGAGCCTATTTCTCTCTCCATACAAGGGTAATACCTTCAAAGACCATAAAAACATATGTCTATGGGTTTCTTTATGCCATGGTCCCCAGCACTGACAGAAGACCCACGCTGGTACAGCTGTATCAAAAGTAGAATCAGGATGTATTAAGAATGCATGTTCCTGGCCTTAGATCAAGGATTCTAATTTAGGAGGTCTAGAATAGGATCCACACTAAACATGTTCAGCAAACACCTAAGGAGATTTTGTTGCAGGGCCAGGTCTGGGACCACTGTTAATCAGCTGTAAAATGCCACACAAATCCCGTCTGTGACCTCATATCAGCCTTACATCCTCACTGGTGTCCTACTACCTTCCTCTCACAGGGAAATGCAGGCCCATTAAAGGGTTCCAGCAAGTGCTACAGGAAACCCAAATCTCCTTCTGAGCTACTCACTGTATCCTTTTATAGAAGAATAGGTCCCAATGGACTCCGATGGCTAAGTAAGATTCTCCGTGTCTCAGAAGAAAATCTAACCTATTCCTCAAACAGCCTCCTCCTTTACAAAACAAAACCAAAAACCACTTCTCATTGTATTAGGTCAGTAAACACAAAATCAAGAACCAGGTGGGGTTCCATGGAGGGGGGGAAGGACAGGAAGATGACCAGGGACACTGGTAAGGAAATTAAAGAAGTCTGAGGAGACCTGTGCCCCATCCCTGTCCACCCCCAGCTGAGCCTTTCATACACTGCCCGACTTGGCAGCAAGGCAGGGCAAGAAGCAGATACAAGGCCTCCTAACCCATACCTGGAACCCACAGCAGGGTTGTGAGTTGGGAAATCCCAGGTGGTGGGAAATCCCAGGTGGTAGGAGCTAGAATAGAGATTCCTGGGGCCTTCTGAATTTGAGGAATATACATCACTGTGATTCTGACATGTGCCGTGCCTGAACGCAATTGGGCTGGCACACCAGCTCAAAGGGCAAGATCCCTCTGCTCTTCCTTTTTTTATTATCATTTTGTGTGTGTGTGTGTGTGTGTATATATATATATTTTTCTGAAGTGAGAAGTGGGAGGCAGAGAGACAGACTCCCACATGTACCCGACCAGGATCCACCTGGCATGTTCACCAGGGGGCGATGCTCTGCCCATCTGGGGCATTGCTCCATTATAACCGGAGCCATTCTAGTGCCTGAGGCGGAGGCCATGGAGCCATCCTCAGAACCCGGGCCACCTTGCTACAATGGAGCCTTGGCTGCGGGAGGGGAAGAAAAAGATAAAGGAGAGGGGGAAGGGTGGAGAAGCAGATGGATGCTTCTCCTCTGTGCCCTGGCTGGGAACCGAATCCAGGACCTCCATACACTGGGCCAATGCTCTAACACTGATCCAACCGGCCATCCACTCTCTGTTGGTTTAAAACACCAACAGAGACCAGAAAGGACAGGTGTGTCCAAGAGCAGGAATACAATGGGGCTGTCAAATTTAGTGGCGCCCAATGAGCAGCTTTCAAAGTATCTCAACCCTTTGTCTGCCAAAGCTTTTTAAAAGTGAGGTGACATTCATATAACATAAAATTAACCATTTCAAATTGTACATGTCAGTGGCATTTAGTATATTCACAATGTTAAATAACTACTACCTAAATCAAGTTCCAAACATTTCCATTACCCCAAAAGAAAACCTTGTACCCATTAAGCAGTTACTTCCCTGTTCTTCTGTGTTTTTAACAATGAGGATTGAATTTTCTCTATAATGAGATTTTATGTAGCCACTATTTGAAGAGCTCTGGCCAACTTTGGGTTCAAAGGGCACAGAAGCATTTTGTCTTCAACATGGTGGGAGCAACCTCTGGAAAGGCCTAAGGTGAGTGTTACCTTCTCTTGTCCCATCCAATAGAGTGGGAACAATGCCAGACTCTTACACACACACACACACACACACACACACACACCAGGCTGGTCAGTTTCATGTGGTTGATAACCACCAAAAACTGTAAGAACAGCCTGACCGGGCGGTGGCACAGTGGATAGAGCATCGGACTGGGATGCGGAAAGCCCAGGTTCGAGACCCCGAGGTTGCCAGCTTGAGCAAGGGCTCATCTGGTTTGAACAAAAGCTCACCAGCTTGAGCCCAAGGTCGCTGGCTCGAGCAAGGGGTTACTCAGTCTGCTGAAGGCCCGCGGTCAAGGCACATATGAGAAGGCAATCAATGAACAACTAAGGTGTTGCAATGAGCAACGAAAAACTAATGATTGATGCTTCTCATCTCTCCATTCCTGTCTGTCTGTCCCTGTCTATCCCTCTCTCTGACTCTCTCTCTGTCTCTGTAAAAAAAAAAAAAAAAAAAAAAACTGTAAGAACAGATCTTGTTCCTGATTGTTCTGAAAGGAACATCTTTGGCATCCTACAGCCTGAGTTACTCCCCAAAATGGGTTCAGAGAGAGGTTGGCTCTTACCCGCTGCTTCTCTGGGTCCACATAACGAATGCCAAAGTAGTCCTTCTCCAGCAAGCTGTAGTAGTTGCAGATGTAGTCAATAAGAAACTGCCCTTTGGTCTCCCTCTGCAAAGGAAGCACATTTCAGTGTCAGCCAGAGATGATAGGTCTGTGCTTAGAGAAATGGATTCACTCACTCCAATCTCTAGAGCAGGAGCATCCAAACTCTTAACCTCTTAACTACAATACACAGTGAGAAATACATTTCACACTGTGAGCCATTACACACACACACACACACACAAAACCAAAGGAACACCAACAGAAAAGTGAAAGGGAGGGACATCAAACAATACTTTGCATAAATGCAATGCATTCTAAGATGATCTTTTATTCTAAAATATGCCATTTGATTTTCCTAATGCTATTTATGATTCAGAACACTGATTTCACAACTCAATACCTAGCAGAAGCCCATAGTTGGCAAATCCACATCCAATGAACCTGACTGCTTGCGTCAACTGCTTTGTAGGTATTCATTCATTCAATCCCCACTATCCTATGAGGAAGGTCCCCATTTTACACCTGAAAAAAAAACTGAGACACAGACTCAGTGGCTTGCCCAAAGTCACACAACATGTACAAATAAGGTAGGATTTGACCCAGAACACCAAGCTGTAGATCCAACCATGCCATTTTGTCTCCCTGGAGCATTGGTGAGTCCACTGAAACTCTGCTAAAAGGCAGGGTCTGAATGGTAAAGAAATGCAATGAATGGTATCAGACAGAACACTCCTCATAGCTATATCACATCCATAAATCAACACAGAAATGCACGTGGGAGGATGGGGGAGCCTACCACTGGGATTCAAGGACGAGCCCAGGTGACCTTGGCAAACTCTCCAGCAGTAAAATAAGCTGGTTAGGCCAGATGATTTCTAAGTTGGTTAGATTATTTTTCCTTCTAAAATTCTGTGAGTGAGAGATGTGCCAGCCAAATCTGATTAAGATAAATACCATTACAACAAAACCCTTTTAACAGCAAAGACCCTTCCAAGCCCTCATCAGGGTATTTGATAAGATAAATTTCTGCTTCAATCAAAGTTGCTGACAGACCCATGGAATATTTTAGGGATAAAATGTGACCTATGAAAAAATAAAAAGAAATTAGAAACACTAAGCGAGTCACTCTTCCAAATCCACTAAAAGTAATTTTAGAAGATGAGTTTGGTCTATGTTACATGATTATCCTTTCATTAGAAACTAGCACCACCAGCTTGGGAAACTGACGGAAAAGCTACTTGCTGGCCTGCGGTGCACTGCAGTGAATGAAAGGTGGGGCTTCTATACCCAGATTGTGCCATGAAGCCTCAACATTCCCGAAATCACTTTGCGTTTAACTTTGAATGCGCTTTCGGCCTTTACCTCCTTTCTGAGAGAGCCCATTTGATGTACCTCAAAAGTGACAAAACATCAAAATGAAATTGGTTTCTAGATTTCTGTAATTGCTTTTAACCCAGGAAGCCCAAATGGCCAACCATATCTGATGACAGCTAAAGCCAATGCCCAGAATATAATCAATGGATTTAGTTCCTCTTACAGATTTATTCCATAAGCCATCCATTTTTAAGTAGGCTGCTGCAGGATCAAATCACTGGCCATAACAGGAGCTCATCATTTCATGACTGGGTTGCCGAGCTTCCTGCAGGATTCACTGTGCTAAACTACCCCCACCATATGTGCAGCTCACAAGATATGTGGGTCAAGGCAATGGCCTGTAATGATGTGGGATTGAGCAGACCTTAATTTTGCATGACAGCTATTACTAGCATTTTGCCCTGAAGAGGATGTATTGCAATGCACAACAAAGATTTCTTTTTTAATGATTAAACACATCAACAAATACATACTCTCTGGTAATGTCCTTTCAAACCACCTAAGTCCCTGAGAGAAGGGAATGCCATGGCAGACAATGTGGTGACTGTAGTGTGCAAGGGTGGCTGAGGCAGGGATCAATGCCTTCTACAGAGCAGGTGAGGCGAGTTCCCAGGTCCAGGCCACCAGGTGGGTTCTAGGTCCCTGTCCCTCAAAGCACTTCCCTGGGACCAGCAATACCACAGAGCAGTGACCTCAGTGTCACCCAGGAGGGGGCTTGTTGGAAACAATCTCAGGCGCTGCCCCATGACCTGCCAAACCTAACCTGCATTTTAGCAAGATCCTCCTGCTAGTCACATGCTCATTCAAGTTTGAGCAGCATTGGTCTACGGAAATTATCTCAACCTTGGAAAAGTACAAAATGTGTGCCTGTCTCCAGAAGTCACTAGGGAAAAAAAAATAGCCCATTTTTTTCTTAGAATTATCTGTTCTTCAACTCAGGAAAATCAAAGTCTTTCCCAACCTTGAGAACACAACCGCCCTGCACCTGGGCTGCCACCAGCCCCGCCATCCCGAGGCGCTCGGGGTCACCGATCTGTGCCAAGGAAGTCATCTGATAGCCTCACATTCCACGCTTCCACTCCTGCCTGGGAACCTGGACAATGGTTTTAAGTCATTTAAGTTGCTATTATTACCATTTCTGTGTGATAAACCCAGCTCTTGCACTAAACAAAAGGCCACCCAGGCTCAGTCCCAAAGGTTAGATGTGCTCGTTCAGGGTAACAAATCCAGCTCTCAACCCCACAAACCTCGCTACAGGGGAGCAGCTGGGAGGAGAATGCTGGTTCTGGTTCCCACCTTCCACCCCTGAACTTCTAGTGAACTGACCCAAACCTTCTACATACTTTTCTGGGGGTGGAGGCCATCGTTCGCCACCCCGTCCTGCTGACGAAGCCAGTGCCTGGCACACTGGATGTTACTGAATGAATACATGTACCACTCACTGCTTTCTCTCATGAGCCTCGGCAAGATGGTCAAGTCCTTGTATTGGAGATTCCTCAAACACAGTAGAATTAGCCAACTCTCACCTAAAGCCTTCAAGGTCTACATGGAGAAGGTTTTAAGTATAAGGACTTCTTTTTCATGTCAAAATTCTACTAATTTCTCACAAGATACCAACTTTCAATACCAACTAAATGGAGAAAAGAAATAAAGTAGCCAATATAAATTCTTTAGAGCTGTTACCTAAGTTGTGTTTTATTAATCATATTTTATACATGTGAAAAACAGTAGGACATAAATATGTAAGCAGGGCCTCAGAAGGAGTTTGTGATCCATGCCTCAGAGAGGGCTTTAGGTATAAACTTTTGATGCTGTCAACCTCTAAATGAGGTTTTATAGTCTCAGCAACGTACTGACATGCTTGAAAGAACAATTTGTCCACTATACACATTTACACCTGTGTCCCTATACTGGTCCTTACCACCTATAGTACACTAGGAATTGCTATTTTTAATAAATACTGGACTAAGACATTGTGGAAATAATTTAATACTTCTTAATGTATTAAAAATATAAACCAATGCCAGTCAAGGT
This sequence comes from Saccopteryx leptura, assembly GCF_036850995.1. Lineage (NCBI taxonomy): Eukaryota > Metazoa > Chordata > Mammalia > Chiroptera > Emballonuridae > Saccopteryx > Saccopteryx leptura. Next base: position 44,488,130 of record NC_089504.1, on the reverse strand, counting down.
ATGGTCTAAGAACTGCACTGAAATGTGAACTCTGTTACTGTGCTCCATGAGCTAAGTGCAGAAATTAAGTGACATATTTCCAAGCATTGGACCAAAGCAGACTGGGCTTTACAATATCTAGTACTAGTCTCCCACCACAGAGAATTTGATACACTCTCATCCTAACTGTTCTGTCGACACTTGAGGCTTCTGTTTGGGATTTCTTTACTTCAGGAACCTCAAAGACTGAAGTGGCTGGGTCCTCTTCTCCGTCTTCTCTGCCCATATTTCAGACAATTATTGGTGCATGCATGCATGTGTGCGTACGTGTGTGTGTGTGTGTGTGTGTGTGTGTGTGTGCGCATACCCCTGAACTTCTTGTAATAACCCCACATTCTCTTAGGTTCCTGTCCCATAGGTTGGGAAGAAACCTAATTTTTCCCATCACGTACTAGCCTTCTTTTTAAAATATCCTCAAAGTATATACTAGAAAAACAGAACTAGCACAATGTACCTGTCTAATTTATCCACTTACCAGTTGGATAGACTTAAGCAAGTTACAAAATCTGAGACAAGTTTCTTCTTGTGTAAAAGGGGAATGATGATGGTATCTTGCAAATCTACCCTAAGGAGTTATTTTGAGGCTCATCCATGTATTGTTAAACATCTACCATGCATCAAGCACTGGGATTGGAATTAAAGTGAGCAAAACACAATTTATAATCTCACAGACCTTAAAACCCAGTGGTTTGTAAAGTGCTTTCACATGGCACTATACCAATGTACCAATGTAAGCTATCTCTAATATTAAGAAAATCTTAAATCTTTGTCTTCAATTTCATAGTTCCTTTTAGGTAAAGGGAGTTGAGAGGAACAATATTCACCTCCCAGAATTAGCCTTTGTATGAGAAAAAGTGAACAGAGAGATCAAGAACTCGATTATTTTGCTTAATTCCTCTTGCAGTCAATTGTTGATGATGCATTGACTTCAACCCCCTAGTTCAGTGGCAAAGTTAAAACAACACATCTGTGCTTCAAATAAAAAGAGCAAGAACCTGACCAAGCTGTGGCGCAGTGTATAGAGCGTCAGGCTGTGACGCAGAGGAACCAGGTTAGAAACCCCGAGGTCGTTGGCTTGAGCGCAGGCTCATCAGCTTGAGCGCAGGCTCACTGGCTTAACTGTGGGATCGTATACATGACCACATGGGTCACTGGCTTGAGCCCAAATGTCACTGGCTTAAAGCCCAAGGTTGCTGGCTTGAGCAAGGGGTCACTCACTCTGCTATAGCCCCCCAGTCAAGGCATATATGAGAAAGCAGTCAATGAACAACTAAGGTGCTGTAACAAAGAATTGATACTTCTCATCTCTCTCCCTTCCTGTCTGTCTGTCCTATCTGTCCCTCTTTTTGACTCTCTCTCTCTCTGTCTCTATTAAAAAAAAAAAGAAAAGAAAAAGAAAAATCAATTGGCTAAGTCAGCATGGCTTATGGCTTGTCATCATTGAAACTGTATGGCAGGTTTCAGTCCCCACTTCCTAAAACTCTAAGCCAAGACATTTGCTACCCTTTAGATATTGGTTAAGTGAGGAAAAGAGTACCAACCCCAAATACTTAATGGATTGCTATAAACCCAGGTCTAGTGTTTAAATAGCTGCCTTCAGGAATGAAGGTATAAATATAATCATAATAATTACTATTTATTAAACACTTACTGTACACCAAGAACTGTGTTACATACTTTGCATTTAGTCTCCAGACAACCCACTGAGATAATTCTATTTTCCTTCATCACAGATTTTTAAAATGGTATCAGAAATGTGTGTCAAACCCAGATCCAACACCTATGCCCAAGATGTTGTAGGAACTCAATTTGCCTATCTGCTTCCAATCTCTATGTGGAGATGGAAGAAAACAATATCTGGATTTGGGGGCAGCATCAGATGCCCTCATTACAAGAATATGAACACTGGCAGGAAGAAGCCCTGGGTTATCTACTACAACACCAGGCCTGGCAAGAGACAGTTTTATAAAATACAAACCACATTATAAATTTCCCAACATTCATACACCCTTTTGTCTTTCTTAATAGAACCCAGATTTCGTTCATGTATACACATATATATGTGTACACACATAACACATCCATACAGATATACATGAGTACATGCAAAGTCCACGAGCCTTAGGAAATTATAACCCAACACTGCCTCCAGGGGTAAGCCTTGGCTGGCATATGGGTAATCCCATTCCTCACATCTGCTTGGTTCAGGAAAAGAACATATGACCCAGTTTAGGCCAATGAGACATGAGGAGGAACTGACTGGTTTCTTGAAAGGCTCTTGTTTATTTTTCTGTGAGTTTCAGGAAAATATTTTTCTCTTCCCTCTGGACATTGTTACATAAAGGCATAAGATCTGGAACCGAGGCAGCCATCTTGAAACCTGCTTGAGGATAAACTCAACACAGGAGGAAACCTAAATATTCACAGGGAAATGGGATTTGTGTCCCCAGATTATCAATCATGAAGCTCACCTTACCTGTGAACTTCCAGGGATGCCAACAAAATTCTTTGTCATTTAGGTTAGTACGAATTACTCGTGAGACACGAAGCAGCGATAGCAGAGGAGTTAATGGGGCTATTGTGAAGCACAGTCACAGAGGTGGTGGACTAATGAGCCCCCCAGCTGAGTCCATCTACCAACAAGATTCATTCTACCCAAACAGTGTTTCTGTGATTTTTTAAGTTGGGGGACTGCACACAAAGTCTGGATGCCGGCTGCTCTTGAAAAGTTGGAAGGTCTGGAAGCTGGACCATCAAGTCTGCACAAGCTCAGTACCAGCTACTCCTTCCTGGAGCGTGAGCCCTGCTGTCTCCACATTCCCATCCACCCTGTCCTCCCCCATGTCTTCTCACACCTCCTGAACCCCTGGAGGAATCAGAGTTTTCAACCCTGATCTGAGGCAAACAGGTGGTTTTCACAGAGGTTTCCGAAAATAAGTTTTCCTTTGAAGTGCTTGGGAGCATCCTCACAGCCAGGAAAAGTCCTCAGTGGACACAGTTTTGAGTTGCCCCATAAGGCTATGTGGCCTCTGAAGTCCTAGGACCTGCGGGAGGGCAAAGGGGACAATGCAGACCAAAGACTTTAGGGAGGATCACTGGACGAGGGGTCAGGCAATAGTCAGAATCAGAAGCACTGATCCAGGACAACGGAAACCGTTCATTCTGAGGTTGGCCCTGTGCCCCTAGGAACCCTCTGACAAACAGAAGTGGGGCTGCCAGACCTCCTTTTCTGATAATAAAGACAGCGAGGTTCTTGTTTCGAGGCCTTATTGCCTGACACCTTGTGCTCACAGGAGTTGCTCTTGAGAAGCAGCAGGCGCCATGGACGCACGTGTAATTCATACTTTTTTTTTTTTTTTTGCATGAATTAAGGGCCTCCATCCATTCACTTTCTTGGACAGAAGAACAAAAAAGCAGTAATGAGAACTTGGGGAGCTAAACAGTTCTGCTTTTATTGTGAAGGACAAGTGCTTGCTAATTTAAAGAAGATTGTGCCTTGGTTGAGCAGCATAAAAATGCTGTTTCATCTATGCTAAAAAAATGCAAGCATTATCTGTGTAAATTCATACATTCTGTTATGGCAGGCACACCACAGCTTAAACCAAAACAGAGCGTCTCCTCAGAAAAATTAATTAGCTTTTATAATTGAATTTTAAATAGCATGTGATATATTGCTTTGTTAATTGTTCCTTCCCATTGTGGACAGTAACAGGTATTTGAATCCAGCTGTGAAAGGACTTCAGAAAGTCGCATCCCTCTAAATCAGTGAGGATGGAAATGATATGAAAGCTGTTTAAATGGGGAGAAATGTAAAGAAAAACTAGAATAAAGGGATCTCTCATGGCTCTCTACGGTTCTCACAGAGAAATTAAAAGTTGCTTTGATTTGTTCTCTTCGACAGTACTCAGAAGTATGAAAGAGAAAACCAAGCTTTGGAGAAGCTGAGGTCCTAACTCTGAATACACACCGCTATATGGTAATAATCAGCAAAATTATAAGCTAGATTGATGAAGGCATTTTTTGTGCACAAGAAATATTAATAAGTTGGGGAAAGGGAGGGATATGGCTATGGATGTAGCAGTGAATTAAAAAACAGAAAATAATAAAATAATTACCAAAGGCAGACACTCACTGGGGGGGGGGGGGTTCAACAGTTGCCTGAAAGTGAGGATCTAGCTGCAAAATAACGCAAGACACAAGCGGCTGCCTAGACCAGCCGGTCCTTCTGGTAGTGAGTCAAAGCCCAAATGCTTACCTCAAGTCCATGGTAACGCCTACACACTCCGAGAAGACAAATAAAATACACGATTGTCCTCATAGCAAGAGCCTTTTGGTATCAAAGGGGAGGTTAAAGGGCCCGAAGGAAGAAAGAAGAGAAACTGTGCATCCCCAAGAAGATGTAGCAGCCAGAACACATTGGCCACGCCACTGTCCAGGTCCAGAACGGGGTCTTCTCAAGTTGTGTCACAGTTAGAAGAGTATGCAGGGAGGCTTGGAGTCAGCAATGGTTCTTTTTTGCTTTTCTCCTGGGTGTGTTCCACCTCTAGTACCTCTCCTTGTTCCATAGCTTTTGTTTTAAAATATGCTTCATGTCTGTGCTCAGGCATAGGGTCATTTCTCATCTAAGTGCCTCACGGATTCACTCCAATGCTTGGGGAATCATATTGGATGTGTCAACTTGTCTTAGTAATTTCTGCCACTGCTCAAAAGTTTCTTCCTTCCCCATCTTTTTCTTCTTCACGTTTCAAGGTCTAGTTCTGTCGTATTTGGTGAAGCCTGCCCAAGAAGCATTCGGACGAAGTTGAGAAGACTGGGAATGGAAAGAGCTGGACAGGGAAGGAGGGGAACCACTGGCTAGCAGGTGAGTGCAGAATGTCTTCCACTCCTTTGCACATACATTCCTAGACATGGCTACCTCACAGAAAGTTATAATTCAGTGTGACAAGTAATAGGACAAAAGTCACAATCACAACAGGAGTAGAAGCTACAAATTACTGACTGCTAACTATGAACGAGGGCTCATGCTAACAGCTAAACAGAGACTATGTCACTCGCTCCTCCCAACAGCCTTAGCACCAGCCTTAACTGGGTGGATGACCTTCTAGAAATATATGACTGCTACTCACTTCCATTCCTAACTCTTCCCAGCTGCATTCTTTTTCTCCCAAACTCTATTCTTTATTATGGAAAAAGACCAAATCAGGGTGGTCTATAATTTCCACTCTGTGAAGGCATGATACTTCACTTCAATAGTATCATTCTAGAAGATTCTTATATCAGTAGTCAGGCAATTGGTTGGCCAGCAGCCCACACAGCCCCTGAAACAACCCTCTGTGTGCTGGAGGAATTCCTGAGTGTGTGCACATGTGCACACACACACACACACACACACACACACACACACACACACACAAATGATTTATAACAAATACTTAAAGACTGAAAGGCGTAGGTTGGGTTCCCCGACTATCACACTCCCCCTTTCCTTACAATGATTAGTCACAAAAGAGGAAAAACTTCTTGGTTATATTTATACAGCAACCCAAGCTAAGGGTGTTTTGAGTTTTTTTTTTTGTTTTTTTTTTTTTTCATTTTTCTGAAGCTGGAAACAGGGAGAGACAGTCAGACAGACTCCCGCATGCGCCCGACCGGGATCCACCCGGCACGCCCACCAGGGGCGACGCTCTGCCCACCAGGGGGCGATGCTCTGCCCATCCTGGGCGTCGCCATGTTGCGACCAGAGCCACTCTAGCGCCTGAGGCAGAGGCCACAGAGCCATCCCCAGCGCCCGGGCCATCTTTGCTCCAATGGAGCCTTGGCTGCGGGAGGGGAAGAGAGAGACAGAGAGGAAAGCGCGGCGGAGGGGTGGAGAAGCAAATGGGCGCTTCTCCTGTGTGCCCTGGCCGGGAATCGAACCCGGGTCCTCCGCACGCTAGGCCGACGCTCTACCGCTGAGCCAACCGGCCAGGGCGAGTTTTTTGTTTTTTTAATGAAACTAAAAATACAGAGAATGATTGCTGTGAATTTTAATGGCCATTATCTGTTATTACGAACTAGCTGTTATCTTTAACTCTCCATTGCCTTTTTTTTAATTCTTTGCAGCAGATAACAGCTTCCTGAAGGAAAGAAAATATCAGATGCAATCTGCCTGCTCTTTACACCCAAAGAGCATTTCAGTCCATTATTAAGCTATGCACACACAGAGTCTGATGATACTGTATGAACCTATAAGAATGCACAGAGACGCTCAAAAATAAGTGTAACAGAACTGCTTCAGGATATCCCTCTCAAAAAGGCCTGCAAAGATATTCAAGACAACATAAAATGGAAAAAAAAATCACAAGTTGGAATAAAAGATTTTGGTAAAAATCCAATTTTTACATAAGTGCATATGTATACACATGCATTTATCTATACATATAGGCAAAGAATAAAAGCTAAAATGATAAATGTTGATGGTGGTATCCATGGGAGATGAGATTCAGATTATTTTTAGTTTTTCTTTGTGCCTATTTGCATGTTCTAGCTTTTCTATAAATTACAAGCATTGGTTTGGTTATCTGTATGCTATATGTCTTTCTAATCACTTTTTAATCACTCAGGTTTAATCACTGGTTTACTCTCTGAAGACTCTCCTCCTGTAGGCCAATGGCTTAAGACTCAAACCAGAATTCCAGTAAAACAGCCAGGATTAGGAACCAGAAATCAGATAAGGAACCGTATGCATCTTTAAACTTTCTAGATCATGGAAAATAGTTCTTTCCGGCTTCTTCTGCCTCCAATCATAGAACTCCCCAACTTTCCCTGCATCCCTCTACCTCACCATCCCCGTCCACCCCACACCTGCTATCTCCTAGCTCTCTCTCTGAAGGGCCTCCCAGTCTTTCCTCGCCTTTTACATGGCCAAAAGTGGGAAGATGAGTAGGGCAAATGTTAGAAACTACCAGAGCCAAAGAATTCGCTGTGATGAACACAAATGTGTTGGAGGAACAGTCTGGAAGCCTTACTCGGAGTCCAGTGCTCCATGGCAGAGTTGAGATATACATGCTGTGTGCAAACAAGAAGCAGCACCCCAATCATTCCATGTAGGCCTCTTGGGAGGGAGGAAAGCCCCTACATGTAATAATCACTGGTTAATTTTAAAGCTCTCAAAATGGGAAGTTGAGGTGATTTTTTTTTTCTTCTGCAAGCAAAGGCCAAGTCCTGGTGATAACCCTGCCAGATCAGAACACATCTTTCAACCCATCAGTGTTGCTCCCCCGAGTTATATGCTGCATCTCAGAAAGTGACTTCCTTAGGCACTAGACAATGAACAGGCTGTCAAAGGGTCCTCTCTTTGTGGTCAGATGTTCACCACTGTCAGTGAGGATACACTCCACTGAAGAAGGCAGGCAAATCTGGACATGCATTGGGCCATTGCAAAGTGCCCTTCAAACCATTCTGTCCGTAGTTCTAAGCACACATGAGTATTCAAGCTACCCCTCCACCTTGGTCTTCTCAGTGTCATCCTCCTCCTCTACCTTGGAAAGATTATTTCTTGCTCTAAATAGAGGCTACCAATATATTCATTACTATATTAATAGGAGATGAGGAGATAAAAGATAAAACCTTGTGGGTTTGCATTGGGGAGGAAATTTGAGGGTAAGAGTTTCACAGCACATGGAGGGTACTAGGAAATTTGGAGAGGCTAAAAGGCTTTTGGGAAACGTTGTTGTGGGTTACATCTTAGGTTCTCTTTAATGTTCCTTGAAAACTAATAATGAGGAATTGAATTTTTTTCGAGTAGTTTTGATATTGACTTGCTCCTCTATGTATGTTTCCAAGGTATGCAATTACTGAGTCACAGTTTAACTCACACCCCTCCTCTGCATAAACTAAACAGAGTCCCACTCTGCCCACCAATACACTGTTATTGATGGGTTCACCTGCTCATGGTAGAGGTTTTGCTGCAAGGCCTGCACCTACCGGATAACCTTCACAGACTACGCATACCCTCAGTGACACCTCTGTCCTCTGCCCTCATCTGGAAGCTGAGGAAATAGTACCTTGGTGTTATCTTATGATTGTCAGGTATAATTACATAACTCTAGTGTTATCACTTCTCCCAAGGGGCCTACAGACATGAAGGTTAACTTCCTCTCTGCCGGGCTTCCAGAGAGTGGCCACGACAGAGGTGGGCTGCCTAGCAGAAGAGGGCCATGAAGATGGTGACAGGGTGCTTCAGAAACACACAATACCCAACACAGTACAAAAAGCCAGGCATATAGAATCGAATGTCTGCTCCTGATTTTGCAAGTTACCAGTCTGTTGGGCAGATAAAATATATTATGCTCACTTTGTTAAAGATGGCGCTGCCCACATGGAAGCCGTTGCCCAGGTGATGTTAATGTGTGTTGGAGGTGGGCTGTGGGCAGGCAGGATCCTTGTAGCCTGGGGCTTGGTTTTGGGATTAAGCCTTTCCCACCCTTTTTGATGTGGGGTGGTACAATCCCATCATGTCCCAGATAAGTGACTTTGTATTAGAGACTTCCCTATTTTGTATATTGGATTAAAGGTTTTGATTTCTACACTATAAAATGGGGGCAGAACAGGAGCTTGCTCTCTCGGTTCCTGAGATTAATATTAGAGGAGAAAGCAGAGAGGAGAGGAGAGAAAGGCCACATGGGGTAGGCCAGGAGAAGCAGCCAAGATGGCAGAGTGTTGAGTGAGAAGCCAGTTTGTGCAGAGTTTGTGCAAGGAGAAGGAAGGAGATGGGGAACAGAGGAGAATAAGGCTGGTGAGCTAGAAACCTTTGATTCTAGGAAACTCGGATAATTCAGTAGCTTTGTGAGCACTGAATGTGAGTGGGTTTTGGAGCCCAGTGTGTGTTTTTACTTGCCCGCCAGGTGCAAGCTAGGATTAAAGATGATAGCCCATCAGTTTTTGGCTCCGTTGTTTCTTTACCGACTGTCTGAATCCAATGCAAACCTGCATGGGCCAGGCTGCTGTGATGGTAGCCCTGGCTACTTACTGGATTTACACAGTCTGAGAATGGGATTGGCTGCCTCTCTTTCACAAATGGGAGGACCAGGAAACTGTAAATTCTCTTTCTAAAAACAACAGTTATGCTCCTCTCCATGGCAGACAAAATAATAAGGTCAGGCCAGCCCAGAGGGGTGAGTTGCTTAGTAACTGAAATTACATATCTCGTGCCCCAGAGGCAAATGGCACCTTTGCTGACCCTCAGGGTGTTTCAGAACATGATTCTTAATGACACAGCTCCTTCCTGGAATGCCTCAGAAACATTTGGGGCAAGAGTGAAAATCCTCATCCTTTCACCTTCCTCCAGGGCTATAACATCATCTGCCCATTAGAAACCTAGCTAATTAAACAGTCAGTTCCCATCTGTGTCAAGGCTTCAGGCCATCCCCTCTCCCAAGCTTTTGACAAAGTCATCTTTGAGTAGGCAAGATGAAGCTAATCCTGATAGCTTCAGTTAATATATTAGCGGTTCAACTGTTTAATGTTAGCTTGTTCACCTGGTGAAAATGTATTAATTCTCCTCTGGAACAGACTTCTTGGAATATTTGACAGTGTAAATGTTGGGCAGATAAAATGTATTATGCTCACTTTGTTAAAGATGACACAAGGAGGCCATCGCCCAGGTGATATTAATGTGTGTTGGGGGCAGGCAGAATCCTTATAGCCTGGGGCTTGGTTTTGGGATTGAGCCTTTCCCACCCTTTTTGATGTGGGGTGGTACAATCCAATCATGCCTCAGAGAAGTGACTTTGTATTAGAGACTTCCCTATTTTGTATATTGGATTAAGGGTTTGGATTTCTACACTATAAAATGGGGACGGAGAGAGAGTTTGCGCTCTTGGTTCCTGAGGTTAGCATGAGAGAGCAGAGAGAGTAGAGCCAGCAGTGGGAGGAGGCCATGTGGAGGAGGCCAGGAAAAGCAGCCAAGATGGCGGAGTGCTGAGTGAGATGCCAGTTTGTACAGAGTTTGTATCTGGGATAAGGAAGGAGATGGGGAACTGAGGAGAATAAGGCTGGTGAGCTAGAAACCTTTGATTCTAGGAAACTCGGATAAGTCAGTGGCTTTGTGAGCACTGAATGTGAGTGGGTTTTGGAGCCCAGTGTGTGTTTTTTACTTGCCTGCCGGGTGCAAGCTAGGATTAAAAACTATGGCCCACCAGTTTGTGGCTCCGTTGTTTCTTTACCGACTGTCCGAATCCAATGTGAACCTGCATGGGCAGGGCTGCTTTGATAGTGGCCCTGGCCGTGGCTTCTGGCTTTACAGTAAATCAGTGTCTGTTGATGCAGGGAGGAAATGGCAGGAGACGAAGTTTATACTCATTGAGGCCTGCTATGTGCAAGCTAGGTGCTTCACCTACAGTATCCTATCTAGCAATACTATGAGGTTACCTCGTTTGACCTTTGAGGATACTGAGGGCCAGAGAATACTAACGAACTCCCCCAAGATTCAGCAACTAAATTTTAAACTCCAGTTTGACTTCATTCCAAAGCCCATGTTTCTGCTTCCATCCCATCAGGCTACCCTGTGTATGTCCAAAAATTTCTCAGCAGTGCGTTTGGTGGGGAGGGGGCAAAAGGGAGGCAAGCCATAGTTTTTGAAAGTATGGTCAGAGTAGGCTTCATTGGCTGTATAACATTTGAGCAAGAATTGAAGGATGTGAAGGTATTATCATAGAGATAAACTTGGGAAATGCATCCAGGCAGAGATGCCAGGTAGGGCAAAGGTGCAAGGGTGGAGTGTCAGAATGGGTCAGGGGAAGCTGGAGCAGGGTGAGTGAAGGGGGCAAAAGTAGATGAGGTCAGAGAAGTGAAGGTGGCCAAACCTATAGAACCAAGTAGAACCAAGTAGAAGGGAGGCCACAATCCCCACCAAATGACTCAACTCCCAACTTACTGTAACAATGTTGTAAAGCCAGTATCCACGGCCAGGGCCACCATCACAGCAGCCCGGCCCATGCAGGTTCGCATTGGATTCGGACAGTCGGTAAAGGAGCAACGGAGCCAAAAACTGATGGGCCATCTTCTTTAATCCTAGCTTGCACCTGGCAGGCAAGTGTTGGGCAGATAAAATGTATTATGCTCACTTTGTTAAAGTGGCGTACCCACGTGGAGGCCGTTGCCCAGGTGATATTAATGTGTGTCTCTGTGGGCATGGGGCTTGGTTTTGGGATTAAGCCTTTCCCACCCTTTTTGATGTGGGGCGGTACAATCCAATCATGCCTCAGAGAAGTGACTTTGTATTAGAGACTTCCCTGTTTTGTATATTGGATTAGAGGTTGTGAAGCTACAATATAAAATGAGGGTAGAACGAGAGCTTACGCTCTTGGTTCCTGGGATGATTAGCATGAGAGAGCAGAGGGAGCAGAGCAGAGAGCAGCGGAAAGAGGCCATGTGGCCAGGAGAAGCAGCCAAGATGGCGGAGTGCTGAGTGAGATGCCAGTTTGTGTGCAGTTTATGCAGGGAGAAGGAAGGAGATGGGGAACTGAGGAGAATAAGGCTGGTGAGCTAGAAACCTTTGATTCTAGGAAACTCGGATAAGTCAGTGGCTTTGTGAGCACTGAATGTGAGTGGGTTTTGGAGCCCAGTGTGTATTTTTACTTGCCCGCCGGGTGCAAGCTAGAATTAAAGAAAATAGCCTATCAGTTTTTGGCTCCATTGTTTCTTTACCGACTGTCTGAATCCAATGCAAACCTGCATGGGCCAGGCGGCTGCTGTGATAGTGGCCCTGGCCGTGCCTCCTGGCTTTACAGCAAGTAAAAACACACACTGGGCTCCAAAACCCACTCACATTCAGTGCTCACAAAGCTACTGACTTATCCGAGTTTCCTAGAATCAAAGGTTTCTAGCTCACCAGACTTATTCACCTCTATTCCCCATCTCCTTCCTTCTCCCTGCACAAACTCTGCACAAACTGGCCTCTCACTCAACACTCCGCCATCCTGGCTGCTTCTCCTGGCCTCCTCCATGTGGCCTTTCTCTGCTCTCTGCTCTCTCATGCTAATCTCAGGAACCAAGCACAAGCTCCTGTTCTGCCTGCCCCTATTTTTTTTTTCTTTTTTGTATTTTTCTGAAGCTGGAAACGGGGAGAGACAATCAGACAGACTCCCACATGCGCCCGACCGGGATCCCCCCCGGCACGCCCACCAGGGGCAACGCTCTGCCCACCAGGGGGCGATGCTCTGCCCCTCCGGGGCGTCGCTCTGCCACGACCAGAGCCACTCTAGCGCCTGGGGCAGAGGCCAAGGAGCCATCCCCAGCGCCCGGGCTATCTTTGCTCCAATGGAGCCTTGGCTGTGGGAGGGGAAGAGAGAGACAGAGAGGAAGGAGGGGGGAGGGGTGGAAAAGCAAATGGGCGCTTCTCCTACGTGCCCTGGCCGGGAATCGAACCCGGGTCCCCCGCACGCCAGGCCGATGCTCTACCAATGAGCCAACCGGCCAGGGCCCTGCCCCTATTTTATAGTGTAGAAATCCAATCCTTAATCCAATATACAAATAAGGAAGTCTCTGATACAGTCACTTATCTGAGGCATAATTGGATTGCACCACCCCACATCAAAAAGGGTGGGAAAGGTTTAGTCCTAAAACCAAGCCCCAGGCTACAAGGATTCTGCCTGCCCACAGCCCGCAGAGACACACATTAATATCACCTGGGCAACAGCCTCCACGTGAGCAGCACCATCTTTAACAAAGTGAGCATAATACATTTTATCCGCCCAACAAATGTCTTGAAGTTTTAGCTACCAAATCCTCAGAGAAGGAGGAAGGAAAGTCCTCAAAAGTATAGACCGTTACTCTGCCAAATATACGTGTGTAAAACCAGGTTGCCTTTTTGTCTAGGTGAGCCGAAAGGTGGTGGGATTGGGGGACCACAAACCTAAATTTCTCAATTTAATATCTTAGATAAGAAGTAAGCAGGTTTAGAGACAACTATTTCAGTAAAACTCACTATCATACATTATTTCATCTTATCAAAGAGGACTAAATAGTAATATGCAAATTTTGACCTCATTCATCTATCTAGGTCAAATTTTGGGTCTATATACAGAATTTCCCCATGAGCCAAGCTTTCCATTCACATTTTATTTCAAGTTATTCATGATTCTTCAAAGTCTGCACTGTTTCTGGAATCAGTACAGAAATGAACTATTATCAGATAGTCCCCAACACATCAGGTATGACTGTTCTAGCTGTCTTGTTTTCAAGTAAATACTATTGACATGACTTATATACAGTCAGGTACACAGCTCATAAGTACACAGCTCTATGAATTTTTACAAAGTGAACAAATCTATATATACACCACCATCCAGATCAAGCAATAAAACACTTTTAGCTCCTCAAAAGCTCCACATATCCGTTGGTCATTACCTCCCTCAAAAAGTATCCCTACTGATTTCTCCCATCACTTTTGCCAGTTTCTGAACTTTAAGTGAATGGAATTCAGTACAGTACTGCCATTCTCCTTGTGTCTTGCTTCTTTTGTTCATCATAATTTGATATTCATATATGTTGTTGTGTGAAGTCATTTCATTTTATTGCTATACAGTATTTCCATTGTAAAAATATACAATTCATTAATCCATTCTACTATGCACAGACATTTGGGTAGTTTCCAGTTATTATTAAAAACAAAGCTGCTATGAACATACTTGTACACATCTTTGGTGAACATATATAACTATTTCTACTGGGTATATACCTAGCGAAGACACACAGAATGTGCATGTTCACCTGTAACAGATACTGCCCGAGAGCTTTCTAGAATGGTTGTACCAATATGTTCTCCCACTGGTAGCGCATAAGAGTCCTTTCTTTAAACATGTTTAATTAACATACCTTCTAGATATATATCCTAGTACTATTTAGCCCCACAGAAAGACAAGCTTCTCCATACCAGTAACATGGCCTTTGCCATGACCAACCAGGGAGTAGCCTTTGTGAGCAGCTGATCATGTTTGTTAAGTGATGCCTTGAACATATTTCAAAATCAAAATATGGTTCAAATAAGATCACTGCAATTAACAGATATTCTTCAATATGTAATGGGGTACAACTACCTCTGCCCAACAAGTCAATTCATTCAGCTATGTATGGCTATATTTTAAAATCAATTGTTCTTGCAGAAGGTACCAAAGTATAGTCTGTCTTTGGAGGTGGCCAAGTGGTAAGAATTTTTGAAATTACATAGGCCCCAAAACCATTTTTTTCCTACTTTATGGTGCAGAAATCTAGAGAATCAGCCATCTTCTGATCAGCCGTCTGCCAGAGCAGAATAGAAGATCATTTCAGTGGAGGATGTTGGCCCTGCTCTCAGCCCCCTGACATCCATGCACCAAAATTAAAAAAAATAAAAAAAAATTAAAAAAAAAAGGTGAGTCAGTCACTGAGGGGCAGAAATAGAAGGACACATCAGGCTCTTAAATGTTCACAATATGTCAGTTCTGCCACCTGTGTGTCTGGTGGCTAGACACAGCACTTTCATACTTAACAACATAGCTAAAATTTGACCTCATAGGAACACAAAGTAGAATTGACAGTTACCAGGGCTGAGGATGGGGGAAAGGGTAGATGTAGGTCAAAGGATGAAAACTTTCAGTTAAAGATGAACAAGTTCTGGAGACCTAATGTACAGCATGGTGACTACAGCTAATGCCATACTGTATGCTTGAACTTTTCTAAGAGAGTAGACTTTAAGTGTTCTCACCACACAAAACAATACACAATACACAAAATCAATACTATGTGAAGTGGTAGGTATGTTAATTAGCTTGATTGTGGTAATTGGTTCAAAGTATATGTATACCAAAATATCATTTTGTACACCTTAAATATGTGCAATTTTTATTTGTTAATCATATTTTAATAAAATTGGAAAATTTTTAAAATAAACAAACAAATAATACAGCCTTTAGGTACTTCAAGCACTCACCCAACAAAGAATCCAAATGCAAAAATATTTGTGATCTGCCCTTGCCAAAAGCCTACCTCAGACTCCCGGTATTTAACAGAATCTTACTGCCTGCCCATTCCTTAGCTTCATCTCCAAGTGTATTCATTATTATCATTAGAAACTCATGGACATAAACTTTATTATTGTAGCTTCTTATGGAGGTGCCTTCACTCATCTCACCTGGGTGACAGACAATTCCTTAACACTCAGAGAAAGGCAACGAGAGAAATGA
Organism: Saccopteryx leptura; assembly: GCF_036850995.1. Lineage (NCBI taxonomy): Eukaryota > Metazoa > Chordata > Mammalia > Chiroptera > Emballonuridae > Saccopteryx > Saccopteryx leptura. Next base: position 44,472,888 of record NC_089504.1, on the reverse strand, counting down.
CTATTCAAGATTGACTACATTCTGTCAAGAGGTAAAGACATTGTCCATTAGATTACCCAATGCCAGTGATAATACTTGATACAAATAATTCTTCCTAGTAACAATGGAATTGTAGTCCTACCAGGAACTCACCAGGAGGACCATGCAAAGCTTTAGAATTCCATCTTGCTGTCTTACGGAAAAATTAGGGTTAATGTTTGTACTCAAATGAAATAACTACACGTTGTGCATGCACACGCACACGCACAAATTCAAAAGGCAAATCTATAGAGACAGAAAGTAGATTAGTGATTGCCTCGAGCTGGGCATGGTAAGGGGGAGTGACTGCAAATAGGTACAAGATTTATTTTCTGGGTGATGGAAACGTTCTAAAATTAAGATTGTGGAGATAGCTACATAACCACAATTTTTAAATTTTTAAAAATCATTGAATTGTACTACTCTTAAAAATGAGTAAATTTAATGGTATGTAAATTATACCTCAATAAAGCTGTTTTTTAAAAAGTCAATCTGAGGTGATCATGGACTTAAATATGAAAAGTAAAACAATAAACTTCTAGAAGAAAATATCAGAATATCGTCACGATCTTGGAGTAAGCAGAGATTTTTCTTAAATAGAACACTAAAAGTGCTAAAAACAAACTTCATTCAAATTAAGACTGTCTGTTAGACAAAGAACATCATTAAGATAATGAAGAAGCAAGCCCCATCTAGGAAGAGATACTTTCTTATAGTATCTGGACAAAATACTTATATCTGACAAGACTCATTTCCATAATATATTTTCAGACACCTCCCCTGCAAATAAACAGACAAACAATCCAGTTTTTAAATGGGCAACAGACTTAACAGGAAGTTCGTAGGATTAAACATCCATTTGGCCAATACACATGAAAAGGTGCACAATGTCACGTTCATCTCAATCCCTAGTTCGGTGTCTCTATGCCTTACAATGTGTTTAACAATGTTTCCCTTGGTTATATGTTTTGATATTTACATCATCAAAATCCCAACAGGAAGCAAATGGCACACTTGATTTAGAATATTTCAAGATGTCCCTGGCCGGTTGCCTTAGTAGATAGAGCGTCAGCCCAGCATATAGACATCCCAGGTTCAGTTCCTAGTCAGGGAACACAAGAGAAAGAATCTTCTGCTTCTCTCCCCTTCCCTCTCCTCCTTCTCTCCCTCTTCTCCTTCTAGAGCCAGTAGTCCTATTGATTCGAGTGTCAGCCCCAGACAGGGGTTGCCGGGTGGATCCCGGTCAGAGCACACACAGGAGTCTGTCTTACTATCTCCCTATCTCTCACTTAAAATACACACACACACACACACACACACACACACACACACACACACACACACACATATTTCAAGAAAGTTTCCTTTCCAAAGGGATTGTGTGCAAGAGTGTAAGTTAGGTGGATGGGCACCACCAGAGGTAGTGCAGGAACTGGATAAAGAAGAACAAAACTGTCACCTCCATACCCCACAACCAGGTATCAAGGATGAGGGAGAAAGTAGGTACTAGGGCCCACTGGAGAGAGTTACATAGAGTAGCAGCTTCCAGAAGAACAGTGATTACAGGTTCAGGAACACCTCACAGGGAAGCAACCAGAGAAAAAATGCCCAGACCTTATTCTCTCGTTCATGTGGCCTTCTACCTGGGGACCCCGTTGATCAAACTCAATTGAAAGCCAAAGGACAAGATAGCTCTTGTACCAATGTCATCAATTAGGCCAGTTTTTTGGGACAGAGAAGGCAGAAACTGGCTCTGGAGGAGCAAACAGAAGAATATGGGACTCCATTAAAAGCTGCCTAGAATCCCTTTTAAAATATGCAGGCAATGAATAATCAATATATACCACAATCAGTAAAACTATGCTCCTGGAACAGAAAAAGGTTCTTTAGAGCTGTTATATCAGCTTTCATATGCACTTTGTGAAGGCGGAAGAGGAGGTATTATACACCCAGTTAAGATAATGTCCTACCTAATTTCTTTTCTATCGATTGAACATGCAGCTGACTCCTGTCCAAAAGTAAATTAGACATCCTCAGTAGTAAAAGGATACAGCTTCTCAGAGAGGGCTGTTCCTCCTTAAGGTCACCACAGAGCCACATCTGGGCAGTTGGGAAAATGTATTATCTGTCAGAAATAAAAAAGTGAACCCCCTTTTCAACAGGTACTTCTTAGTTTAAACAGCCTGCCAGGGACCCTTCAGCCTCTCCTCTAGTCTCCCCTCCTTCACAACACACTGCCCCAACTGCCCCATCCCACTCCCACGAGCCCAGCCTCAACCACAGTTCCCATCAGTGCTGGCTACAAGATGTAGTCTACATTGATTTTTTTTAAAAGGCTTTAAAAGTGTCCATCGAGAAGTGTGCTGATGCAATCTCCCATTTCACAAGCCTCAGTCTGCAAGACGACCTGGGACACAGCTCAGTCATTCCCAGTTCTGAATCTTGCTGTATCACAGAGCAAAGCATAACCAAACTGTTTGTGCAGGGGGCTCCTCTGAATCTGAAATAATCTATTTATCAACGTATGTCTGTTGTCTCCTTCACTAGAACTCAGATTCATGTGAGCAGGAATCTTGTCTGTCTTGCTCACCTTGTAGCCTCAGAGTCTCACACAGTGCCTGGAACCTAGGAAGTTAAATGTATGCTAAATAAATGAGTCACTGGATGTGATATCTTCTGTCTGATTTCTCCTTTGTCAGCTCTTGGCCTTAAGTCTACCACCAACTACTTCAGCTATCTTTGTAATAAAGAAGTCTACCTGTGATAAGCTAAAAAGACTAACTGTCCTTAAAACATCTGTCCATCATCTATCCATCATCCATCCTTCATCCATCCATCATCCATCCATCATTCATCCATCCCCCTTCCTCTTTCTGAAAAGATGGCTGTAGAGTGGCAGGAAAAGAGTCCGCCATCTTGCTTCACATCACAAATTCCATGCTATCCCTTGCCAGGGACAGCAATACTGTGTTCAGCCAGCCAGCTCCACAGTCAGTCCACAAGCAGCCATCTGACGACACCATTTCATCTAACCCACAGAATCGTCGCAACGACATTTATCAAATACCACGCCTTTTTTCTCCTGCTCAGACCTATTCACCACACACGCAAAAATACCAAAGGTTTTGCCTCACACCTTTGCCACTGGTAAAAATCAACTGGGCACTGAAAGACAAATAAAATTATACATTTATAATATTTAACTTGAAAAGAAAATTAGATGTCATCCAGTCCAATAATTTTCAAACTTTCTGGCACAACCTACAGTAGCATATACCATTTATACCTCAACTGAGTACATATTTGTTAACAAATATGTTTTGAGTCAGTACATGTGCCATGCACTGTTCCTGATACTAGAGGTAAAACAGTCAACAAAACCAAAAAAAGTTTAATCTTGCTTCTCTCATGAAGTTTACATTACAATGTAAACTCACCTGTGCGTGTCTTCTTTGCTTGTATGTTGATTTTTTCTAATGCTAATCACAACCCTCTAAATTATTTCTCAGACTCAAGCATGATCCATAGCTTGAAAACTACTACCCTGATCCTACTTTTCCTCTTGCAGCTAGGAAAACAGGTGTAGAGAAAGCAAACACAGTAAGGTTTGTGTTAAACCCATTAGTGGGGAGTGCCTGCAGACATCCAGGGGGAGATATCTAGCAAACATACAGATGTGAGGCTCAGAGAGCATACTTAGAATGGAGATACAGAGCTAGGAGTCAGCCAGCAAAGGCATAGAATGAAGTATTGCAAAGTGTATAAGCTTTAAAAAAAAAAAAAGAGTATGTTGTAGGCTACCTTGAGGAACACCAGCACTTAAGGGATGTGCCAGAAAGAACACCTCTAAGACAGTCAGAAAAACCAAGGGGGAGTGGTGTGAAGAAAGTTCCAAGAAGGATCATAGTGTCCACATTGCAAAGAGGTCAAGTAAGATAGAGCTGGTAAGCCTGCATTAGATTCGGCAATTAGGGACATCTGGTGACCGTTCCTCCCCGAGGAGGTACGATGAGATGTGGGCAGAAGGTAGGCTGAAGATGACAATAGTGAACGGAGATACCAAGTAAAGACTGCTTTCAACAAGCTTGACAAGAAAAGGAGTGAACAACACCGCAATAGTTTGAGGAGGAGAGGTCAAAAGGTAAGAGAAGAATATTTAAAATAAGACATGGCTTGGGTGATGGGTATGCAACATAATTGAACAAGATAACCTGGACTTGTTATCTTTGAATATATGTATCCTGATTTATTGATGTTGCCCCATTAAAAAAATAAATAAATAAAAATAAATAAATAAAATAAGACAGGAATAGTGTCAGGATAAGTCTGAGGGATAAGAGCCGGCAAAGATAGAGAGTAAAGCGTTAAGGAGACCAGAGACAAGAGTGTTACAAGAGCACAGGGAGGGAGATCAGGTGTGGACAGGACGAATTGGGTGGGAAAGAGGGGAGCTCAGAGGCAGACGCAGTGAATTACGTGCTTATTTCAATATATATACAAATAGCCAATAATTTTGATGTATGCCTGAAATTAATGTTATATCAACTATATCTCAATAAAAAATCTTTTTTATTATTGTACATGATGTTAGACTATCCAAAGACCCTATAATACAAGTTATGGAATACACAAAGAACAGCCTGAATATATACCCTTTCTCAACAAGGTCCCAAGGAGGAAGCCTCTTTTCTCCTGTGAGGAGCTCCAGGCACCAGCCAGCCGCTCCTCCATTCAAGTAGCCTCCAGCAATGAAATCCCTTGAGGAAAACCAGGTGTCATAAGGCAGAGATTCTCAAACTTTAAGTGCATCCAAATCCCCCAGAGGGCTTGTTAAAACACAGATCCCTAGGACCCACCTCCAGAATTTATGACATGGTAAGTCTGCAGTGAGGGGAGCACGGGGGGGGGGGGGGGGGGGGGGGGGGAGGGGAATCCCTAGAATTTTTATTCCTAAGAAGTTCCTAGATGCATTAGCTTCCTATTGCTGCTGTAAGAAATTATCACCAATTTAGTGGCTTAAAAAATACACATTTATTGGCCCTGGCTGGTTGGCTCAGTGGTAGAGAGTCAGCCTGGTGTGCAGGAGTCCCAGGTTCGATTGCCGGCCAGGGCACACAGGAGAACAGCCCATCTGCTTCTCCACTCCTCCCCCTCTCCTTCCTCTCTGTCTCTCTCTTCCCCTCCCACAGCCAAGGCTCCATTGGAGCAAAGTTGGCTCGGGCGCTGAGGATGGCTCTATGGCAGCGGTTCTCAACCTGTGGGTCGTGACCCCGGCGGGGGTCGAACGACCAAAACACAGGGGTCACCTAAAGCCATCGGAAAATACATAATGACCAAAACACAGGGGTCGCCTAAAGCCATCGGAAAATACATATTTATTATACAATACATTTTTAAATAAAATATGTATTTTCCGATGGCTTTAGGCAACCCCTGTGTTTTGGTCGTTCGACCCCGCTGGGGTCCCGACCCACAGGTTGAGAACCGCTGCTCTATGGCCTCTGCCTCAGGCGCTAGAATGACCCTGGTTGCAACAGAGCAATGCCCCAGATGGGCAGAGCATCGCCCCCTGGTGGGCATGCCAGGTGGATCCCGGTCAGGCGCATGTGGGAGTCTAACTGCCTCCCTGTTTCCAACTTCAGAAAAATACAAAAAAAAACCTCCCACACATTTATTACCTTATATTTCCGGAACTCAGAACTTTAAGTCCAAACTGGACTCAATGGCTAAAATCAAGGTACCCACTGTGCTGCAGTTCCTTCTGGAGCCTCAAGGAGAGAATCCATTGTTTTGCTTCTTCCAGCTTCTAAAGGCCACCTGCATGCCTTGGTCATGGCCCCACTCTTTCCTCCTCAACGACAACGACGGCAATGGCCAGGTGAGTCCTTCTCCCATCACATTGTTCTGACACTGACTGTTCTGCTGCCCTGCTCCATATTTAAACACCTTTGTGATTCCATTGGACCCACCTGTATAGTTGAGGCTATTCTCCCTATCTTGAGGTCAGCTGCTAAGCAACCGAATAGCATTTGCTCCCTAATTCCCCACTGCCATGTAATTTAACAAACTCACAGGTTCCAGGGATCAGGACATGGACCTCTTTGAAAGGCCATCTGCCTCCCACACCAGGTTTTGTTGCTGAGGCTGCTGCTCTGAGATCCACTGGTGTAGGGTGATGCTGGACAGTAGTGCACGTTCAAGACCACAGTCTCCAGGAAAGGTACAGAAGAAAGAACGGGTGAGGCCAAACAATAAGGGGGTGGGACGAGGGAACAAGGCGAGAGTGGCAGGACCAGGGACTGGAGAAAAGCTACCAAAGTCAAAGAGTCATCAAATGATTCTCCCAGAGCTCTCACGAAGAGCAAAGAAAGGGCTGGACCGTAGGGGTGGCAATGAAGACACGCTTCCCAGGCGAGAATGAAACAGTGCCCGTGGAACTCGTTCCTTCCGCCAACGCTGCTCGTCGAGGGACTTCATTGACTACTAACTAAAAACAACCAAGTCTAAAAATATAAATACTTTCTATGGGACACATTAAATATATTTGGGGGTACGATACAATTTCTGATGGTGGTAAGACACAGAAGCCAGTGCTAATTTTTATTCTGAATTGGAAGTTTTCTATTACTAGAGAATTTGACTTTTGAAAGGTGTTACTTTTAAATAAATATACAGCAAAGCTCAGTTTTGCTTTAATGTTTTTAATTTGGGAAGGGAGAAGGCTTGCAGGAAAATATTTGTTAGGAATACTTCTAGCAGGCGCCATGATGGGCCCCTAGTCTTCTTACGTGCAAGAGAAGTTGTCACAGGTTTTACAACCAGAAGGAACTGGGGTGTGTGTGTGTGTGTGTGTGTGTGTGTGTGTGTGTGTGTGTGTGTGGTGGAGAGCAGGACAGAAAACATGTGGGAGACATAGTTCATATTATTTTTACCTTGTTCTATAAAGTACATCCACCAACTTAAACTCTCTCATCTGAATTGATTTTATTATTATTATTTTAAAGCAAATGTTCATCTTTCATATCAGCGCTCAGAGGCACTTCCCTCTCAGAGGTGAAGGGAAGTGGGTTGAACTGAGTCAAAAACCGAAGGTAGACCATGGACTAGACACAGCATGTTCCCTCCACGTGAAGATTCATCTGTGGCCTCAAATAGACTGGTTATGGGAGAAATACAGTATCTTTCTCCTATTTCTCCCTAAAAACAGAACCACCTGTGCCAAAAACACAGTGTTTTAATGGCTCTATTTCCAAAATGTATGTTCAGCTGGCCCATTACAGATCTGCAAGAGACCCAGCTTCCTGAGCGGCTTTTCCGCCAGCACGCAGGGAAGCTCTGTGGGAGACCTAGCCTCCGCCAGCGGCTGCCCGGGTCTCAGTGCACGTGCCTCCTAATCAGTCAGGCGGTCCTCAGGGCAAAATTTAATATGAGGAGGAGAGATGACCAGCTCCCCTCTTCCTGATGAGAAAGCATTTCTGAGGTCTTATCAAATGTACGTTTGTCAATAAGTATTTCAATTTTAGAATAAAAGTTCTTTGCTATCACACTAGGCTTCCTTTTCACTCACCAAATGACTCTGGTTTTCCTCCTGTCAACAGAACTCTAGGGTCACAGGGAAGCAAGGGGAGACAGATGGTTGCAGAACACCATTCAGTGAAATGTGGGGGTTACTCCAGCCAGAACAGATGTTTGCCTCATTGCTTAGCCATGTATCACTAGTGAACAGCTGGAAAGTGCTCCGTGTTGTGAAATCTGATAAAAGGAATTTATGTTTGGAACACTGATTGGAGATGATCAGTATGGAAAGGGTAGAAAAACAAGAGACATCTTCAAGATACAGAACATACTTAAGTCAGCACAATAACAGGTGATGTTTGTGCAGTAGACATCCCCACCTGGCCTTTGCTTAGGCCAGAGGACAGAGAAAAAATGTTTGAGCAAAGACATGGAAGCAAAATGTCCCCAGGCCTCTTCAGGGGACCATAACTACAATAATTTGAACTAGAGTTTCCTATAGAGGATGAATACAATTAAAGGAGAAAGAAAGCAAAGAGAAAGCATCAATTTATTTTATAAGCCAGATATATTGCAGATGAAGCAAAGTAGAGAAATATGTCTTTTTTCATTTTTATTTTGTTGATTTTTAGAGCAAGAAAGGGGGAGAGAGAAACAGAAACATCAATCTGTTCCTGTATGTGCCCTAACCGCGGATCAAACCGGCAAACTTTGCATATTAGGACGGCGATGCTCTAGCCAACCGAGTTATACAGTCAGGGTGAGAAATATGTTTTCTGATCTTCAGGGATTTGTAAAATAATAAAAATCACACAATTAGAGTGGGTAGTTCTCAACATCTTCTGTTGACTTTAGTGCAGGTGTTCAGTTGTCAGGTTTTGTGTTTTGGGAGTTTTATCCTAATCAATTCCGAGGCTCCAGGGAAGAAAGTGTGTCAGGAATGCCGTGGTGAGAAAAGGGCTGTTTGGAGTTCTGACCTTGGTGTTTTACTGTATGACAACCCTGCTCACACTCAGAGTCCAGACATTTACATAAGGGTCCCACCCCAAGTTCCCCCTTTGCTTTTCCTGGGGCATCTTTTTTTTTTTCTTTTTACAGAGACAGAGAGAGGGATAGATAGGGACAGACAGGAACGGAGAGAGATGAGAAGCATCAATCATTAGTTTTTCGTTGTGAGACCTTAGTTGTTCATTGATTGCTTTCTCATATGTGCCTTGACCATGGGGCTACATCAGACCGAGTAACCCCTTGCTTGAGCCAGAGACCTTGGGTCCAAGCTGGTGAGCTCTGGGGTCTCGAACCTGGGTCTTTCGCATCCCAGTCTGACGCTTTATTCACTGCACCACCGCCTGGTCAGGCTCCTGGGGCATCTTTTAAAATAAGCACTCACTGACAGCATGAAAAGTGAGTGACCTATGCCCCAACCCCCTTCCACGTAATAGGTGCTTGCTACCCTGCTCTCCATCTCCTGCTCGCTGGTGGCCTGGGCCGGAGGGCTGCCTGCCCCCTGGCTCATTGCCTTCCTCCCCACCACCATTTCTGATATCTGTAATACACTTTGTTACTTGACTTTCTCTGTGTGAGTGTATGAAAACTGTGCATTCAATCAAAACAACCCCGGGTTTTCACTTCCCCAACGTGGCAGCTCAGATGCTGAGGAAGGTACTTGCTGACGCCCATGTGTGACTTGTGACCTCTTATTCAGCAAGTCATAATCTGCGTAGTCTTCACTTAATACACCAGCTACGGGCCTCCCAACACAAATGCTGAGGCTCTTGGATTCATCCCAGGGACTGTGCACAAAGCCACAGTCCTGGGCAAGGACACCGGAAGGTGCAGTGGTACCCCCAGCCATGCAATAAAAACTGACTACTTGGCTGCATAATTTGGGTCTGAAGAATCCCTGTGTATGCCACTGGCTTAATCAATAAAACTCCTCAAAATTCAAAAAAAAACAACTGACTACTTCCTGGCAGTCTTGAGGAGTCAACAGCTACCATCATGAGGAATGAAACTGGACAGTCTCATGCTGAGCTGCCCAATTTAGTAGCCAGAAACCACATGTGACTAATTGAAGTTAAATTTAGTTAATTGACAAACTATAATTTAAACTTTAGTTCCTTAGTGGCACTAGCCCTGTTTCAAGTTCTCAACCACATATGGCTAATGTCTCCCATCTCAGACAGTGCAGATTTAGAACATCCCCATCAGCACAGAAAGTTCTACTGGACAGCACTGGCCAAGAGCAAGGCTTCTTTAACTTTAGTGTGCATTTGAATCACTTGAAGAGCTTACCAAATGCATCTTCTGATGGAGGTCTGGGGAGGGGGCTGTGACTGCATTTCTAACAAGCTCCCAGTGATGTTCACGGTCCTGGTCCATGGACCGCACCGAGAGGCTGAAGGAGTTTCACAGAGACCCTGTTAAATGCTGCCCTCGGACTGAATGGTAAATATTTCTCCAGCTCTAACATAGAAAGCACCTTTTAGGTTCAAGTTACGATCTACCAAACAATGGACACTAGACAACAGAACTTGTTAAATCCTTTTCTCTTTCTGGTTTTAAAACCTTCCAGGATTCACAGCAAAAATGTGCAGAGCACTGAATCCCTATCTTTGCCACATTTCTATTGTCAACAAGGGAGATTTTCTTAAGAGAGAGCTTGGCCTGATGTAAGTGAAACAGCTGTGTTTTCAGACGGTAAGAGAAGTCCGTTTACACCCAAACACGGTGTAAGTCAAAGAGGAGCAGTCCGACATGAGCAGGAATTCCATGTGGCTGCATTAGGAAAAGATGTTTAGAATAATGAAGGGGGGAAAGCAGCTCTCCCAGCTTAGAAACAGAACACTGCATCACAATAGAAAAGCAAAGTGCCGCAAGCGAATACCAAATAATTTATTTGTAGCACTACCACCATTTCCAAGCAGAAATAACTCAGTTGGTTCAGTCTTTAAAAACAAGGTGCAAGTCTTACCTATGGTTATTCTCTCAATGAATCTGCACAACTCTCCAAATAATGTGGGTCTTATGATTTTCATTATTATAGGTGTGGATTTCAACTCTCAGAGGAATTAAGAAACTGCCTGGGGTTCACCCAGATCTCTCTGGCTTTGCAATTAATATTCGACATTGTCCTCGGCTGTTGCTCCAACAGCATTGAAAAACAAGTTTATAAATAGGTGAGAGGAGAGAGATTACACCCTTTAAGCAAAATAACTACTGCAGACCGGCAAGCTCTTCTCCTACCACTTACTCCCCACGTCGTACTTCCCCACGAGTAGGCTGCCTCACCCATCAGCCTGGTTACGGGTTAATGCAATCATTAAGAGATCTCTACTGAACCTGCTAAGGGAAAACATCAACCATTGTGTTCATAATGTAATCTCACCAGTTTTTACAGAATGCAATTACAGGTTAAAGTAGACACACAATCTAGTTTACAGATTAACTATCCAGAGCAAATACAAGAGTAAGCTGTTGACAAGGTCCCCTTCATGAGAATTAGCCCGGGCTGGAAGCCTGGGACCCCACAAGAGATGTGAGTTGTTCTCACAGCCAACTGACCTGGCTGCAAAGGTAAAGAACGAAGCAGTGGGGAGAGGCCCAGGACCAGAACAGTTATATCATTCATCTTCCTGAGACACCTCTGGCAGTAAAGGCGGACACTCGAGGATGGTAAGGGTAAGCACAGACTGCCCCAGGAACCCTGTCCATAAGCCACAATGGAAGGTTTGGACTTATTCCTGAAAGGAGAGAGAGGCACAGAGAGTGTGGCATAACCCAAGTTTGCATTTCAGAAAGCCCATTGTGCACGTGTGTGGTTAGGACTGTAAGAGGCTATTAAATCTCAGAGACTCGCCTGACCAGGTGGTGGCACAGTGGATAGAGCGTCAGACTGGGATGCGGAAGGACCCAGGTTCGAGACCCCGAGGTCGCCAGCTTGAGCGTGGGCTCATCTGGCTTGAACAAAGAGCTCACCAGCTTAGACCCAAGGTCGCTGGCTCCAGCAGGGGGTTACTCAGTCTGCTGAAGGCCCGCGGTCAAGGCACATGTGAGAAAGCAATCAATGAACAACTAAGAAGTCGCAACGCGCAACGAGAAACTGATGATTGATGCTTCTCACCTCTCTCTGTTCCTGTCTGTCTGTCCCTGTCTATCTCTGCCTCTGTAAAAAAAAAAAAATCTCAGAGACTCATTCCATAAGCTGTGTGCATGTGTGTGATCACAGCATGAGCAAATGTCCGAAGAAAATACAAAAACCAGTGCACTTCTAAACTCACAAAAGAGCCACAAAGAAGTTTAATTCTTCCAATGCCAAAGCTACCCACCCCTCCTCTGCTCCTCTCCTGGAAAAGTCTGTGCATCATAGGAATTGGAGGCAACCATTTGGGCCGTAGGGCACCAAATGGAAGAGCAACAAGTCATTGGCCTCAATACAGAAACAGCCACAAACAGCAAATGCAGCCCTACAAATATGTGTCTGGATTGTTGGAATCATTTGTTTTTGGAATATTTGCTCAAATATTTGTTGAGCATCTCCTCGATTCTGGGCACTGCAAATGTAAATAAAGACAAGGCACAGCTGCTGCCCCCAGGAAACTTACAAGGCAGTCATTACAACACAGGGTGAGAAGCAGGGCAGAGGACGGCCCAGATGCTAAGAGCACAAAGGGGCAATTACAACTCAGGGAGGAGCAGGTGAGTGTCAAAGTCTTACAAGTGTGGTTCCCAGACTTGGGAACGTCCTGTGGCACCTGGGAGCTGCCCAGGAATTCAGAATCTCAGGCCCCACCACAGATCCACTAAATCAGATTCCGCATTTTAAACAAATCCACAGGCTATCTGGATGCACATTAAAGTCTGGGGAACACTGAACGAATAAGGACGAGTTAGCCCAACGGAGATAAGTGGGAGGGGAGATCTAAGATACAGGAAAGGGCAGAAGAGAAATGGCGGCTGTGACAGAGAAGGCTCCACATTCCCTTGCAGAGATCAGCACCGTGAAGCACAGAATACTTACCAGGCAAGAAGTGGTAGGAGAAAGTGCTTCAAAGGAGGGCGGACCAGGCACAGCCCATGACTCCAGGGCCCAGTTACGTCTTTCCTAAGAGCCCTGGGAAGCCCTTGATAGGTCTTCAGCAGGGGACCCTCAATATACTTCCCTGAGAGCAGTAGAGAAGGGGTGGGTTTAGGGATCAAGGGAGGAAATTAGGACACAGGTCACTCACTGTACCTGGCAGTCAGGACACCAAGGAGTTCAGGTAGCCTGAGACCGGCTGCTGGTGGAGGGAGCCCAGAGTCATCAGGCGCAGCCTGGGCATTTGGAGAGGGAGGCCTGCTGGTTCCGTGAAACCAAGAACACTTTGTCCAGAGCCCCTTGTTCTCCCTCAATTCAGTTGCTTCCCAGCTAGATTTGTGTCAAAGTAGTAAAAGGAAAAGCAGTCACAGGACCTTCCCCACTGGATCTCAGTCCCAGGAATAAGGATTCAGCAGGATTTCCCAAAGTCATCTAAAAATAGGAATTACCCGGAGCATCCGTTCAAAATTCAGATTCCCAGGCCCTGGTATTCCCTCTGGAATCTGAATCCCAGGGGCGTGGCCTGAGGGACACAGACTTGGGAGCAGCCAATGTGGTTCCACTCACCAGGAAATCTGGGGCCTCTAGGGCAGGGAGTAGACAGTGCTTGGCCCTTATCACTGCAGGGGGAGGCCCATACCCCAGAGGGTCAGAGGTGCTGACTTCACTGAAGGAGCTATTAGAGGGGTTCTCCAGGTCACACAGTCCTTAGAGGGCAGAATATGACAGATAGGCTTGCTTGGTACTAGTTTAGAAAGGTATCACACCTGATGTGCTAACTGTGCATCTTTAATGATAAGCTCGTCCCCCCCCCCCCCCATTTGATTCATTCAATACTCATCATGAACAGACAGACACCTATTTGGTGCAGGCAATAAACTTGATTTTTCTGCTAGATAAAAGAATCAGTTAGTGTTAGTATGAATTGACTCTTGAACTTTGGTGAATATAGGTAGGTAGGTAGAAAGGTAGATAAATAAATAGATATGGTAGATGCATGGGTCAGTGCCTTCATATCTTTTAAAAAGATGAGTCTGGGGGAAAAATGGATGATGGGCATGTTACAGAAGAGGAAATTCATAAGGCCAGCAAATGTGAAAAGATGCTCAACCGATGAATAATCAGGAAATACTAATTAAAAAGCAAGATACTAATTCATACTCATGAGATTGGCAACCATTTTCAAGTCTGACATTTCCAGGGGTTGGTGGGATTCCGAGAAGCCTGAAGCTCTCATTCACTGCTGGAAGGAGTGTAAATGAACATAGCACTTTAGGAAATGCTTTGGCATTATTACCTAGCAGAGGGAAGATGGACATCATGAGTGCATCCTCTCTCAGGAAGGGAGCCTAGAGAAGCTCTAGCACGTGTGCACCAGGTGATATGTACAAGAATTTTATAGTAGTATGCTTTGTAATTGAATAAAGCTGGAAACCATTAAAATATCCATCGACAGGAGAATGGGAAAATTCACACACACACACATACACACACACACATACACACATACACACAAACCATACATAGATATTTATACATATAGTATACTCTTGTGTTTGTCAGATGTCTTTTATAAATAAAAACACTTAGTCCTCAGTTCGTTTAGAGATTTATTATTATTTGTACCATTTATTAAGGCAAGTGCTAGGTGTTTTTCACATATTTCTAATTGTAATAAAGCACTATAAGGTATAATTATTACCTTACAGCAAGAGAATATAAAGCAATGCATTTAGCCTAAGATCACACCACTGGGAGAGGCTACAGGTCAGATTTGTACCCATTAATTCTAAAGCACAAGTTCTTTCTTACCATGTAAGAAGGAGCTTTTTCCAGAAAACTCTCAATCACAACAGCATGCATTAAACTCATCATCTTAATAAAGATGTAAACACAATAACAAATTAACCCCTCCAATGTTGTCTTGATATGTAGCCCTATTCTTCACTGAGGCTAAAACAAGGAAACAAACAAAGCAGCTCACGTGACAGCAACTAATAAGGGCACGCTCTCCTTGGGAGGAAAGAAATGAAAGCTAATGAAAGTCATCCCCAATTACTCTAGGTTGGATTAATTTGTATTAAAGCACCTATGATTCATGAGAATTAACAGGAATGCCCCATAAAATGAAAGAAAAACAGCTAATACATCTCTTCACGGTAATGCATGATTGGCCATCAGCTCCCAGAACTGGATGCTTGTTCAAAGCTGTAGCTCTTGTCCTGTGATGTCTCACCACTGCTGGGGGCTGAGCTACTCTGTCCAGAGAGCTCCTGTCAGATTCCTATCACTTCCAAGTTGCCTCTGGATCCCATCTCACAGCCCTGCTTTCCAACTCAGCCCTTTCCCTCATTTACTCCATCTCCCCCTATCACCTTCTGTATCTCCCTCTCCCTTAGGGCCTTCCCCTCCAGTACCAAACATGCGCCCCACGACATCCTCAGAAACTCCCTTTTCTTTGCTCCCACTCTGTCCTCACCACCATGCTCTCACCATCCACCTCCAGAAAGAGCCCAGCCATTCCCTCAGTCCCTCGGGTTTCAGTGGGAACATGTGACTAATAACACACACCAAGTCCTGCACTTAGTTGAAACTCATTATATACATTATATGCTCATTAGGCCTGCACTTGTTGAAACTCTGTTCTCTCTCAGAGTCTGCTTTTAGCTCTCTATTCTTTTCCCTGGACCTGAGTCTTTGTCTATTATTTCTGTTTGTCACTTGCCTAGGGAATCTCACCAGCCTTCTAGATCCAACTATGGCTTCTATACAAAGAAGTCAATGGCCCTCAAGCTCTATATCCAGACTGGACATCTCACCTGTAAATCAACAGGTCCAAAGCCAAACTCATCTTCCCTGATCACACTGCACCCCGCTACTTCCCAGCCTTTGCCAGTTTCTGAGACTTGAGACTTTGCAGCCGCTGTGACCTCCTTTGTTGCTCCATCACTAACCACTTACTTAACCCTGTCTTATTCTATACAACCCACAATGCTTTTATCGAGCCCCTCCTTACCATACTGAAGCTACCTTACCCCTACTGCTGGCCTCAGTGATAGTTGACATAACTTCAAGTGACCGCTGCCTATCCAATTTCTCTGCTCCTCTAGCTCATCCCTCCTCTTTATCTCACAAACTGGGACAGCGAGGACAGCCCTCTTCCTGCCACTGCCCCTCCTTCTGCAGCCCACCATGTCTGCAAAATAAAACTCAGGGATCCGTTAATTTGGTAGAAAAGTGAGTCATCAGTACCAAAAGCCACACCAAGGAACTTTTTTCTATGTATATACGTATACTCATTGATAAATATATACGATATGTGTCCAGGTACACACAGATCTGACTAATGCTAGGAGCAGAAGGGTAATTAGGAATCTGACACGCCACAAGTCTCTTTACATATCTATTCCTCAAGTTGTTAAAATTATACAATTAGGATCAAGATAAAAGAGAAACTCTTTTTAGTTTCACAGACTTGCTTGATTTTTTTTTGTTGCTGTTTAATTATTTCATTTCACACCAAGGCACCACCATATCTCCTCTAAAGTTTAAAGGCAGAGTCAGTACACAGGTGGCCCCAAAACCCTATCTTTTGATGTCTAAAAAGCCAATGTTAAAAATCAGATTTCCCCTTTAATCTGAAAAGCTAGCCTCCCTTGAACACTCACCCGAGCAGGTAACACCAGCTCCGCACGCCCCCAGCAGTGAGCTGGAGTGTAAAGGATGGCTGCCCCTTTGGGCAGGGCACCTGCTCTGCTCTCATCGGTTCACTGAGATCACCTCTCTGACCCCACCAGGAATTCTATGCTTTGATTCCTAGTTTAAACAATGAGGTTTTAATGATTTGTATACAGTGGCATGGGAGCGCTCTGACACACAGTATGCCCTGCGACTCCACACTGAGCAGCACTTCTTTGCAGGTGGGATCCACTGGTCCCTTATGAGCCCGTCTAAGGAGCAGCTGTGTTTTAGTCTGATAGCATGGCTGTTTCAGAAGATCAGTCACTTCAGATGTCTACTTCCTTATCCAGCAAGACGCCCGGCCATAAATGAAGATGGCACTGGTGTGATCTAGTTCTTGCTTTGCAAAATGAAACGAGCACCACGTGTTTATTATTCCCTTGTGCATAATTTCTTCTAATACAGTTCCGGGCATATGAGTTAAGAGGACTTGCTCTGCCCTCCAAGGTCATCTTTGTCTCCTTAAAAAATCTCAAACAACTAAATTGCAAAGTTTGAATTTATCCTAATTGTCTTTCAATGCTTTTTCTCCTCATTCTATCCTATTTTTTTTTCTATTTTATTTTAACTTTTTACTTTGTATTTCACATGTTGTAATCTTGAACCACTTTGTTACTTAATTTTGTTTCTTTTTCTTTTTAACACTGAGATTAAATGTTTCACATCTCTGCCATTTTAGTTCCTGGGAATATCAGCTTTTGTTGAACCTATAAAGTTGTCAAAAGTGTCGCTTGCTTTGGCTTTCTCTTTTCTCTGATTTGTTGACTCCAGTGCCCCTTTTCTTTTCTTTTTTTCTTGTTTTATTTTTCAATTACATTTGACATATAATGTTATATTAATGTCAGGTGCATAAGTGATTAGACATTTATATAACTTACAGTGATCACCCCAATAAGTCTAGTAGCCTACACCATACATACTTATTACAGTATAATTGACTATATTCCCTATCCTGTACTATACATTCTCGTGACTATTTTTATGACTGTCAACTTGTACATCTTAAACTCATCCCCACCAACACCCCTCCCATCTGGAAACCATCACTTTATTCTAGTGTATCTATGAGTCTGTTTCTGATTTGTTTGTTCACTTTGTTTCTTAGATTCTGCATATAAGTGAAATCATATGGTATTTGTTGCCCCTTTTAACTTCTTCAGTCTTGCAGCTCCCTTATAATTTTGGCTTTCTCAGTTTTGAGCCCACATTTGGTGTTATTTTTTCCATAATCTCACCCCACGCCTGGGCTGAGTTCTCATCGGAAGTTTCTGTTTGCCTTTCAGGAATGAGCTCTTATCGATAGATCACTGCGTTGTAAATGGTACACTTGCCAGCTGCTAGCATCTGTGGAGAGAGAACACTTAAATACCAGGTTTGGCCTTATTCTGGGAAACCTGGGACTCTTCAGAAGAGACTTAGGGCAGCTGGCCCTAACCAGTTGGCTCAGTGGTAGAGCGTCGGCCTGGCGTGCAGGAGTCCCAGGTTCGATTCCTAGCCAGGGCACACAGGAGAAGCGCCCATCTGCTTCTCCACCCCTCCCCCTCTCCTTCCTCTCTGTCTCTCTCTTCCCTCCCGCAGCCAAGGCTCCACTGGAGCAAAGTTTGCCCGGGTGCTGAGGATGGCTCTGTGGCCTCTGCCTCAGGCGCTAGAATAGCTCTGATTGCGGCAGAGCGACGCCCCAGATGGGCAGAGCATCGCCCCCTGGTGGGCATGCCGGGTGGATCCCGGTCGGGCGCATGAGGGAGTCTGTCTGACTGCCTCCCCGTTTCCAACTTCAGAGAAATGCAAAAAGGAAAAAAAAAGAAAAGAAACTTAGGGCAGCTCTAAGCACAGACAATCCCCACTAGGCACCAAACAGCCATTTATTACCTGAGCTTTTCACCCAATTTCCTTCCCCTAACATACTCCCGAAGCAGGTGGCTGGAGGGGACCCTGCTACACACCTGGAAGGGCCAGAATCCAAACACGGCAAGGCGAGGGTCCTCCCCGTGCTCCTGCCTTCTGGAAGCCTAGCCTCTTCCCAGTAGGCTGACCTTTCTAGAAGTCCTGCAGCCTCCCCATAAACTGCTTCTACCCCTCTGTCCTTACCAGACACGGTGTCTCCCTGGATCCCTGTGCTTCAGAGTTCTAAGGAATCCAGGAATCCAGTCCCGGGAAAATACCAGAGAGCACTGCCAGATGGCAAGCCGCACCACGCTGGCCCGTGGCCCCACAGGAATGTGCGTGTGCCCTTTCTGTGGCTGCCTCCCCACGGCCCGGCCGGCCCCTGCTCCCACCAGCCCACTCACATTCCAAGGCTTAATGTGTGAATCCCAGTTCACCCCCTCACCACCACCACCACCGCCACAGCACAGAAAACGCCACCACCACGGCCTCAAGCCCTCTGGAACTTGCCAGGCTATCCAGCCCAGCAAGCTGAACATTGAAAACAAAGGTCATAGGTCACTCACCCCAAACCCGCAAAAATATCTGTTTGTAGGTACAATATAAAAGGGATATAAGTTCATGTACAATATAAGTTCAAGTACAATATAAAAGCACTTGAATAACTTTATTCTTAAAAGGTTTCTTTATGACAATTGGAGCTTGCTTCATGCATTGTATTAGCAAAGGACAAGGGTGGAAGTGACCTTTAGCTGCATCATATAATTCTGCACGTTCAGCAATAATGGGAGAAGCAAACAGTCAGGAGAGATCATAAAAGGGCAAAAGGGAATAACCCTCTCCCAGAACCAGGCTTTGTTCCTCTCCTTTCTTACAAGCAACATTCTTCAAAGGGGCTGCCTCAAAAGCCCCCATCCTGCTCAGCAAGGCAGACTCCCCCTTCCCCACCTCCTCTTTCGAGCACCACTGTCTGAGTCTCCTGCAGAATGCTTCTTTAGACACTTCTTTCCTCATAGCCACAGGGTTAGCAATTTGTTCTAACAAATAACTTTTCCCCAAACTAAGACACTGAGTACTAACCCTGGCTAGGTGGTCCTGTGCCTTGAGTACTGGACTCTTGGCCATCTGGGTCTCAAGTGGAATTCAAGGTCATTTTTAGGATGTTGCACCACAAGTATTCACAGGTCAGAAAGAATCTGGCCTGTTGTCCCAGGCAGTGGTATAAAACAGAAGGGACTTTAGTGCACATCCTGGCCTCGGTCTTTCCTGGCTATGTCACCTGGGACAAGCCACTTGGCTCTCTGAGCCTGATTTTCCTCAAATGCGAATTGGGTCAAATGTTCCTGATGAAATAAGATGGTACACGTTGAGCACTTGGCACCCTTCCTCACACATGGCACGAGCCCAATAAACTTCTACTCATCATCCCTTCCTGCTGACCTGGCAGAAGATCCGTGGAGTTTCTGGATCACTAAGTCGTTTTAACAAGCTTCCAAAAGCAAACTAGCTCATAGCAAAGCAGACACAGGCCATGTTCTTAACAAGTCTCTCACAGTGTCTTAAACTTCAGGTGTTCTTACGGTTTATAACGTAGAGAAAGGGGGAAAAGTATTGCATCATGATCAGTAAATCATGACCTTTCCTTGAAAAATAAACCTATAATTAATATGACACTAACACATATTTGAATGCCTTATCCAGTTCCCCTTATTCAGAGCTTGCCCAGTTCCACAGGTGGCTATGTGGAAACTGGAACATCACTCCAGTGATAATGTTTTTTATCTCAGTGTACATGTGTTTATAAACTACGACCATATTATCACACATACACACATGCATGTACCTATGGACCCAGACACATAAGTGCACATGCACTCACGCATATCCACAAAATGACAGAAAAGACTAGAACATGAATACTGTCGTCCCTCACCAGATCGCAGTTCACTTTTCACTGTCTCACTGTATCACAGATTTTTAAATTGTATATATCTAATTTTGTATCGTGCATTTTTTGCTATATCACGGGATTTTGCGGTATATAGGTACTTTTATGTATTTATTATTTTAATTATTTTTGCAGTAAAATGAGCATTTTCTAGCCTAAAAACTATATAAAAAATATTAATTAAAAAGTATTAGTATTCACTGGTGAGTACCCATACAGAATTTTATATGTTGTTTAAATTACGTAGGTTTAAGAGTGTAGAAAGTGTTTAAGAACATAGGAAGTGTTTACAAGAGTGTGGGGAAAGTTTATAAGAGTGTAGAGAGGGTTTATAAAGCCTTAAAATATATATAAAGAATGAAATAAATATAAGGTCGCTACTTTGTTGATTTTCACCTGTCGCAGGGGTTCTGGAACCTAACCCCTGTGATAGATGAGGGGCCACTGTACTAGGTATAAACATGGTCGACACTCAGGTTGTGGTGTGAACATCACACACAGACTTCATTTCATTTCCTCTTAGTCAACATGCAGTGTGCCCAGAGGCCGTCTGGACTCAACTATCCAGGCCTGCTCAGAAAGTCCTCTTGTCCAGCCAAGTTTGGAAAAGAGAAGTATCCTACTTAAGAGAAAGTTGATGCCTCTCAAAACTGGGATCTAAAGCCACTGCAAACCCAGAAGCCAATGAAGTGTTCAGGGTTTGGGATAAAAAGCTCCTGCTGAACACAGCCTCACTACTGAGTCATTCGTGATAAGAAAATTCTTCCCTAAACCACAAACACCCTCCAGAAGGTTGTCTTTTAGTCATTTACCCCTTGTTATGAATTATTTTAATCTGATAACTTTTATTTTATCAAAAAGCCATGATGGCCTAACCAGGAGGTGGCATAGTGGCTAGAGCATCAGACTGGGATGCAGAGGACCCAGGTTCGAGACCCCGAGGTCGCCAGCTTGAGCGCGGGCTCATCTGGTTTGAGCAAAGCTCACCAGCTTGGACCCAAGGTCACTGGCTTGAGCAAGGGGTTACTCGGTCTGCTGAAGGCCCACGGTCAAGGCATATATGAGAAAGCAATCAATGAACAACTAAGGTGTCGCAATGAAAAACTGATGATTGATGCTTCTCATCTCTCTCTCCGTTCCTGTCTGTCTGTCCCTATCTATCCCTCTCTCTGACTCTCTCTGTCTCTGTAAAAAAAAAAAAAAAAAAAAAAAAAAGCCATGATGATCACAATGAAAGAATGTTTCATTTGTTTTGATTTTATTTGGGACAAGGTTCAAAGAGTAAAAGGGGGAGCAGAGTTAACACAAATTTATTTAAGAGAGTCTCCAGTTTTTGAGAATTACCTGGAAGGTTTGTTTAAAATGGAGATTTCCTGACCCACCCCCAGATTGTGATTCCAGGTGAATACCAGGACTCTACATATTTTTAACAAACCCCTGCCCCAATGACTCTGATGTAGTCCTCAGACTGCAATATAAAGAAATTGGATAAGGCTGTACCACCCAAATCCCTAGAACCTTAGAACTTGGCTAGAAACAAAAGTTAAATCCCCACAAACTAAATATTAAGAGAGCCCTGACCTGACTAGGTGGTGGCACAGTGGGTAGAGCATCAGCCTGGGGCGCTGAGAACCTAGGTTTAAAACCCCGAGGTCACCAGCTTGAGCCCAAAGGTCACTGGCTTAAAGCCCAAAGTTGCTGGCTTGAGCCCAAGATCGCTGGCTTGAGCAAGGGGTCACTCACTTAGCTGGAGCACCCAGGTCGAGGCACATATAAGACAGCAATCAATGAACAACTAAGGTGCCACAACTATGAGTTGATGCTTCTCATCTATCTCCCTTCCTGTCTGTCTGTCCCTGTCTCTCCCTCTCCGTCTCACTTTCTCTCTCTCTCTCACAAAAAATAAAAAATAAATAAATAAATAAATAAGAAAAGAAGAGAAAAGAGAGCCTTGAATATGCACATGTCCAGGAATTCCTGGAGCACTAGGACCCCCTGGCAGCCCCACATCACACCCACTCCTTTCCCTCAGGGTCCCTTGCCGAGAGGGCAGTGTTGAGGTCTCCAAAGATAAAAGTAGATTCATCTATGTCTCCTTGCGATTCTGTCCGTTTTGCCCCATGTAGTTTTATGCTCTGTTGTTAGGCACATACATGTTAAAGTTTATTATATCTTCTTGGAGAACTTACCTCTTTATCACTATGTAATGTTCTTTATTCCTGCTAATTTTCCTTGCTCTGAGGTCTGCTCTATCTGAGATTAATATAGCTACTCCCACTTTCTTTTCATTAGTGTTAGCATGGTGTATCTTTCTTTATCCTTGTACTTTTAATCTGTATGTGTCTTTATATGTATTTAAAGTAGATTTCTTATAGATGACATATAGCTGGATCTTGCTTTTGACTCATAGCTGCTACCTTCAGTCTGACTCCTGCTCACTCTGCCCCTATTCCCAGCAACCCTTTTCCAAAGGTTCTGATCTTAAACTTTAACTTTGCAGCATCTTCCTTGAGATTAAGCAGTCTAAAAGAACAAAACAAAAAACAATGACCGTGGAAATCTATTAAAATCCTTTGTAGTTCTGAAACACGGGAAGTCAAATCATAGCTCCTGAAATATAATTAAATAAGTAATTGACACATAAAGAAGTCTGCACAGCAGGGATTACAAAGGACTCATAGGACTTCACAATATTTAGCTTCTTCTAACTAAGAATTGAGTGTGTCTAAATTAATGACACATTTTTCTTTCATGAAGTCTTAATTAGTAAGATTTATTGTACGTGTGGCTGTATCTTGTGCCTGCCAATGCACAAAATATCAACCCGTTAGCAAAGCAAACCTTGCTTCAGGAGGCAATAAAGAGAAAATCGGAAAAGTTTCAATTCAAAAATCAAAAATCTTTTTGCTCATAAACAAAGATATAATGGTCATTTCCTATGTTGAAACCAGTAACTTCACAAGATTCATTTAAAGCTCTATTTGGAACTAGACAAAAATACAATTTTTTTAAAAAATATAATTTTTTTAAATTATGCCCTCCCCAAAATAAGCATGCCATTTAAAGATATACATTTTTACCCTATGACTGGTGTTTCCCAACCTGCACCAAGGGTGAAAAACAAGGAAGTTGGACAGGAAAAGGCTATCAGTCCAGATGGTTTTCCTAGCGGCCATAATTCCTGAAAAGAGTCACAACATACCACAGTGGAAAGAAAGGAGAGAACAAACAAACCAGCACCACTGGGCCCAGAAACAGCTAGCCATTTAGAATAAATATTAAACCAGAACTCAGAAGACCACTCAGGTGTTCACCAGAGGCCCCTCTTCTGCAATGAGTCCACTATGTACTGTCAAGAAAAATGATCTTAAATTTGGAAATAAGTCAAAATATGACGAGGTTTTCTCAGTCACACAGAGCATTGTCTGACAAAGCCACATAAGGGCACCTGACACTTTATGGCAATAACTTGATCTAATATTTACTACTTTTTAGGGTCCAGACTGTAAAGTTAGATGTTAACTTATAGAAAATTGCAAAGCTGCAAATGATTTCTGTCCCATTTTTTCATCCTGTAAACCAAAGGTAATGGTTTTATCACCTTATATAACATTCTGTATCTCAGCCATGTCTCAGCAAACCTTATTCGGGCCATGCTTTCTTTCATTGAATCTTTCATTGACTCATATGCTCCTCTGCCATCTGCAAGTTCCCTCATTAATGAGTTAAATAAATTTTTGACACATGATCACTGTAAGAAGAATCATCATTTTAACTTATTGAGAATTATACATCGAGACTTAATTTACTGTTGGTCCACTCGTCTTCCTGTCCTGGAAACAAATGCCTGCTCTGGTCTTTCTCACTGAAGACTGAGCTTGAAAATTATTTGCAAAATACCATGAAGCCTGGCAAGGTTCCATCTGGCTCACACAATTGTCACTAATCCATCACCACTGACCAATTTCCCAGTGGCTCCTCCTATAGAGAGCAGCAAGCAGCTCTTTCTATAGACCTACTATCCTCTGGCCAGGTTAAGACGTGGCATTTAACCCAGGTGCACAGATCTGGGTCTTCCATGGAAGCAGAACAGAATGCAAGAAACAGAGAGACAAGACACACTTGCATATTTTTTAAGTCCAGTATCCTGTTTCTTTATGGCTCCAAGCATAAAGTTTTTATCAGATTTACCATAATTTTCTTTTAAATGTGTATGTCATTGGAAGTGACAGAGCAAGGCTACATGCATAAAGCAGGGGGTATCCTCAAAAGCACAAAAGTGGGTGTGGAATGAAAGGAAGCCAGGGAGAAGGAGAGAGGAGGGCATGTAAGGGCCCGTGTGGGAAACACTTCACTCTGCAGAACGAGCTTCCACTCTCAGCCTCGCCTCCCACACACTGGCTGTTCTAGTGCTATAAGCAGATTCCCAGTAAGGCTAGAAGTGCCAGGATGAAGCTAAAATTTACTGCTAACTTACTATTAAGCATACCAAGAAAAGATCTGACTCAAGGAAACACCTTACTGAATTTTCCAAATTAAAAAAAAAAAAAATGTACTTTCCAAAGCAAGCCACAAAGTACAGAGTGGCTAAGTACAGAGAGTATTGCCCTATAGGGACAAAGCCTATAAATTCTATTTTTTTAATTGCTGAAATTAACACTTAGCAGCTACTTGGGGAAAGTCATGATTGTTATTTACAACTATCCTAAATGGATCTCAAACGTGAGGACCCAGGAGGGTGTCACAGGTAGCTTCCCTCTGTCCAGTCTACCTGTCTCAGAAGAGAGTGATTTCTCCACAGAAATGTGGACTTACACAATCAAGCGTGATCAAGGGCACAGTGCCTGAATTAGACCCCTATAAAGACTGACTCAAGAGCCTCTTTTCTCAGTAACTGTAGGGACTATTTTTTCCTTATTGAGGGCAAAATATATAAAGAGCCCCCCCTTTTCTGTATGTCACACAGTTCAGAAGCCACCAGGAGTCGCTCCTGCCGCTGGGCTTTGCCTCAGCATGGCACACAAGGAATAGCTTTTAAAAGTCACTGTTCAGAGAAAGAAAACTCTTCTGGACAAAGAGAGGAGATACTTCAAACTCTTACTCCTTTGTGTGAGCTGCACCTCCAGACACATGTGAACTTTTAAAAAGGCATCTGTGATTGGTCCTGGCCGGTTGGCTCAGTGGTAGAGCGTCAGCCTGGTGTTCGGAGGTCCCAGGTTCAATTCCCGGCCAGGGCACACAGGAGAAGCGTCCATCTGCTTCTCCACCCCTCCCCCTCTCCTTCCTCTCTGTCTCTCTCTTCCCCTCCCGCACCGAGGCTCCATTGGAGCAAAAAGATGGCCCGGGCCCTGGGGATGGCTCCTTGGCCTCTGCCCCAGGCACTCGAGTGGCTCTGGTCGCAACAGAGCGACGCCTGGATGGGCAGAGTACCGCCCCCTGGTGGGCGAGCCGGGTGGATCCCGGTTGGGTGCATGCGGAAGTCTGTCTGACTGCCTCCCCATTTCCAACTTCAGAAAAATCCAAAAAAAAAAAAAAAAAAGGCATTTGTGATATATGCATCCCTATGTTCACTGCAGCATTATTCATGGTGGCCAAGACATGGAAACAACCAAGTGTCCTCTGATAGAGAATTGGATGAAGAAGATGTGGTACATATACACAATGGAATACTACTCAACCATAAGAAATGATGACATGCTGCCATTTGCAACAACATGAATGGATCTTAAAAACATCATGCTAAGCAAAATAAGTCAGACAGAAAAAAATATAAACCATATGATTTCACTCATATGTGGGGTATAAAACTGAACGGAACAAATGAATAAGCAAGAAAAACAAGCAAAAAACTCATAGGCACAGAACAATAGTATGGTGGTCACCAGAGGGCCAGAAATTGGGGGAAATGCAAAAGTAAAGGGGGTTAAATATATGGTGACAAAAACAGATTTGACTTTGGGTGGCAGACATAAATGCAATATACAGATGATGTATCATAGAATTGTACACTTGAAACCGATTATATAATCTTATTAACCAATGTCACCCTAATAAATTTAATTTTTAAGAAAAATGTATCTGAGAGTCAAATAGGCATCTGCTCACCAGACCTGCCCATTCTGAGCCCCAGAGTCTTGATGCTCTTCACAAAATGGATGCCACACCCAATCTGGGAAACTAGTTATAAAATAATGTATTTTTTATTTAGGATTTGATGAATATGGTAAAATAACGATTTAGGCCATGAGAACCATAAAATATTTAATGTCCATAAGGATAGTGTCCATACAGACTACAGAGCAGGTTGTGATACTAGGTTCCAGTTCTTCCTTATGTACATGACCACACCATAACCAATGACCAATGACCTAGGGAGGACCCCTGTAATGACTGGGCCTTCTTTTCTCAGTAGCCACATGGAACATTTTTTCCTCAGCTCTGGTCTACTATGAGGAGCCTACTTCTGGCTTATTCTAGACAAGAAAGAGCCCTCATTCTTTGCTGGGCATAGCCAGTGAATGGTTACAAAACACTGAATCACCTGTCTCTCTAAAGTGATTACTCCATGTCCACCATCTTTCTAGTAGTTAGCTTCTCTCCACAGGAGCAACGTATTACTGAGTGGGGAAGAAGAATAAAACTCCTCTATAAGAAAATGGGAAACATATATATATGTTGGTCTCTGCTCCCTATTCCTGGCACAAAGCTCCTCAAACCCTTACAATTTCCTAAGCGATGTGAGCACTAAGAGCATCTTTTGTTTTAAATTTAGCTTGTGACACTGGTTGCTGACACACAATTCCCAAATCCTTTGGAACTTCCTGGGTGATAGCTGGGCTTTTGTTCCAATGAGGTGACTCCTGGACAGCTCCTACAGTGGGGGACAGTCACCAGAAAGCCGTGATTAGAAGCCTGGCATTTTCAGCCCCACCCTTCCTTCTCCAAAGAGGGGAGTGGAGCTGGAAATGGAGTTAATGATTAATCAGGCCAATGATGCAGCCTTAATAACATCCCGAAACGATGAGGTTCAAAGAGCTTTTAGGTTGGAGAACATGTCCTAGGAGGGTGACAATCTCCAACTCCTCACAGACAGAAGCGCCTGCACCAGGACCCTCCCAGACCTTGCTCTGTGTATTTCTTTATGTAGGTGTTCATCATATCCTTTATCACATCCTTGAAAAGTTCGTGTTTCCCTGAGCTCTGTGAG
This sequence comes from Saccopteryx leptura, assembly GCF_036850995.1. Classification (NCBI taxonomy): domain Eukaryota; kingdom Metazoa; phylum Chordata; class Mammalia; order Chiroptera; family Emballonuridae; genus Saccopteryx; species Saccopteryx leptura. The sequence continues at coordinate 44,445,498 of NC_089504.1, read as the reverse complement.
CTATTACAGTCAATGATCAAGTCCAAGGAGGAGGAGGTCATGGCAACACCCAATTTGCAGCCAAGTCGGGCAGAAGTTCCGGGTAACCTGGTGATCTACTACTTGTGATTGGCAGCTGAAGTGGGGAGCAGTCTCAAGAGACAGACTGAGCCCTTAACCTGTGGGATTGATGCTATCTCCAGGCAGAGAGTGTCAAAATTCAGTTAAATTATAGGAAAACAAGCTGGTGTCTGAGAACTGCTTGTTGTGGGGGGTGAGGGAGAACCCCACACATGTGGAGGCAGCAGCATTGGGGGTATGAGTAGTATGAGAGTAAAGGAGAAACACCGGAGGAAGACTGAGTTTTTCTCTACACCCTCTCAGCAGGAATTTTCTTCTTGTGTGGTGGGTAGTTAAAAATGGATCCTCTGTTATGCAGACCTTCCTGAACAGCACCACTGCATACACACCATGAATATTTTATTAGTAGGTAAAAACAGAATCACAAAGAGCTATGTGTGCCTCGATAAGGTGTTTGACATTTACCCTGTAGGCAATGAGAAGCCATCAGAAGTTATCCAGTCAGCAAGTGACAAAAAGCTGTCAGTATGTTAACATGGGTAACACTAGCAGTAGTGTATATAAAGGAGAAGCTGGTAGGAAGACCAGGGAGGAGACACAAATCTACTCATTCAAATTCATCTTATTATAATTCTGAATGTTTTTTCAGGCAGCGAATTGCTTTTCAAGATGTACTTCAAGGTTCCAAAACTCACTCACTTCCACCTTACTGGCACTATTTCCCTGGTACCAGTCGTTATGAGAATGAGAGAAGGCAGGTTTGGACATCAGTAGGCTGTAAGTCTGCTGGTGCAGACTGGCTGCCCTAGAGATCACTCTTGGCTCTATCATCAAAAGAGACCAGATCTACATTTCTTTCTGATCACAGGCTGGATCATTTTAAGAATGGCACTTCACCTGGACCCTAATTCTACAATGCAGATCGTATTCAAATTGTCATTTAGGTAATTAAAACACCAAACCCCCCTTATAAATATAAGCTTAATCATTGTGTTAACATCAGCATAACAGTCACATTGTGGTCCCTCCCCAGAGTCCAATGACCAAGGACAGTATTTGTCCAGTTTCTGAATGCCCCAAAAGCCCCCCTCCTTTCTTCTCTAATCACCTCTGGATTTTCAATAGCTTTACACACATGACTCAATGGATCAGCTCCTATCTGGACACTCTGATGGGGCCATGAGCTATTGTCACTTTAAACCTCCAAGGGTAATTTACCCCAATCATAGAGCCTATAAAAATCTATCACAGAAGTGTTAACTGGCAATATTATCCATAGGAAATGTCTAGTTAGCAGAAAAGCTGAAAGTCTAAGCTGTCAAAGGCAGTATAACATAGAAGGAAATATGTAAAAATCATTATCAGACAGACTAGATTGTGATCCCACCCCAGGGTGCCCATGGGCATCTCATCTTACTTCTCTGAGTCTGTTTTCACATCTATAAAATGGAAAGAGGAACCTGACCTTGCATAACTGTGGTGAAGGTGACAGATGGCATATGTGGGGCAACTTAACACAGTGTTACTCAGAAGGTATGGTCACCAGGGCGGCTCCTATGGATTCCAATTCTCCTCTCTTTCCAGGAACATTGAACTCTCTAGCTCCATTTGAAGTAGTTCTTGGCCAAGTGCTTGTGTCGACCAAGGAAACTTAAAGAGCCAATGAGATAGTCATTCCCTTCCCACTACTGTGGTAGTCATGGAAGCATGAAAATGATACCTCTATCATCCTGGGTCACTATGTGACCATGGTGAGCAGAAAGCCCTATAGACCCACGTAGGGCCCTATAGCATGAGCAGGAAAAGTAATGCTGTATTAAGGCACTGAGATTTGGGAGTACTTTAGTTGCTATGCCATGACCTGCTTTATCCTGACTGAGAGAATATGTAGCCAATGAATTCTAGCTAATGAATTCTGTCCTTATTATTTCAAAATGCTACCTTAGAAAGGAAAGTGGGAATGCCTGAGAAGCCAGAGATTCTGACTGAACTCAGTAAAGACTGATTCCATAGTGGCTGTACCAGTTTACATTTCAGTAGCAGTGAGTGAGGGTAACCTATCTGCCTGGGTATCTACCTGAAAAAAATTGAGAACATTTATTCTCAATGATATATGCACCCTGTGTTCATTAAAGCATTATTAACAGTGGCCAAGATATAGAAACAACCAAAGTGCCCTTTGATAGATGATCGAATAAAGAAGATGTGGTAGCCTGACTAGTGGTGGCGCAGTGGATAAAGTGTCAACCTGGAAATGCTGAGGTTGCCAGTTCAAAACCCTGGGTTTGCCTGGTCAAGGCGTATATGGAAGTTGATGCTTCCTGCTCCTCCCCCCTAAAAATGAATAAATAAAATCTAAAAAAGAAGAAGAAGATGGAGTACATTTGTACTATGAAATATTACTCAGCCCTAAGAAATGATGAAATACCACCATCTGCAATAACATGGACGAACCTTGAGAATATCATGCTAAATGAAATAAGTCAGTCAGAAAAAGCTAAGAACCATATGATTTCACTCATATATGGGTTATAAAACTGGAATTCATAGACACAGACAGCCATTTAGTGGTTACCAGAGAGAAAGGGGTTGAAGGGTAGTAGTAAAGGGTAAAGGGGACCAAATATATGGTGACAGAAGATGATCTGACTTGGGCAGTGGGCACACAATGCAGTACACAGATCATGTATCGTAGAAATGTACACTGGAAACCTATATAATCTTATTAACCAATGTCATTCCAATAAATGTAATTAAAAATAAAAAAGGACTGATCTTAAGACAGTTCACCAGGCAAGAACCCTAATACATGAGTTATTAGAGTTAAAAGGAGCAAAATAAACAATCCCAGTTCCTGGATCTAAACTATGCTTCCACGAATTAAGAATTTAAAGGTCACATTGAGCAGAGGAGCATAAATACACAAAAGAGTTTCTGCAGATTAAAAGCTCTAAAGTGCTGGACCCTAGCCAAAGTGATCATAATCCAAGAATGGAGGTCAACAGCCCTGGAAAATAACTCTTAAGTATTTCCAGCCTTTAAATCTCCTCAATGAACCAGAAAACATCTGTTTCCTAATCTAGTGGAAAAAAGCTTCATTGCTAAATAGTAGTCAGGACCCCTAAGCATGAAATTCATTGCCATTTTCCAGGGCAAAACAAACACATGCATTAAACCTTGCTCCCTTGTTATCTGCAGATGCCACCAGGTGTAGATGCCACTACAGGAGGGAAGCTATACATCCAAACAGAGAACACCATGCTTCACTTCCTTTGAAGGTGCCAGAAAAGGCCATTATGAGCCCCCAAGCATCAATATCTACTCCTTACAGACATATGATGTAGAAAAAATAAAACATGTTGGATTCCTGAATAAACATAATTTTTTTTTTTTTTTTTTTTGTATTTTTCTGAAGTTGGAAACTGGGAGGCAGTCGAACAAACTCTCGCATGCGCCCGACCAGGATCCACCCGGCATGCCCACCAGGGGGCGATGCTCTGCCCATCTGGGGCATCGCTCTGTTGCAACCAGAGCCATCCTGAGGCAGAGGCCACAGAGCCATCCTCAGCACCCAGGCCAACTTTGCTCCAATGGAGCCTTGGCTGCAGGAGGGGAAGAGAGAGACAGAAGGAAGGAGAGGGGGAGGGGTGGAGAAGCAGATGAGCGCCTCTCCTGTGTGACCTGGCCGGGAATCGAACCCCAGACTCCTGCACACCAGGCCGACGCTCTACCACTGAACCAACCGGCCAGGTCCTAAACATAATCTTTTTTTTAAGCCACTGACTTAGAGCAATATAAAGAACATGAGCTCCACTAGTACATTACCCTAAGACTCTGAGACTCAGTTTACTCATATTCAGAATAGCAACCTGAATAACAGCTACCATTTATGGGGGAAGGATTCATATGGCTCTCACAGGGGAGAAAAGTGAGGCTCTAAATTAGCAGGAAGTAAAGCCCAGATGCATTTTATCCACCAGATCCTCTTTATCTTTCTACCTTCTCCCTGTGGTATATCTGGAATATTCTTTCTGAATCTGAAATCTTCAATAGTCTTTAAAGACTGCTGGGGCATATCTTGATGTCCATACTAATCTTCCTATTAATCTATAAAGATATGAATATCAACATAAACATATACAGGCTTTAGATGTATATATATAGACATAAATACAGGGAAAAAATAGAAGGAAATGTTTACAGCAATTACCTCTAGGTGGTAGACTCCTGGATGATTCTTAATGCCTTTAAGTTTTTCGTATTGTGTCTACTGAGAGCACATTTCTTTGACAAGCAGGAAAAAAATATTTTTCAAAGCCATGGAAGGAGATTACTGGGCTCTTTAATTTTTTCAATGTTTGCATATTGTTTCCCAAATAAACAAAGGTATTTCATTCCCTCAAATTAAAGTTCTTTGGTTTTGCTTTCTTAAAAAAATGTTCAAATGCTGCAATTAATGTGCAGAGTAAAAATCTAGTCTGCACTTACAACTGACTAGTGTGAGGTTCCTTCAATGTTGTAAACAGGCTGCCGTAACCACGGTGGGTCTGGGACAATGAGCGTTTACTCCAGAGGAGAACCACAAGCATAGCCATAAGACCTGCTCACACAAGATGGTGGGCTGGACTTTGGTCCGAGAGCCAAGTTCTTCCAAGCTCCTCCTGACAAGCCAATGACCTTCTTCCGCCCTTCTCAAAGTGACCATTTTTATATATAAAACCAAGCTTAGGTCTGGCTTAGCCTCCCCATCACTCATGCAATGATTGATAATTCTCCTGGGGCATCAGAGCTTCCCAAATGTCCAAATTCAAGCCAGGAATAATATGTGGCTCATCTTCTTCAAATCTTCCCAGGCATAAAAGGAAACACCATGTGCTATCTTTAGAGTATTCTTCCAAAATCATGTGCCCTTTGACTTAGCAGAAGGGAATTTAGTTCTCACTGTTCCAAGTGAAAGTCAATACAACCATAGAAAGCTGTATATTTGAACCACACTGACCCAAAGTGGCACGCTAACACCAGATTCTGAAGGTCGTATGCCAAAAAACAAGAGGCTAGAAATGTGCTTCAATTTCACTGTAAGATGTTCTTGGGGCTACTGTCGCCTATGTCTCCTATTGTCTGTGTGGCCCCAGAGTGGAATTCAGCACTGAGAAATCTTTGCTCTCCATAGTAACCAACGACATTTTTCTCTCATGGTGAGATTACATTTCCTTTTTCTACTAGCCTCCCAGGAAGCTCACAAATGCATGGCCTGCCTGCAACGACTGAGTAAGTCATACAGCCTACAAGCTTGCATTCAGCTTCTCCCCAGGCTCTTGACATTCCATTTATCCTGATTCTTACTTGTATTATTCTTAATATTTTTATTCTAGTACCACTTGTTTGCCAACTCAAATCCTACATAAAATATGTTTGATACAAATTAATAAGAGATTGCTGGCCACCACCAGCTCTGTCAAAGAGGTGCCATCCAGAGGATATGTCTCAAAGGGCACAAAAAGGGGCCTTTCCTTTCCCACCACAACCTTGTGTCAGATGCATGATAGAGCACCATTTGAAATTCATTCATTTAGTAAAACTTCTTTCTTCTCTTCTTGGGAGATAAAATAAGTATCCTGGGAAAGATGCTTCTCTATTTATCCTTACAAAGAAGTTTATTATGATCCTGTCTAAGCATACATAGCCCAGTATACATGTGGGTTTAGGAAAAGAGAGAACACCGGATAATTGAGTTTGGTGAAAGATCTAAAGAATAATTGGGGGTCAGGAATATTTGCACAGTGGGGAATTGCTTTTCTGGGACAAACAAGCTTGCAGACTACAGAACTATGTGTTTCGCAGGAGAGGGAGTGGGAAGGGGCTAAGATTCATTTACCTTCTTCATGATTTTGACAAACATCAAACTCAAGCCTAAAAGTCTGTGAAGGAGCTGGTGCTTATAATAACTAGTACTTCATAGTATTTCAGAGTTCACAGGAGCTCTTTACAGATATTATCTCATTTAATCTTCAAAACAACCCTGTAAACTTCCATTATTCCCCTTGCTACTTAAATACGAGAACTATGGCTCAGAGAGGTAAGTAGCTTGTTTAAGGGCACACAACTTACCTAGTGGCAGAGGGGAGATAAGAACACAGGTTCCTTTCACTAGAAAATGGCCCATAGGACATAACCACATTGCCCCGCCGGAGCCCACCAGCAGCACCAGAGCAGGATGTCCCATTGTGTGAGCCCTGACCTCACTGGGACATCCACAAGAGCCTGGTAGCTTCATGCTGTGCACTCTGCCTTAGGTTAACCTAAACACAGCTCTCCGAGCAAAACTACAACCCACACTTGAAAATAAAAGTGCCTGTCTACCACAGCCAATATCCACACACACCTCCAAAAAACACCTGCCATGCAGAAAAGTCCTTTTCTGGTACTTTGTTCATTTACTCATGTACAGGAAAGCATTTCTGGAGCTCTTGAGGAAGAGGTGTTAAATTTACTGCATTCCAAATGTTCTAATTTATTTATAATTAAGAATATGTGAAAGGAAAGAAAATACAGCTCTGAGCAGTGAATTACACCTGAGCAGTGAATTACCACCTTCCTCCCCCCCCCCACACACACACACACACAATGTCAACTTCCAAGCCCGTGTCACAGAAGGCAGATCATAGCTCTCATAAAATCAGGTCTGGGCAGCTGCCTTCCCTACCCCCCGCCCGGCCTTGTCCCTGTGGGGTGGATCTTGAGACCCTGAGCTTGTGGCTGCAGTCTATGGGCTGATGTCCATGTCCACACCTGGCAGACATCTACACAACGCGGAGAGGGATCCAAACCTGAGGAGGCCGGGCAGGCAACCAGACCTTAGGAACGAGTCAGGCTGGATGACGCCAGCCACAGGCCCAAGGCGTTGTGATGGCTGGGGTGAGATCCACCACAGGAGCGGAATCTGCTGTCACCTTTGGCAGGGACACAGGAAGCAGATGAAGACCTGGATCTCAGGAAGTCAGAGGGTCAGCCCAGAGCGTGCAGACAGTCCTTGGGGAGGGCAAAGGGTGCCCAATGGCGATGGAGGAGACCAGAGGCCTCCAGAGGCCACAGGACCCTCCAACAGGTGGCAAAGACCAGGGAAAGTGAGGGTGCCAAACCCTAACACTGGCTGAGTAAAACACCAAACAAATGACTTGTCCTCACTGTGCCCACGTTCCTTAATCTACAAATTGGATATAAGAAACCTCCTTCACAGGATTGCTGTGAGCATTAAGTGAGATAACATTTATTAAATGCCAATGCATTATGTGGTACATGGTAGGTGCTCAATAAATGCTTCTTTTTTCTTTTTTTTTTAAGACTCTACAGAAGTAACAAATTCTCAGTGCCTAACCTAAATATGCAACCTGCATATGTGGGCTTGGGGTTTTTTGTATTTTGTGTTTTAGTTCAAATACCCAAAAGCTGGCCCTTAGGTGTAAGAGTCCAATTGCAATGTTACTTTCCCTGTAGCCTTCACACCTTTCTAATCTTTCTATAAGTATTCCTAAATATACTTCTCTGAGAGACTTTACATCACATTCCTAAATATAAATATCTTTACCTGATAAAGGGCATGCCCATCTCTGCCATAGTCTCCACTACTCCCTATTACCTTGCCCCTGGCCCAATTTGCACATTTGTTACCTGCCTGGCCCCATAGGCATCTGAGTTTGTAATCCTTGCCCTTAAGCCAAGAATCAGAGCAAGTGCAGACAGAGGCCGAGGCACATGAGTGGTGAAGAGCAGCAGCTCAAACAGCGTACCCCTACACCCTATCACAGACAGCCAGATTCCACGACAGCCACGCCACTGCTGCAAGTGGCTATGTTCCTCAGTAACAGCCACACCCAGCAGAGCAGTGCTAAGTCCTCAGGTGGCACCAGACAAGTGATAACCTCAATGAGACAGGAAGGGAAAGGAGGTGCTTCGGCAACCTTTGGGGTGGTCAGTGCAAGTAGCAACTCAATTTCAGCTCCATCTCCAAAGTTCCACTGAACCTTACAATAGAAACAATGACCGAGGTAAGCTAGGGCACGTGAGCCACCCTCAGATCCCTCCCTAAGATCTAAGAGGGGAGAAGATGCTTGACATCTAGTTTTCCAAGCTTCCGCTTTGCTTTGGCCAAGATGACTTAAGCTATCCAAACCTCGAAAGCACCTCGTCTCCACAAATTCCCAATTATCCTGGCAGCAGCGGAGGGAGCTGTGACCAACAGTCTCTTGGGACGTCTTGCAGCTCAGTTCACATGGCTGGCAGAAGCGAAGGCACACATACCCTGAGAGCAGGTCCAGCCCTCGTTAGAGATTCCCGGGTCTCCTGCAGCCTGTGGTCTTGCTCAGCTCATAGTAGTGAAGGTCTTATCCACGTGAAACATGACTGTGTTCCCGAGTGGCGCCTTGCCGAGCCACTGCATGCAGCAGGGAAATCACAAAGGAAAAAGTATTTTTGAGGGGATGTGCTAGGGTTCTCATTAAATGTTCTCGGGGTCTAGGGGACCACATTCAAAATACTTAACCGGGAGAGCAAGGTGGCAACTCTGAGCTCAGAACAAATGTCCCACCAGGCCCTTGGGGAAATTAATAATATTATCCACAATTTGTGGTTTTAAAAACCAAGCACACATATTTTAAGAAATAAAAATAAAAACTCTGGCCCAGAACGAGTGATGGGCTCCGCACACGTCGGTGCAGCCCGTGCTGAGAGGCCTGGCCATGCCTCCGGGAAGACAGAAGGAGGCCGGGGAACAGCTGCAAAATGTCTTTTGGAAGAGGAACATCTGCTCTGCTCTCGGGTCATGGAAGTCTCCTGGTTAACTCTGGGGTATGGGGTTTACTGGTTTCACATGACAGGCCATACTTCCCCTGGAATCATACTGCCATCACATTGCAGGACAGGACTTTAGAAATCAAGCCCAAACGCAGTGAGGTTCCCTGCTGGGTAGTGACAGAGCTGGTCCAGAACACAGGCCCCTGGCTCCCACTCATGGAATCTTTAGACAACAAATCCCCCCTGCTTAGGCCCTGCTGACCACCGTGACCTCCACGACCTCTTGCACTGTCTGCCCACCGCAGCTTCGTCGAGGCAAAAACAGGTGCACATACATTTCAACCCTAAAACCACTTTTGTGGGTGGAAATTATAACCAAGTGACAGACTTCATCTCAGAAGCTTTATATGAAGATTCAGAGGTAAGGAACGGCAGTTGTAGTACACTAAAATATTCTTTAAATGATCAAATTAAGGCCCTGTGCCCTCTAGAGTATAGACATACTCTCATTTTGATCTAGGCTATTCTCTGAAGACAGTGCACTGGAGGCATTTACTGTATGCATTTCATGCTGCAAATTTTTTTAAACACCATAATATGTTTATTCTTCACAGTGAGTACCCCTCTGAAAAGCCTAAGCTGAAATTTGAGATTCACAGAAGCACCCATTAAAAAAATAATAACCAAGGCTGATGCAACCCAAGTGACAATTTTTTTAAATCTGAAGCAAGTAAATTATATGGCCAAGACTGAAATGCCTGCCCCCCCTCCAGGCATGCCGTCTGCGTGCACACACTCAAACACACACACACACACACACACACACACACACACACTCGTGCACAGCCTCAGCTCATCAGACACAGTCTGCTGCTTGCCAAAGCCTCTTTCCTAGATATATTGTGACACCCACTAAGCTAATGAGATCCCAACTGTCTCCCCCAGTTTTACATTTGTTTTTTCATGTTTTCTTCCCAAGACCATTGTGCAAAAGGCAGTTACGGCAACATGCATAGCATCCATGCTTTTCCTCCTCCTCTTCGGAATAGCAGGGTCCCCACATGGCAGCCTGGAACAAAGAGCTCCACTCCCCGGAAAAGGAGGGTTGGGACTCCAGGGACATGGCCGAGCTGGGGTCTGAGTGGCTACCAGGTCAGATATCGATGGGCCACAGCTGCTGCTGCAAAGACCACTTGCCCATTGTCATAAGCAGGAGAAACAAAATTATTAAGAAACTGCCTTTCTATAAAAACATCATGCTTGAACTCAAGTGCCAGAGCTAGCAACAGGGACATCTGGAAGCCTGCAATGGCGAGATAATTCAAAGTTGAAGCATGTAAAAGAGATACTATTTCAAATGGGATAGGGGTAGGCAGGTAATCTCTTCAAACGAATAAAATGTAGGAAATGAATCTTTAATGAATGCCCATTTAATAAGTACCAACACATGAAATGTGGTATGTATAGAAGCTCTGTGGCATAAGCAATAATACATTGCCAAATTATCCTTAAACCAAGAGCACTGAGCCCAGTTCCTTTAAGTTAAGCTATAAGCAATGTGTTTGCTTGTTTTATGATGAAAAAAAAATTATATATATATATGTATATCTTATCCTTTTAAACAAAGCCAGTGGAGTTTTTTTGTTGGGGCAGGGGGAGGCAGGTAGAAAAGACAGGAACACAGAGCTGCTCCTGTAGGTGCCCTGACCAGGGAATCGCACGGCACCCTCCGCACTCTGAGACAGTGCTCCAATCCACAGAGCTATCCAGCCAGGGCCTGGAGTTTTTCATAAAGGATTGTTTTTAAACACTGGAGGACAACAGGCTACTTCAGTGAATATCTTGGGGGGTGGGGTGTAAGGGAGGCTACATTGTCCTTTGTGGGTTTTCCTATTTACCATAATATGCATGTGCTTATCAGAAAAGGTAGCTTTTGAACTTCTTTTAAGATCCATACAAGAAAATGTTAAACTGCCTCATTGCACACATATACACGCACACAAACAGACAGAGTGTACACCTGCAAACAGTACTCCCATCACATTTCCATTTTAATGGGGAACAATGATCGCCTACCTGGGTGGTTGTCTGAAATTCTGCAGAGTGACAGAACCACCTGGGAGGGTAGGCTGCTCCCCGTTAGCCCAAGCGAGTGCCTGACAGGGAGGCTGAGGCCGTCAACGTGAGCTGCTCACAGAAACACCATGGCTAGCTGCTTATGGGATGTGCTGTGAAGTCAGGCTGAAGGTTTAACCAGGCAGGAGAGTGAAGCGGCGGCTGGCAGGGGTGAGGTGAGAACAGCTAGCTGCTGAATGAGTGCACAGGGTCAGTCCTACAAAATCACTCACATCAGAGTTGGCCCCTCCCCTGCCACGCACTGTGATAGATAAAACAGCCTGTCAGGGTGTCTATGCATTATTAATAAGTATTTCAGGGATCCTCAGTGAACTCTTGGTGGTTTGTGAGTTTAAGTCCATTTCTCAGGACTTGAGTCCTCCTAACACAGTGGTTCTCAACCTGCAGGTCACGACCCCGGCGGGGGTCGAATGACCAAAACACAGGGGTTGCCTAAAGCCATCGGAAAATACATATTTCTGATGACTTTAGCCATTGAGAAGCCGTGCTACCATCTGCAGCAGCGCTATTCAGCTTGAACGCACGCCGTTATGACGTGCGTTCCAAACTGAATGCCTGCGGTCATGCACAGATGTGATTGCATCATCCATCCGGGGCGGGGGAAGAGGGGGGAATGCTCCACAGTCCATAGCAGTGCATTACGTGTGTCTGGCACTTGCTGACGTCATCAGAGGGCGGGTGCAGCAAGCACTGGAGGACAGAAGCCTAGGAGGTGGAGAGGCAAGAGGCGGAGAGCCAAGAGAGCCTGCGAGACAGCCTGCTGGTGTAAAAAAGGTTAATAATGTAAAAACAGTGCACACACCATACACACAATACTGTGTAAGTGTAAGGTGCTTTGTGTGTAATCATTATACAGTACACAAAGCATTTTTCACTTACATAAAGCACCATACATTTACACAGTGTGAACTACATCAGTCTTATACTATAAGAGACCACTATAAGATGTAGTTCACACTGTTCCCCAATGTATAATTATCTCCCATATCTCCCACTATTTTCCCATATTCTGAATGAGGAAACTTTCCGGCATTGAATCCACCTCCTATTGATTTCATTGGGAGTGCGGCGGATTTTGTGGAAGAGAGCTCCCGAGAATCTCGGGTTACCACACAATCCGCTGCAGCCTCCCTTTGATTTCAATAAGAGGTGGAGAAATGACAGTTTCGGACACATTTCTTCCTCTCCTATTCAAGTCAATAGGAGGCCGCAGCAGATTCCGCTCAAATATAGAGCATGTTGCTTAATTTTTTCCACGCTAGAACTTTTCCTAGAGCAGAAAAATTCCAAAGGTGTAATCCACCACCTCCAATAGACTTCTATAGGAGGCAGATCTTTTACACTGCAGAATCCGCACAGCAGATTCCTCAGGGTGAGGCCTCTTTCAGTCTATTGGGGGTAGCGGATTCCACCTTTGGAATTTTTCTGCTCTAGGAAAAGTTCTAGCGTGGAAAAAATTAAGCAACATGCTCTATATTTGAGCGGAATCTGCTGCGGCCTCCCAATGACTTGAATAGGAGAGGAAAAAATGTGTCGGAACTGCATTTCTGCCGTACAGGGGATCTCTCTTCTGCAGAATCCACGGGTCTCCCATTGAAGTAAATGAGATGTGGATTCCACCGTAGAAACCGCTGCTTTATAGTGTGAAAGAGCCCTGAAAGATACCATGCTGTGCAGAAACTGCAGTGTATCCTATGACATAGTTCAACACTGTTCTGTATAGAAAACTTGGCACTAATCTGGAAAAAACAGATCCATTAGTTAAGGACCTATTTACGGAATGGTAGCCCCAATACACTAGGTAAGGAGGTCCACTAGTAATAAATATTTCTCAATATATAATTAAATATTGTTTTTGTGATTAATCACTATGTTTAAATTATATTTGATTTGTAGCAATGAGAATACATAATGCATATCAGGTATTTACATTCCGAATCATAACTGTAGCAAAAATTAAAGTTATGAAGTAGCCACCAAAATTATTTTTTGGTTTGGGGTCACCGCAACATGAGGAACTGTATTGCGGGGTCACGGCATTAGGAAGGTTAAGAACCACTGTCCTAACGAGATATCAACAGGGAGATAGGAACACTACAGATCTGTTCTCTGGGCTCTTTGAACTTCCCAGCAGCCAGGCTGATGGGGAACAGAGAGGAACATCCCTGGGACCTTCCTCCAACTGCTCTCTTCTACCTAACTGAACCTTTGACATGAAAGACCGCCCATCTCTTCAGCAGTACCCTCTTGCCTGACATGAGAGGTGTCTAAAATCTGGAATGAAATCCACACTCAAATTGGTTTGCCCAACTTCAAGTTCTACTAGTTCAGTTTCAGGAGCTAAATCACTCACACCCTTGTTAACAAATTTTTGAGATTCATTTAAACAATGAAATGTTACTTCTATATTTTTTGAAGTTTCATTGATTAGTTGTGGATAAACTCTTTCGTCCAAATTTATTATTTTTTCTCTAAAAACTGGGAAGTTAGATAGTACTTCTTAAGGTAAGAGCTGCTTGAATTTTTTTTTTTTTACCTGAGCTTATGTATATTTGGGGAAGAACTATCATCCAGAATTTATTAAATCTTAGATCTTACATCTGAGTTCTCAGAATTAGGTTCATCAAAATAGCTGCAAGGCTCACTCAGAAAACTAATTTATCCCAAAGCAAAATATGCATCTCTTTAATTAGTTTTTAATCCACTAAAGAGTAAAAATGCATCTTATCTTTATTATATACTCTCAAAAACATATTGATAAACAGATTCTCAGAATCAGGAAAAACCTAATGTAGAAATGTATGAGCTAGTCCTACCTTTGCACTGTATTGAGCACTTCAAATGTGGCTAGTGAGACTGACAAACTAAATATTTAATTTTATTTAATCTTAATGAATTTTAATTTTTAAAATGGATGCCTGATTCAGTTATTAGAAAATTTCTAAGTATGTATAGAACAATTTGGATACACAAATCTACTTTTTCAACTGTAAATTTTGTGAAATCTAAATACAGATCAAGTATTTCTACTAAAAATTTAGCATCTGACTGGATATGTAAAATACACATACAATTTTCAAAACTTAGTATTAAGAAAACATATATGTGAAATTTCATTAATAATTGTTATCATTGATAATATATCATATATAATATAATATATCAATTGTTATCAATTGATAATAATGAAAATATTTTTATATCTGATTAAATAAAAATATGATTAAAATTAATTTTATCTTTTTAGGTTTTAATGTGGCTACTAGAATATTTTAAACTACATATGGGGCTCACATTTTATTTTTGCGGAACAGCACTGTTCTAGCTAGCAATATATGGTGAGGTAACTGGCAATAATAGCATATTATTTATTTATTGTCTCCATATACTAACACATCTTTTGTAACTATTATAGAGTAGCCTTATTTATTATTTTCCCACACTGTTCTCATCCTATCTCTAAATATTAAATATATGAATCATGACTGACTGCTACCCTAAAGAAACAATTGTTATTCTACCACTGATAGTGGGCAGTAGTAAATGCCAGCCATTCCCGGCACTCCCATACAACCTGGCAGACATAAATACATGACAGACAGCAACAGCATTGCTAGGGGAACTCAAGAGTTACACCCACATTAGCCATCTTTCCCAAATATACAGTATTTACAAAGAGGGCTGTTGAGTATGACACATAAAGAAAACATCTGGTCTTACTACAAACCATAAAGTCTCCTTTAAGCTATGTGCTCTGGAGCACAGGTGGGAACTGAATTTTATCATAGACCTAATCATTTACCTATATTTCATCTTTATTTCCAGTTTTTGAAAAAATGCTAAGGTTCTATTTTTCCTACCCATCTGAAAGGTGGTAGAAATCATCAGTTACATCCACTTCATTACCGGGTGTCCCGTTACATGAGGTGATGCAGCAGAAGATGAAACAACTCATCAGCCACCGTTCCAGCAGCTCAGAGGGCTTTCATGCCTGTTTATTTTTACAGACATCTTGTAGGGCCCACCCCTCTGCCAGGCTCTGTTCTAGGTGCTGGAGTGACACAAAGGAGAACAAGGAACATAAAGGTCATCAGTTCCCACAATTCCTACATCTTTTTATGATTCACAAAACTCTTGACTATAATTTCACAGCAGTAACTTAGAAACACATATGAACTCTTTAAATTAGTATGCAATGTTTGAAATATGCAAGAAGATACAAAGAAAAACGCACTGACAATCATGTACTCATTCCTCCTGAATTCCATGTCTTCTGTCCCCTCACCACTGACCCAATGAATTAGCGTTTGTTATCTCAGTGCATTTCTTTATACTCTTACTAACAGATTCATATATCCCTAAGCAATATGTGATTTAAAATGTTTTAAAACTGCATAGACATGTGTGTTCTAAATACTAGATTTTTTTAAAACTTACATAAAGCTAAATAACTATCTTTGATTACAGTAAAATTCTCAACAATTTACCAAGTTTGCAAAAAAAAATAATAATTTTCCTTTTGAATCACCAGCCAAGTCACATATGAATGAGTTAAATTTAAATATTACATATAATTATATATCTGTTCATATGTGCAGTGTACAGAGTTCACAGCAAAAGTAACAGAAAAACCTCAGTGTATTCAATAATGATTAAAAACTTTGAATGGGCAGATTGGAAATCATTTTTATATGAGCTTTTTTCCCTTAAAATAAACCTTAAATTAAAATTTTTGAATGGTACAAAATAGTATACAAAAGGGTTTACAGTGAAAAACGCCCCCTCCTGTTCTTGCTCCAGACACCTGCCCCGTAAGTAACCAGTATCACTTCTTATGTGTATGTCCAGAGATAGTCCACATAAACAAGCAATCATGCATATGTTCATCCCCATTTTTAACACAAATGGTAGCAACTTGCTGTTTTCATTTAAGGGTAACCTCTGAGATCCTTCATATTTGTGCATATGGATCTGCCTCGTTTTTTTTTAATGGTAACATCTGTTTTATAGAGGTGCCATGTTTGGTTTAGCCTCTCTCCCATTCAAGTCCTTTGAAACAAGCTGTGCTTCTCTGAATATTCCTATATACATGGAATTTCACAATGTTCAAGAATATCCACAACACAAATTTCTAGAAATAGAATTGTTGAGTCAAGAGCGGGTCTGGCCTGAACAGGTAGTGGTGCAGTGAATAGAGCATCAGACTGGGACACGGAGGACCCAGGTTTGAGATCCGAGGTCACCAGCTTGAATGCGGACTCATCTGGTTTGAGCAAAGCTTACCAGCTTGGACCCAAGGTCAGGAGCTCGAGCAAGGGGTTGCTCGGTCTGCTGTAGCCCCACAGTCAAGGCACATATGAGAAAGCAATCAATGAACAACTAAGATGCTGAAACGAAGAATTGATGCTTCTCATCTCTCTCCGTTCCTGTCTGTCCCTATCTGTCCCTCTCTCTGACTCTCTCTGTCTCTGTCACATGCACACCCATACACACACACACACATACACAAAGAGTGGGTCTGTATACTTTATTTTTTTTTTTTTTCATTTTTCTGAAGCTGGAAACGGGGAGAGACAGTCAGACAGACTCCCGCATGCGCCCGACCGGGATCCACCCGGCACGCCCACCATGGGGCGACGCTCTGCCCACCAGGGGGCGATGCTCTGCCCATCCTGGGCGTCGCCATATTGCGACCAGAGCCACTCTAGCGCCTGGGGCAGAGGCCACAGAGCCATCCCCAGCGCCCGGGCCATCTTTGCTCCAATGGAGCCTTGGCTGCAGGAGGGGAAGAGAGAGACAGAGAGGAAAGTGCGGCGGAGGGGTGGAGAAGCAAATGGGTGCTTCTCCTGTGTGCCCTGGCCAGGAATCGAACCCGGGTCCTCCGCACGCTAGGCCGACGCTCTACCGCTGAGCCAACCGGCCAGGGCCTACTTTATATATATATATATACACACACAGACATATATTCTGCTCACAAAAATTAGGGGATGTTTTATAGCTTCATATTCATTTTGAAATATCCCCTAATTTTTGTGAGCAGTGTATATATATATACACATTCTGAAAGATATTACAAAAGTATCTACCACAGAGGTTATACAATTTAACTCACACCAGTCATGTATGAGGGCATCTTTTTCCCTGCCCCTTGCCAACTTTAATGTACTATGTATTCTGTTTAGTGAGCTAGAGGATAAATGATACCTCATTAAAATACTAATTTATGAATGTTTTAAATACTTCTGCCCAATTTTAAAAGGAATAAGCACAACTTAAAACAATACAAGCTAAGGGACAGAAGAAGCCTAATGAATGAACACTGAGTTTGTTAAGAGGAAGGTGCTATAAAATTCAAGACACAGCACTACTCTATAATAGAATATATTAGATTCATATGAGCAATGAAGACAAATATGTAATTACAGTATTGCCCCACCTCTTATAATAAACTAATTCATAATGTTGACACATGTACACTCTTTATAAAGCCTCATAAAGAGAGAACCACCCAGCAGCTGTCCTTAAGTTTAACTATTCAGAAATATCAATACTATACATGAGCATCTGCTTTATGTTAAATGACTTTCCAGAACTTAACTAGTGAAAAAGATAAATGAAAGACAAACTGAGGGTAAAAGAAAGTGGCTCTTCCCAATGCCACCCACATCCTATTGACCTCATGAATGTCCTGTCTTTCAGATCAACAAAGGACTTAGAGTTAGGTCATGTGGGTTCTGAACAGGGGCTTGGTTACTGGTTTGTTGAGTGAACCCAGTCAAAGCATTTGACCCCTGTGACCTCTAGCTACTCGTCTATTTAAATGAAAGGATTGAGGTAGATTCTTCTTTGAGGTGCCTCCCAGCTGGAAGATACTCCTAATGGTACTAATTAATAGATGATGAGTGGCTTTTCTAAAAGTAAATAAGTACAGAGGCCTTCACTTACCTCCATTTTAATATGCGTTTGATGGTCGCATGGCTATATCTTGGCAGTGGTCAGTAACCACTAAAACCAAAGAACAGAGATTTCTCTGTGTGTTAAGGAAGGGTACTATAACCCTAGGACCTGTCCAAGGAGTCAACTGACATGAATATCTGTTCTATCACTTACCATGACTGAAAGGAATGAGCAAATATATTCAAAAATTTGGAATCAATAAACTCAATGAGGATTAAAAAATTCAATGGGACACTGCTCAGCTCAAGACCATTGTAATGTTGCTGGTTATTTTACCTCTGTGCACACCCCTGCCATAAAGCCAAAGAGACAGATTTCACTAACTGGGTTTCCAAATCATCAGCTGTGAAGCCTGTGATGGGGTGATGGGGCGATGGGATGATGGGTCCAGAGGATTTCCAGAGGGGCTGCTATCTATGGAAATGCAAAGCAAAGTGATTAAGAAAACAAGACCATATCTAATATCCAAAATCAAGATGCAGTCATGCCCTTGAGGTCAAAATCTAAGTGAAATAAGTCAAAGAAAGACAACTATGTAATACTGTATGATCTCATTTATATGTATAATCTAAAAACAACTCAAAGAAACAGAAAATAGAATGTTAGTTCTCAGGGGCTGGGGAGGCGGGTGGAGAAATGTAGGTAAAAGGCTACAGACTTCCAGTTGTAAGGGGAATGAATTCTGGGGATGTAATGTACAGCCTTGTGACTGTAGTTAACAATACTGTATTGTATACTTGGAAGTTGCTATGAGAGTAGAGCTTTGATGTTACCACCACAACAGAACGGTACTTATGTGAGGTAAAGGGTGTGCTAACTAATCTCATTGTGGTAAACATTTCACAATGTATCAAATCATCATATTGTACAACTTAAACTTACACAATGTTCTATGTCAATTATATCTCAATAAAGCTGGGGGGGGGGGGGATGTTGTCATATGGCCATCTTTATCAAATGCAGAAATTTCATAGGCCAAAATAACAAATTCTAAATGAAACAAGGAACTTGGGGGTTGGGGGAATCTAAACAAAATTAAAAACCTAAAACAGGAAGAAATATGGTCAGTTGGCCAAGCACTGGTTTCCATTTGTAAATTAATGATTCAGTCATTTAATAAATGTTTATTACTCTAGATATTGTGTTATACTCAGTTACCTTCCTGCTGCCTGCCATCAATTTATTTTACTGTTCATTAGCTGCCTCCACCCAACAGAGTGAATAGAGGAAAAAGTTAAACTCCTGGCACTTGATCTTACTCAGGTAAATAACAATAATAAAAGGTTTGTGACATAATCTAAAAGGTAGGAAAAGGAAAAAATTTTAAACTGAGTCATGTGGAGAATCTACAAAGCCTATTTATTCATCATTTAAGAGCCTGTGTGGTCATTAACCCACACACTCCTCAAAGCTCTGACAACCTGACCCTGGTTTTGACATCCCATCAATGAGTTAAGCCGGTGTGCTTGTTCACTCTCTGTCTCCTAAATCCTGAACCTCCTGAACTGTGACCCCCAGCATGAAGCACTCTAGCTGTCCACAAGCAGACATATCTGGTGCCCTGACTCACATGATCTCAGCCTCTTATTTCAGCCAAATTCAGGTAGGCTCCAGCTCATTTCATGCTCATAGCATCTTACACATGCCCTGCTTCCTCTCTTCTATTCTGGGGCTTCCCCAAGACCACAGAGACTACCAAGAGTTGTCTAGGCCTGTGCACCTAGCAGCACATGAGTGCAGGAGAGTTAACCCTCCTAGGATTCACGCTTGACCAGGGGAAGAGAGAAGCTGAGGGTAAATGCCAGCCCTGCCTCACGTCCTCTGGACCTACAATCTGAAGCCTCCTCAGAAGATCTCAGAAGAAGCGAGTGCCCATTGCCCACAACAGTGACCTCCACATGCATCTGCCTTGGTCTGCTAGGGATGCCACGACAAAATACCATTTACTGGTGGCTTAAACAATATGAATATATTTTCTGACAGTTCTGGAAACCAGAAGTCCAAGATCAAGGTGCCAGTAGGGTTGGTGTCTGGTACGAGCTCTCCTCTGGGATTGTAGATGGCCACCTCCTCTCTACGTCCTCACATGACCTTTCCTCGGGGCTCTTAAGGAGAGAAAGAGAAAAAAGAGCTCTGGCGTCTCTTCTTATAAGGACATTTATCCTACTGAATCACCTTTATGACCTCATTCAATTCTAATTACTTACTTAGAAGCCCCATCTCCAAATACGACCACACTGGGGGTTGCGCCTTCCACATATGATTTTGACATATAATGTATGAATTTGAGGACACAAAATTTAGTCTATAACAATGCCCTTCTCTTGGTTCTCCTCCTTCCCTGCCTTAGTCTCCCCGTTCCCTCATTCCAGCTCTCTGAGATTGCCTCCCAAATAAATCACCCAGGCACAAATCCTTTTCTCAGTCTCTGTTGTTAAGACTCAGCTGAGATGACATGTCACCTGAGACCACACTTTTACCCCCACCTGGCCAGATGCTTACTAATTCCCTTCACAGGCTGGTCTTCTGGTCTCACGCCTCCAATTTAACCCATCCCATCACCTAGGCTTTAAATTGGCCATGGAGTTATTAATTTATTCCAAAAAATAAATTGATGAGGTTCCTATTACAGGTCAGGATTACAGGCAGTTAATGCATCTGAGCGATGGGGGCCAAGTGAGAGCCAAGATCCCCTAGTATCACAGGGTCAGTGTTATCAAGTTTTGTGTTTTTTATAAAAAAAAAGGGGGACTGAAAGCTATTATGTAAAGTCTCCCAATTTTTTTAAATGTTGGTAATGAGTTTAAATCTATTTATAACACTGCAGAGACTGCACCATTATCTTAAAGCTTCCAGTTTGAAATGTCCGTACAAATTTCTGGGAAGGCAGAAAACAAACACAGATTCTGGAATCCAGGAGTCTAAAGAAGGAGACAGCCAAAATGAGAAGCAATTACCACACGGTATGACAAGAGCACTGACAGGGTATAGGAGGCAGAATAATGGCTCCTCGGAGATGTCCATGTCCTTATCCCCAGAACTCATGGCCACGTTAGGTTACGTGACAAATGGAAATTGAGGCTGCAAATGGAAGCAAGGTTGTTAATCAGCTGACCTTGAGATGGAAACTTCATCCTGGATTATCCAGGTGGGCCCAGTGTAATCACAGGGTCCACAGACATGGAAGGAGGCAGAGGTATTCAAAGTCAGAAAGATATCTGAAGATGCTGGCTTTGCAGATGGACAAAGGGCCCACAAGCCAAGGGATGCAGGAGACACTAGAAGCCGAAAAAGTCCAGCGAACAGATTCTCCCCTTGAGCCCCCAGAAGAAACAGCTGAAGTTTTAACCCAGTGACACCCATGTCAGACTTCTGAGCTCCAAAACTACAAAATAATAATTTGTTTCAAGCCACTAAGTGTGGTAATTTGTTACAGCAGATATAAAACTAATACATCAGGTAAATCCAGCATGTCAGGAGACATACCTAACCCAGTCTTGGGGTACAAAGGTTATCAGGGAGAGCTTCCCAGAGAAGAAGGCATTTGGCTGAGTCCTAAAGGACAAATGCGGTTTAGGGATGGGAGTTCCAAGAGGTAGAGGAAGCATATCCAAAGACCCTGTAGAATCTATTTAGGGAATTTCAAGGCTTTTAAACTGGCAAGATTATAGATTTTGTTAGCCAAATTCCCATTTTTTTTAAGCAATTTATCAAACAATTCTATTAGGAATTCTATTAGCCTATTCCCTCATTTTATAGACATAAATAAGAGAACTGGAGACATTAAGGGATCTCAGAAATTTACATACTTCTGAGTTTCACTGTCCTCATTTGTGAAATAAGCAAGTTAGATTAGGTGAACTATACCTATTCATGACTACTTAGCAGAGAGTTCAGGTTTGAAAGAAATATAACATTTTTCTATTTTTATCATATAAATCTGGATCTGGTTCCCCATGCCATTTAGCTGGAAGGAAACTCAATCTTGGTTGTTACTGGTGCATGTACATGTCCTCTACTCTAGCCAGAATTTTCTAAGGTCCTGGGGTCTCTGAAGCCTCAATGTTTACTGAGAATGCTCCTGTGGTTTTATCAGTCAGGTCACTGGTCCCCAATAGTTACAGCCAAGATGTCCATCGTCCTAACCATCAGCTCATGTCCAGTAGTTTCGATGTCTTTAGGGTCCCTGTGCTATTTGGCAATGCTGGGAGCCCACGTCCCTGGGTCTATTTCCAATTGGCTCACCATGACGCCATCTCCTCCATGGTACTCCACCTCCCTACACTTCCCATGATAACCATTGCCCAGGCTTCAGGAATCTCCCTCTTCTTACTCCCTATTGTCTCAAAAGCCCACTCCCTCATGTCTAACCATCAGGAACCATTGGAGATATCTCCTCCTAGAGTGTCACCTTATACAGAAAGAGGAAAAATCTGCAGTCTTCCGGTAGTTTCAACTTCCTCCCTAATTAGATCCCAGAGGACAGTAAGTGATGGAGGGAGATCATATAGTTACTAATTAATATCTCAATGAACTGTCCTCACATGCCTATGTTTCAGAAAGGGAATCATGATTTTTTGTGACTATATAACTCAGTAGGGGAATAAACTAAATATTTGGGCACTCATGGCTATAAAGTTGCCTCTATTATCAAGTATTATCTCCAAAGTAAAAATAGTCTCTCAGTATCATATAGTCCACATACATGGTTATGCTTGCTTCGTGGTTGGCAGGGTCACATAAGTATTCTATGCTTGTTAGATTGTGTGAAGTGGCTATGAAAATGGCACCACACTGTTCTGGGACTTCTCTGACAGCAAAGGAAATGAAGGTAAGTAAGGCCAGCATAGAGACTCAGAAGCTGTTCAGCAAGCATCATGCTTACAGTATGCATTCTGCTCAAGAAGATGTTAACCTTAAATATAGAAATATTCGAGATTTCTTATTGATTATAATAAACAATAGGGTAGTTTCACCATGAATGAGTGAGTGAATGAATGAATGAATGGCCTGTTTGCCATTTTGCTTTTGTCAAGAAAATTCATTCCAGCCTAAAAAGGAAGTGCTCTGCTCCCCTATCCTCACCCCAGAGAAGACCCACTCAGATCAGTGTGACATTATTTACAAAAGAGCTCACATCTGATAGAACACCTACCTGCCACCTAACTCATAAATAAACTGAGCCTTTGAACCTGGATGGCCAAGATGTCCATCTAAATTTTTGCTTTCTGCCAGATAGGGCAAGAAGAGGACATGTCAACTGATGTGCAGACACCTCTAGCTGGCCACTATGTCCTGTGAGACTTATTCAGCCGCTTCTTCCTACTACCCCTGCCCCACTCCATCCCTCCTTCTGTGAGGTTTCTGAGCATCTCCTCTGATCCTCAGCACATCTGTCCAAGCGCCCAACTCTGACTGCACACACCCAATGTGCAACTTATCATTATTTACTGGCAATCAAGGCCATCAAACTCTCTCCCATCTTGACACTTGCCAAGAGTAGCCAGCACCCTGTACTCAGATTGGATCATTCTATTGCTATTGCTGAAGGCAATCCTCATGAATTATTCAACAGCTTCTTTATCTGGGCTGGCAAGGAATGGCTATTCTGATTAGAAGCTGTAGTGTCATCCAGCCATCACTTTCTGGATTCTCGAAAGACCAGGCAGTTACTTCCAGATCTAAGTCCAAATTCTAGGTCCCATGTGCCAGTTCAGAAACCAGCACTCTCTCCCACGTGGGGCCAGCTGGATCTGGCTCTTGCTCTGCCATATTAGCTGGTAGAGAGAAGATCTCGCAAGTCATTGTCAGTCCTCCCCATTAGAAGATCAAATCTTCTCACTGTTCCAAGAGATCTGGGATCTTAATGGTTAACATTTCCCAGAGAGAGAAGGCTCAAGCTACTCTAACATACCAGGGCCTGATCAAAATTCACAGGACTGACCTTTGTCAGAGAGGTAATTCAGTGACGGACTGCTCTTTCTGATGAACACGCTGCCCCTATGTTGTGGGCTTTCATTCCCTCTGAGAGGTTCTCTCCCACTTGGACATTAAAATGTATAAAGATTAATGAGGTACCTTAAAAATGGGATCATACTCCTGGGGAGTGTATTAAGCTCAAGAGGCACATCACTCTTTATTGTTATATGTATGCTTTCCCTTCGATCACACCAACTTTGCGAGGATAAAAGGAAGATTTGGCCAATAAGGTAATTGTAATGAACATGCCCAGGACAACATAGCAAGGCCATAACAACTGAGCATCCTGACTCTTGTTCCATGCTCTTCCCAAAACTCCAATTGCCCCTCCTGCCCTCCCTCCCTCCTTTTCATTCTTCCTTCCTTCCTTTCTTCTTTCCTTTCTTCCTTCCTTTCTATCTAGTGCAGACACTACACAAATCTTCCTCCAGAACATAGAAAACATCAGGACTTTTTGCTTGATTTCCTTTTGTTTTTCATTTTCCCAGTGTTCTTTAAATTTATTGCACTTGGCCTGACCAGGCGGTGGTGCAGTGGATAGAGCGTCAGACTGGGATGCAGAGGACCCCGGTTCAAGACCCCAAGGTCGCCAGCTTGAGCGCGGGCTCATCTGGCTTGAGTAAAGCTCACCAGCTTGAGCCCAAGGTTGCTGGCTCGAGCAAGGGGTTACTCGGTCTGCTGAAGCCCCCCGGTCAAGGCACATATGAGAAAGCAATCAATGAACAACTAAGGTGTCGCAACGAAAAACTGATGATTGATGCTTCTCATCTCTCTCTGTTCCTGTCTGTCTGTCCCTATCTGTCCCTCTCTCTGACTCTCTCTCTCTCTGTCTCTGTATAAAAAAAATTTTTTAAATAAAAAAATAAAGAAATGTATGATACTTGGTGTGCCTAAACTCCTTGGGAATGGAAAATGTACACAAAGTCACAGAAATAGAGGTGACATTAACAAAACAAAGGACCTATCAAAGAGACCCACCTACAAGATGCACCCCGGCAGCCGGCTGCCTCAGCTAAACTGAAATTGTATCTCTTTGAAGTCTGCAGATGGTAGGGGAGAAAGTACTAGAAACTCCTACCTATGTTCCATCTAATCAATTAAAGCTGTGTCCAATTCATTTAAATACAACTTTTTCCATTCAAAAAAGTCTTAATCATGGGCTTTAAACTGACCAAACACATAAGTTCCAATTAGGTTCTTGAGAGAAATCATGAAATTCCTAAAGACCCATCTGTTTAGACCATCCTCTGACTTCCTATAAGAAACAGTTACCACTTTGAAATTTCTCATCTCATCTCATTCACAGCCACCAACTGCTATGACTCAGGCAGCAACCAGGTTCCTCAATACCCTGTAACTTGAGGACTGTGAGCATCTGGTCTTAGGAACAGACAAAAGAGAGCAAAACAGGAGACAAGCAGCGCTAACAAGACCCTGTTAGTCAACATGACCGTTAGTGGGCTTCCCTGTAATTACTGAGGGACCTCTGAGGGACACAGAGCTCCTGGCTATGAAATTATTATGACCAGTAGAGTTGGCCATGCTATTTCTACATTTTACTAATTTAAGAATTTGCATTTTGATTTGGGCCAAACACCTCAAAAACACATTGTGTTCTTCTTCTGGCAACAAAGACTGCCTATCAGGGTGTGCATCGTTTGTTAGAGCTACTATAACAAAGTGCCACAGGCTGAGGGTGCTTAGACAACAGACAGTCATTATTTCACAGTCCTGGAGGCTGGAAGTCTGAGATCAAGGTGTCAGCAGGGTTTATTTCCTCTGAGGCCTCTCACTTTGGCTTGTGTGTGGCCATCTTTTCCCTGCGTCTTCACATGGTCTTTTCTCTGCATGTGTCTAATCTCCATTCCTTATAAATACACGAGTCAGGCTGGATTAGGGCCCGCTATATGACCTCATTTGACCTTAATTTCCTCTTTAAAGGTCCTATCTCCAAATACAGTCACACTGTTAGGTACTGGGGGCTAGGACTTCAACATACAAATTTTAAGAGGACACAATTCAACTCCTAACAAGGTGGAAAATTCATATCAAATGTTTACTCTGCACAGAAAGGCTATGTGAGTTCTCCAATCCTGCTGGACCCAAAATACCAGGACTCTGGGGCACTTTGTTCACTCACTACCTGTTCCTGAGAAAGGAATCTCAGTATGTTCATCAGGGAAAACAGCAGGTTTCTACACCATGTTCTGGGTATAATATTTACCTAGATAGGTTCTGCATCCCACTGAGCCACACTGATAGCCAACCTTTCTAGGTATCCCTGTTCATAGTATTCTCGCAAAGGAAATGTGTAAGAGCTGGTCCGGGCATATATAGAGCGTAAAACAGTGTCTAGTAGTGTGTCATTTCCAAGAAGATCTTCGTCATACTAAACTTCCACTGTGATACCCTGCAAGCCATTCTTACATCCCTCCGCATACACAGGTATGCATGTGTGCCAAGCATAGACAAGAGAATATCTATAAAATGCCCAGCGGTTCAGTAAATAAGGCAGAGATGCTGAATGTTTGCAAGA
Source organism: Saccopteryx leptura (assembly GCF_036850995.1). Classification (NCBI taxonomy): domain Eukaryota; kingdom Metazoa; phylum Chordata; class Mammalia; order Chiroptera; family Emballonuridae; genus Saccopteryx; species Saccopteryx leptura. The sequence continues at coordinate 44,419,037 of NC_089504.1, read as the reverse complement.
ATGTTTAAAATAGAAGAATCTGGGCCACTGAGAAAGATGCTGGTGCTATTGAACTACTGAAATAAACATGTGGGGCTGGAAAAATCACTTCCCAACTGCTGCCCAGCAAGTTTCCATCTACCTGTTTCCTCCCAGCTAATCAGTGACTTGTACCCACATCCGATGTCTGACAGAGAAATTTAAGATTTGCATCTACCAGGAGGCTCTTAAACAAGCAAAAGGTTCTCTAATTTGCTAATCCTTTAAGAAGCCACCAAACGATTTGCCATGAAGATCTCAGAAAACAAAGCATTAGTGATGCAAAGATTTCTTTCACAAATTGTGGAGAAAACGGCAGGTGTCACCCAAACCAAAAATTGTTACCTAGCCAATTTTTTAAATGTATCTCAATCTTGACCTCAGCAACAAGCCCAGTGGTTGAGCCCCAGTTATCTGTGCTTGGTCAGGACACAAACCATCTTCAGAACTATTTTACCATGAGGATTTGGATAAATTCTGCTCTGAGAAGGAAAAGGTAATAAAAACAGAATTTGGGCTGGTTTCTCAAAAGACCATTAAGCAGAATGTAAATGTTACTGTAAGAAACCTGTCAGAAGCTCTCTAAGAGAGTCTCCCCTGAATTTCATATCTCCTTCTAGTTTGTTTAAGTAAAAATAATACAGAACATTGCGTGGTAACCTATGACAAACACCATGGCAAACAAAGGTGCACCTGAATTGCTTCTATTTTCACTGACTGACACTTACTTTGAAAGCTGTATAAGCTAACTTCCTTTGCCTCGTCAAGACAGATTGGAGCTGTGGGACCCTGATCGGCCAGCGTGCTAGAGTATCACCATTTTGTCTTCTGTCTCTGGGAGTTAGAAGACTCCAAGTTTTCTTCAGTTTGAATAGTGCATTGTTTATTCACAGAGATCTTGTGGCCACCAAAAGCCTACTTCCTGATTTTAATCACAGTAAAGAGTTTGATGGTTTTCTAAAGGATTAGCAAATACGATATGTTTTTCATCATTCAAGAGCTGTAGTAAGATGCAAGTTTTACCATCAGATATCAGACAGGTATGGCATCATGCTTAAGTCTCAGTCCCAGCTACCATTAGAAGAAAAAAACCCTCAAAATTTGGTAATAAAGACATCAGCACACACACACACCAAAAAAAGCTACAAAAAATTCTACTTCTAAGCTACTGTCAGTACTGCATCTTGTTAGAATGACAAATTAAAATAACATTGCAGTGAGCTAAGGTCTTTTGATTAAATGAAGTTTTGTGATCATTTCCAAAGAAAATGAAATACAGATTTTCATTTATAATCATTTGAAATCATTTCTAGAAGGAGTTGAGAGATAAACTCAAGCAGACCCTTTACAAACCTTATTTCCATAAGAAAATAGACTTTAAGTCATTCCTATTTGTGTCTTTTCCAGAACTATCATCCACCGAAAACTGTAATAACCACCTGAAGCTACATTCTCGATTACATTAAATGAAGCCTTGCTACATGGAGAATAGTAACTAAACCCAAATTTCCAGGTGGACAGAGTTTAGGAGTACCTGGCAACACAAGGGCTGGGAGGTGAGCAGAGAGGGACAGGGGCCAAGCCCATGACAGCAGCCGAACACCCGGGTAATGGCCATAGTTTTGACTTCCTAACCCACCCTGCAGCCCAGACAGCATAGTGACTGAATGAGTAGTACATCCAAACCCTCTGGCTTCATAAAAGTCATCGGCACCAGAAATGCCCAGAGCCAGAGTCAGCCACCACTAAAGCTGATTCAGACATACTGCACAGAAAGTATTCAATGCACAGAATGTCCAACTGCACAGAAAGTATTCAAAGGAGGTTAAACTAAAACATGTCAAGATATGGATGTCAGCGGGGATGAAGAGTTACACTGGCTGGAGACAGGCCATCACCAACAAAGAGACAGAGGCAGATAAACATCAAAACTCCAGTTTGCCCAAAGCAAGCTGGAGACAGAATCTCATCTCCACAGCAGGTAAATAGTAATTCACTGCCAAGGGTTAACTACTATTTGGGTCACTCTAATAGCACTCAACTGTGGTAAAATCAGTCCAGTAGAGACTCACTCCAAATGTCTCCTTTGTAAAGCCAGTTCTAAGAAAGTCAGCATGCTTCTTGGACAATCACAAGATGGTTTATCCACAGGTCAGGTGACTTAAACATTGCACCCCTGCCATGGAGAATTAGAATTTCCACAGGCCAAAGTAGCAATGGCAAACTCCAGACTACCAGAGTGGCAAGGAAGGGCCTGGTGAGAGAAAGGAGTCATATCTTATTCATGAGGCTATCATTTGTGGAAGAGAAACTTGAAACCAAGTAATTGCACTGTCTCAAAGTCATTGCTAAAGATAAAAACGTATAAACCACCCCACGGAAAGCACAGAATTAAATAAGAGTAAGAACACACTTTTTACAGAAACATATATACATATTAAATTGTGAGAGAGAGCAGCAATGACTGGATTCAAAGCTGAGGTGGAAATTAGAAACCAACAGTTGTCAGGTAAAGACTCTGTGGTCATACATAATTAAAACCCCTGTGGCCAGTGCCTCCTCACCTGTGGGATGTCTCAGAAAACTAAGATGGGGGGGTGGGGGGAAGCCCGGGTGAATAGTAATGAGTTAGAAGGGCCAGAATGAGTCATTTCAGCTCCACCAGTTCTCAAACTCAGGTACACATTGGAATTCCCTGGAGACTTATAAAAGCAGAGGACAGGGACCTCTGGGGCTAGGAGTGGACATCTGTACTTTTTAAAGTGCAGCTGGCCCAGGGTGTTGCAACCATTAAATCTGGTCAAGTAAGAGAAGCTATGAGCTCATAGCCACTTCCAATTTTCAAGGAAAAATGGATGCAACAAATTTAAAAGATTTTGGGGTTTTTTGTAATGAATAAAAGGATCTTACTACCCACACCCCACAATTCCAGCTTCCCTAAAGCTTCATTCCTAGTTCTCTCTCCACCAGAGCACATCTAGAAAAGCCCAGGGAAGGTTCTGGATCCCACCCTACTGCACTCCTTATTAGAAAGGGGGAGATGGGGTCCCACACTGGACTCAGGGCTGATCTAAGCTCTCATTCCAGCCCTGCCATGTCCCATATTATTTTGGACAAGTTCCCTAACTCTTCTGAGCCTCACACCCACTGTAGAGGGTTATTTTGAGATTTCAAGGCATATCACCTAGCATGGTGACTACACTGAGCAGGGGCCCAATAATCCTTCATTTGGGCATTCATTTTAGGGGCTGTGCTATTACCAGAGGGTGGGATTTTAGGCTCAAAAATCCCCTTGCCAGTGACAACCCAGATATCCAAGCCTGTGGCACACCACTACATACCCAGCCCAAAAGGCAATGCTAACTTCCAGCATCCTCGGAGGATCTGGAATCACGACTAGAACACATAGCTTGATCCGGTAGGATTTGATACGATGATTTTTGGTGTCCCAGGTGTTGTACATTGCAGATGAGGAATAAATGAATATTTGAGGGCTGAAAACTCAAGGAAGGCTTGGAGATAATCTGTGAATTTCATTTTAGGGTGATTCCCCTTCTCCTTTCAATTAAAGGGGCTGAAAGATAGAGTCCTAACAAGCTGGAACATTTTTCCCCATCTGTTAAGCCTCTAAATCTTTAAAACTAATTAATTGTTCCTAACAGAACATAGAACCAAACAACAGTAGAGAGCAATTTAATGGTCCTGCCTAAATGCTAGAGGAAAACACACATCTAACTCTATCTCTTAGAGCTCCAATTTTAGGAGACAAAGAAGCCATCCGTCTGCCTCTGGACAGGTGAGAGGAACCTGAGAACATGAACTAACAAACAGTCCTTCGATGAGGCACACTCAGAACAGAACCGACAGCACAAGGAGCCGCTTTGGCCTTCTGCTTTCCTGGCCAAACAGGGACAAGAACTAAAATAAAGAGCAGGAAAAAGAAACTAAAATAGTCTGAGCACCCCAGAAACTTCCGGACCCATCAGAGAACCTTGAAACCCAGCAAGCAACTGGAAAAACTGCCCCATCCTGTTCCGTTTTCTCATGTCCATATTCAGTCTTACGCTATGATGCTCGGGAGGTGACTGCAGGTCCCCTTACCCTTCTGAACTATTGTTCTCAGGGGGAGGACCTTAGGATGGGTGGTGGATCAGCAAGGCTGGGCGGGGCACCAGCGCTGGCAAATTGAAAGCAGGGAGCTAAAGGCTGAGTGAACGAGTCCTCACTGCTCCTGCGGCAAAGGAAGAGAGGAGTCAGTGGGCCCACAGGAAAGGACTCCAAAGGAGCCAGTGCAGACTCACCTGGTTCAAAGCTTCTTTTCTGATGAAATAGACTATCTCTGAATACTGGGATGGGTATTTTACCTACAGAGATAGCTGTATTGGTTTAAGTGGTGAAGCACGAAAGCTTTGTGATGAAGCAGCTGCTGTTTTATAGTCAGAACCCACAACTCTCCCAGGAGAGGTAGCAAAGGGTCTCACACTAGACTTGGGATTGATCTGGCCTATAGTTTAACCCTGCCATGTCCTACTCGTGGTATTATAAACAAGGTACTAACTCACCTGAGCCTCAGTTTCCTTAGCTCCACTTCAGGAGTGGGGGGCATTGTTTTGAAGTCTGAATATGAGAATTCATGTGAACCTCCCAACCCAGTGACAGCACAGCTGATTCACTGAAGGGACTCGGCTGCTATCGGGAAGGACACCAGGAAGAATTATATTTCCCAACCTGGATTAGTAGCTGCAAACATAGTGTCCCACAGTCAAATATGTATAGGAAACAAATAAGAAACGTTAACCTGGTTTTTTGCTTACTCAACCTCTCAGAGCAATTAATATGCTAATGAGCACTGTGATCTTCGTAGAAGTCTCAGGGCACAGAATAAAATAGGCAACATTTCTTAAACTAAATTCTGCAAGAAATTTCTTTTCTGAATAAACATTAACACTCCCAAAAGAGTGTCCCAGGGCTCACAGTTCAGGAAGTGCTCATTTGGAAGAAAGGTCAGTAATACATATGAGAGAGTGGCTCACCCAGCTGTCCTGTGGGATATGACATTTTCTGACTGGCATTAAGCCAGGCACCATGATGATGAAGGAGACATTCTGGAGTCAGAGATGATGACAATGCTACCAAGAAAGGAGAGTGTCAGCCAGAGGAATTCCGCACCAGTCCGTGTGAGGCCACTCGTGTCAACCCATGGGGGCCAGGCCCATCCCAGCTCCTCCTCGTTGGAACCCAACACAATATCCAGTAGGGACTTTCTGTTTCCATGAGAACATGTCTTTAAATTTATAATGCATGTCAACAGGAAAATAAGATCCTCCTTACTGAAAAATCACTTTTTGTATGAACGGATCTGTTTTGTAAAGTGTGCAAACCTGTACCATGAGTTGACTATTTGTCACAGGTGAGAAGAAAGGGTTGAGAGTTATTTCGAAAAATTTCCTATAAAGTAATTTTTGTTAGCATTGTTATGCTGTGCTACTTCAAATGCTCATAGTTTATATTTGCGTAAAATGCCAATAACCTCTTCTCATAGCAAATCAGTCACCAGTGGTCTTTCAAAAGCATTCTCCAGTCTTCTTCTTCATTTCCCTTTTCATGTTGCCAACCCTTACCACACTCATTGGGATCATCTGTGGGACCTCCTATTCTCCATGCCTACAATATTTCTCCTCCTACTAGTTTAACTATTCTCAAACCGTCATTACTATAATTCCTCATTCAGGGACCTTTGATGGTCCCCCTTTGCTTATGGGATGTCCAAACTCAACCTAGCAACTGATATTTGAAGCTTTCCACCATAGGACTTCAGCCTCTTCACCCACATCTTTCCCATATTCTTTTTTTTTTTTTTTGTATTTTCCAAAGTGAGAAGTGGGGGTGTGGGGCAGTCAGACTCCCGCATGTACCCGATCGTGATCCACCCGAGATGCCCACCAGGGGGCGATGCTCTGCCCATCTGGGGCATTGCTCCACTGCGGCCGGAGCCATTCTAGTGCCTGAGGCAGAGGCCACGAAGCCCTCCTCAGCACCCAGACCAACTTTGCTCCAGTGGAGCCTTGGCTGTGGGAGGAGAAGAGAGAGACAGAGAAAAAGGACAGGGGGAAGGGTAGAAAAGCAGATGTGCACTTCTCCTGTGTGTCCTGTCTGGGAATTGAACCCGGGACTTCCACACACCGGGCTGATGCAATACCGCTAAGCCAAATGGCCAGGGCCTTCCCCACATTCTTATACTGACACTCCCCAGGCACCATGCCCACCTTGCTCTTTCCCAACTCCAACCCTTCATCCACCTTAGCCTCCCTGACAAATATGTCTACTCTGCTCTTGCCAAGTCAACATTCTTAAGAACTCTCTCTCTTCAAGTCCACAGAATCTATCCATGTGACTCTAGTACAGTCTTCCCCTCATCAAATTTCTATAGCAGGGTCTGTACTCTCCACTGAGTATTTTGTTTATTAACTCCTTTTCCTATTTAATTGTTTCTATTGATATTTATGTTGTCATGTATATTTGACATTACATACAACTAAATTTCAAGTTTCTTGGGAACAGAAAGCATGTAATCTGCTTTGTTTGTAATCCCACTAACAATAATAACAATGAGAGGAAAGAGAGAGGGAATGGCACAGGCTAGTCTGCAAGATAGAGGGTGAAAATTCACCCCTCTAAAGGAAAGCATTCATGTCTCCAAAGAAGTGGGGCTTCTCTCCAAAATTATCACAAGGAATGAAGCTTGGATCCCTTCAGGTCCCAGGTTCATTGCTGGCAGAGCAGAAAAATATATACTGGGGTAGAGGTAGCTGTACCTGATAAGAATGCTATAAATCTTACAGCCATAACTCCTATCAAAGTTAAAAACCTCTTGGTTTCAATTTTCATTTCTTTCTTAAAGGTTGAGATTGAGGATAACTTATGTCTTTCCATTCAACGCCCTTTTCAGAGCAGGGAATTGTGTACTGTGTGTGTTTTTATATGAACACGTTATCTGTACACACACACACACAAATGGCATTGAAAACACTTCAAAACTCATTACCATACCCTTCAAAATTGTAAATGCTCCAAAGTACAGAAAAATATCATCATGGCAAGGCCACTAGAAATCACTATGATTTTCTCTTCCTCTGTTACCACTTGGGATACCAAACTCATAATCCTAATCGCCTGAGTGTCCCTTGTCTCCATAATTTATTTTAACCCATTTTCTACTGAACAAAGCTACCATTATACCTCTGATAAAGTACATAATATTCAATGTACTCATCTCAGGTTACCTCCTCAGAATGCAAAACAAAAGCTACAACATGAGAAAATCCAAGGTTCTTGTGAGATGAGCAGGTACCAAACTAGACTATGACTCAAGCAGAAATCTCCCATCAGCACATCTGAATGACACCTGTTTCTGGGGCAATCTGAAAAATAAAAAGCCAGGCTTATTTCCTTAAATTTCAAAGCTTAGAGAAAAAGAAGAGATGTCACCTTCCAGATATAATAGGTAAGCATATTCTTTTAAAAAACAAACTGGATTAAATTTAAAAACAAAAATTCACCTCTTTGAAGGAATTCAAGAGTTACCAAAACAACCTGGATGACCTCAGAATAATGGTAGCATAGGAGATAGTCCTGATCTCTCCCCTTGAAATTTCAACAAGTTGAACAACTATAACTCAGTGAAGAAAACACAGCTGGGCTCACAGGTGTGCCTGAAATATCAATTCACTGAATGGACTAAAGTTGTATTTTTGTTAGAAATCTTAATAATATCACTCTCAAATACCATCAGGAAGAAGAAATCCAATACCATGGCTACACAAGACAGGGACATAGTTCAGAAAGAAAATGAAAAAGCTCCAGAAAAAAATCTCAATCACATGCAAACCTTGGAGTTAAATATTAGAGAATTCAAAATTGAAATTCTGAACATACTCAATGAGGTGCAAGAAGACATTAATAGGCTACTTAATGAGCTCAGAAAACAAATTTAATACCTCACCAACAAGACTGAAACTTTAAAAACAGAGATGAAGAACTCAATACATGAATTAAAGACTGAGTAAGTTTTTAATTAAACTTAGTAAGTTTAGCTAATAGAACAAGTCAGATAGAGGAAAGAATCAGTGACATCAAAAACAGACAACTAGAGATGCTACAGAGAGAAGAGGAGAGAGACTCACAGATTAAAAAAGTGAGATTGTTCTACAAGAATTGTCTGACTCCAGCAGAAAGAACAATATAAAAATAATGGGTATATCAGAAGAAGAAAAGAGGGAGAAAAAAATGGAGAGCCTGTTTAAATAAATAATTGATGAGAATTTCCCAAGCCTATGGAAAGAGAGCCTAGAACCCAAGAAGCAAACAGAAAGCAAGTTGCCACAACCCAAACAGACCCACTCCAAGGCACATCATAATAAAAGTGTCATAAAGCAATTACAAAGAAAGAATCCTCAAGGCAGCTAGGGAAAAGAAGAACATATCATATAAAGGAAAGCCCATTAGGTTATCATCAGACTTCTCAGAATAAACTCTACAAGCCAGAAGATAGTGGACCCAAACATTCAAAATACTTGAAAGAGAAGAATTACCAGCCAAGAATACCATATTCATCAAAGTTATCCTTCAAATGGGAAGGAGAAATAAAAACTTTTACAGACATACAGAAGCTGAGGGAATTTATCACCAGAAAACGCCCACTGCAGAAAATATTCAAGGGAATTATTCAACCAGATAGAAAGATCAAAACTACAAGCAAAAGCTCCAACAAGGTCACAATAAAAACAAGGATAATCTGTGACAACAATAACATAAAAGGAGAAAGGATAAAGATCTGCAGTAGCCAAGGAGGATGGAGCATGGAAGCACTCATAAGACAAAGGACTCCTGCACATAGGAACATTTTCTTCTTAATAACCTGATGGTAACCACCCACAAAAAAAGCCATTACTGAAACACACAGCTTAAGAAAAAGAAGAAACAGGAGAAAGAAGTATGGAATACCACCAAATATAAACAACTGACATAAACAAAAAAGAGAATAACCAAACAAGACACAGACCTATCAAAAAACAAAACATAAAGTGGCTATAGGAAATCTTCATGTGCCAATAATTACCATAAATGTTAATGGGCTAAACTCACCAATAAAGAGGCACAGAGTAGCACATTAGATCAAAAAGCAAAACCCATCCATATGCTGTCTTCAAGAGATATATCAAAGATGCAAAGGCAAAAAAATAGATTCAAAGTGAAAGGTTGGAAAATGATTCTCCAAGCAAATAATATCTAAACTAAAGCAGATGTAGCCATACTCATATCTGACAATGCTGACTTCAAAACAAGAAAGGTAACCAAAGACAAAGATGGACATTCTTAATGATACAGGGGACATTGTATCAAGAAGACATATACTTCTTAATATATATGCACTGAACCAGGGAGCACCAAAATATATAAGACATCTACTAGATGATCTAAAAATAGAAGCAGACAAAAACACAATAAGAGATTTCAACACATCATTGATAGCTTTAGATAGGTCATTCAAACAGAAAATCAATAAAGAAATATTGGCCTTAAATGACACTTTGGACCAAATGGACATAATAAACATTTATAGGACATTTCATCCCAAAACACCAGATTATACATTCTTCTCCAGCGTGCATGGAACATTCTCAAGATAGACCATATGTTGAGCCAAAAATTAACATCGACAAATTCAGGAAGATTGAAATTATACCAAGCATATTTTCTGACCATAAGGCTTTGAAATTAGAATTCCACAGTAAAAAGAAAGTAAAGAGACCCACAAAAAATGTGGACATTAAACAAAATACTTCTAAAAATGACTGGGCCAAAGAAGAAATAGAGGAAAAGGAAGATAGCAACTGAGTAGGCGAAAGTTCCAACTCCCACCTCCCAGAACTAAAATGGATCACAACTTAATTTTAAGAACAATCATCTTGAAAAACCAACTTTGGACTAAACTAAGAGTATTCTATAACCAAGGACCACCGAAGAAACCACACTGAGACTGGCAGAAAAGGTGGAGACATGGAAAGGGTTGCCTCACTCCCAGGAGCGAGTGGAAGTCCAGAGGGACTCTCATGGTGGGCTACCCAGAGAGTTGTGGGTCCTCAGCCCCAGGACCAGAGCCCAAGCCTAGAGCCCCAGAGACTAGAAGAGGCTTACAGACAGTACTTAGCTGAGGAAAGAGCTGGGATACTGTTTGTGAGAAAGAGACAGAACTCAGACCCAGGCTATATCTTAAAGGGACCACAAAGAAAAACCTCGTTCACAGCCACTTACCTGGGGCTCCAGAAGCGGAGAGCACTGAGAGGACTGGAGTTTCCAGAAGAGACTAATCTCAGAGGCACAGGGAGAGACACTTTGAGGGACAGCTACCCAAACCCCTGGGCTGAGTCACTCCCCAAATCTAAAGTGACCATTTTTCCTGGGGGCAGCAATACCAGCAAAGGGAAGAAATTACTCCGCCCACCAGAGGCTCTCCTGCTCCAGTCAGAGCAAACAGGAGCTTAGAAGCAGGGAGCACATCAGGGACACAGGCAGTGAGTGCTGAGGTCTGAGTTACACCGCCCTCCCACGCTGCTGAGTACTCACAGAGGGCAGGTGGGCCAGTGGTGCTCTGAATGCTCACATGCACACACAAATCTGCCTGCGGTGGTGGAGGCTGGGGTGACCACCGCTGCAACCGAAGCACGTGCGCAAGCCTGCCTGTGGCGGCAGAAACCAATGAGGCCGTGGCGGTGGTCTGAGCGCATGTGTGCAAGCCCGCCTGCAGCGGTGGAAGCAGGGGCGGCCACAGCAGCAGCCCAAGCGTGAACACGCAAGCCTGCCTACAATGGCACAAACTGGGGCAGCCATGGAGGCACCTCAAGCAGGCACACACAAGCCCACCCACAGTGGCAGAAGCCAGGGCAGCCACAAAGGTGGCTCGAGCAGGCTTGCACAAGGCTGCCCATGGCGGCAGAAGCTGTGGGGGCAGTGGCAGCAACCAGAGTGCATGTGCGTGTGCAAGCCTTCCCGGCACACAAGCCCACCCGAGGCAGCGGTGACAGCGGGCCAGCAGACAGACCACACATCAGGAACACAGAGGCCACACCCACTGGACTCCTGTGGCCACACCCTTCTGAGGGCTGAAAGAGAAGAAAATAATAAAATGAAATAAAATAAAATAAAAATTTAAAAAGGTCTCAATAGAATGACACCTGAGGATAAAAGCCACATTCAATACTGTACCTAATCTCTGCATTACAGTACTGAGCCCAACAAGTAGCCAGCAATAAGAGGTGTAAAATAGTGGATCTCAGGAGAACTTGAACTTTTAAACAAACTTCCCCCAGGCCAAGAGTAGATAAAAGCTAGCCAAGGAGTGCAGCTGATATTTACAACAGCACCTGGGCCCAGAAGAGTCAGCCACAAGATCTGGATTGCCTAGCTCCAAAAAGGTTGATAAGGGCCAGTCATAGGGAGTGACCCCCACTGATCTGCACCAGGCTCCAGCCAGGGAGGTCCAGGGTGGGCACATCCAGTAGCCAGATAGGGAAAGCATCAGTTCAGGACCTAACAACCCTTGTTAGAGTGGTATTGTAAGGAAAGGCTCCACACAGCTGACCCAGCTAAGACATAGAAAATGCCAACACAAATAGCAAAAAGAGCAGTGACAGCAGACATGTTGCCCACAGCAGATTACAAACAACAGCTGATGCCAACTGAAGAAGATCTAGAAACAACACCACTGGAAATTGGAGGCAGACAATACCAACCTTAGACTCAGCTAGCTACACAAACAACACACTCAAAAAAGGAGTCTACACAGACAAAATGGGAAGACAGAGAAATACAATCTAAATGAATCAACAAGAGAAATCCCCAGAAAAAAGGACTAAATGAGATGGAAATAACCAAATTACCAATGCAGAGTTTAAAATAATGATTGTTAGGAGCTCAAAGAGCTTAGAGCAACAATGGATGGACATAATAAGCACCTAAATAAAGAGATATCAAGCATAAAAAAAGGACATTGAAATCATAAAAAAATCCAGTCAGAGCCCTGGCCGGTTGGCTCAGTGGTAGAGCGTCGGCCTGGCATGCAGAAGTCCCGGGTTCGATTCCCGGCCAGGGCACACAGGAGAAGCGCCCATTTGCTTCTCCATCCCTCCCCCTCTCCTTCCTCTCTGTCTCTCTCTTCCCCTCCCACAGCCGAGGCTCCACTGGAGCAAAGATGGCCCGGGCGCTGGGGATGGCTCCTTGGCCTCTGCCCCAGGCGCTAGAGTGGCTCTGGTCACAACAGAGCGACGCCCCGGAGGGACAGAGCATTGTCTCCTGGTGGGCAGAGTGTCGCCCCTGGTGGGCGTGCGGGGTGGATCCTGGTTGGGCGCATGCAGGAGTCTGTCTGACAGTCTCTCCCCGTTTCCAGCTTCAGAAAAATACAAAAAAAAAATCCAGTCAGAAATGACAAATACAATATCAGAAATGAAGACTACACTAGAAGGAATTAAAAGTAGGCTGAATGAAGCAAAGGATTAAATTAGCAATTTAGAGGACAAGATAAACAAAAGCACAGAAGCAGAGCAGCAAAAAGAAAAGAGGCTCAAAAAGTCTGAGGAAACTCCAAGAGAGCTCTGTGACAACATGAAGAGAAACAACATCCACATCATAAGGGTTCCTGAAGAAGAAGAGAAAGAACAAGGGATAGAGAACCTGATTGAAGAAATCATAGCTAAAAACTTCCCTAAATTGATGAAGAAAAATGTCACACAAGTTCAAGAAGCACAGAGAGTCCCATTAAAGAGGAACCCAAGGAGCCCTACACCAAGGTATATATCATAACTAAAATGTCAAAATTAAAGAATAAAGAAAAAATACTAAAAGCTGCAAGAGAAGAGCAGTCAGTCAGCTACAGAGGAGCCCTCATAAGGATGACATCCAACTTCTCAACAGAAACACTAAAGACCAGAAGGGAAAGGAAAGGAATATTCAAAGTAATGCAAAACAAGAGCCTACAATCAAGACTTCTTTATCTAGCAAGGCTATCATTTAAAATTGAAGGAGAAATAAAAAGCTTCAGATAAAAAAAAAATCAAGGAATTCATTACAACAAAACCAATGCTGCATGAAATGTTAAGGGGCCTGTTGTAAATTGGACAAAGGGGGGAAAATCTAGAAAAGGAAGAACGTACATTTAAAGAATAAAATGGCAATAAACAACTATATATCAATAATAACCTTAAATGTAAATGGATTAAATGATCCAATCAAAAGACATAGGGTAGCTTCATGGATAAGAAAACAGGATCCATACATAGCTATCTACAAGAGACCTACCTCAAAACAAAACAGACACATAGACTGAAAGAAAAGGGATGAAAAGAAATATTTCATGCAAATGGAAATGAAAAAAAAAGCTGGAGTAGCAATACTTATATTTGACAAAATAGACTTTAAAACAAAGGCTATACTAAGGGATAAAGAAGGTCACTACATAGTGATAAAGGGAGCAATCCAACAGGAAGATATAACCATTATAAATATCTATGCACCTGATATAGGAGCACCTAAATTTATAAAGCAGATCTTGATGCACATAAAGGGCAAGATCAACAGCAATACTATAATAATAGGGGATTTCAATACCCCATTAACATCACTAGATAGACCCTCAAGAAAGAAAATTAACAAAGAAACAGCAGCCTTAAAGGACATACTAAATCAACTGGATTTAATAGATATCTTTAGAACCTTTCACTCTAAAGCAGCAGAATATACATTCTTTTCAAGTGCTCATGGTACATTCTCTAGGATAGACCACATGCTAGGATCCAAAACGAGTCTCAATAAATTTAAGAAGATTAAAATCATATCAATTATCTTCTGTGATCACAATGGCATGAAATTAGAAATCAACTACAATAGAAAAACTGAAAAACATTCAAACACTTGGAGACTAAACAGCATGTTATTAAATAATGAATGGGTTAACAATGAGATCAAAGAAGAAATCAAAAAAATTTTTGAAACAAATGAAAATGAACATACAACAATGCAAAATTTATGAGATACAGCAAAAGCAGTCCTGAAAGGGAAGTTCATAGCATTACAGACATACTTTAAGAAGCTAGAAAAAGCTCAAATAACAACCTAACCCTACATCTAAAAGAACAACAAACAAAGCTCAGAGAAAGTAGAAGGAAGGAAATAATAAAGATCAGAGTGAAATTAAATGACATAGAGGTTAAAAAAAAAAATACAGAAGATCAATGAAACCAAGAGCTGGTACTTTGAAAAGGTAAACAAGATTGATAAACCTTTAACCAAACTCATCTAGAAAAAAAGACAGAGGACTCAAATTAATAAAATTAGAAATAAGAGTGGAGAAGTAACAATGGACACAGCAGAAATAAAAAGGATTGTAAGAAAATACTATGAAAAACTGTATGCCAAAAATTAGACAACCTACGCAAAATGAACAAATTCCTTGAAACTTATAATGTTTCAAAAATCAACCTGGAAAAATCAGAAAACCTAAATAGACCAATTACATCAAAAGAAATTGAAAAAGTTATCAAAAACTCCCAACAAACAAAAGTCCAGGGCCAGATGGTTTCACAGGCAAATTTTTACCAAATATTCAAAGAAGAACTAACTCTTATCCTTCTCAAGCTATTTCAAAAAATTCAAGAAAAGGGAAGACTTCCAAGCTCCTTTTATTGAGGCAAGCATAATCCTCATTCCAGACCTAGGCAAAGACAACACAAAGAAAGAAAACTATAGGCCAATATCCTTGATGAACTTAGATGCTAAAATTCTCAACAAAGTATTAGCAAAACAGATCCAGCAATACATGAAAAAAATCATACATCATAATCAAGTGGGATTTATTCTCAGGAGGCAAGGTTGGTACAATATTTGCAAAATAATCAATGTGATTCATTACATAAACAAAAGGAAGGATAAAAATCACATGATAGTATCAATAGATGCAGAAAAAGCAGTTAATAAAATACAGTACCCATTTATGATCAAAACTCTCAGCAAAGTGGGAATACAGGGAACATACCTCAACACGATAAAGGCCATCTATGACAAATCCATGGCCAAATCATACTCACTGAGCAAAAATTAAAAGCAATCCCCTTAAGATCAGGAACAAGGCAGGGGTGCCCCCTTTCACCACTCTTATTCAACATAGTTCTGGAAGTCCTAGCCACAGCAATCAGACAAGAAGAAGGGATAAAAGACATCCAAATTGGAAAAGAAGTAAAACTATTATTTGCTGATGATATGATACTGTACATAGAAAGCCCTAAAGTCTCAGTCAAAAACTAACTGGACCTGATAAATGAACTCAGCAAGGTGGCAGGATATAAAATTAATATTCAGAAATCAGTGGCATTTTTATACACCAACAATGAAATGTTTGAAAGAGAAATTAAGAAAACAATCTCCTTCACTATTGCAACAAAAAAAAATAAAGTACCTAGGAGTAAATTTAACCAAGGAGATTAAAAACTTGTACTCGAAAAATTATAAAACATCATTAAAATGTCTATATTTCCCAAAGCAATTTATAAATTCAATGCAATACTGATTAAAATATAAATGACTTACTTCAAAGATATAAAACACATATTCCAAAAATTTATATGGAACCAAAAGAGAACACAAATAGCCTCAGCAATCTTGAAAAGGAAGAATAAAGTAGGAGGTATCACACTTCCAGATATCAAGTTATAGTACAAGGCCATTGTACTCAAAACAGCCTGGTACTGGCATAAGAACAGGCATATAGATCAATGGAACAGAAGTGAGAACACAGAAATAAACCCACACTTTTATGGACAACTGATATTTGACAAAGGAGATAAGAGCATACATTGGAGTAAAGACAGCCTCTTCAACAAATGGTGTTGGGAAAATTGGACAGCTACCTGCAAAAAAATGAAACTAGACCACCAACTTACACTATTCACAAAAATAAACTCAAAATAGATAAAAGACTTAAATGTAAGCCATAAAACCATAAGCACCTTAGAAGAAAATATAGGCAGTAAGCTCTCTGACATCTCTTGCAGCAATATATTTGCCAATTTATCTCCATGGGCAAGTGAAATAAAAGACAGGATAAACAAATGGGACTTTATCAAACTAAAAAGCTTTTGCACAGTTAAAGACAATAAGAACAGAATAAAAAGACAAACTACACAATGGGAGAATATATTTGACAATGCGTCTGATAAGGGGTTAATAACCAAAATTTATAAAGAACTTGTAAAACTCAATACCAGGAAGACAAACAATCCAATCAAAAAATGGGTTAAAGAAATGAATAGACACTTCTCCAAAGAGGACTTGCAGATGGCCAATAGGCATATGAAAAAATACTCAACATCACTAATCATTAGAGAAATGCAAATTAAAACCACAATGAGATATCATCTCACACCAGTCAGAATGGCGCTCATCAACAAAACAACACAGAATAAGTGCTGGCGAGGATGTGTAGAAAAGGGAACCCTCCTGCACTGCTGGTGGGAATGCAGACTGGTGCAGTCACTGTGGAAAACAGTATGGAGATTCCTCAAAAAATTAAAAATCAGCCTGACCTGTGGTGGCGCAGTGGATAAAGTGTCGACCTAGAAATGCTGAGGTCGCCGGTTCAAAACCCTGGGCTTGCCTGGTCAAGGCACATATGGGAGTTGATGCTTCCAGCTCCTCCCCCCGCTTCTCTCTCTGTCTCTCCTCTCTCTCTCTCTGTCTCTCCCTCTCCTCTCTAAAATTAATAAATAAATAAAAAATTAAAAATCAAACTGCCTTTTGACCCAGCTATCCCACTTTTAGGAATATACCCCAAGAACACCATAGCACTGTTTGAAAAGAGGAAATGCACCCCCATGTTTATGGCAGCATTGTTCACAATAGTGAAGATCTGGAAACAGCCCAAGTGTCCATCAGTGGACGAGTGGATTAAAAAGCTTTGGTATATACGCCTGACCAGGCGGTGGCACAGTGAATAGAGCATTGGACTGGGATGCAGAGGACCCAGTTTCGAGACCCTGAGGTCGCCAGCTTGAGCGCAGGCTCATCTGGTTTGAGCAAGAGCCCACCAGCTTGAACCCAAGGTCGCTGGCTCCAGCAAGGGGTTACTCAGTCTGCTGAAGGCCCACAGTCAGGGCATGTATGGGAAAGCAATCAATGAACAACTAAGGTGTTGCAATGCGCAATGAAAAACTAATGATTGATGCTTTTCATCTCTCTTCATTCCTGTCTGTCTGTCCTTGTCTATCCCTCTATCTGACTCACTCTCTGTCTCTGTAAAAATAATAATAATAAATAAATAAATAAATAAATAATTTTTTTAAAAAAAGCTTTGGTATATATATACTATGGAATACTACTCAGCCATAAGAAATGATGACATCAGATCATTTACAACAACATGGATGGACCTTGATAACATTATACTGAGCAAAATAAGTAAATCAGAAAAAACTAAGAACTATATGATTCCATACATAGGTGGGGCATAAAAATGAGACTCAGAGACATGGACAAGAGTGTGGGGGTTACAGGGTGGGCAGGAGGAGAGGGAGGGAGAGGGGAGGGGAGGGTTACAAAGAGAACCAGTTAGAAGGTGACAGAAGACAATTGGACTTTGGGTGATGGGAATGCAGCATAATCAAATGTCAAAATAACCTAGAGATGTTTTCTCTGAACATATGTACCCTGATTTATCAATGTCACCTCATTAAAATTAATTTTAAAAAAAAAAAGGAGAGAAGAAGGGGAGGAGGAGGAGGAAAAAAAAGTGAAGCAGTTACCAGGAGGAGAGAGACAGGAGAGAGGGCAATGTAGAAGAAAAGGTGGTGGAAGGATGTAAAGGTTTAGAAGGGACAAATATAAGGTGACAGAAAATGATTTGACTTTGGGTGACAGGTTCACAACATAATCAACAGCTCAAATGCTATAGAAATGTTTACCTCAAACCTATGTACTCTTATTGATCAATGTCACCCTGTTAAAGTTAATTTTCTAAATAAAATTTTAAATTAAAAAAACCCAAGACAACAAGAATCTGAAAGCTCAAATTCCCAGAGTAAAGAAGTATAGAAATTGCTGCAAACTCTTTCCCACCACCACCACTTAAGTATATGATGATTTGTAAATTTCACAGGAAGAAGGGAAAGAAGTAGAACAGAAAACAGCTGCTAAAGAAATGATAAACTTCCTGACCAGGTAGTGGCACAGTGGACAGAGCACCAACCTGGGATGCTGAAGACCCAGGATCAAAACCTGAGGTTGCCGGCTTGAACACAGGGTTGCCAGCTGGCACGTGGGATCACAAAAATGACCCCATGGTCTCGGGCTTAAGCCCAGAGGTCACTGGCTTGAAGCCCAAGGTTGCTGGCCTGAGGAAAGGGTCACTGGCTCAGCTGGAACCCCCAGTCAAGGAACATATGAGAAAGCAATGAACAACTAAAGTGCTGCAAAAACAAGCTGATGTTTTTCATCTCTCTCCCTTCCTGTCTGTCAACTGTCTCTCTCTCTCTCTCAAAAAAAAAAAAAAGAAATGAGTTTTCAACACTAATAATACAATATAATTAGAGTTCAGAGCTCACCAAAGTGGAGGAGCCCTGGATACACTCTAAGCTTTCAGTTAGGACCCCTGAAGGGCTACATCCTCAAGGTAAGAGAGATTGAATTAAGATTATCTGCTCCTACTCTAAAACTCTTCCTGCTAGTCAGAAGCTGAAGAAAAAATCTTCTGTGGAAAAATATTCCATCAAGAGCCTCCATAGTTCTTTATTTATAATGCTCACCTTTTCATTAAAAATCACCAGCCACACTAAGAAATAACACAAGAAGGAAAAGAAAAACAGACAAGAGAAACAGTCTTACAGGTAATCCAGATAGTGTGGTTATTAGAAACAGACTTTAAAATAACTGATAAACATGTTTAAGAAAATCGATGAGACTCTCACCAAAGAACTATAATGAATATGTATATATGGAAATTCTAGAACTAAAAAATACAAGGTAAAAAAATAAATTAAGTAGCTATAGATGGATTTACAACAGACTAGACCCAGCTGAAGAGAAAATTAGTGACCTGGAAGGTGATGATTCAGTAAAACATGTCCATAATGGAGCATAGAAAGAAAAAAGAATAATCCAAAGAAAACCAAAATAAGGACATCTAAATTTTTGGAAGGCAGCAATACCTACCTAGAAAGCTACTGGGAGAATTAGATGAGTTAAGGTACATAAAATATATAGCGAAAACACATAAATTAAATGAATGTTAGTTCCCTTCTCTCTTTCCCTCCTCCCATATCTTATTTAAACTGTATTCACTGAGAGAGCGTTTTATTCATCTCAGGTCACCTATCAAGCAAATGAATGTAATATACAACTATTTCAGATGACAAAATGTGTCTGGCATCCTTGGGCCAACAATACTGAACTCCGTATCTGTTTGTTTGTTTGCTTGTTTGTTTGTTTTTTAATGCTTAGTTTTGCCTGAGTGGCAAAAAAAAAATAGTGATGATGCTGTCAGAGATATAGAATAGTTGATTTGGTGGAGAGGGTCCCAAATGTGTTGGGTTTTAGGGGCTAATGTGTCTCCTGGTTGACATGTCCAACAATCCAACAATAGTTAGAAACCTGAACCTAGAGCTCAGAAAAGAGACAGAAGTGGAAATTGAGTGGCTAAGGAAAGTGAAGGAATTGGCTGAGGCCACCATGGGAAAATGCACAACAGGATAAAGGGTCAATATACTAAATATATCCAGGGCTTGTGGAAACTGAAGGAAGAAGTCAACAGGTTCTCACAGTCAGAGTGAGCCTTCAGTACACAACATGGGTCCCTTGGGGCTTACTTTACCTCATGAGTCACCATCATATCCCACTGACTAGATCTAGGCTCTCTTATCATGTGGTTTCATAGTAGCCTATATTTTTCCTTTCTGGTCCTAATCAAAATTGTATTTAAGCAATGTTTGTGAAATGATGCATTTGTTGCCTCTGTTCCTAGATTTTATGATTCTTGAGGGCAGGGTTGTCTCTTTATTATTCTCCATCACATCCCCAGTACCTAAATAGCAGAATGCCTTGCAAGTAGTAAGCACATTTTGATAAATGTGATAAATAAAAGAATGAGTAAAAGCCGCTCAATGGTTATGAGCCTAGAATATTGGTGTTCAAACTGTGGTCCAGCAGCATCACCATCACCTAAGTGCTTGTTAGAATGCAAATAATCTACTATATCATAACCACTGGTGATTGGGATGCACATAAAGTTTGAAAAGCACTGGCACGTTAAATGCATTTTTGAGAGCTACGCAAGAATCCTGCCCTTGAATGAGTGGAGGGAACTAAGGAGAATGATTTTGACTCAGCAATCTAGTTTCAACCCAAATTATTTGAGAACTATTTTTTTTTTTCACAGATGACTAGGATACGTAATGACTGTCTAACTGCTTGCCCCTAAATCAGAGGTTCTCATTTTGGCTGCACATTAATAATGTCACTGGGGAATTTTAGAAAATACTGATACCTGTATTCCACCTCCCCTCCACAGATATTCTGATTTACTAGGTCGGAAGCATGCTGGACCACAAGGATTTTTATAGCCACCCAACTGTCTCTACTGCACAGCCAAAGTTGAAAATCTCTGCCCTAGGTAATTCCAACTCCTACAGCCAGGCCTCTTCACTAGGTGTGCCCAGAGTGACCCAGCCTTTCTCTAGTCAAGGGCTATACTGAGCCCTAAGGCAGTGAATGCTAAGCTGAACCTGGAGCTAGTTGGCTATTGGTCTCACTCAAAGCCTGATTGTATTCTGATCCCACTCCTAGAACATGAAGGCTTTATTGCCACATTCTTCAGTGACTGCTCTTCTCCCAGACAATTATCAAGACCTCTCCATGTCAAGGTTCTATTACTGGTAAATAAAATGTTTTTGTCTCATACACCAGCACCACTGGATAAAACCTGTTAAGCAACAATCTTCCACTGGTGTGACACAAGAGGCACACTGGCGCGCCACAAGAATTTTTAAACAAGCAATACCTGACTGTTTGGGCAGGAACACTGACCTCTTTTCCCTTAGATTGTCAAGTGAAAAAAATACCAACAGCCAACACAGCAATAAGTGTCCGGTGTAAATAAATCAAAATTATGCCTATTTTTTTTTCATCAGATCGGCAAAAGATATAGTTTTTGGTGTGCCGCAGAATTTTAGTAATTAGCTTCTTGTGCCATGAAGTGAAAAAGGACGAAAATGGCTGCTGCAGAGCAAGTATTCTGCCCTGCCCTAGTATCTCCAGATGACGCCCATGGCTCGGGTACGAGCTCCTTGGCCCTGAGTCTTCATTCCCAGCTCTGCTTCCAGGTTTCCCTGAAGCTACCCACGCGGACTTTCAGTTGTCCATACTTCCCAAACTCAATTTAGACATTCCAAACCTTGGACCTGTTTTGGATCTTTCCTTAAAAGAATTTACGTATTGCTTGTCCTGTCTGACTGTGACTTGAATTCCCAGCATGATAAAAGGCATCAGACTCTCACATTCCCCATGAGTTCATCCCAAAATAGCAAATGTTCACCCTGCTCTAATGTTTAGACCAATTCCCGTTGATGTACAGCCTTATCATGTTCCCAGGACTGTCTCCCCATCTTTCTCCGCTCTACCCCCGATAACTGTATCCTGAAGAAAGACCTATATTTCCATTGAAAACTATTAATTTCTCACATTTCTTAACTATCAATAGTTAAAACTTTTAGCCTATTGTCTTTACAGCAATGGCTTAGAGAAAGCTATCTGACCATAATATCAATCCCTTAGGAAGGGTTTTGAATCTGGCCTGTGCCTCCCCATATGGGATTCAGGAGGCCTGTGATGTCCTCCGCTTGGTTATTAATGCAAATACATATGGTGACCATATGTACACTTTTCTGTACAGAAAGTCCATAATTTTCATAAGATCTTCAAAAGTGTCCTCAAGCTGATGAAAAGCTGCTCAACATCATTGTTCATTTGGAAAATGTAAGTCAAAAACCACAATAAGAAAATACTTCATGCCTATTAGAATGGCTAATTATTTATTTTTAATTTTTTTTTAATGAAAAGAAAAGTTTGGTGAGGATGTGGAAAGAAATTGGAACCCTTGTGCATTCCTAGCAGGAATATAAAATGACACAGCTGCTGTAGAAAACACTATGGTGGTTTCTCATAAAATTAAACATAGAATTACTATACAATCCAGCAATTCCACTCAGAGATACAGACCCTGAAGAACTATAGCGGGGACTCAAGCAGGTATATGAAGCCCCATGTCCACAGCAGCATTATTCAAAATAGCCAATAGAGGATACACCTAAATGTCCACAGATGGCTAAATAAACAACAGGTGGCATATCTATACAACAGAATATTATATGGCCTTAAAAAGGAAGAAAATTCTGACGCATACTACAACATAAAGGAACCCTGAAGACATTATGCTAAGTGAAATATGCTGGACACAAAAGAACAAATATTATATGACTTCATTAACACGAGATACCTAGAATAGGAAAATTTATAGAGACAAAGTAGAATAGAAGTTAGTAGGCACCAGGGATGAGGGGTGGGAGGGATGGGCAGTTGTTCAATGGGTACAGTTCAGGATAAAAAAAAGTTCTGGAGATGGATGGTGGTGATGGTTACATAAGGTGAATGTACTTAATGTCAGGGAATTGTATGCTTAAAATGGTAAGTTTTATGTTTTGTATATTTTATCACAATGAAAAAAGAGTCTTAACCCCCCTAAAATTATAAACCTTCACAGAGAAGATATTCACAATACACAAAATCATCCAAAGATTAATATGAAAGTTATATAAAGAACTATAAATCAAAAGAAAAAAATAACACAACAGACAAATGGACAACAGACATGAAGAGAACTTTGTAAAAGGAAACAAATAAGATCAGTTAAAAAAAAAATAGAAAAGCAATCAAAATCAGTAGTGATCAAGGGAATGCAATACCACAGCAGATATCATTTTAAATGATTCAACTGGAAGAAATTTTAAAGACTGGCAATACTAAGGGTTGGAGTGATACAGATCACATGTATATTTTA
The DNA here is from genome assembly GCF_036850995.1 of Saccopteryx leptura. Classification (NCBI taxonomy): domain Eukaryota; kingdom Metazoa; phylum Chordata; class Mammalia; order Chiroptera; family Emballonuridae; genus Saccopteryx; species Saccopteryx leptura. Next base: position 44,395,870 of record NC_089504.1, on the reverse strand, counting down.
CATTCTGCTGTTAGGCATGTCAGTTAATGCAGCTCTTAGGAAAATAGTTTGATATTATCTCCTAAAGAGAACATTCTTACTCCAGCTATTCCACCCTTAAATAGATATCACATAAGATTATCGTTGAGTATAAAAAGGTTCATAGCACCACTTTTCACAACACTGAAGACCTAGGGAATATTCACAACACCCATCAGTGGTCTGTTCATACAACAGAATATTATTCAGTAAGCAGAATGAATTAAAACAACATGCAACAGTATTGAATCATGGCAATATAATATTAAGTAGAAAAAAAAGGTAAAAAGGTAAGTTCCAAAAGATTACACAAAGCAGGATATAACTATTTAATAAACTGAAAAACCATAAAATATTTTAAAACACTTTATAGGAAAACATATAGATTCAAGAGAATGAAATAAAAACAAAAGCAAAGGAATGATGAACTCAGTATCTGGGATGATGGTACTCCAGGCAGAAGAAGCAGGCAGATGGGACTGGGAAGGGCACTAGATGTCACTTATTGTTAAGGCCCAGGACTGTGGATGCTTACTACCTTATCATAAACAAACTAACAAACAACTAAATAAGAGGGAGCTCCTGCATGCTCCCAAGATGCGAGTATGTCATGAAGTAGGAATTATGACCAACGTGATTCTGTGTATTGGAGGTATTTTAAGGAAGAACAGAAACCAAAGGGGAAGAGTGGCTTTTCTAGCTGTACTAAAAAAAATTAAAAGGACACTTCTCTTCCTAAGAGAAATTCTGCTTCCAGCCTTTAAAAATACTTAGTGTTTAGAAGGCTATCCATACACAGACAAATCAAATACTACAATAATTAAAGGAAAACCAATATGTGATCATATAAATCTGCATTTAACTTGGATGGCGGGGGACTAATCACAATAGAAAGGAGTCCAATACTAACTTATTGCAAAATTAAGTATCATTGTTTATTTAAACCCAAATTCCATGTATAAAACTTTCATTTACCAAAAATCGAAGGTATTCAATTTAAGAATAATTCTACGGGATGTTCAAAAGTAATTTGGAAAAAAGGGAGTCCTGGTCCAATAAAGAAGGGAAATTTTGAAGGCTAAATAAAATTAAACCAGTTTCTTCTTCCTGTGAGCTCTTTACATGCTCATTAATAAGCTTCTTTCTGTGAGCTCTTTACATGCTCATTAATAAGCATTGTGACCACCAAGATGGGATTGTGTTTCCCAAAGATATTCAACCACAGACCTTTTTTGCAGAAAGCCACACTTTCTCCTGCCTACAGAATACACTTGAGAAATGTTGTTGTTGTTGTTTTTAAGGATGTTCACAAGGACAATGAAGTAGGAAAGCCTCACCAATCAGACAAAACAAAGCAAATAAAAGTGAAGATGGCACATTACCTATACATGCCATCTTCTTGTATGGCCCTCCAGGATGGCTGTTGGGCATCAGCCATTGCTGACACAGCTTGTGCACAAGGCAGGTATTCATTTACAGGGAGTACCTACCAGGTACATTTTTGGTAATAGCACCCCATCAGTTTAAAACTTCAAAGAATATTTATTTGCTGGATTCCTTACCAGACGATTTCAACAAAAACTGTCAAGTTTTTACAACTATATGTAATTCATAAAATAATAATGGACAAGGAGTTTTCTTTTTTAAAGGCATCAATTGGCCAGACCAAGCGGTGGCTCAGTGGACAGAGTATTGACCTGGGTTGCTGAGGACCCAAGTTTGAAACTTCAAGGTTGCCAAGTTGAGCATGGGCTTACCAGCTTGAACATGGGGTTGTCAGCTTGAGCATGGGATCATAGATGTGACCCCATGATCACTAGCTTGTGCCCAAAGGTCACTGGCTTGAAGCCCAAGGTCACTGGCTTGAGTCCAAGGTTGCTGGCTTGAGCAGTGAGTCACTGGCTTAGCTGAACCCCCCCCCCCAGTCAAGGCACATATGAGAAAGCAATCAATGTACAACTAAAGTACCACAAGTTGATGCTTGATGCTTCTCATCTCTCTCCCTTCCTGTCTGTCTGTCCCTGTCTATCTCTCGCTCTCTTAAAAAAAAAGGCATCAATTGGAACTATAATCTGACTACAGGGTAGTCAGCAGCATCCATTAAGTGTTTACTATTTAGAATGCCTCAGAGGGCAAGTGGAATGTTCCAAGAAAAACCAGTGACTCTCACTTTCAATGATTGTGGTTCTTTTTTAGCAACAAATATGCCATATGTCATTTAGAGTAGGTTCTACTAGATTTAGAGGATGAAAATAGGTGTAAAATGTGGAGTTACAAGCTACTCAGAAAGATAGGACATGTAAACTTTTTTTTTTTGTATTTTTCTGAAGTAAGAAGTGGGGAGACAGAGAGACTCCCGCATGCACCTAACCGGGATCCACCCGGCATGCCCAACAGGGGATGATGATCTGTCCATCTGGGCCCTTGCAACCAGAGCCATTCTAGCACCTGAGGTGGAGGCCATGGAGCCATCCTCAGCACCTGGGCCAACTTTGCTCCAATGGAGCCTTGGCTGTGGGAGGGGAAGAGAGAGACAGAAAGAAAGGAGAGGGGGAAGGTTGGAGAAGCAGATGAACACTTCTCCTGTGTGCCCTGGCTGGGAATTGAACCTGGGACTTCCACATCCCAGGCTGACACTCTACCACTGAGCCAACCAGCCAGGGCTAGGACATGTAAACTTTTAATGTTATAACAAGAGCATAATTGCTATATACAATAAGTACTCTATTAAAATGCCTATTATAAAAAAGACACCAAGTGTTAGCAATGATGTGGAAAAACAGAAACCGTGGTGCAATGCTACTTAGAATACAAATTGGTGTGGTCATTATGAAAAACAGTATGGAAATGCCTCAAAAAATTATAAATAGAACTACCATATTATCTATAAATCTAACTTCTGGATATTTATCTGACAAAGATGAAATCACAATCTTAAAGAGATATCTTATCTCTCACGTTCATTGTAGTATTGTTTACAACAGCCAAGGTATGAAACAACCTGAGTATCCACTGAAGGATGAATAGATAAATTGTTTAGATATAGATAGATAGATAGATAGATAGATAGATAGATAGATAGATAGATAGATAGATAGAGATAGATGATAGATAGACATTATTCAGCCTTTAAAAAGGAGATCCTATCATTTGCAACAATATAGATAAACCTAGAAGGTATTATGTTAAGTAAGTAATCAAAACAGAAAAAATATATACTATGTGATTTCACTTATATATGAAATCTTAAAAAAAGGCAAATTCATAGAAATAGAAAGTAGAATGGTGGTTACAAGGGGCAGAGGGTTAGAGGAAATGGGGAAATGTTGGTCAATGGGTATAAACTTTCAATTATGTAGAATGAATAAGTTCTAGAAATCTAATGTACATCATGATGTCTAAGCTAATATGGTAGTGTACACTGAAATTTGCTAATAAAGTAGACCTTAAGGGTTCTCACAACACAAAAATGGTTAACTATAGGAGATGATGAATATGTTAATTAACCTGACTATTATAATCATTTTCAAATGAATACATATATCAAAATACCACATTGTAACTTTAAACATACATAATTTTTATTCACAAAAAATAGGGGGTAAAGGCCTGACCTGTGGTGGCGCAGTGGATAAAGCGTCGACCTGGAAATGCTGAGGTCGCCGGTTCGAAACCCTGGGCTTACCTGGTCAAGGCACATATGGGAGTTGATGCTTCCAGCTCCTCCCCCCTTCTCTCTCTCTGTCTCTCCTCTCTCTCTCTCTCTCTCCCTCTCCTCTCTAAAATGAATAAATTAAAAAAATAGGGGGTAAAAATGAGACTCAGAGACATGGACAAGAGTGTGGTGGTTACAGGGGGTGGGGGAGGAGAGGGAAGGGGTTGGGGTAGGGGAGGGGCACAAAGAAAACCAGTTAGAAGGTGATGGAAGACAATTGGACTTTGGGTGATGGGAATGCAGCATAATGAAATGTCAGAATAACCTAGAGATGTTTTCTCTGAACATATGTACTCTGATTTATCAATGTCACCCCATTAAAATTAATAAAAAAAAATAGGGGGGACTGGAGGATATTATGAAATAGGGATGTTTTGGAAGCCAGAAACTTAAGGATGGTCTCTTGGAAGAAGTAAGACATCTCAGGCTACATGCCAAAGGAAGAAAGATGGAAATTCAATCAGAAGGGAAAATAAAAAGTACAGCAATTAGGCGAAAGGGCACATGCACACACACAAGAAGGCAAGAAGAAAGGAGCAGATGCCACCAGCAGACCTATTGGAGTCAAAGAACCCAAGCATGGTCTTGGAGTCGTTCCTGGGAGCGCAGCCCAGAATCTGTTTTCAACCCTGCCAATGAGTCTGTGAGCTATCTACATCACTTAATAAATCCTTTGTGTTTAAACTAGCTATTGGAGATTCTAATGTCTGCAACTAAAACCTCATCTGATACAAACATAAACTGTGCCACAATGTGAACTTAAAAATGTGTTGGCTTTTAAGAATTCAGGTGCATGTACTGAGCCTGCACACTCCCTATGGGCATGGAAAATTGTGTTTCAGAAAAGCTTCTAACTCTAAAGGTAGGTACTAGGCTCTCAGACCCTCTCGAGAGAATTTACCCTGTCCTCACTGCAAGAGAATATTTCTGATGAAGCCTTCAGAGCTTAAGGAGAAGTGCTTTTCCTTAAGAGAATATATATATTTTAAAACCTTTTTAGCAATCAGTGTAACTTTCCCACACACACACAATCCATTATCCATCTCTTTTTTAGAGTTTACTTAGATCAAGTGTTCACTATCTGTTTCCACACTAGCTATGGGAAGGGACCTTATGGAAGTCTGGGACACCTATTTGGGCATGTTTCAAAATAACATTCCTCACCAATGTAAAATACAACATATGTACTGAAATTTTTCCAAGTCATAAAATCTCCTCATCAGTCATGACAAAATGTGACAAAGGACAGAAAGAGGAGTCATATATAGATATGGGTATTTTATAAATGTTATCAAATTTTTGAAGGGGTATGAAATGTCAATGAATAGATAAGCAAAACATCTTTAAACTATTGGAAGGGAAATGATTGAGGATTAGAAAATAGTATATATTTGCATGCTGGTAAAACCAAAGCAAGTTGTAAAAAGAAAGAATATAGAAGAAAGCTGTAAAGGTCCTCTGCTATGGATATAAATAAATGCATGTCAATGACTTTGCTTCCGTCTGAACTGGAGGGCTGCTATAATTCTGTCCCTAGGGCCTCAGCCAGAGAAACAAATATCAATGATTAGCTCTGTACAGGTACCCACTAATAAATCCTCATTGAGACAAAACAGACAGATGAGCCTAAATCAGAATCTCCACAGAAGGGCTGGGGAGAGTGTACAGAGACAACAAACCTGAGTTATGCTGTTTGCTCCCGGTGTGTAGAATTACATGAACTTACAGTTTATATTCATGATGTTAAAATGCCCTTCGGCAAACTGATGTGGAACATCAGCTGGTTTGTCTTCACACTAACACGCATCTCATTAGGCTACAGGGTAATTTGTAAATAATTTAACAAGCACATGACTATTTTCCAGTTCTTTTTTTGATCTTTAGGAGATGGGAGACCTGTAAACAGCATGTCATCTTTTGCTGTTGCATAGCACTCGATTACATTAAGCAATGTTATTAAAACACCCAAAAATAATTTAGAAGTATTTAAGTTCTTCAGGTCATTAAATTCTGAACAAGAGATACGTTGTGTCTTGTGTCTAAGGCTGGTTTTTCTTCCAAAGCCCTTGGGGTGCAATGCAACCTGATCCCCCACTTCAGAGACAGATGGGAAATATTACCTTGCATCACTAAGCATGTGGGGATTCCCACTCCCCAGATGTAACTCAGGTCAACCAGAGTAGAGCAAACGAAGAACACTTTAGTGCGAAGTATTAAGAATGTTAGGCCAAGCACTAGAAGACCTGATTTAGCTCCCATTCAGGCTAACATATTAATATACCATGTAATTCACACACAAACATACACACAAAAAGATGGGTATAATTAAAACTTAAGTGAATTTATCCAAGATAGTACAAAATTGTCTTATAGGCCAATGATTCTTAAATACTTTCAAAAATCTTTTAAGGGAAATAAAGCTCTTTTACCAGATTCTAATATATTAATGTATATATTATATAATGTGCCATATGTATTATATATATTATATATAATATAATGTATATGTTTATATATTCATGTACAATTCTACAGCAAAATTGACTACCTCCTTGCACAAGTACATATCAATGTTGATGAATAAATAATAATATCCTATGCATATATTCACTAAATTACACCCAGAGGCACAATTTTAAAAGTTGAGGCTGGTGGAGCTATAAAAACCTACTGTGCCTATTCACTATGCTGAGAATTGGCCAAGGTTGACCATCAAAATGCATCTCTTTCTGGCTGGACACCTCACAATAGCCTAAGGTCTTACTCATCAGGCCTGCAGAGCCCCTTGGAAGCTACCTTCAGCAGCCAGCAGGCAGCAGAGGAAAGAAAAGTACTTTCCCAGATGCAGCACTCCAGGTGTCTGCCATTCAAGTGGCCAAACCCTTCCCTGACCCACCCTCTCAGCCCATGGAGTTGATCAGGTGAACCCACCTGGTTCAATGGACCCATGAATGGATGTCTGCCATTAAACCTGTAATATAATGGGAGCTCTTTGTGTGCCCTTACTTAATGGAACACCAGTTAATGTTTCAATTCACACATAAACACACACACACACACACACCCTACTAAGTCTTTTGATAGCAATGACTAAATATTCATCTCTATGCCTGAGGGTTTTATTCCCTCCTAGATTTTTTTATTAAACTTTTTAATTTACTGTCTAACATAGATTCAAGTGTCCCACTCAATATAACACCCTCACCTCCCAACAGCATGCCCCCCATTACACCCCCTTTGCCCCCTCCCTCTGACTCACTGCCCCCCTTCCCTTTGGGATTTGCTGTACTGTTATCTATATCTCTGTGTTATGTACATATAGTTTCACTAATCCCTTTGCCTTCTCTGATCCCATCCCCTCCTCCCCCTTCCCTCTGACAGCTGTCCCTCTGGTCCCTGTTAGCCCACCTCTGCCTCTATTCCATTCCTCAGTTCAGTATGTTCATTAGATTCCACATATAAGTGAGATCATATTTGTCCTTCTTTACCTCGCTTATTTCACTTAGCATAATGATCTCCAAGTCCATCCATGCCATCACAAAAGGTAAGATTTCCGTCTTTTTCACAGCCATGTAGTATTCCATTGTGTATATGTACCACAGCTTTTTTTTTAAGAGATGACTTTTTTTTTCCTTTTTTTAAGATGAAATATAACTTTTTTTTTAAGGACTTTATTGGTTTTTCAGAGAAAGGGGAGAGAGAGAGGGAAAGAGGAAGAGAGAGCAAGAGAGAGAAGGGGGAGGAGGAGGAAGCATTAACTCTCATATGTGCCTTGACCAGGCAAGCCCAGGGTTTTGAACCGGTGACCTCAGTGTTCCAAGTCGACGCTTTATCCGACTGCGCCACTACAGGTCAGGCCTGTACCATAGCTTTTTTATGCACTCATCCACCAATGGACACTTGGGCTGTTTCCAGATCTTGGCTATTGTAAACAATGCTGCAATACACATAGGGGTGCATATCTTCTATTGAATCAGTGTTTTGGGAATCTTAGGATATATTTGTGAAAGTGGGATAGCTGGGCCAAAAGACAGTTCCATTTTTAATTTTTTGAGGAAACACCATACTGTTTTCCACAGTGACTGCACCAGTCTGCATTCCCACCAGCAGTGCAGGGGGGTTCCCTTTTCTCCACATCCTCGCCAGCACTTGTTGTGTGTTGATTTGTTAATGAGCGCCATTCTGACAGTGTAAGGTGGTGTCTCATTGTGGTTTTAATTTGCATCTCTCTGATAATTAGTAACTGCTGAACATTTTTACATATGCCCATTGGCCATCTGTATGTCCTCTTTGGAGAAGTGTCTATTCAGGGGTTTTTTTGCCCCTTTTTTAATTGGATTGTTTACCTTCCTGGTGTTGAGTTTTAGAGGTTCTTTATAAATTTTGGTTATTTATAAATAACCAAAATTATCAGACATATGGGCGAATATGTTCTCCCATTGTGTGGGTTGTCTTTTAATTTTTTAATGGTGTCTTTTGCTGTGCAAGAGCTTTTTAGTTTATATAGTACCATTTGTTTTTGTTTTTCCTTTATTTCACTTGCCCATAGAGATATTTTGGCCAAAATATTACTACGAGAAATATCGGAGAGTTTACTGCCTCTATGCCTAAGTTTTAAAACATGAAAAACTGAAGTGAACTCTTTCATTAACAATGACATCATGATACCATAGACTGATTATAAATATCCTCCCAAGAGCTACTTGTAAGCATGTTCTCTCTACACAGCTGGTTAGCAGGAATCCTTGCAATACTGCTAGCATAGCAAATAGCATTATTTCCTCTCTAACCCCCCACCCTGACTCCTCTCATTCGACATGCTGTTTGTTTTCAGTAGAGTAATGAAGAGAATATTAGTGGTGAAACCCAAGTTATCATCAACAGGAAGTAAAATTTCTGACAGTGGTCATAACCCTATGGGGGAAATAGTGTTAGCAATGGATCATAAAAGTTCACTGAAAAAGCCACCTACCAAAATCAAGCAGATTTTGTTGAAAAGCACTTCTGATTTTTCCCGTCCCTAAAAACCAACACTTGGCCGCCTACCTCCTCCCCTCACCCCCAAAAGCCTGTCTCAATGGAATAAGAGAGAGTTAAACTCTACCTGTAGTATATTTCTCTTTACATCTAGGAAATTGAATTTTAATACGAACCTCTGTTCCTCATCTTAGAAATATGCTAAAAGGCTTCTGAAGACATAGGTGGGACATAATTGCAGACCTCCAGGACACCAGTGGAATTGGTAAACTTCAAACACCATAGTAGTGGTTAGGCTCTCAGCAAACACTTTTAATGCAACAAATATTTACTGAGCACTCCCTCTGCGGCAGCCATGGCTGCAGACTAGGAAAGGCAGATGTAGGAGAGCCTTGATCTGTCGAGTGAGGGAAAGAGATTTAACTAAATTTAACTCTGTGGAAGGCACAATAATGAAAATATGAACTAGCACAGAGGAGAGAACAGTTAAGCACTTCAGGGAAAATGTGAAGAGAATTCCCAGGGCTTACTACACATCAGAGGGACTTCAGGGCATAAGCTGGTTGGAGTTTGGGGGAGAAGAGGAGACTCACTGATCCAGCACCTCAAAAATGATAAAAGATTTCACCAAACATCTTCACCAGAAGCTTAACATGAGTTAACTGCCCATCACAGCAATATAAGGCTAGATCAAGAGAAATTTTCATTCAAATTCCAATCAAGAACAATAGAGGTTGAATTTTCACCAATGATTTATTACAGCCAGAATATAAATAGATCCCAAGCTACTAACTCTGGCAGTTTTACCTATTAGCAACACTGGTATCACACCTGGCTATATCAGATTATACTGCGTTTGCCCCTTGTGAAAGCACAGTTAACTACTGAGATTTTTCTATTCTATTGTACTACAGTTAAATAGTTAACACACAACTAAATAATTGGCATCAAGGATGCACAAACATCTCGGTGATACGCTCCCCTTCACTCAGCCTCAGAGCGAACACACCAATGCACAAAAGGAAGGAAAGATATGAAAGTATTTTGTTTGGATCCCTTTGAAAACACCTCAGTCTGCATTTAGTCCTGAGCTAACATTAATTTTCTAGAGCTCATTGACTTAGCCATCTTTAATGCAAATTTAGTCATGGAATGCCAGTTGTAACCCAAGTGAAAACTGATCAACAGTGAAAGAAATATTCAACTGCTTAAAACTATGGATTAGGACACATGGGATTACAAACGAAGGTGAGTGATCAATGAAACCATAAATAGCATGTCTATAATTTTGAAAGGGGACTCCTGTTTTTTAAAACTTCAGACTCAATACTTTTGCTTTTTTGATAGTTGAATCAGTCTCCTCCTTCATTTCACACTCAAAACTCATTTTCTCCACAAAGACCTCTCTGGCCATTCACAGTGGTCTATTCACACAATGGTGAGGTTGTATTAGGGAGGGCAATCACCTTGCCTCATTCAACCAATCTCCTTCTCACTCCGCAAACATGATATTGGGCCATCCACATCAGCCCCACTAAATATTTTACTGATTAATTAAAGAAAATGAACAGAAAATGACTTTAGACATTGGGTATATTGAATAATGAGAATACTACAAGGAAAGTGGGGAAGAGAAATTAAGTAGGCTACAAGAGACTGACTAGTCAAACCATCAGATGCCCCCACCCCTGCATTTTCCCCTCAGCTGGAGCTCATCCCCTTGGACATGTATGGGTATTTTTTAAATGACAGGAGGAAATTCTGCTTATGTATCTGGCCATCTCAACTGTCCTTTCAAGGAACCCTGCTTTGACCTATATTGGCTAAGCAGGTGTGAAGGGGAAAAAGCATTCCAGTGCAGTGCTATAGGGTCTTGGCACCATATTTTAGGGCCATTTGAAAGATGGGTATTTAGAAAAATAAACTAATACAAGCTCATCTTGAACCTCAGCAAAAGCACCTCACCAGTCTGGCTGCTCACAGGATCAAAGATGCCGTTTCCATTTCCCTCTGTCTCAGACATTGTGTCACTGGTCTTATATCCAACCATACTGAACTCACCCCTTTTTAAATTATTCATCTCAATTCAGCTTTGAATAGCTGTAGAAAATAATGATTTCTAATAGCTGCTGTTTAAAATAATGCTATTAAAAATTTAAAAATGAATATTATTAAAAAGATAGCTCCTTGCAGCCCTGGCAAGTTGGCTCAGTGGTAGAGCATCAGCCCAATGTGTGGATGTCCCAGTTTGATTCCCAGTCAGGACACACAGAAGAAGTGCCTATCTGCTTCTTCACCCCTGCTCCCTCTCACTTCTCTCTCTCTCTCTCTCTTCCCCTCCTGCAGCAATGGCTCAATTGGAGTGAGTTGGCGTTGGCCACAGGTGCTGAGGATGGCTCCATGGCCTCTGCCTGTGGCGCTAAGAAGAGCTTGGTTGCTGAGCAATGGAGCAACTCCCCAGATGGGCAAAGCATCGCCCCCTACTGGGCTTGTTGGATGGATCCTAGTCTGGGCACATGTGGGAGTCTGTCTCTGTACCTCCCCTCCTCTCACTGAATAAAAAAAGAGAGAGAAAGAGATAGCTCCTTGCAGCGATATTTTAAGTTGATAATTTGCTAATCAAAATCTCAGTTAAAAAAAAAAAAAAAAAAATCTCGGAGGATGACGTCAGAGTAATGGCGGGGTAGGAAGCGATACCGATAAATCTCCCCCAAAACTCAACAAGATCTTCAACCAGAAACAGAAAAACCTATACTTGGAGCTTCCAGATGCTTCGCAATACACCCAAAGGTATGATTGAGTGAAAAATTGGCTAAATATATAACCAAACCTCGAAGGAAATAGGGAGTAAGAAATGCTCCGCCTTCCTCACTAACCTAAACAGGGCGGCTTTCTCTGGTAACTGTGAAAATAGAAACTGAGGCGGGCAAAGGGGGTGAATACATCCAGGCCGCGAAACAAACGGCCGAACCAGGCTGTGGCACGGAGATCCAAGCCGAGGAAAATCTGATCCTGTGGCAACCCGGGCAATACAAGCTAACACTCGCGCCAAACCCAAACAAAGAAAGACAAGCGGCGCGGCCATTTTACCCGGTCTCCTGGCTGGTGCGCAGTTAGTGGGCAAGAGATTTCTTCCTAGGCCCCGGGAGTCAGTGCCCGTGTTGCCTCACGGAGAGGCAGGGTCAGAGGCCTTTCTGTGGGCCGAGGGCAGAGTCTCTGGGCAGCCCCAGCGCCTTGGGAAAGCCACGCACGGGAGGGAGTGAGAACTAATTCCAATGGTGGAGATTTTCCTTGCCGGAGGGTTTTTCACTCAGAGGGAAAGCGGCCGGCCTCATATCCGGGTTTGCGCGCGCAGATAAGGAGTGAGCGATTCCTCTGAGTGCCTCAGCAGTGCGCGCCCGTGTTATCGCACAGAGGAGCAGAGTCAGGGGCCTTTGTGTGGGCCAAAGCGGAATCTCGGGCTGCCCCAGCGCCTTGCAAAAGCCGCGCACGGGGACGGAGCGAGACTCAATTCCAACGCTGCAACTTTTCCCTGCGGTCGGGGGTTTCACTCAGAGCGTGAGACTGCTGGCCGGATATCCTGGTCTGCGCTCGCAGCCAGTGAGTGAGAGTTTCCTCCAAGCGCCCCGGAAGTGGGCGCCCGCTTGTGTTACCGGACAGAGTGGCAGAGCCAGAGGTCTTTGAATGGCCGGAAAGCCCGCCTGATTATGCTAGCAGCTCTGACTGACTGAGCCTTACCCAGAGCCCTGTGCTGAGTGGAAATAGAGTGGGGAGTTGCCAGCTCTTTGAGCCTCTTACTATCCAGGCAGAGGCAGCAGCAACCCATAGCTGGATTATCAGGCTACTAATTGAGGAAGGAAAGACTAGGAGAAAGGCTCTAGGAACACGGACTCTCTCACTGTCGGAGCCTATAAATGCTAATAGCCTAGACTGCCAACGAGACTAAAGCACAATACATGACATTGCCATAGAGACTTATCAACTGCAAACCTCCACCTGAGCGTGGCAAAGGGGCAAAACCCGGGGTACAGAATCACCGACCAGGAAGAGGGAGAGAAAAGAAAAAGCAAGAAGATAACCTCTCAAAATCAAGAATAATCTGCAGACTTTATAACCTATCCCATTTTATTATATTTGTTCGTTTGTTTCTCTTATCTTCATTCTTGATACTTTTTTTTTCCTCCTCCAATTTGGCCGATTAACTCTCTACCGGTCTTACTCTCTCCTCTCCTTGAACTACACTACCCATAAGTGTTACATCTCCCATTATCTTTTCTCTTCTCTTCCTTTCTCTCTATGAGGGTTGCACTCCAAAACCCTTAACTCTCTCTCTCTCTCTCCTTTCTTTTTTCTTCTTTTAGTGGTTCCCTCTTTTTTTCTCTCTCTCTCTCTTTCTTTTCTCCCTCTATATTAGTTTCTTCCTTTCTCCTTTACATCTCCTCTCACTCAAACCTCAATAACAAACAAATTATCTTATCTGGGACTCAAACTTATGTTTGTGGCATTCTGGGGGGTTTTTACTTCACCTTTTTAACTTACTAGCAGTGCTCCCATCCCTGGCTCTCCATATTATCTAGTTCTTGTTCCACTAAATACAATAGTAATTTTTTAATTTGTCCCCCCATTTTTCCGTTTTCCTCTTAATCCTCTCATCATAACTCTTAGACAACCAACACCTAAAAGCAAATCATTTTATTCTTGACCCAAATTTTTTCATTATTTGCTTTTTGTGGGTCCATACGCTCTTTTTTTTTTTTCTTTCTTTTTTTTCTTTTTTTTTTTTTTTTTTTTTTTTTTTGTTTGCCCCTTTATTACTTTTCCCCAATTCAGGCCCTCCATCACAGGCATTGTTTGTTATAATTCACAGTCCACCACAAGATTTTATCAAGAAAGAGGGGAGAGGAGAGGAGAGGAAAAAAGGAGGGGGGGAATAATTTCCTTTTTTTTTTTTTTTTTTTTTTTTTTTAAATTTTTATTTTATTTTTCTTTATTTCATTATTAATTTTTTTTAAAAAAAACAACTTTTTTCGATTTTTTTTTTATTATTTTTTTAAACTTTTTATTCTTTATTAAATCTCATTAATACTATCAACAAAACCACCCTCAGATGCCATTAAGGAAGAGAAAATCGAATATCATGGATACAAAAGAAAGAGAGGTAACACAGCTAGATGAGGAAAAATCTATGGAGAAAAAATTTAATATATTGGAAACCTTGGAGCTAAATGACAGAGAATTCAAGATAGAAATCCTAAAAATCCTCCGAGATATACAAGAAAACACAGAAAGGCAATTTAGGGAGCTCAGAAAACAACTCAATGAACACAAAGAATATATGTCCAAGGAAATTGAAACTATAAAAACAAATCAAACAGAGATGAAAAACTCAATTCACGAGCTGAAAAACGAAGTAACAAGCTTAGCTAATAGAACAGGTCAGATAGAAGAGAGGATTAGTGAAATAGAAGACAAGCAACTTGAGGCACAACAGAGAGAAGAAGAAAGAGACTCAAAAATTAAAAAAAATGAGATAGCCCTACAAGAATTATCTGACTCCATCAAAAAGAATAACATAAGAATAATAGGTATATCAGAGGGAGAAGAGAGAGAAAATGGAATGGAGAACATACTCAAACAAATAATAGATGAGAACTTCCCAAGCCTGTGGAAAGAACTAAAGCCTCAAGTTCAAGAAGCAAACAGAACTCCAAGTTTTCTTAACCCCAACAAACCTACTCCAAGGCATATCATAATGAAATTGACACAAACCAACAGCAAAGAAAAAATTCTCAAGGCAGCCAGGGAAAAGAAGAATACAACATATAAAGGAAGGCCCATTAGATTATCATCAGATTTCTCAGCAGAAACTCTACAAGCTAGAAGAGAATGGACCCCAATATTTAAAGTCCTGAAAGAGAGGAACTTTCAGCCACGAATACTATACCCATCAAAGCTATCCTTCAAATATGAAGGAGAAATAAAAACATTCACAGATACAGAAAAGATGAGGGAATTTATCATCAGAAAACCCCCACTCCAGGAATTACTAAAGGGGGTTCTTCAATCAGATACAAAGAACAAAAAAAAACAGAGCCACAAGTAAAAGCTCCAAGAAGAACACAATAAAACCAAATTTAAGCTGTGACAACAACAAAAAGAAAGAGGGGGAGAAGATGGAGATTAACAGTAGCAAAGGACGATGGAGTGCAAAAGTACTCACAAAATAGTTTGCTACAATGAACAGGGTAGGGACCCTTTTCATTATTCAAAGGTAACCACCATTGAAAAAACCACCACAGAAGTACATGAGATAAAAAAGATAGCAACAGTGGAAAGATGTATGGAATACAACCAAATAAAAACAAAAGATAGAAAAACAAAAGAGAAGGATCAAACAAGACACAAAACTAACAGAAAGCAAGATATAAAATGGCAATAGGGAACCCACAAGTATCAATAATTACACTAAATGTAAACGGATTAAACTCACCAATAAAAAGGCACAGAGTAGCAGAATGGATTAAAAAAGAAAATCCAACTGTATGCTGCCTACAGGAAACTCATCTAAGTAACAAGGATAAAAACAAATTCAAAGTGAAAGGCTGGAAAACAATACTCCAAGCAAATAACATCCAAAAAAAAGCAGGTGTAGCAATACTCATATCGGATAATGCTGACTACAAGACAGGAAAAGTACTCAGAGACAAAAATGGCCATTTCATAATGGCTAAGGGGACACTGAATCAAGAAGACATAACAATTCTTAATATATATGCACCAAACCAAGGAGCACCAAAATATATAAGACAGCTACTTATTGATCTTAAAACAAAAACTGACAAAAACACAATCATACTTGGAGACCTCAATACACCGCTGACGGCTCTAGATCGGTCATCCAAACAGAGAATCAACAAAGACATAGTGGCCTTAAACAAAACACTAGAGCACCTGGATATGATAGACATCTACAGGACATTTCATCCCAAAGTGACTGAGTATACATTTTTCTCCAGTGTACATGGATCATTCTCAAGAATTGACCATATGTTGGGCCACAAAAACAACATCAGCAAATTCAGAAAAATTGAAGTTGTACCAAGCATATTTTCTGATCATAAAGCCTTGAAACTAGAATTCAACTGCAAAAAAGAGGAAAAAAATCCCACAAAAATGTGGAAACTAAACAACATACTTTTAAAAAATGAATGGGTCAAAGAAGAAATAAGTGCAGAGATCAAAAGTTATATACAGACTAATGAAAATGACAATACGACATATCAGAATCTATGGGATGCAGCAAAAGCAGTGATAAGAGGGAAGTTCATATCACTTCAGGCATATATGAACAAACAAGAGAGAGCCCAAGTGAACCACTTAACTTCCCACCTTAAGGAACTAGAAAAAGAAGAACAAAGACAACCCAAAACCAGCCGAAGAAAGGAGATAATAAAAATCAGAGCAGAAATAAATGAATTAGAGAACAGAAAAACTATAGAAAAAATTAACAGAACAAGGAGCTGGTTCTTTGAAAAGATCAACAAAATTGACAAACCCTTGGCAAGACTTACCAAGGAAAAAAGAGAAAGAACTCATATAAACAAAATCCAAAATGAAAGAGGAGAAATCACCACGGACACCGTAGATATACAAAGAATTATTGTAGAATACTATGAAAAACTTTATGCCACTAAATTCAACAACCTAGAAGAAATGGATAAATTCCTAGAAAAATACAACCTTCCTAGACTGAGTCAAGAAGAAGTAGAAAGCCTAAACAGACCTATCAGTAGAGAAGAAATAGAAAAAACCATTAAAAACCTCCCCAAAAATAAAAGTCCAGGCCCTGACGGCTATACCAGCGAATTTTATCAAACATTCAAAGAAGACTTGGTTCCTATTCTACTCAAAGTCTTCCAAAAAATTGAAGAAGAAGCAATACTTCCAAACACATTTTACGAAGCCAACATAACCCTCATACCAAAACCAGGCAAGGATGGCACAAAAAAAGAAAACTACAGACCAATATCTCTAATGAATACAGATGCTAAAATACTAAACAAAATACTAGCAAATCGAATACAACAACATATTAAAAAAATAATACATCATGATCAAGTGGGATTCATCCCAGAATCTCAAGGATGGTTCAACATACGTAAAACGGTTAATGTAATACACCATATCAACAAAACAAAGAACAAAAACCACATGATCTTATCAATAGACGCAGAAAAGGCTTTCGATAAAATACAACACAATTTTATGTTTAAGACTCTCAACAAAATGGGTATAGAAGGAAAATATCTCAACATGATAAAGGCCATATATGATAAACCATCAGCTAACATCATATTAAATGGCACTAAACTGAAGGCTTTCCCCCTTAAATCAGGAACAAGACAGGGTTGTCCACTCTCTCCACTCTTATTTAATGTGGTACTAGAGGTTCTAGCCAGAGCAATCAGACAAGACAAAGAAATAAAAGGCATCCATATCGGAAAAGAAGAAGTAAAGGTATCACTTTTTGCAGATGATATGATACTATACATCGAAAACCCCAAAGAATCCACAAAAAGACTACTAGAAACAATAAGCCAATACAGTAAGGTCGCAGGATACAAAATTAACATACAGAAGTCAATAGCCTTTCTATATGCCAACAATGAAACAACTGAGAAGGAACTCAAAAGAACAATCCCCTTCACGATTGCAACAAAAAAAATAAAATACTTAGGAATAAACATAACAAAGAATGTAAAGGACTTATATAATGAAAACTATAAACCATTGTTAAGGGAAATCGAAAAAGATATAATGAGATGGAAGAATATACCTTGTTCTTGGCTAGGAAGAATAAATATAATCAAGATGGCTATATTACCCAAAGCAATATACAAATTTAATGCAATTCCCATCAAACTTCCAATGACATTTTTTAAAGAAATAGAGCAAAAAATCATCAGATTTATATGGAACTATAAAAAACCCCGAATAGCCAAAGCAATCCTAAAGAAAAAGAATGAAGCTGGGGGCATTTCAATACCTGACTTCAAACTCTATTATAGGGCCACGACAATCAAAACAGCATGGTATTGGCAGAAAAATAGACACTCAGACCAATGGAACAGAATAGAAAACCCAGAAATAAAACCACATATATATAGTCAAATAATTTTTGATAAAGGGGCCAACAACACACAATGGAGAAAAGAAAGCCTCTTCAATAAATGGTGCTGGGAAAACTGGAAAGCCACATGCAAAAGAATGAAACTGGACTATAGTCTCTCCCCCTGTACAAAAATTAACTCAAAATGGATCAAAGATCTAAACATAAGACCTGAAACAATTAAGTACATAGAAGAAGACATAGGTACTCAACTCAGGGACCTGGGTTTTAAAGAGCATTTTATGAATTTGACTCCAATGGCAAGAGAAGTGAAGGCAAAAATTAATGAATGGGACTACATCAGACTAAGAAGTTTTTGCTCAGCAAGAGAAACTGATAACAAAATAAACAGAAAGCCAACTAAATGGGAAATGATTTTTTCAAACGACAGCTCAGATAAGGGCCTAATATCCAAAATATACAAAGAACTCATAAAACTCAACAACAAACAAACAAACAATCCAATAAAAAAATGGGAAGAGGATATGAATAGACACTTCTCCCAGGAAGAAATACAAATGGCCAACAGATATATGAAAAGATGCTCATCTTCTTTAGCTATTAGAGAAATGCAAATCAAAACGGCAATGAGATACCACCTCACACCTGTTCGATTAGCTGTTATTAGCAAGTCAGGTAACAGCAAATGTTGGAGAGGCTGTGGAGAAAAAGGAACCCTCATACACTGTTGGTGGGAATGTAAAGTAGTACAACCATTATGGAAGAAAGTATGGTGGTTCCTCAAAAAACTGAAAATAGAACTACCTTATGACCCAGCAATCCCTCTACTGGGTATATATCCCAAAAACTCAGAAACATTGATACGTAAAGACACATGCAGCCCCATGTTTATTGCAGCATTGTTCACAGTGGCCAGGACATGGAAACAACCAAAAAGCCCATCAATAGATGACTGGATAAAGAAGATGTGGCACATATACACTATGGAATACTACTCAGCCATAAGAAATGATGACATCGGAACATTTACAGCAAAATGGTGGGATCTTGATAACATGATACGAAGCGAAATAAGTAAATCAGAAAAAAACAGGAACTGTATTATTCCATACGTAGGTGGGACATAATAGTGAAACTAAGAGACATTGATAAGAGTGTGGTGGTTACGGGGGGGGGAGGGGGGAATGGGAGAGGGATAGGGGGTGGGGAGGGGCACAAAGAAAACAAGATAGAAGGTGACAGAGGACAATCTGACTTTGGGTGGTGGGTATGAACATAATTGAACGACAAGATAACCTGGACTTGTTATCTTTGAATATATGTATCCTGATTTATTGATGTCACCCCATTAAAAAAATAAAATTATTAAAAAAAAAAAAAAAAAAAAAAAAAAAAAACAACTAAGTACAATAACCACAGAGAAATTAGGGGGTTCATGTCATACATTCAGCCTCACTAGGTCAGACACCCCCCATCGGCCAGGTTACTGGGATTTCAGAGAAAGGCAAGAGGGCAGCCAAACCCTGTTGCAATCCGAATAAATGTGATTTATGTTTCTTGCCCTGATTCTTTCATTCCCCAAGCTCTAAAATTCACTAATGCCCACCCCTCCTTTTATTTTCTATCACCTTGCTTTATCTGCTAATGGTGCCTTCCCCCACAGTCAGTACAGGAAGCTCGCTGTGGTCTGCTTATCCCAGCAACAGAAACCACTGCAAATCTGTCAGAAGCACTCGACCATTAGCAGGAGAGCTCACCCAGAGATGGACACTCCGGGAAAGGCTACAGTGGAAAAACAAGCAGGCCTTTTTCTACTTCCTTTTGCAGTTCTGCATTCCATAATGGAATTAAATGGTCATCTATTTGGCACTTAAGAGATCTGGAGAATGTAAAAGACATGGATACTAGAAAACAAAATTCTTGAAAAAATGCCTTTTAATGAGCTCTCTATAATTTGCAGACTGATAGACTAATTACCTAGTTCTTGAAAAATCCGGTTTGTTATTCTGAGAGAGAGAGAGAGAGAGAGCTCCTTGTTGTTGCCATTAGCAGCCATTTAGAAAGCAAGCACACAAAGTGAAAAATGCATGGGAAGTCAAATCTATTCCAGCAGATCCCAATGTGTGTCCTGAGCCCATCATCTCATGGGAATGCTTAATTTTTTAAAATTCCATGTTAAATGACTTTGATAATCACCACACATATACTTTACTCTTGGAGATGCACAATAAATAACAGAATGAAATCTCTGTAAAGTCCTCCCACTTAGAATATAGGGAGGGAGATTTATTTAAGCCTGACTCTCCCATGAAATCCCTTTTTTAGTAGATGCCTAGACTATTTCAGGAAATCCAATTGCAACCAATTAGCATCCTCTCAGCTACCTGGATCACAGCATTGGAGTACAGGAACTTGAGATCAAAGAAAGCCTGGCAATCGGTGTACTGCTCCAGCAGGGGGGAAGAGGAGAAGGCTGCGTAACAAACTGATCCCCGATCAAGAAAAACCAGTGACTAATTGGAGACAAGCGAAAGATGATGCATGTGGGTTTCCTGACTCTGTGACTCCTAATGTCCTCGTCAGGAGCCTGGGGGAACGTGAATGCCGAGGAGTCTTCCCAGCAGGTACTCAGCCCTTCCTAAGTGAGGACACCTCAGGACACGCCAGCCAGCGACACCCTCTCCCTTATCTGTCCCAGTGAGGGACACCACTCATGGCAGATGGCACCACGAACAGCGCTCCCCGTCTGTGATAAGCATCGGGGGTCACCTGTCTGGAAGATTCTGCCATATCAGCAACTCCAAAAGCTTTAGTCGACCCTGTCCTTCGACGCAAATCCTTGTGGGGCAGCACAATGGAAAAAGGGAGGTCAGCCAAGAAAACCACCATCGAGGCCTCCTGACCCTGACCACAGGAGGAAAGCGATTACATTACACACAGTCAGGAAGTGATATTTTGGGCTCTCCTCTACCTCACTAGAGAGAGTTGCCTGGAAAAGTTCTCCCCGTCAGAGTGAAGCAACATGCATCTGTAACACCGAATTCAGGAGGGCAGGTGCTCCTGGGACTGCGAAGGGGAAGTGGGAAGTGGAAATGGGAAGTGGAAGTGGGAAGGAGCAGGTGTCCAGAGAAGGCTGGCATATTTGTCATATTTTTTCACTCATTTGTTAATGTACTTCTTCTCAAGCTGGATGGCACTTCATGGTGCTTGTTATTACCTATTTTGTATGTACTTGTGAACTATATAATTTAATTTTTAATACAAAAATGTATATGCATCGCACTCTGGGCTCCCAAGGAAAAACATTCCACATATACCAAGAGTATGTCACGCGTTCTGGAACTCTTCCAGGTCGCCCCAGGACAATCCGGCTCTAAATTAACTAATGCCCTAAATGGAAAACTATTTGATTAAAGCCTCTTCCCTCTGGAACCTAAAACTGATACATGGAGAGAGCTAAACAGAAAGAGGACAACCACACCAGGAGTCCTGGTAAACAGGGAAACAGTTTGTAGAGAAGATATTAGTAAAGCGGATGCAAACCATCCATTAAAAATCTCGTGTCACGGGGCTGCAAACAGAGCATGGGGTTTGGTTTGGTTTTTCTTTCCCAAATTTGTGCCAAATGTATTGCATCAAACTCCGCTTTTCTATTGAGTCCCTTAAAAATACTTAGATTCCATAACCTTCTGGTCACTCAGAAGTATTAGAACAGGTTCCTGTGGGTATTTCAGACTCAGTCCTAATCAATTAAAAAGTTCAACCCTAAGCACAAGTCAAAGCCTATGCCCTCCAGCAGCATAGTGTAGAAAGATTCCTTCCACACCTGGCTCTTGTTTCTGCCCCAGCTCCTCCAGAGTATGGGTAGGGAGAAGGCACAGGGCTATAGGATTGCAGCCTCTCTTTTCTTGCTTGCCACTAACTATCTCCCTGACTTTGATTGGCAACCAATTCTTGTGGAGGACAGGTGCCTCAATGCTCAGCATTAATGCATTCATTGAACGGTTCTGCTGAGTCTCCCCTCTGCTCCGTTCCAAGATGCAGGCGATCCAGCTGTGTCTACCTCCTCACACTCCAGCATCCACAGATCTCCAGGGTCCCCTGGTCTCGCGGGCCACTCAGCTCCAGTCACCCAGCTGATTAGTGGAAAGAAGAAAAAGAAAAAAGAAAACATAGAAAAAAAGAGAGAAGGAAAAAAACTGATGGCTGTGAATGACATCTAAGTGTTTGAATTTTAACAAGTAAGTTTGCCTGTCAAGCTTACATGGCATTATTCAGTCAACAAGCTTATAACCAAGTATTTTAAAAACAAAAGACTTTCTTACTGGCAAAATGAATGGACCGATTATAATTAATGAAAATTGTGAAGCAGTAATCAAAAACTCGCAGCAAACGTAAGCCCTGGACCAGATGGCTTATCAGGTGAATTTTACCAAACATTCAAAGTACTAACACCTACTCTTCTTAAACTATTCCAGAAAATTCTAGAGGAGGGAAGACTTCCAAGCTGATTTTTTTTCTTTTTTCGTTAAGTTGGAAACGGGGAGGCAGACAGACAGACTCCCGCATGCGCCCGACCGGGATCCACCTGGCATGCCCACCAGGGGGCGATGCTCTGCCCATCTTGGGGCCTTGCTCTGCCGCAATCAGAGCCATTCTAGAGCCTGAGGCAGAGGCCACAGAGCCATCCTCAGCACCCGGGCCAACTTTGCTCCAATGGAGCCTTGGCTGCAGGAGGAGAAGAGAGAGACAGAGAGGAAGGAGAGGGGGAGGGGTGGAGAAGCACCCCTCCTGTGTGCCCTGGCCAGGAATCAAACCCAGGACTCCCGCACACCAGGCCGATGCTCTACCACTGAGCAAACTGGCCAGGGCCTCCCAAACTGATTTTATGAGGCCAGCATTATCTTAATTTCAAAACCAGATAAAGACACTACAAAGAAAGAAACTTACAGGCCAATATCCCTGATGAACACAAATGCTAAAATCATCAACAAAATATTAGGAAACTCGATATAACAATACATTAAACAGATCATACACCATGATCAAGGTTAAAAAAGTAAGTCTCCTCTGTCTTACAGAGCTTTTTCTTCTCTCCATCTCTCCTGCTGATCTAAACACAGAAGGCCCAATGCAGTTGCTGAATGACTGAGTCAACTTCTTTCAAGTGCTTGAGTCAATTAATTAGTCAATGCAATTGGCTAAAAGTGTGGCAGAATTTGATATATCTTTGGACTCTAACAAGATGCAAATATCTAGAGACAGCAAAATATGAATTTGGAGGAGAGGAGACGTGTGGAGAATATGGGTTAACTTCTTGTCAACACTTTATAATTCAGTTCAATGCTTATAATCATCTATCAGTGAATTAGCAAGCACACCATTGGGAGAGATAACAAAAAAGAAAGACTGAAACAACTGAAATTTCCTACCTAGATTGATTGGGTCTATTTTAAAAATTAACTTGGCCTGACCAGGTGGTGGCGCAGTGGATAGAGCATCAGACTGGGATGCGGAAGGACCCAGGTTCGAGACCCCGAGGTGCCAGCTTGAGTGCAGGCTCATCTGGCTTGAGCAAAGAGCTCACCAGCTTAGACCCAAGGTCACTGGCTCCAGCAGGTGGTTAATCGGTCTGCTGAAGGCCTGCGGTCAAGGCACATGTGAGAAAGCAATCAATGAACAACTAAGAAGTCGCAACGTGCAACGAGAAACTGATGATTGATGCTTCTCATCTCTCTCCATTCCTGTCTATCTGTCCCTGTCTATCTCTGCCTCTGTAAAAAAAAAAATAAAAAAAAAAATAATAACTTGCAAAGTATGTATGAAATATATTACATCCACCTCAAAAATTATCAAAAACAAACTAATCTAGTTTATTCTGATGTTTACCAAACAATATTAAAAGACAATAAACAATTGACTTTTTTCTATAATTGCTTTTTGGAGATCTTATGTCATACACCTAGAGCTTTTTCCTTTGGAAATTCTGCTTAAAAACAGCACTTCTTTACATATCACAGGAATCAGCATATCTGCTGAAGGGAGGAAAGGAAGATGAAGGTGGTGAAGATGAAGCAATATCCCTTATTTTACAAATAAGGTACCACATTAATTTTTCAGAGAGCAGAACTACATCCTGAAATTTTTATAAATGTGGAATGCTCTTTCATGGGAGCATTCTAATGCACTCTGGTTATACAGTTGAGCTACCAAGCTAGTGGCAATTTCTTACAGATATAATTACCTTCATTTCTTCTATAGGAAAATGATACACACGTACCAATAATTACCTTATGCAAAACTATGCATTTTAAACCAAGCAGCCATGTTAGAACACTGCTGTGCATACCCACCGTGAAAATCCATATTTGCTGCCTCCAGGTAATAAGGTGATTGCTATGTAACAAGCAAAGGCAGCCACATCTCCAATTTGTTTTTGGGAGGAATCTCTTCTTATTGTTAGCAAGGTTTCATTTCCCTCCCTGCAGCAAGTGCCCACATTGAGTGATGCATCTGATTAAGTGACTCCCTGCACTTGAGTAGAGAGAAGGAAAATCAATTCCAAGTTTAACATGATTCTCTTTTTTCCATAATGAATTTACCACCCCTTTCCCACTCTTATTTTAAATAAGGTACAATGTCAATCGAGTACCAAAATTTGTTACTTATGGAAGCAACCTCTTTCAAGTGCTTGAGTCTTTTTTTTTTTTTTTTTTTTTTATTTTTCTGAAGCTGGAAACAGGGAGAGACAGTCAGACAGACTCCCGCATGCGCCCGACCGGGATCCACCCGGCACGCCCACCAGGGGCGGTGCTCTGCCCCCCAGGGGGCGATGCTCTGCCCATCCTGGGCGTCGCCATATTGCGACCAGAGCCACTCCAGCGCCTGAGGCAGAGGCCACAGAGCCATGCCCAGCGCCCGGGCCATCTTTGCTCCAATGGAGCCTTGGCTGCGGGAGGGGAAGAGAGAGACAGAGAGGAAAGTGCGGCGGAGGGGTGGAGAAGCAAATGGGCGCTTCTCCTATGTGCCCTGGCCGGGAATCGAACCCGGGTCCTCCGCACGCTAGGCCGACGCTCTACCGCTGAGCCAACCGGCCAGGGCTAAGTGCTTGAGTCTTTAACTTGTTTTATTTATTTATGTGCCTTGTTCTGGAAAGGATTAAGACAAAACATTAACTGTTTCTAGATAGAAACCGGGGAGATGGCTCACAAGACTGGGCAATGTCAATTGGGGAGAATATGTGTCAACCTTTTTAGAAGAAAATGTGTTTCGGCCAGCAAAATCAAGGTTTTTCAGGAAGAGCAGAAGAGTTGCAATTCAGAACAAGCAAGCTATGGTGAACCGCAGACAAGTCCTAAGAACAAAGGAGAAGAACCATTCTTCTACAGAGGGAAGGGGAGGTTGGGAGGGGTTGTTTTAAGCAAAAGTACAGTGGAGGAAAATGAGAGATCAAAGTGGTGGCAGCTTCTCCCTGGCTGCAGGTGAGTTTGCTATTGCTGGCCCCGAAGAAATCTTTCTTCCTCCTGCCAGACTATGCAGTCTACAAGGAATAGTACGGGGGTAAGGCCCTCTCTCTTCGTGGCTTCCTGACTCCATTTTGAATGAGATTTCCTTTATTCATTTTCACACATGCAGAGACCTAAGCAGAGCCACATAGACTTCAGGTCCACAGGAGATTGCATCCCAGTCAATAAATATTGACTGGTACCAACTATGTATGAGGCAATGTGCTGGGATGAGGATATAGTGATGAGTACAACAGAGTAGGTTCCCACCCTTGACGGAGCCTACATAATAGAGGTGTGCCCAGCACCAGAAGTGAAGGAAATGAGCCAGGGAGGCTGGCACATCTGGAATCTAGTTAGTGAAGAAGATGTTCTCAGACATGATATCTGCCTCTAAACATCTGACTGACCATCTTTTAAGAGAAAAGAGGTATTTGGTGTGGCTGTGGACCATAAAGTTGTACACTGGGTGAAATCAGAAGGAAGATGACATGGGCCAATAGAAGAAAAGAATTTTTTAACAAACAGACCTGTCCAAGAATGAAATAGACTGCACTGTAAGGTAATCAGCACCCAATCACAGGAGGTTCTGGCAGAGGTAACAAGACTCATTGGTACATTACCAGGAACTTGGCTGTGACAGATAAAAACAGAAGTACAGGGACATTAGAGGTTACTTCCTGATTTATGATTCTGGCGACTCCATATCAAACCAAAAAAGTGCCTTGAATATCTCAGCCCTCATAATTTTAGCTTTAATGAGAAGCTTTAATGACCATATAATGATATAATAAGCCATAATTTCCTTGGTTCCTGGCCAATTGGACTGAAACAGAAACACTAAATACTAATTTCTGATCGTTATGCTGGGTTCTGGGGCACCAACTGGCTTCAAAATGCCAACTGGCTCGCTAATCAAGGAGGAACTTGGATTCTGGAAATAAAAGCACACTGTAGAAATTGCCAAGGTGCACCAGCCACAAGGGAAAAGGCAGGTCTGCAAATAGTACTGGTATTGAAAGTGAAGGAATCTGTCAGGCAGGCATAAGGGCTTCTAATGATATTCTGCCCTAGTCCCCAGAACTATCAGTATCAGAGAGTGCTCCCATGTTTATGCCATGCTATATGGCACAGTTGACCTTCATAGAGGGATATCATCTTGTATTATCCAGGTGGACCAAGCATATTCACATGAGAGCTTAAAAGGAGAGTGCTTTCTCCAGCCAGGGACAGATGGGAACCAAGAGTAAAAGATTAATTTTTTTTAATTTTTATTTATTTATTTATTCATTTTAGGGGGGGGGGAAGAAAGAGAGAGAAAGAAGGGGGAGGAGCAGGAAGCATCAACTCCCATATGTGCCTTGACCAGGCAAGCCAGGGTCTTGAACCAGCAACCTCAGTGTTTCCAGGTTGACGCTTTATCCACTGCGCCACAGAGGTCAGGCAAGAGTAAAAGGTTAAGAAGGATTCAATGCACCACTGCTGGCTTGAAGATGGAGGGGGCCACATGATGAGGAATGTGAGTGACCTCTAGAAGCAGAGAGCAGCTCCCAGCCAACAGCCACAAAAATGGGGACTTCATTTCTACAACCTCAAATAACTGGACTCTACTACCAACCTGAATGACCTTGCAAACAAATTTTTCCCTAAAACTCTAGACTGGCCAACACCTTGATTGCAGCTTTGTGACTCCCTGACTGTGAACTCAACTGAGCCCACCATGCTCCTGGCCTATAAAGCTAATAAGTGGGTGTTGTCATGAGTCACTCAGTGTGTGGCCATTTGTTAATCAGCACTAGATAACTGATACAAAATCCAATTGGTGAAGATGAAGTACTATAAACCAGACATAGGTTCAGCATTAGATAACTGATACAGAATCCAAGTGGTGAAGATGAAGTACTGTGAACCAGACACAGGGTTGGAACGGCCAACACTCAAGGGCCACACTTCCATCAGCTAAGTGAACCAGGTAAGTCCAGATCCAAATTAGTCTGAAGAAAGCATTGCCCCAGTTGATTTAGTTGAAATCATGGCAGAGAATGCCCACCTCCACCTCACACCTATTAAAATGGCCATCACCATCATCAAGAAGACAGGACATAAGGGTTACAGAGATATGGAGAAAAGAGGACCATTATGTGCTGTTTGTGGGAATATACATGGGTGCAGCTACTATGAATAACAGTATGCAGTTTCTTCAAAAAATTAAAAGTACTACACCCATATGATCCAGCAATCCCAAAGAGGGGAAACATCCAAAGGAAATGAAAACAGGATCGAAAAGATATCTGATTTCCCATGTTTATTGCAACACTATTCACAATAGCCAAAACATGGAAACAACCTAAGTGTCCATCAACAGATGAATGAGTAAAGAAGATGTGGCGTGGGCACAATGTGGTCCATAGATGGTGCTACACTGAGTGGGACACTCGAAAGCATGTCAGCACAATAAATTTAAAAATAAATTAACAGAAAATAAAAGGGCAGACTTCCAGTCCAAAGAAAAAAGATGTAATATATATATATACATTATATATTGATGAAATATATATATATATATATAATGGAATATTATTCAGCCATGAGAAAGAAGAAAATCCTGCCATTTGTGACAAAATGGGTAAACTTTCAGGACATTATGCTAAGTGAATAAGTCAGACAAAGAAAGACAAATACTGCATTATCTCAGATGTGAAATCTAAAACAAAAAATATTTTAAATTTAAAAAGCTGAACTTATAGAAACAGAGAGTAGAATGGTGGTTCCCAGGGACTGGGGGGTGAGGAAAATAAGGAGATGATGTTAAAGGATACAACTTGCAACCAGAAAATGAATAAGTTCTGGAGATCTAATGCATAGCATGATGATTATAGTCAACACTATTACACACTTCGAAATTGCTAGGAGAATAGATCTTAAATGCTGTCGCCACCAAAAAGACATGATAATCATGTGATGTGATAGAAGAATTAACTAATGCTATGGTGGTAATCATATTACAGTATACTGATGTATCAAATAAACACACTGTACACCTTAAATATAACATGATGTTATATGTAAATTATATCTCAATTTTAAAAAAGAAAGAATGAAAATGCCCTATTCATCCCAACAAGAAGGGGAAGGGGAACTCCGGCTTGTGGAGGCTCTGTGTGATTACTGGGATGAGACTCTCCCGCTCCTCAGAGCAGAGGCTGCCCTGCAGCTGTGACCGGGGTTGGGGGCGAAGGAGGAGGACGCACTCAGGTCCGCTGTAATTTCAGGTGTGCTTCCAGTGTTGCTGACACGCAGATGCTACAGGGCTTTCCTGGGGTTTGGGCACTGTGCCACTATGGTGAGGGCTTTCAGAGAGAAAGAGGGGCAGGGGCTAGCCCCAGGGAAGTCCTTGCCTGATCCCTCTCCAACACCAGCCTCTCCAGGCTGGTGTATATTTCCTGAGCCTGAAATTCACACACAAGTAGAGCAGCACATTCTGGGCCGCCGGACATTCTGGCAGCCTTGGGTGTTCTGAAGATTCTCGCCACATAGGGCACGTCCTTCACCTGGAGATGTGCATGACCTCCTAACAGTCCCCCTGCTTTTGCTCCTGTCCCCCTAGGGCCTAGGCTCAACACAACAACTAAGTGATCTTCTTAAAACAAATATCTGACCATCCTCTCCCACAGCCTTCCAGTGGCTTCCAAAGCAATTCCAGTGACCTGTAAGACCCTCAGGCTGGGCCCCCCCCTACCTCTCTGGGTTTCTCTCCCAGCCCTCCCCCTCGCTCACTCCACCCAAACACACCACACTCCCTTCTACATCAAAACTTTTGAACCTCTTTTCTTTTCCTGAAACTCTCTTCTCAGATATGCACATGGCTCTCTCCCTCACTTCCTTCAGACCTCTGCTCTGAAGAGACCCTCCCAGACCCCCTAGAATGAACACTACCTCAACCCTACTTCACTCTCTAATCTCCCTTGCCCTACTTTATTTTTCTATATAGAATTCATCACCACCTGTCAAGAATTTTATTTGTATGAGTGTTTGATTATTGTTATCCTCTTCCCACTATAAGCTCCATGAGTTTATAATATTTTGTTCACTGCTGGTATCCCAAGATCCTCTCAAGGTACATTGTCCAGTAACTACTGATTGGATGGATGGATGGATGGATGGATGGATGGATGGATGGATGGATGGAAGGAAGTCTTCTAGGAGATGTGGAGTGGTCAGATTGGGTCAACTAGAGTCAAAGAACAAGCAATGTTGGGTTCAGGAGTCCCCAATATAGTAGGATGTCAATTGCTGCAGAAAGATGAGACATATTTTCCTTATTCATTCTTTCAGCAAACAAATTCCACACATCTGCTCTGCACCAGGTCTCCATACCTGTCATGAAAATTTCTTCTCCATGAGATAAGGAGAGCACCCTGCCTACAATAATATAACACAAAAGGGTTATTTAAAAACGATTCTCATAGAAGCAATGGAACAGTCTAGAAATACCCATGCTAGTGGGAAATCCTGTAAATACAGCATACATCTATGAACAGGTGAGAACATTCAGAATTGCTACATTGAAAGGCTGTCTTATCTCTTGCTTTTTCCAGCCTACTTATTTCCTAAGTTTACTTACTAGTTTATGTTCTTGGGCTCCTCAATTTAGAATGAGTCCACAAGGGGGAACTTGTGAATTAGAAAGTGCTCAAGAAGGATACGGAGGCTAAGCTCCAGTTGGTAACCCGGGAGTGCTCTAAGATTAGCCAAGTGCTGAGGCAGCCAGATGGGCAGCTGGCGCCATGTTGTTTACCAAGAGGCTACCTTGCAGATGGGAGAGGGGTGCATGCTGGCTCAGCAGAGGGGCAGTAGGACAGGTGGCCCGAGAGAGCCAGGAGAAACAGGAGAGCCACCAAGGTCCTCCTAACAAACTTATCAGATTTCTCTCTCATGACTCTATAGCTGCAAATTGCACCTGGTCTGCATTTCCAGTACAAGAACTGTATTTTCAAAAAGGTCAGCTTCAAAAACATCCAAAAGTGATCTGCTCATGGTGCTGTGGGAACACTTTTGAAGAATGTCTGCAGCCGTGGCCGGTTGGCTCAGCGGTAGAGCATTGCCCAGCATGTGGAAGTCCTGCATTTGAGTCCCAGTCAGGACACACAGAAGAAGTGACCATCTGTTTCTCCACCCCTACCCCTGCTCCTCTCCTCCCACAGCCATGGTTCATTTGGAGCAAGTTGGCCCCAGGTGCTGAGGATGGCTCCATGGCCTTGCCTCAGGCACTGATATAGCTCAATTGTCAAGCAAAGCAACAGAGCAGTGGCCCCAGATGGGCAGAGCATTGCCCTATATGGGGGTTGCCGGGTGGATCCCAGTAGGGGCTCATGTGGGAGTTTGTCTCTCTGCCTTCCTACTTCTCACTTAAGAAAAAAGAAAAAAGAAGAATGTTTGCAAACACAGTCATCCCTTCTCTAGACAGATTCCACCTTGAGCTGCCTAAATGTTTGTGTTCCTTCCGAGGATGTGGGGAGAAAATGTTATGGCCCAAGAACTGGAGTTTTCCTGCCTGGCAGGTTTACAGATTTAGAAAGTGCAGCTTCTCCATGATCCCACTGGTCATGGCTGCAGGAGAGCTTATGAGAAGCCCCAAGGCCCCATCACAAAGAGCCTCTTTCCAGAACAGAGAGACAAACATCTGCTAGAGGAATGTGAGCAGGGAAAAGTGCAGTGTCCCAACAATGAATTGGGCAAACAGCACCAACTCCTGCTGAATCTCCACCGCACAGCCAGGCCTGTGGGCAGCGGCCGCGCCGCCTGGCTCTGACCATGGGCAGCACCAGGAAGACAGCCACCCCATCCCTGGACAAGTCTGTGAATGGTCCAGGCCGGTCTTGTTCCCAAAGATTTGCTACTGGTTTCCAAAAACTCCCTAAGCCCCTAAATATTTGGCCAGCTCTGCATCTATCACTTAAGAGTTTTTGGTTTGTTATTTATTGTTTTTAAGTTAAAACTAATAAAGCAATTTGAAATGGCCAAAACTGAAAATAACCTAAATGTGTATCAACAATAGGAAAATTAACTAAATAATCTATATTCATATTCATAGAACTGACTCTCATACATCCGTGAGAACTAAAGAATTATAACAACAAGCAGCAACAAAAATGAATCTCAAAAACATAATGTTTGGCACAAGGAGCCAGATGCAAGAAGACAGCCGAGCGCACATCGCACAGGCCTTCTGTGAAAAATGATACCAAGCTCAATAGTGGGCACAACTAACCTGTGGCGTTAGAAACCAGCATGGTGGTCACTCTCCGGGACTGTGCCCAGGAAGAAGCATGAGGGGGGCTTCTGAGGCGTCAGTCATGTTGTGTTCCTAGGTCTGGGTGCTATCACCGAGGATGTTCACTTTATAAAAGTGTGTCATGCAGGACACTTTAATTTTGCATATTTTGCTATCTGCATGCAATATTTCAACTGTTAGGGAAAAAAAGCAGTTCATTGATTATTCTCTAGAATATTCTTCATAAGCCCGTGTTGAGTTTGCAGTGGCCTACAAACCCCCAAGGATTGGCCCTACCATCTTTCCCACCTCACTTCCTACTAATCTCCCACTCGTTTATTCAACTCTTACTTCTCCTCTCTCAAGCCAACCACGAGCCCACCTCAGGGTCTTTGCACTGGCTGTTACTTCTACTTGGAATGATCACCCCCCCACCAAGAGATAACCTCAGGTCCTGATTTCTCACCTCCTTGACATTTTAATTCTAATCCAAAAATTGACAAACCACAGACAGTAGTGAAACACAGTCTACTGCCTATCTCTGTAAATGCAGTTTTATGGAACAGCCATGCTCATTTTTTTATGTACTGTCTAGGGTTGCTTTGGCACTAAACAGTTGTTGAGCAGTTGGCCAGCAAAATCTAACCTATGTACTATCTGGCTCTTTGCAAAAGAGGTTTACCAACCCTACTCTGCTACCACCTTCCCAGGGAGATCTTCCCTGACCTCATTTAAAACTGGAGCCCACTGGACATGGAGAAAAGAGAACCCTTGTGCACAGTCGCTGGGATTGTAAACTGATGCAACCCCTGTAGGAAACAATATGGAGATTTAAAAAGAACTACTATCTGATCCAGCAATTCCACTTCTGGGTATTTATCAAAGGAAATTAAATTATTGCCCCGAAGAGATATCTGCACCCCCATATTCACTACAGCATTATTTACAATAGCCAAGATATGGAAACAACTTAAGTGTCCATCAATGAGGGAATAGATAAAGAAGGTGTAGTTTCATCCAGATGAGACCAGAGTACTGGGACTCATAAACGTTAGTAAATTGGTCAGTATTTCCCAGAGTGGGCCATACACAGTTCTACAGAGAGAATCAAATAAAAAACTTTAAAAATCTTTAAAAGAATAAAATAAATAAAAATAAAAAAGAAAGTATAGTTTATATATGCAATGAAATATTACTCAGCCCTGAGAAAGAAAGAAATTCTGTCATTTGTGACAAGTGGATGGATCTTGAGGGCATTATGCTAAGTAAAATAAATCTGACGGAGAAAGACAGATACTGTATGATCTGACTTAGACAGGGTGGGCCAAAGTAGTTTTACAGTTGTGAGTACATGAAACAGTTTGTTCTTGTACTGTTATTTAACTTAAGTATTATATTATTTTCCATATAAACAACTATAAACCTATTTTACCCTACCCTGTATGTGGAACCTAAAAGAAAAATAAAATCACAGATAGAACAGATCCATCTTTACCAGAGGCCCCCAGGGGGGTGTGGCAAAATAAAAAGGGTCAAAAAGTTCAAACTTCCAGTTTTAAGCTAAATAAGTCTTGAGGATAACACAGTGTGTCCATAAAGTCATGGTGCACTTTTGACAGGTCACAGGAAAGCAACAAGAGGCGATAGAAATGTGAAATCTGCACCAAAAAAAAGGAAACCCTCCCAGTTTCTGTAGGATAATGTGGCAGCATGTGCGCATGCGCAGATGATGATGTAACACCGTGTGTACAGCGGAGCAGCCCACGGCCATGCCAGTCGAGATGTGGACCATACAGAGGAAAGTTCAGTGTGTTCTGTGGTTCGCTAAATTTGAATCCATGACCAAAGTGCAATGTGAATATCGGCACGTTTATAACGAAGCATCACTACATAGGAATAACATTACTCAGTGGGATAAGCAGTTGAAGGAAACCGGCAGTTTGGTGGAGAAACCCTGTTCTGGTAGGCCATCAGTCAGTGACAAGTCTGTAGAGGCTATACGGCAGGGGTCCCCAAACATTTTACACAGGGGGCCAGTTCACTGTCCCTCAGACCGTTGGAGGGCCGGACTATAAAAAAAAAACTATAAACAAATTCCTATGCACACTGCACATATCTTATTTTAAAGTAAAAAACAAAATGGGAACAAATACAATATTTAAAATAAAGAATGAATAAATTTAAATCAACAAACTGACCAATATTTCAATGGGAACTATGGGCTTGCTTTTGGCTAATGAGATGGTCAATGTGCTCCTTTCACTGACCACCAATGAAAGAGGTGCCCTTTCCGGAAGTGCGGTGGGGGTCAGATAAATGGCCTCAGGGGGCCGCATGTGGCCCGCAGGCCATAGTTTGGGGACCCCTGCTATACGGGATAGCTACCTAAGGAGCCCTAAAAAATCTGTGCGTGAGCCCACATCGAACTGCACTGAATAGGTATGAAACTAGGAGAGTTTTTCTTTTATTTGGTGCAGATTTTGCATTTCTATCGTCTTTTGTTGCTTTCCTGTGACGGGGCAAAAGTGCACCGTGACTTTAAGGACACACTGAACAGCATATTAATTTTTTTATCGTAATCCATCCTCACTCCCTTGCCCTCTTCACTTTACCCTCAAAACATACACACACACACACACACACACACACACACACACAAATCTTTTTATTCAAAGCATTTACCAACAATTGACATACTCCATTTTTACTTTTTGTTTTTGTTCTTAATTTTTTGGTCTCTGCTCAGGAGAATGTAAGCTCCATGAGGGCAGGCTTCCTGCGTGGTTTGTGCTCTGGTTATATCCTAGCACCTCCAGCAGTGCCTAACACAGAATACTGTAAGTAAGTATATGTGGAATCCATGGGAGCATCAAACTCAAGTAGTACCAGGTACTACTCTAACCGATTTTATCACCTTTAGCTCATTTATATTCTTTGTCTCATTTAGATTATTTTTCCCCCAGTGTAGTTAGGTCTAAGTTAAAATGAGATATTTGGCAGGCTTAATGTCTTTTAAAAGTTCAATGGATTAGGAATGTCAGCAGCCACCATGGCAGAAAATATCCAATATTAGCAAGTGACCCTTATGATCAGGGATGAGAAGGAAGAAAGGAGTATTGTTATTAGGTTTGTCTACTTTATTTATTTATTTATTTATTTTATTTTATTTTAAAGCAGACTGCCCATCCCCAGAGCTTCAGAAGATCTGGGGTGGGGGTCAAAACACCCATATTTATTTTTAAGATTTTATTTATTGATTTTTAGAGAGAGGAGAGAGAGAAAGTGCAGGGGAGGAGTGGGAAGCATCAACTTATAGTAGTTGCTTCTCATATGTGCCTTGACCAGGCAAGCCCAGGGTTTCAAACTGGCAACCTGAACATTCCAGGCCAATGCTTTATCCACTGTGCCATCACAGGTCAGGCAGGTTTGTCTACTGTAAACCCAAATAAATCACAAAGCTTAGGAGCCGCTATCAATAAATAACCAGTTGCCCAGAGCAGCTCATTTGATGGTGGGGTCATGTGGCCCTCATCCCGGGAGAAGCAGGCAGCTGATGGCAACAGAAATAGTTAGAATTGTTGGCACGTGTCCAGGGTCATTTTCCAGTCACTCAGTAAATCATTTTCTCCACAGCTCACCAGCCTCAAGGATGGGATCTCTCCACATTACTTCTTAACAACTGCATGTGAATCTACAAATATCTAAAAGTGAAGAATTTAATTAAAAATGTATCTCCAAGGATTTGGCTCCGTGTATCTGTTCATTCCTGAGGACACAGGAAAGCTGAGAAACATGCACGTTCTTCTGGGCTGCGGGCCCGACATGCAGAGTCTTCATAACAACCCCTGTGACCTTAGAAACTCTCATAACCTAGATTGTAGATATGACAGGGCAGCATCTGCAACTGATGTGTCAGTTTTTTTAAAAGCTTTTATTTATTGATTTTACAAAGAAGGGGGGAGGCAGCGAAAAGTATCAACTCATTGTAGCTTCATTTTAGTTGTTCAATGATTGCTATCCTATGATAGCCTTGACCAGGTAATCCCAGAGTTACAAACTGTTGACCTCAGCATTCCAGGTCCCTGCTTTATTTATTGCTCCACCACCGACCAGGCCATTTGTAACTGATTTTTAAAAACAAATTGCTATAAATCTTAAGTTTTCTTGTGGGTCATATGATAATTAAAAATAACCAGTAAAACCTGATCAGTGGTGGCTCAGTGGATAGAGAGTCAACCTGGGACACTGAGATCCCAGGTTTTAAACCCCATGGTTGCTGGCTTGAGCGTGGGGTCACCAGCTTGAGTGTGAGATCATTAACATGATCCCATGGTCACTGGCTTGAACCCAAGGTCACTGGCATGAGCAAGGGGTCACTGGCTCAGCTTGAGCCCCCCACTCAAGGCACATGAGAAGCAATCAATGAACAACTAAAGTGATGCAACTATGAGTTAATGCTTCTCATCTGCCTCCCATTCTGTCTCTGTCTCTGTCTCTCTCAAAAAAAAGAAAGAAAAGAAATGACCAGTCAAGCAGAAGATCAACTATAATGGTGCCTAACAAAGCAAAGGCCTGAGCAGTGTGGTTCAGTCATGGTCCCATGTCCCTCACCCCAGCCCAGATGGAAAAGGCTCACGAGTGAGGGATGCCCCGTGGCCATGAGGCCACCTGAGGAGAGTTGGGCTCAAGAAACAGCTTCTCTCTCTCCTCACTTATTCAAATGTCCAACCCCAGACAGAATGATCAGCTGCCTAAGGGAAACAGTGTTGTCAAGATACAGGCAGGGTGAAGCCCTCAGGAAAATGCAAAGCCAAGTCACGGTGAAACCCACTCCACCACTTCACCTGCACTAGGGTGGCTACAAGCAAAAGTCAGGAAACAACAGGTGTTATTGGTGAGTAAGGGGGAAATCAGGAAGCTCACACAATGCCAGTGGGAATGTAGAATAATGCAGCTGCTGTGGAAAGCCGTCTGCTAGTTGCTCAAAATTCAAATGTGAAGTTAGCTCATGAAACAAAAATCCTATCTATTCACAGGTAAATGAAAGCATACATCCACACAAAAACTTGTACCCAAATGTTCATGACAGCATTATCTGTAATAGTCAAGAGTGGAAACAACCCAAAAGTCCATCAACCAGTGAATGAATAAACAAACTGTGCTGTATCCATACAGTGGAGTATTATTTGGCAATAAAAATAAATGAAGTACAGATACATGCTACAACATGAATGAACCTGAAAATCATGCTGCTAATTGAAAAAGGCCAGGCACAAAGACCACACAGCATATGATTCTATTTATGTGCAATGTTCCGAATAGGCCAGCGAAGGGTCAGAAAGTAGATCAGTGGTTGCCTAGGACTGGGAGAAACGCAGGGGTTGGGGGAAATGAAAACTAAGGCCTCATCCGGTGTCCCTTTGTGAGGGTGACAAAATGTTCTAAAGTTGATTGGTGATAGCTGCACAGCTCTGAATATACTAAAAAGCACTAAATTATATACTTTTGGGTGGTCTATTGCACAGCATGTGCATTATATCTTAATTTTTTTTGAAGAGCCTGAACAGCACTGACCCTCATTACGAAGATGCACATGGTCCCTCTGAAAGGTTTTGCCCTTGCCAGGTTAACCCAGTAGGATAAGCCTGGGTACTGCGCCTGAATTCTTCCAGATTCTCCTCCTTCCTGCTTAGTGACTGAC
Organism: Saccopteryx leptura; assembly: GCF_036850995.1. NCBI lineage: Eukaryota > Metazoa > Chordata > Mammalia > Chiroptera > Emballonuridae > Saccopteryx > Saccopteryx leptura. The sequence continues at coordinate 44,358,550 of NC_089504.1, read as the reverse complement.
TTAAGGAAATGACCAATACACTGAACATGAGGCTTTTTACAGAGTATCAGGCACTGTATAAATTCACAATAGTAGGCTCAGTGGATCCCCAAATAGCATAGCAGCCAAGGAGGCAGGACAGCAGTGAGGCTGAGAAAGCGTCCGGAGACGGGGGGAGCGTGCCATGGCCAGGGTGCTCATTAGGCCTCTAATCTCTCTCAGCTTAAGCTCTCTTGGTAGGAAAATGGATCACACTGAGTGCTCGCTGGGCATCCAGAATGGTGAAAACAGCCCTTTAGTATTTTGCAAAATATGACATAATAAAAAGACTTGCAAACACATAGAGGCCCCTCTGAGAGCCAGGAAGGATCAACAAAAGGTGAAACATATGGCCAGTTGCTGAGGGGTCACTTACTTTTTTCTCCCATTCATTAACAGAAAAAAAGAAATAATGGCAGGATCTCTTAGCTTTCATTTCATGCACAATTTTCAGTTAGGATTCAATGCCAGGAAGCATTTCTGCCTCAGCACCTAAATAATTCACAACTGCTGAAAATATCTACCAGGAACCCGCATCAGGGATAAACCCACTCAGCAGCGCCCTGTTACAGGGTGTATGGGTGTCTCCATTTTGATTCCTGAAGAGAAGGTGCCTGTTCTGCTACCAAGCACCCAACACTCACCTGGAAGACGCAAACCTATTCCTGTCCCTGAAGTTACTGCCCGAGGTTGACATCTCTAGGGATTACACCTTAACTCGTTGGACAGACCAAAGTTTACCAGAGTTCAAATCTCACCCCAGCGCTTCCTGGCTGTGTGAGTTGGGACAGGATCCATCTCTGCAGCCCATTTCCCTTACCTATAAACTAAAGGTATTAATTCTCACTTCACAGGGCTCTTTCTGAGGATCAAATGAAAGAAAAAGTGCTTAGCACAGGGGTGGGCACATGGTAAGTGTTCAACAAATGGTAGCA